>NC_052627.1:14060013-14715569 GCF_016161935.1 Mauremys reevesii | reverse complement strand
GTAAGTCAAATGAGTCATTGGAGTTACTCTGGTTCAGGTGAGAGGAGAATCAGTCCTGGGCTCTTTTCCTGACTGACGTAAATTTCTTTTTGTGACGTTGAGCAAATCTCTGAGTCCTGAGTTATGAGCAACTCCTGCAACACTGCACAGTAGCGAAGTGAAGGAGTGAACAAGAACCTTCTTCACTTGCACATCTGCATGGGGAATGCTCACAATAGCATTCCCTGCAATCTCTATCACAGGGACTGCTTCTCTTCCTCCCCTCTTTGGGAAGCAGAACTAGGAAAATGTGGGACCACAGCCCTGCTCCCTCTCTAGACCTACCCATAGAGCAGGAAAAGATTGCTGCGGGGAGCATTCTGCACCAGCTTTATATAAATTAAGGAGATGACTGGAGTCCTTAACCATCAAGAGTTGGTAGGATTCTGGTCCAAAATTCATTCCTGACAGTATATTTCTTGTCATCTGTATCATAAACAAAAATGGATGAATTCTTTTGATGTTTACTGGCAGAAATAAATAGTGATGAATTTTATAGAAGATCCTGTGGAAAAGCCACATATATGGCCAGTGTTGGCATTGCTAATAATTGAGTGACTGGAAAATGGCATGGTGGTTCCCTGTTGATGGTCCCTTGATGACTTGTAGGTCAGATGTGCTCAGTTTACATGTTAAAAGATGAGTTTTCTATCTGCCAACCCCGCAAACTGAAGCTGGGGTTTGGAAGTCAAATTGGGCCATGTGTGACTTGCACATAATCGCCCATGATAAAGATTCGCTGAGCTGTATTCTGCCCAGAGTTCCACTTGTGCAGTCCTCTGGTGCAACTAAAGACAGACTCTAGCTCCCCAGTTAAAACTTAGTTAACATGTGTGTTGATGATACATGGCCCAGAATTGTAAACAGAAATAAAAGCAGTGACGACTTATTTTTGTCATTAAATTAACCAAATATGACTGAATACAGAGGGAGCAGATCTGTTAAGCAAGACGGTGCCATTTTTATATTTTCACATTTCAGACTTCACACAGTGAAGTCTAGGGATCACATCCTTAGCATAGCCGTGTATGTATCATGCTTTGGCAGCGCTCACAATTTTTTTTTTTTTCCTTCCTTTCAAAATTTTTCTTAGAGAACAAACACGAAACCAGAATTCAATGTACATGCGTCAGGTCAGTCAACTGGAATCCACTGTTTCTCAGCTGCGTTCTGAGTTACGAGAAGCTAAAAGGATGTATGAAGACAAGGTGTGTGTGGACTGTAGTGTTCGTACTAGCTCCAGCTGAACTTGGTACCTGGGTTTTCTCCTGAAATGCACTGTATAGGTCAGAAAAAGACAATCACACTCTCATTTGAAAAGGTGTTGTTTCAGAGAAATTCAATGGCTGATCAGATAGATCACTATTCTTTTATCCATGGCACTGTTTTTCTTTCCAAACTATTGTATTGTATTATATACCATGTTTAAGCATAGGAGCAGGCTTGAAGTGGTTTCCATTATATAAAGGGTTTGCAGTTTGGTTCAATGTCTCTCAGCACCTCTGCTGTAAAAATTGTTCCGGCACCCCTGAGTTTAAGAACAAATAACATTGTTCTCTAACAAACAGATTAGAGGAGCACACAGATCAAAATTAGTTGCAAATGATTCCATCTGGAAATCAGTGCAGAGGACCATAGACTTTAAATAGCAGTTGTATATGTGGATCAAAGGCATTATGTCTCCTAAAAAGGTAGAGAATGTAACAAGAAGACACAATTAGGCAATTAAAAAGAACTTCTTGAATGAGCCATAACATCCAGAAGTGTTCTCCAGAAACTTTCTGTCTTGGGAAATCAAAGAGGAAACTAATCTGCTGTAAACAGATCAAGAGCCCTAATCGGCATCTGGAATATTAATTTTTTACCCATTAGTTAAAGGAAACTGGTGATTAGGTCAAATAAAGCTGCTGTAATTAGCAATTCAGACCTAAATGCTTTGGCCAGAGAAAGAGGGAGAATCTTAACCACAAATACAGGCCGAGGCACTTTGGTCTTGAATCACCAATTACAGCAGCTTCATTTGACCCAATCAACAAGCTTCCTCACAAATCCTTCATTCTGTTTACCACTCTCCTCTCCCATCTACCTATCCACAGTCCCAAATGAGACAGTTCATTTGGCTGTCTCATGAACATGCCTTCTCTCAGGGGTTCTCTCACAGGTTTTCATAGGGTGGATCATACCTCAATAGAGAGAGTGTGGTTTCAGCCACCTGCTCTTGCAGCTTCCCAATCATGAACCATTTGGAATCACATAAAACCCCTGTGGCTACTACAGCAATTGCTTGTGTAGGAAAACAGTGTTAGTATTGAAGTATTTTGAAGTGACCCAGGTGGAAAGACAGCATTTGTCAGCACCTGCAGGTTCAAGCTGCTTTTCTTCATAGCAGCAAGTTTGATAGCACACTGAAAATCCCTGACTCAAAATATGGGCAGCAAATCCTTTTCCTACACCTTTACCTTTTGGTGATCCATTACCTTAGACCAATGGAGAGAAGTTCACTCCAGCCAGTTCCACTCCAGAAGTTCACTCCATCCATTCACTTTTCAGAGAATTTATTTAATGTCACCTCCCCACCCCAACTCCACATCCCTTTCTGGGATCCCTCTTACAAGAAAATACAAAGACTGAAGTCAGTGCCCTTCCCCAAACGGGAACAGAAGAGTTACCTCTCCAGTAATTGGGAAGGGGGTTGTATTGCCATTATTTCCTCATTCCCAAATACATGAGAGTTACGGAAACTGAACACGTACATCGAAAAGTTCCGTTTCTGTGTGGTGATGATGGTAGCCTCTACAGTATAATTCTTTCTCTGAGTTCACAAGGCTGGTTTGAGACTGTACCCCTAAAGAATGCCTATTTCAATATAATATCTAGCTCTCTCTTCAAAAATACTTGAGGCTCTGCACATGTGAAGGCCGCTACCCAGAATGACAGATTTCTTTCAGGAGGTGTTCCCCATCAAATATGGGTTGCAATTGTTTGATGATACCCCATGTGGGTTCCAGTGTGAGGTGGTAGGTGACAACTAGAGCTGTGTAATCATTTCCCTCCCCCTCATGACTGGAGAGGTATTAATGGGCCCAGGGAAGTCCTGATAACACAGCTCCATTGGAGCTCCATTGTCAGGGAGCCCGGAATCCCAGAGTAAGTAGTGGACCTCTGTGCAGATGATCCTTGTCTCTTGTGCATCCCCCAGCATCCACTGGTCTCTGGTGATGGGACCATGGCTCATTGGGCGGGGAACACTCAGAGGAAATCCACAAAGAGATTTTCCCTGCACAGCAGTAGATGACTCTGATTCACTAACCACAACATTTTGTGTGCCCTTTCTTTAGAATTTCCATTTCCTTATTCCCTTCCCTGGACTTAGGTCCTTTGGTTTCATAGATAATACTGCTGTGATTCTGACATCTCATAATTATTATCTGAGGATAATTTCCCTTTTTTCTCAGAGGCTGACCTGAAAATGGTTGCTCTCCGCTCTTTGTAAAATTAGAGCTGACAACTCATGCAGTAACGTTTGACTTCTGGAGTCAAATCCTGCTTATGTTACACATCATGTTAACTTTGGCAGCCTTTTCCTGCTTATTAGTGGAAAGCTGCTTCCATTGTAGAGCTGTTGTATGATTTTACATGGTTGTTATTCACTGTTCAAGAAAGGCCCAGAAAGGAAATAGCAGGGATATGGTAGGTCAAGCTTGAGGTACCATGGCACAGATATGTTGTGCATTTGAAAGCAGGCCAACCTGCCCTTTGTCTGGCTCCACTTACTGCTCTGTTTCACGTGCATCAAAATTCATTCCATAGTGTTTCAAAACAAGCACCGCAGATCTCAAACCAAACAAATTTTTTGTTGGGCTTGTAAATTAATCTGTTATGTTCCAGCTGTGGCCGAAGTGCAGTTTACCATGTACTTTTTCATGTAGATGACTTTAACAAATTCTGTTCGGCATAAACAGAGCAGCACGCTATACTAGAATCATAGTAATGTCGGGCTGGAAGGGACCTCGAGAGGTCATCAAGTTCAGCCCCCTGCACTGAGGCAGGACCAAGTAAATCTACACCATCCGAGAGAGACAATGTGAGTGAGGTAATATCTTTTATTGGACCAATTTCTGCTGTTGAGAGAGACGATCTTTCAAGCTTTTCCAGAACTATTCTTGAGGTCTGGGAAATGTACTCAGAGTGACACAGCTAAATACAAGGTGGAGCAGATTGTTTAGCGTAAGTGGTTAACAGATTTCAAGGTGAAGTGGCCGTTAACACCTTTCCCATCATATGGGGGAAAAGGAGGGGGAAAAAGCTGGGGGTGGGATTTAGTGGGTTATAGATTGTTGTGATAAGCCATAAATCCAGTGTCGCTATTCAGTCCTTGGTTTTTAGCGTCTAGCAAAGATATGAATTTAAGCTCCCAGACTCATCTTTTGAACCTGTTGTGCAGGTTTCCTTTGAGGATGAGAACTGAGAGGTCAGATATGGAGTGATCGCTTTGTGAAATGTGTTCACCCACAGGTGAAATGGATGGTGTTTTTGTCTTTTATAATTTTTCTGCCTGAGTTCATTCTAGAGCATAGTAATTGTCTCGCTTCACCCAGATAGTTGTGATCAGGGCATTTAGTGCACTGGATGAGGTACACCACAGGTTTTGACAGGCATAGGTAGGACCCATGGATCCTGAAAAGTGTGGTGAGGGGGGGCGGGGGTTGATCATTGTAGCTGTGGAGGTATGTCTACAGGTTTTGCCTCTGTTGTTCCGGCAGGGTCTGGTGCCACTTTGAGTTGGTGAGCCCTGGTCTGTGGGGAGTTTGCTTCTGATGATGAGCTTAGAGAGGCTGAGGAGTTGTTTGAAGGCCAGGAAAAGGGGTTTAGGAAAGATTTCTTTCAGGATATGGTCCCCATCAAATATAGGTTGTAATTGTTTTATGATACCCCATGTGGGTTCCAGTGTTAGGTGCTAGGCAACAACTAGGGGTGTCCACCCACCCACCGACGACTGGAGAGGTGTTTATGGGCCATTTCCACTTGAATGGTCCCTTGAAATATGTGTTACCGACATGCTAAACAATCTGTTCCACCTTGCATTTAGCTGTGACACTGAGTACATTTCCCAGACCTGAAAGAGAGCTCTGTGTAAGCTCCAAAGCTTGTCTCCCAAACCAACAGAATTTGGTCCAATAAGAGATATTACCTCATCCACCTTGTCTCTCTAACAGCCTGGGACCAACACAACCTCAGTTCTAGACCATCCCTGGCAGGTGTTTGTCTGGAAGGTGCCACCCCTATATCTCTGACTGCAGAACGCAATCTTTGGGCATTTTTCCCTTTTGGAATTCTTAACAAAAACAGAACCCCAGAATTTTATGTGCAATACTTCTCCAAATGTTACTAACTGCAGCAAACATCACTCTCAGCTACCTGCACCTGGCCCACTCCACAGTCTTGGCACGGATCCGGTCCTGGCTCCGCACCAGCCTCTAGCCTTGGCTGCTGGTCGTGGCTCCATTCCCGGCTCCATTCCTGAGGGCTGGGCTGGGAACGGAGCCAGAGCTGGTCGCGGGCCCGGCTGCTGGCTCCGATTGCAGCCCAGCTGTGGCTCCACCCCCAGCCTTGGCCCCTGGGAGCAGCCCTGCTCCCAGCCCCACCCCCAACTGCAGCCCTAGCCTTGGCCCCTTTACCCCCGTCTGCGTCCCTCCCCCGAGATGCAGCATCATTCCGGCGGGGTGTGTGGACAGGAGTTAGGGGGTGCACGACCCTCAAGAGTTTGGGGACTGCTGCATTAGAGAAAGTTTACCACCTCCAGGTGGAGATAACCCATTGGTTTGCCCATAGATTTGATAATGTATTTATGATGAAGGAATGCAGCTCCCTGCTGTGTTGTAGATATTATTGGCTTCATCAGCTATTGCTACAGACACGCAGAATCTTACACTCAGGCCATGGCATATCTGAAGGATTTCACATCATCTTTAAGAACAAAGTGAATATGACCAGACAGACAACCATTTTTAGAGGAAATTGGGTAGTATAGGCTAAGCTATTATTTTTGTATTGCTCCATCTGGACATCATTCCCACGCTGTGTTTGGCAAGGGACTCTCCATACGCTGCCAGATCCTGGCTCAGATTGTCCTCAGGAGATCCATGCATGAAGGGCTTTCTCCATTAGCAGATCTGTCCCAGATGGAAGCAAGGGGGCCAGCCCCCTTGGTAATACCTTCCCACACCTCTGGAGCCTACAGAGGGCTCTCCACTGGGTTGGGCTCTCATAGGAGGAGGGGAGGGGTCAGCTCAGGGAGTGGGTAAGACTGTATGGACCATCATGCTCCCCCACCCTCCCAGATATTATGTACAATAAGTAATATGTCCTTTCCCATGGAGCCCCGCCATACGGGGGCTATAGGAATGGCTCTAAGGGCAACTGCAGACAGAAAAGGCCCTGGAAGTGGTCCTTTAATGTTACACTTCTAGCAAGCCGAGGAGTTACCAGGGACCCCACAGCCAATCCTGACCTTCTCTCTACCCAGAGAGCACTGTAGGCCTTAGAATCAGAATTGCAGCTCAGTGACAGGGAGGGCAAATCCTGCCTCTACCAGGCTTTGGGATAAGACTTGTTGAGGAGGTCCTTATGGAGCTGTCCTGTACTCTCCTGTTGGATAATGACAGCATCATTGGCATGATGTTCCCCCTCTCCACTGGTCTGAAAGGCAGGAGTTTTGAGGTCACTCCTGAATAAACTGGTTATGCAACTGTATTAATAATCAGAACATGTACTATTCCCCTGTAATTATAATTGCATTATAGAGAGAACAGTTTACTGCTTCTGTCCTATGCCAATGAAAGGTTGGTTGATTGTTTTTTAAAGAAGGCAAAAAGGTAATTTCAAGATCTTAGTCAGGCCAAGAAAGATTGTAGATTTTAAAGTGTAGTTCTTTGAAAAGTGTTGCAATAGCATTGTAGGTGGTACTATGTTTATTATCACACAGTGACGCCTTATCAAATGTGCTCAATTTTCAAGTACAAATGTTGATTTATCTGACTGCCGGCCATGCAATATCAACTTAGAATCTGCTAGTCAAACTGGGTTTTTTCCTAGCTCAGACATTACCAACATAAAGATTCCGCATTTAGACTGTAGTTAACCATTGTCTTGATGAGGTTTGAGTGGGAATAGAATCCAGCTCACTCTCCCCTAGCTGTGTTGGCTCTCCAGGACTAACAGTAGTAGTCAAAACTCATTTTAATCACTAAAGCAAGCAGATACATCTCTGAATACACATAGGGAACAGATCTGTTGAATACAGCAGCACCTTTTGGACACAGTCACTTTTCAGAGTAGAACTGTCCCATAAGACAATTATCCCCAGCTGTTAAATTCTGTTTATTTGCATGCATACTTTAGATAGAAGATTTGGAAAAGCAACTGCACCTGGCTCATTCTGAGATGGCAGAGGCACAAACTGAACGGGATCAATACAGTCAAGAATCTGGAAATCTGGATGATCAGCTTCAGCAGCTGCTGGTAGGAATTTGATATATTAATAAACCATTTATAGGGGAGTTCCATTTTAGTAATCAGTTTGTCTCTTAATCAGTTGAATACATGGATTAAATCTTACCATCTAATAGCTTTTGTTTTTATTGTTGCTGTTGTATGGGCACATTGCCTATTATGGAAAGCTGGCAGCCTCTTTATAATTAAGACTGAGACTTACTATAAATTTAATCTTCCTGCCCCAGAAATCCTCAAAGGCCTGAAAAGAGCACACTCAATGCAGGCATACCCCTGGTAGCTGGGCATGGCATAGCAGACTCTCCTTCATTTTCTGCCAACACCAGCTCCGGCCTGGAAGTGGTCTGCCTGTTCTTATGACCTCAGCCCCCTGATCAGGCCACATTTAGAACCACCCCTTCTAGGTTAACAAGAAGTCTTGCAAATAATCGTTCCAGTCCTTACTTTGGCCCTCAACTCTGGTCCCCACGGTCCCTACCAGCCTTCATTCAGGGATTCAACCATAACCCCTTCCCAGGAGTTTCACACTATGTGCCGCAGTGAAAGATAGGGGAACCCAGACCCCTCCTTTACACTGGGCCCCTATAGCCAGCAGCCAACATCTGCTCCATCAGACTCCTTGCTGCTGCTTCCCTGGACATCCTGCTTCCATGGCCTTTTTCCAGACTTCTCCCCACAGAGTCTCTAGTTTCATCTTTCTTTTAGTGGCCAGGACTCTCATGGCTCTTCCCTGGGTCCCCCAATAAAATCCCAAACTAGAAGTACAAACTTAAACAAACTTCTGCCCTCCTCAGGCTCTCATTTAATCTCTCAGGTTTCCCCTGCTCTGTTTCTCACTTGAGCATCTACCAGGGTTCGCGCTCTCTCTCTCTCTCACTCTGGAAGTCACAATTCTGCCTTGTTAATGCACTTACTCCACCTCAGTACTTGCTCCATGTCTCTCCTAGACTCTTACCAGCATCCTCTATTCAGGAAAGGATCCCAGGGAGCTTTCTCCTTGACCCCGCCAGTCTCTCTCCCTTATACCAAGGGAGGCACTGCAGAACCCTTTCTCCCCACAACAATCCTCTAGGCTGGGCTTCCTCTCTTTATACTAACAACCCAGCTGGGATTCTTCTTTCATTGGGCCTGGCCCACCCTTCAGGTGCAACCAGGTGCCCTAATTGAGCTCTCTACTCCAGTTAATTGTTTCATTACTTATATGGAGCACATATCTCATCACAAGTTCATTCCATTAGAAACCCAGGAAATTCAGAGCTAAGGTTAACATTAAAAGAAATGCAAACATTTGAAACTATGAAAATCACAGTTAAGGCTCCCAAATATAAGAACAGCCGGCATACTGGGTCAGATCAAAGGTCCAGTATCCTGTTTTCTGACAGTGGCCAATGCCAGGTGCTTCAGAGGGAGTGAGCAGAACAGGTAATCATTGAGTGATCCATCCCGTCGCCCATTCCCATCCTTAACTCTGACCCCATAGCCAAGCTAGGTTAGCATCCCACCTTTTTTCCTTTCATATCTACTTTGTAAGATTTTTTTTTGATCCAGGACTTTCCTAACTGCTCTATATAGTCCCTGGCCATAGACTGAAGACATCTTAAATGGGAAAAAAACAAAACAAAAACACACTGTACCTGTACAGCTTGCACAGATAGTAGCAAAATTGTGCATCACAGATCATTGGTTTCATACATACACCCTATTTCCAATGCTAAGTGTAATACTTCATCATCACACTCAACTTTTGCTCTGTGTATGAGTTCTGTAATTTCATGATCGGGTTTTGGGAGGTTAGTATACCAACTTTCTGTCTAGTATCACTTGTACAATAGGTGACACATGGAATCTGAAGAAGAGTTTTGCATGATTGCATTCTGTATGCTGTTTAAAACAAACAAAAGGTGTTCTTTTCACACAATGCACAGTCGGTCTGGGGAACTCTTTGCCAGAGGATGCTGTGAAGGCCAAGACTATAACAGGGTTCAAAAAAGAACTAGATAAGTTCATGGAGGATAGATCCATCAATGGCTATTAGCCAGGATGGGCAGGGATGGTGTCCCTAGCCTGTTTGCCGGAGGCTGGGAATGGGAGACAGGGGATGGATCATTTGATGATTATCTATTCTGTTCATTCCCTCTGGGGCGCCTGGCATTGGCTACTGTTGGAAGACAGGATACTGGGCTAAATGGACCTTTGGTCTGATCCAGTATGGCCATTCTTATGTTCTTATCTAATCAGGAATGTGCAAAGTATATATTTTCCTGTGAACTCTTTATAGCGTAGAGAAGGCTGGAGCCAGGACAGTCACTATACAATTAAGAGTAAAGCATTCTAGTTTATGAATAAGGTAGTCTCAGTTTCTAATATTCTTCAAGGTATTGGGGGGAAAAGTTACATTTGTTTCAATGCCTTTACTGTGTATGTTCATTCTTTCACTCTCTGAGTCTCTCATTTCATTCCCATTTTCTTTGGCTTTACTAGTGTTCTGCGTGCTGCCTCCGCTTCCAAAATGTCAGCCCCTTCACATTCTACTAAGAATTCTGCTAACCCCTTTTTTAATTAACATTTTCCAAATTGCCTGATAATTTTGGATTGTGGCATCAGTTTTTGAAACTTTACATTTGTTTCTGAGCTAAAAATGATTGAAAAAATGTACAACAAATTGCTGTCTGCAAACAGTCAATCAAGCCATGAAATTACAGTTCTCATTATTGTTAAAGGTGGATGATTTCCTTCCTTGGCATGTACTGTAGTATTTGTATTTTTTTTCACTATTAATTTTGATACAATGCAGTTTTTTGCATTTTGCTGATTTTTTTGGCTAGGGTATGTTAGCATAGAAATGGCATCAAAGGCTTCAAGTCTTGAAGTGTTAAATAAGATATTGATAGCGGTAGTACTTAGAAGAGGATTAGTTTAAAGCTATTGCTGTGTTGAAGGATGGTGCCTCAGAAGCATCAAACTATCTGTTCACCAGAAATCCTGGCTTTTATTAGGTGTAAAGATATAGTAATCATGATTTAACTATATTACTGATTGTTGCTAATATTAAAGAAAACAAAAGACAGGATGGCTTTACGATTTAAAGAGGACAGTGGCTGCTGTAATTTCTTGTAGGCTGATCTACATAAAAAAGAGATGGAACTGAGTCTGGAAAAGGAGCAGAACAAGCGGCTTTGGGATCGGGACACTGGCAACAGCATCACCATTGACCACCTACGGAGAGAACTGGACAACAAGAATATGGAATTGCAGCGCATGGAGAACATAGTGAAAACAATGAAGACCGAGTGTCAGGGACAAATGGAACGTCAGGTCAGGAAGGAACTGCTGAGTGTATTATTACCATTGAGAGGTTTCCCATTCCCATACACCTAGATATATACCAGGGGTAGGCAACCTTCGGCACGTGTGCCAAAGGCGGCAGGCAAGCTGATTTTCAGTGGCACTCACACGGCCCAGGTCCTGGCCACCAGTCCGGGGGGCTCTGCATTTTAATTTAATTTTAAATGAAGCTTCTTAAACATTTTAAAAACCTTATTTACTTTACATACAACAATAGCTTAGTTATATATTATAGACTTATAGAAAGAGACCTTCTAAAAATGTTTAAATGTATTACTGGCACGCAAAATCTTAAATTAGAGTGAATAAATGAAGACTTGGCATACCACTTCTGAAAGGTTGCTGACCCCTGATATATACTAAAAATAGCACTGTTTTTCTTATCCTAGTTGGAACATGAGCAGCATCTATACGTAAGCTGCCAGAGGTTTTCATTCTAATGCCCTAATTTTGATCACTCATAACTTTCTGAAACTTTCACCTGCCAGTCAGAAATTTTCAGTCCTAATCTCTGGCCTAAGGTGATTTTATACCAAAACAGCCGGAATTTGAAATTTGGCACATTAACACACTTCATGAAGAAGTGACTTTGAGTGTCTGAGGAAACTTGGTTTGGCTTTGGCCAAGTTATAAGCTTCCAGAAATCCCATTTTGTGCATGTACAGTAAATGTAATGTGCCCAGGACTGATGGCAGCACCTATGAACCTCTTGTGGACTGTTCTCTATTTCACTTCTCTTTCAAGACGGTCTTTCTGGTGGCAATCACTTCTGCAAGAAGAGCTAGTGAACTAAAGGCCCTCATAATTGAGCCACTGTATACAGTATTTCATCGGGACATGGCGGTGTTTATGTCCACAGCCTAATTACTGGGCTGAGTTGAGCCCTGTGTCCAAAAGGACTGTTCCGTTGCTTTCAACAGAGTAGACTCTGGACATCAAGCCCTAGGGTCAACTCCTTTCTTCAAACTGCTGCATCCTCTCAAAAAAATCTTCCAAGTCCAAATACGTAACCCAGTGCCAATCCTGTCAGCTGCTGCTCTCCACTTTAGGTCAAATTAATTTGTCTATAACTTGATTCCTTTATTTGCCACCAACTAGACAGGCTTTCCCTACAACTACTTCCTGCAATCCCCTCTTCCCTCCACCATTAACTTCTACCTTCAATTCCTGATATTTCTGGGTCCATTCTTGTCTTCTGCATCTGTACTGCACTATTAGCGGTTCTTGGGTCACAATGCTTCCTGTTGGAGGTTGTCCTATAAAAGTCTATGCACTTTGCTGACTACAGCAATAAAACTAGTTATATACTATTGATGCACACATACCTTTTCCAGGATATATTTGCTGTAAAGTTCAATTGCTCAGGCTTTAATATATTGAATTATTTAGACCTGTCTCCTCTGAATAGTTTAGAGACAGTTAATTTGTTTATTCTATTTTTCATATCAGTCCTACTTATTTTTTTTTCTATATTTCACACTGTGTTTCCTTTATCAAGGAAGGAAGAAAAGCAGAAGAATCATGAAATCCACTAGGGTCCTTGTCATGCAAACCTAATTTACCAGTGAAGCTGTCAGATACTATAATGATGGATGCTATAGAAAATCCATAGATAGGTAGCTAGAAAACCCTGTAAGTAGGAAGGCAGATAGAAAATACAGTTGTCAAAGTTGACCATTTTATTGTTACCATTCAGATGGCTGCAATTAAGGAAAAGAATGAAAGCATTGAAAGAGTCTCCTCCTTGACTGCCCAGCTAGAATCAACCAAAGAGATGCTCCGTAAAGTGGTTGAAGATCTGACAGCCAAGAAGATAAATCTGGAGGCTTCTGAGAGAACAGTGTCTGACTTGACAGCCTGCCTGCAAGAGAAGGAGAGAGCCATTGAAATTACCAATGAGGAAGTCAGGAAGCTCCGGTCACGGGTAGATAGTAAGTTGCAGGAGCTCCAGCACTTAAAGAATGAAGGGGATTACTTACAGAATGTGCAGTTGGAGTGTGAGACACTGAAACTGCAGGTGATGGAAAAGGAAAGAGTTATTGAGATCTTCCAAAAGCAAATTGATAACATGACCCAGATTGTGGGCCAGCATGGACGAACTGCTGGTGCAATGGAGGTGGAGAAATCTCAGCTTGTGAAAGAAATCAGTGACAGGAAACTGGAAGTACAAGAACTTAAGGTCTGTACATTTCACCGTGTTTACGTCTCTGCAAGACAGTACGTTCAGTCTGTTTTAAAATCCACATATTGATATGTTACACTGTCTGTGTTTTCAAGCAGTTCAGAAAATGGGCCTAGAAATCTATAAACATTTAGAAGACCTAGCATGGCTGGGAACATCATCATTATGTTATCATTATTATTTTGATCAGTTTGTATGAAAAATGAAATAAATATTTCTAGGTCTGAAGTTAACACATTATGGGTGAAATCATGTGCAATCCTGCAGGGCCAGGATTTTACTCTATGTCCATGAGTCAGAGTAGTAACTAAACTGGACTCAATATTAAAAAATGTGCACCTGAGTTGCACATGTAAAAGCATACTTTTGCATACACCAAAGGGATAATTGCATGCACAACTGCAAATTTAACAATGTGTACAATTACCCAATTATGCACAACCAAATGTGTGTCTGTGTGAATAGCTTAGCCTCTTATTTTTATAATCTATAGGTCAATTGATCTGCTTCACCATTTTACCAAAGAACAAACATGGACAAGAAGGAGGCAAAAGTGTGTTCTTCATCACAAAATTACCATGGTGGATCCCCACTGTAGAATAGTGCTTCAGCCATTGTGTGTCCCACTCCAAGGCAGTTGATCTGCAGATCTAAACATTTTGACTTGTGGTTATAAAAGGCCACCCTACCATTTTCAGCTTCTTTTCTACTGATGATAGAGGTCATAGAACCATTGCTTCATTGTTCACGATTACACAGTGAATTAGTTTTAGAATAACAGTGGATGTTAGTATAATAATTAGCCATTATAATTGATGTTAATTGTTACTATAACAGCAGCAAAGAATCCTGTGGCACCTTATAGAGACAACAGAGTTTTAGAGCAGAGCAGTGGGTGAATAAGTGATGCATGATGATGATCGGATGTGGGCATCCACCCGAAAATTCCTGCTCAAACCTCTAAAACTCTCTGTTAATCTATAGGTTGCTTTTGCTTTTACAGATCCAGACTAACATGGCTACCCCTCTGATACTTGTTACTATAACAGTAGTGTTAGATCCAGAACTAGTTTGTTCTTTCATAGGCAGATCCAGAGAAGTGTTTAGGCTTTAAAGGTTGATGACAACGAGAAGTGCATGACGGACCAACCTGTGAGTCACCCTTTACCATACAGGCTTTACCACCCCCACCACTTCAGGCAAGAGGAGAGCAGGAGCAGTAGACAAAAGTTTAGGAAAAAATTTTGTCCACTCAGCACTCAATCTTGAAGGCCTTGAGATGTCAGATCTGAAGGTGTCAGGCCGCACCTTCAACAAAACAGAAAAAGTCATATTGTTACTGAGAGTGGTAATTATGGGTGTTTAGTTACAGAAGGAGAAGCACTCTCAACCTTTGTGGCACTCTTCATTGAGACTGACTAAACATTCCTCATCTAGAGTATGCCCTATAGACCTGACATCTTCTTTAAAGAAGAGGCATTCTAAGCTCACCATAGTCAGGTGCTGACAAGACTCCTTAGAAAAGGAAAGGTTTGTTCTTGGAGCTTACTCAATTCCAAGGGGCTCAGATTTGTTGGTTCATATAGAAACAATCTGATCAGTTTAGCACTGGAGGAACATTTGAGCCCTCTCCGTTGATCTCCATTGGTTCTGGTCTGATGTCAGTTCAGCATCCAGAGTTTTGGGTGAGGGCTAAGGAGTTTTGCAGTGCATCATCAGATCCAGAGCTGACTCCCTGGTTCTATTACAAGCATGGTTCTAAGTCTCTTGGGCTGAACCCACTAGAGGCTTTGCAAGTGATGTATCTGGCCCTTTACTTAGCAGGGCTCTCACTTCAGAGACTCATACACAGAAGTCTCCCACCTCATCTGCAGCAGCCTTCAAACCAAAGGACCTTATCACTAAAATATTCTGATCTACCACTTCATCAGCTCTGTCTTCTCTCAGTGCTGGCTTAGTATGAAGCCATCCTTGCCTCCTTGTACTTTTGCTGTTGTGTGGTGTGTATGGGGTGCCACAGCTGGGCTATGGCCCCTACAACCTTTGGAGCATGTGACTTTTCTGGTTTCAAGTGCCACTTTACCCTGCATCTTCTCATGGTCACCTCAGGTAGATGGTATACTGAGCTCCTTCCCAAGGCTCAACTAGTTTCCATCAACTTGGTAAGAAATCATTTCAAATCCCAATTCATTCACAGGTGAAACGGCACAAATCAGTCTTTTTAAAAATCTTGTGAGTAACTATAGGAATCAAAACACAAAACATATGTGAGTTAGGGATTTTATCAACTGATTTAGCCACTAGCTGAACTCTGATAGTGCTTAAGACCAGAGCACATTTTGTTAAAAACAGTAATCAGTTGGGTTAGCAGAGACAGTGATATATGCTGAAATAATCTGTTTATATATTTATCCCCCCCATTTTTGTGTCTTTTCCATTCTAGTTTTCATCTTTGCACCAAGTTATTCCATGATAAAAATCAGATTTCAAATAATTCTGATGTGTATATGTCTTAATTGTTAGTTAAAAGCTTTATTACAATTTATTTATTTACATAAGTAGATTGCGATGGACAAGAAAGAAGACAGAATCCGTGAAATGGAGACCAGATTGAGTGAGCTGGAGCTGGAAAAAGTTAAACTGATAAATACCTGCACTGAGAGGCTCCGTGCAGTAAAGGACATGAAACTGGAAAGAGACCAACTCATGAATGAGCTGAAAGCCAGTCGCACTGAGCTAGCTGGCCTCGCAGGTAGGGAGCCTCAGATCAGATATCTGCTAAATCAGGCTGATGTTAAAAATAGAAGAGCTGCCTGCTCACTCCAAATATGGGTACCAGTCAAGTCAAGGAAAAAGTTCCCGGATAGAGTACACTGATGGTCAGGCTGCTTCAGAGAGCTAATTCATTATTTGGATTTCTAGTATAGAATGAAGATGATGTCATTTAGAGGCATAACTCCCAGTGCCTTGTGCAAAAATACTCAGCAAAGCCTGACCTTTGGTAGGGCCCAGAATAAAAACCCTAGTAGGTCACAGAATATAAACTTCACCACGAGCCCTCCTTCTTCCCCAGGTTTTATACAGGGAAGCTAGATATTGCAATGTTCCATCATTTAAATAAACTGATCTGGCACATCCTATTAACTGTTTACTATCAAAATGTAGTGAAAATCTTGTATCTTAACTCATCAGAAAAAGGACATTAGCAAATGCTATACATGAAAGGAGATCAAGATGCCAGGGACATACAGTATGTGATATTGGCAGAAAGTGTCTGAACCCTATCACTGCCAATAATAGCCTACTCAAAAACTCATAACTACGAGGTGAGGTTGTACATGTGTATTTCCTTTCACCACAGTCACCAGAACTCAAGGAAATCACCTGTTAAGGCAGCATTAACATCCAGACCAACCACAATTCACATGCTGTACTATGCAGACATTATACCAGCCACATGCATTCACAGATTCCCCCATTCATTTTCAGCATAATACATATGCCCAGCTCCCCACAGTCATGCTCCAGTGCACAACCTTAACTCTGACCTCAGCAAAATTAGTAGATGGTAACCATATACATACTTTTACTTGGAAAGTCTGTCCTCAGATTTTGTGAAAGATAATAACAACAGAGTTCAAGTGTGTGAGGGCATGGGGGGGTGTCTGAAATGGAGGGTCCAGAGCTGGAGGGGCCACACTGTGTGGGAGCCAGAGCTGTGCAGGTAGTGAGAGGGAGTTGTGTAGGGAACATAGATTTGTAGAGGATGATTGGGGGAATTTGAGGGGGTCAGAGCTGTTTGAGGGATGCATTTGAGTTGAAGCTGTGCCAAAGCGATTTCAGGGGGGTCAGGACATAGAGCAGGTTGGAGTTGTGAAAAAGAGCCTGAGAGAATGGGCACAGGTCAGATATTTTATCTCACAAGTAGCTATGCCACACCAGGTAGCAATGGGCAGTCTGATCCCTGAGCAGCACACAATCAAGAAGTGTAGCTTGATTGTCACGTTGTAGAATGGACTTATAGAACAGTTAGGAAATGCATCTCATTTTGTTCCAGTGAAACACAGCCTTTCGATGACATCATAGCAATGCAATGGAATATAACGTGTTTTAATTTGTTAGCAATTTTTTTCTCTGTTAATTGCATAAATATTGTATTCCTTTTAAGGGATTAATCAGCACATAAATAAATACATTAAATAGTAACAGGTGGATGATTTTATGAATCACTTTACACTTTCGTTCAATTCAATGTGCTTACATTGCACAGAGGAATATGAAAATTTAAAGAGGAATTATCGAGACAAAAGCGAAGAGATGGAAGGTATCACAAGCAAACTCAGAATGCAATTGAAATCTGCCCAGGCTGAACTGGAACAAACCAGAGCCACTTTAAAGACTATGGAAGGTTCCGACGGCCATGGTAACTGGAAGGTTTTTTTTTCTTACCTCATATTTGTTTGTCTTTTTAACAAGTGGCATTTGTAAATATCTTTATTCCTTCAGTAGATGTTATTAATGGTAATTCAAATATTTTATAAAAGGAATAAAAAACAGTGGCATATGCAGACACCTTCTTGTTTTATGGTTTACTAGGAATCAAATTATGCCAGGAAATTTGGAGCTGAATTTCATCAGAGTATAAGGTGGTCTATATTAAATTTTCCAGTATAGGTTCTTCTGTTTATATCACAGTCACCACGTAGGCAAAACTCCCATTGAGTCTAATGGGAAGTTTGCTCACATAAGGACTGCAGAATCCCAACCCACAGTCTGTCTTTAGTGTATTATTGACAATTGATTTCCAAATAACACAGAAAGCATCATGCCTGATCCATTTTGTTCATGAAGGACTAATCAGTTGGGAACCTTGTCTTTTACAGCTATGAAAGTTGCAATGGGAATGCAGAAGCAAATCACAGCCAAGAGAGGACAGATAGATGCATTGCAGAGCAAGATTAAATTCTTGGAGGAGGCAATGACAAATGCAACTAAGGTCACAAGAGCTCCAAGTAAAAGTATTTAACTATATTTAGATAAATAGTTCCAAGTAGAGATTCAGGGCCAAATTCAGGGTTAGTCCAAGAGAGACCAAAGGGAGTATTAGTTAGCTTAACTTATACCTTCATCTGGCTTCCTCCAGCTGAATGTTACATCAATTAGTCTCTCTCCAGACTGAAATTCCCTCAGACTTAGGGCCTAATTTTCATATACTCTAAGTCACTTTACACTGCTCTAGTGATGTAAAGGAGCCCTAAACTAGGTGTAAATATAATTTACTGCCAGATCAGATGAAAGTGATCTTAGTGTAAATGAGAATCAGGCCCTTAATTACTTACAAACTCGTTTAGACTCACGTCCTCTTACCAACCAACTCCCCTTTCTTGCACATCCTTCTGAATCTGGCCCTCAGTGCTTACCCTCAGTTTTACCTCTCAGTTTTGTTTGCTGCTAGATTTGAGATACTATTTCCTAACTGAAAAATCCCTCCAGAGGTGATTTTGGTTCATTCTGCTCAATAGCAGGCAACTATTATATTTATTAGCTAACATATCCTGATTGACAACAACTGTCAGGCAGCTACAATAACTTATTTTCATATTTTCTGTAAACATTATTGTTCATACGATAATGCCACTGTGGGTGCTTGCTTTGGAGGACGGTTTAGCAGAATTTGTCTTAATTCAGATTCTGAGCACTTCAAGTTTTGGTGGATACTGCTTGTCAGTTTCTTACCAATGAAAGTCTGTCTAGTAGATTCCCAGACAGATAAGTGGTTTAGTTACCAGTAGAGTTGACTGGATTATCACCTACATGTGTTTACAGAAATTCATCGTCCTCTGCTAGCTTTGGATCTAGTCACTTGCATGGATTATGACAGTTGTTTCTTCGATATTGGGCAATGGAAGAGCTTATCAAAGCGTGGAGCATAGTAGTATGCTCATACACTGTCAAAGCTTCACATTTCAGATTTGAAATGGTTCAAGGCTCTGTGAGGTGACAGTCTAACGCTATAAGAGGTCACCCTCCTATTGTGAAAGCTCCTGTTTCTGCTTAGTATGATAGCCGAGCTTCTGGAAAGGTTCACTGAGCAATTTTAAAAGAATATAAACCATTTCAATTCATAAAGCTCATAGATAACAGATGTCTATATTGTTAGCAATCCTAAACTGGTATCTCATTCACTTTGGTCTTGATCTTTACAAATGCAGGAGAAGCATTATCTGAAAGAAGAAAAAAATAAACTAAGCCAAGAACTGAGTAGTATTGCAACAGAAAACAACAAGATGACTGGAGAGCTGGAGATCCTAAGGTCACAAGATCGACGTTTGAAAGAAAAGATTGCTAACATGGAGGCAGCTCTTGATAAGGTAGCTCTTGGTTTAGTCAGACTTTTCATTCCCCAAACTTTTCCTGTGAAGAGAAGGGACCTTAAGAGGTGACATCTGGTAAAACCTTGACCTGGACCTCACATTAATACACTTCTGGTTTCTTTAACTGAAGCCTTAATTTAGCCCCAGCTGGCTCAGGAGATACAAGTTGCACCTCCTTGAGCTAGAAGGGAAGAATTCATCCCTAGGGAAGGGCTGGTGTGGTTTGCACTGCTACCTTCCACTGAATGTTTCTGTGGTCGGGACTCTGTAGGAGCCCTGCCAGAGAGACACTGAATCAGTATGTTCCTGGTGATCACCCTGGCCAGTATTGCCCATTTATGGAGGCTGCAGGCCTCCTAGTTCAGGGAGGATTGTAAGCACCTTGTGCTGTTGCAATTGCTGCCTGGTTGAGCTTATCACAGCAGATCCTGCCCCCGGTCTAGACAGCACTCCAGCCTCCAGGTGAGGACCTAAACAGCCATGTAAAACTAACTGTTGTTAGAGGTAGAGCTGGTAGTGACACCTATACTTAAAATTGCCTAACACTTCCCATTATAACATGGTTTTTCTGTTGCTTTACAACTTTGCCATACTTTAACCATTCAGGCCGAAAGTTTCCATGCTGGGTTCTGCCTCAGGCTGAAGTTTTCAGGAGAGTTTCAGCTAGAACCGTTCATCCCTTTCTGAAAAAGATATTGTGGAAAAATAATGTGCTTTTCCCATGTTAAATTTTTTTACAACCATTTCATGGAGGAGCTCAAGTGCCTCCATTCTGTGGAGCAAGGACTTGGAATTCAGCAGGGGGTTGCTTTGGGGCCCCAGATGTGCCTTTTCCTATCCCTGTGAAAAACACCCAAGCTGCACCAACCTATAAACCCTTGAAAAATCTCCATTTGCATATCTTCAGTATAGACTTGTTAGAATTGGGCAGCTAAATTCCATCTGCACTGGCCACGCTCAACCCCTCACAGCGCCTATGTGCCAACCAGACTGTGCATGTGCCATCCCCATAAAACTCCATCTCAGGACTGCATGGGCCACCAGGGGGCACTGGGCACAGGAACTGAGAGCAGGTGGACTCTCCCTCATGTGCCACAAAGTCCCCCTCCCTCCAGGCATACAGGCAGCATACAAGAGGAACGTGCTTGACGCATATACAGAGGGGAAGAGAAATTGTCCTAGTGGGGTGTGGAGAAGGAGTAGATTAGAACAAGGAGCCTGTGGGGTGGACAGAGACTGGTTGGGCAAGGAGACTGAGACAAGGTGGCTATTGGGGTGACTGGGATGAATATCCTAAGAACGGAGACTCAGCCTGCGAGAGGGGGGAAGACAGATCAGATGCAGAGCCAGCACCACAGGCATCCTTAATTCTGGCCATTTCCTAAATTTGAGTGCTTGACTCGGCAATATTAATAATGTTGTTAGCACAGCTTTGTTGTGTGTAACAGAACATACAGTAATAATATAGCCGACTAACAAAGGCATAGGCACAATGAAGGCTGGTGCTGTCTGAAAGTGAGTGGGTGAAAACTAACTGTAAAAGTACAGTCAGAGCCCATTTAAAGCAGTGGGTAAAGATCATAACGGATGGTCAGACAGGACAGATAGTGCCTATAATACCTACCCTGAAGAGCCTCCACTGTGTAGACATCATTAAATGTAATTGATCAACCTGCTGCTCATAAATTATTTCTGAGTTGAATGTTGAAATAGAAACTACCGTGCAAACAAGAAGCAGCTAATTATGTGTATGAACACTGTATTCACCATGCTTCAGTGAGCATAGAGAGTTAACTGCCTTTTTGTCATGTGACAATGGCAAAGAATGACAGAAAGAAACTCAGTTTCTTCTAACACTGAACAAGGAACTTTATTAGAATTATGAAAACACCCTCCCTAAAGTGTCCCTGTCCCTCTCTGCCTCACAGTAGCGCTCGGGCTCAGAAACTTCCCCAGCTCCTGTTGCTTAGTTTCCTGCTACAGATTTAAAGAACCAGAATACGTATTATCATATCTGCATATATCACATTTTTCCGCTATAAACAATCTTTAACAAGTTGTATTATTTAACAGAGTATAGATTCCAGACTTCACCCCCTCATCCATTTTAAAGCCTTGAAGAGGGCTTTGCCTAGTTAATACACTTGGATTACTAATCCCATAGGTGTTCAGGATTCTTTCCAATAGCAATATCTCCTTTCACTAAGGTTGTTGTGTGGGTATCCTTGCTACTAGGGTCATATGGCGATTCAGCTGCCTTTTGGAAGCTCTGCTGGCACTATACAAATGAAAGGTCTCTTTGTAGGGCCCCTTGTTCTTATTTGAGAGAGAGGATTAAAAACATTTAATAGAAAACAAAGAAAAGGTTAATTAAATCTCATATTCTCTCTTGCAGGCATCTATGCAATTTGCAGAATGTCAGTGCATAATCCAGTGTCAGGAGCAAGAAGCCATGCGCTTCAAACTACAACACACTTTGGATATAAAAGTAAGTTCTTTATAGCTAATATGTGGACTGAAAAATTTAGGCATTTACTCTTGGTTCTAGTTTTAATACTATCCTCCTTTTACTTCAGCATATGCCCAAGGGTACTTATCTGATACCCTTAACTCAGGTTTAACATCACCCCTTCACAAGTGGTGCCTTTGATATCACTTACTTGTAAAATACTATTCCATGTGAGTAAGGGTATCAGGGTCTGACTTAAAATGAATTAAAGTTGTAATGGGAATGCTTTGGCACCATGCTTCTGTGACAAGTACTAAGACTTTTGTGATACTCCTGAGATTTTCTGGCAGTTTCAGGTGAATTAGAATTTGAGAGTTTTACTGAATTCTATATGAAAATGAATAATGCACCCAGAACAGTAATAAGTTATTTAACTGGACATTAAAATATGGGACAATTTTGTTTTGTAGTGGTTTCTATAGCAGGATGGACATCCACTAAGCACTCCGTCCTGGGGCAGTGTACAGGCACACTGATCCCTTTTGCAGGACCTGTAAGAACTGCACACAACTTTCACACAGCTGTCCCACCCTTTGCCTGTGGCTGGCTTCATAATAGGATGATTCTTTTCTAGGATAAAATCACCCCTGCCTCGGGCCACTTCAATAACAGAAATAGTTCTTAACCATCACAGGGTCCCAAGATAAAGCCCATCACCACACAAGAGTCCATACTAAGCTCTGGTGTCTTCGCTCATAGGCAGAGCTCTTATTCTGTCCCAGCTTGTCCTCCCAGTTCTTCCTAGCTGGAGCTTAGCCTTCCATCTCTTGCCTTTAAGCCCAGACTCCATCCAGGTTTCTCCACAGAAGCTGCCTGGTCCCTGGGCTTCTCTCTGTCACAGCTCCCTTGGCCTCAGGCCCTTCTCCACATGCGGTCTTCGCACACTCTGCAGTTTCTCTTTGCTATTCTGTACTCCCCCCACTGCAGCCTCCTGCTGCTCTTTATAGGGCAATCACCCTGTTCTCTCTCCTGTGTGACTCCTTCTATAATCAAGCCTGGCTCACCACAACCTTTAAGGGGTGAGCCACCCTGTGGCAGCGCCTAAGAATCATTACCCTTGAGTGCTTCCCAGATAGAAAACAGTTGTAACCACCACAGCAATACATGGAATTCTGAGCACAAAGCAAACTGCTGGAAGTGGGTGTGACTAATGGGTTTAAAGGGGTTAACTTGTGTGTGCCTTGTAAAGTAGATTATAGGACTACACTGGGGGCCATATTTTATAGCATCAAACTGCCTGCTGCCGTTCAGGATTCCTTGCAGTCAGTGTGATCCTATGGTTTTTTATTCTGCATAGGAGGAACACCAGTCATGGACCAGCCAAGATTTTCAAAGGTGACTATTGACTTTGGGTGCCTCCATTTTTGTGTTCCCAACCTGAGACAACCCTAAAGGGGTCTGATTTGAGGCCCTCAGAGTCACTAGTCACTTTTGAGAATCTTGGACCAAGGCCCTATTGTGCTACACACTGTGAAAAACACATAACAAAGATGGCCCCTGTCCCAAAGGGTTTAGTCTGTACACCATTTTGTCTGCTTACACCTGACTACTGTTCTTCGGCAGGAACTGCAGGGCCCAGGATATACGTCAGGTTCTACTTCTGGAAAGCCACGCCACATATCATTGCCACTTACTCATCCCCATGCTAACGTGCCACCTTCCCAAGCCTTTCAAGGCTTCATTCCTCACGTGAGTATCTGCTCTAGATTGTGAAGTCAGCATGACACAGAGCTATTCTGAAGTTCAAAAACTGATGTCATTTCCAGTGGGGGTTTTTCAAAGGGATTCTTACCTACCAGGCTTAACTCATTTCCTTTAACGTCTCATATTATGGACTTACTCCTTTTCTTTTTATTTAGCTAAGACTCTCTTAGCAGTTGGAGAATAAAAACTAGCTTTTTAAAACTAATTTCCTTACCTGTGTCACTAATAACACTTTAAAATATTGAAACAAAGACTACATTGAAATACATTTGACTTTTCACCATTTATGGTGTGTGTTTTCTGTAACTCACTCAGCACAGACAGTGAGAAAAGACTAGTCAGATTTCCAGTTTCCAGCCAATTTCCTTTTCTGGTTCTCATGCACCAGTACAATCCTGCAATGTTTGGTTGCAAATGCTGCAGGAGAATGTTTTAAAAGTTCCTTCCCATACTGGCTTTCTCTGATTTTTTTTTCCTTTTAGTTTATGACAGCTTTTGTATTAATATTAGATTATGTAACCTTCCTCTGTTCTTTTTAAATACACCTAAATTATGGATTTAACCGAAATCTTATGCAGAAAATAATTCTCCATTATTTTCTCTATAGTTTTTATATGATTTTCCATATAGGACATGCCCCAGATCCCACCAAAGTAAATGAGAGTCTCAATCACGTTTGGTAGCAATTGGATCAAGCCCATGATCATTAACACACAACAGAGTGTGGGTTTGTCAGTCACTGTGTGCACACCTTATTTTGTATCAGTAAATATGTACCGTGGGACCAATTCTGTCCTCACGCAGATCCATTGATCTCAGCAGGAATTGCACCTAATTAAGGCCCCATCAGCCCTCTGCGTGTGCTCATGGCATGCCCCCTCCATGCCCCTACAGACGCCCCATGTAGGGAGGGGTGCAGGGCCAAAAGTTGCAGACTGTCCCCACTAATCCCATGGGGAAATATAAGATACTGCACGTAAAATCTACAGTCTTTTTTTTCTGCTTTGCTCTTTGTGTTTTGGGAATTCACATTTCCTACAGGGACAGCTGTGGCTCGGGGGAGTCCCAAATAGCACAGCTCCTGCAGGAGCTATACTAGTGCCCACGGATTTATGGGAGTGGGTAGCAGGCAGCAGGGCTGAGGAAAGGGCCCCGTGCCCAGCCTTTCCCTTCTCTTGTGTGAGAATAACCTTCCTAGAGGGTGTGGCCACGTGAGGACAGAATTGGACTTTGTATATTTACAGTATGTTCAGCTTTATCTTTGCCGGGTCCAGTGTAAACCAAATGCTGACATTTAACTTGAGCATGCTAATACACCATTGGGAGAACTTTAGTAACTCCAGTGCAAAAGGTTTTTGTTGCTTTCTCAGAAAAGAAATGGTTTGATCACTCTACATCATTGCAAGTTTCTCTTTCACACAGCAGAGAAAACGTCACTAAACGATGGCCATTATTTTGCGGCTAAGGCATGTTTGTGTACTTTAGCCTACGAATTGTCTATTTGCTCTGTCCATTGAATGTCTGCATAAACTGTTACCTATCTCTGAGTTTTCTGAGAACAGACAAAGCAGCTAGGAAATTATAAAAAAGCTTTGGCCAAAGTTTTGCCTTTTATCACTTGGAGACATGCACTTAAAAAGTTCCAGTTACCAACTAACTTCACTTTCTAATGTGTCCCTTTTTCTGTATATACAGCATGTGAGCAAAATGTATCAATTGTGTGACTCCAATGAAATCAGTGGAGTCACAGCAAGGATGCACTTGGCCTTTCTGGGTATGTCTACACTGCAATTTAAAACGCACTGTGGGCCAGTGGCAGCTGACTCTGGCTAAGGGGCTGTTTAATTGCAGTGTAGATATCCAGGCTCAAGCTGGAGCCCAAGCTCTGGTACCTTCCCCCCTCGTGGAGTCCCAGAGCTCGGGCTCCAGCCCAAGCCCAAATGTCTACACTGCAATTAAACAGCCTCACAAGCCCAAGCCCCGGGAGCCCAAGCCAGTTGGCACAAGCCAGACATGGGTGTCTAATTGTAGTGTAGACATACCCATTGTAAGCCCCACCTGTTAAGATTGCCTGACACTTCCCATTATAATATCCTATTATTAGATGCTTATAACTTTGCCAACCTTTAAGCATTTGGGCTGAAATTTTTTTATATCGGGTGTCTGTTTCAAGATGACTTTAAGAAAGAAAAACCCATTTCAGACAGAACGGTTTAACCCATTTCGAAGAACGAGGTTAGAGAAAAGTGCATTGTTTTGCCCAGGTTAAAAAGAATTCTGGCAATCTTTTCTTTGAGCAGCTCAAGCACTCTAATAGTGTGGTCCTCATTTTCTGGGTGCCTGACTTGAGCCCACGGGTCTTGATTTGCAAAATTGCTGAGCATTCACAGCTGCAACTGAAGTCAATCCAAGTTGTGCTTCAAACATATAAAGTATTATAGAATGCTAAGTAATCTGAAAAATCAGGTCCTAGGGGTCACAGATTGGGCACTCAAAATTAGTGGACACTGTTGACCTTAAAATCCCTGTGCCTCTGTTCCCTATCTGTAAAATGGGAGTAATACCAGCCCCTCATTTCACAGGAGGTGTTGTGCTAATTAATTCATGTGTGTTTGTGAATAATCAGATACTGTAGTGAGGAGCTCCAGAAAAAAGCTGATGAGGAAATTAATAATTCTCTGTTCAGAGCCGGGGTTGACTAGGGTTCACTAAATAAGGCCTAGGGCCACCCATTGAATAATCAGGAGAAAACAAAATATTAAATTTTATTAAATGCAATATTTTAAATATTGAATATAACTTAATTTTCATTGAGTGAGGATTGTGCATCATGTACGCTGAATGAGATGGAAGTCCTGTGGAAAATATAGTATGTGATCATGTAATTAAAGACTGCTTTACAATGCATATGCACCGGAAGGCTGAATTAAGGTTGCATTTCCTAACTTTTGAGTGCTTAACTTTGCAACCTTAATAATGTTTTTTGAACATAGTATTTGTGTATGTATATAAAAATGTACATCTATATCCAGTACTGTGTATAATCATGTTATGATTTTCTTTACAATATTCTGAAAGACAGACGGCTTATTAACTTACATAGTATAGTCACCTCTTATAAAATATTTTGATAATGATCAAATTTTCATGGTCAAACCTCTAGATAGCCGCCACTAAAATAGAGTTAAAAAATCTACTAACTAAGAACAAAAGAGAAATGTCTGTCTTTAGCTAGGTATATATAGGTTCTGGAAAGCAAAATGCCATTTTAAAGATATCTTTTATAAATGAATATTTAATTCAGATGCCACCCAAGCCAGGCATTGTGAAGGAGGACCCACTGCGAGATTTAAAGCGGCTTCTCCAGGAATTAAGAAGTACGATTGATGAGATCCCCTCCATGGTTCTCAGTAAGAGTGACAGCGATGGCAGGAGAGAGTTACCTTTAGCCACCTTGAGAAACACAATGTAAGAAAAGTGTAAATTAATCTGGACATATATAGCGTTCTGAAACTAAAATCTGGCCACTCAAGTGCTTTGGGGACAGTGCAGGATACTGTTGTACAGGAAACCGGGATTTAGGAGTGGACTCAAGGTATCCAGAGAGATTAGCCATATTGCTCATGCAACAGCCCTTATTGATAAGCTGCTTTCTGGGAGAGGAGTAGTGGTTGCTTATAAGAGTGCAGAAGGAGAATGGTGGCCCAAATTAAAAAGATAGGCAAGGTATCTGTGCCATGGTCTAATGAATCCATATCACAGGCTGAGGATGATATATGGCTATGATGGTAGTGGAACTAGCAAATGACTGCATCATTTGCACCCCGGTGATGTCTTGTTTATTTACTTTCCATCTAAGCATTTCAGATTTTATGATCATTTGTGAACCCCCTTCTTCTGTATTATGGAAGTATCCTGTCATGTGAGAGTAGGGTGACCAGATGTCCCAATTTTATAGGGACAGTCCTGATTTTTTGGGCCTTTTTCTTATATAGGCTCCTATTACCCCCCACCCTGTCCCGATTTTTCACATTTGCTGTCTGGTCACCCTATGTGGGAGACAGGCGAATGGTTTCTCTTAGAACACTACAATGACTTCATAGATCATGTTAAACAAAATATCAAAACCAGCATCACTTGTAAAAGCCTGATGCTCTGGATCCAGAAATAGGGAGTTTGTAAAGATTAACATCATTCATGACTTTGCATTAGAATATATTCCTTATTTCAAGAATTATTTATCTCCCATTGTATGTAAAATTGGGGCTTTGTCAGATCAGTCTCATATACCAAACATCCCATTCTCGGGCTTTTTACTGTTTTGGTTGAGTAGCTGTTTTTTACTGAACCAGAAATTAGTGTTATCAGCATCAAACCCTTTGAGAGTCTTGACAGTCATAACGAGGGCCCTACCAAATGCATGATCCATTTTGGTCAATTTCACGGTTATAGGATTTTAAAAATTGTAAATTTCATGATTTCAACTATTTAAATCTGAAATTTCACAGTGTTGTAATTGTAGAGGTCCTGACCCAAAATGGAGTTGGGGGTGAGGGTTTGCAAGGTTATTGTAGGGGGGGTTGCAGTTCTGCTACACTTATTTCTGTGCTGCTGCTGGCGGCGGTGCTGCTTTCAGAGCTGGGCAGCTGGACAATGGCAGCTGCTGGCCAGAAGCCCAGCTCTGAAGGCAGAGTCACCACCAGCACCAGCACAGCAGTAAAGATGGCATGGTATGGTATTGCCACTCTTACTTCTGCGCTGCTGCTGGCGACTGTGCTGCTTTCAGAGCTGGGCAGCTGGAGGGCGGTCAGGAGCCCAGGTTTGAAGGCAGAGTCACCACCAGCACCAGCGCAGAAGTAAGGATGGCCTGGATGGTATTGCCACCCTTACTTCTGCGCTGCTGCTGGCAGGGCACTGCCTTCAACAGCTGCCGCTCTCTGGCCGCCCAACTCTGAAGGCAGCGTAGAAGAAAGGGTGACAATACAGCAACCCCCCAGAAACTCCCTTTTGGGTCAGAACCCCCAATTTGAGAAACCCCCTGAAATCCGTATAGTATAGGGTAAAATCACACAGAAGATGAGATGAGACCAGATTTCATGGTCTGTGATGTGTTTTTCACGGCCATGAATTTGGTAGGGCTCTACTCATAACAAGAGAAGAATGTTTCAGAACACAGGGCAGTCAACAGTGCTGAATTGCCAATGTCTGGATTATAATGATTGTCTGTATTATATCTTTATGATGGAAGTGAGATAAGCCATTGGCCTCTGTGTTGCTAATTCAGCCATGAGCTCAAGAAATGGTTTTCAACGTCTAGCAGTAAATCTTTGACATTTTGTAAGAACAGTTTCTTTGGAAAGATTTGCCTTCTGTTTTCTCTCTTCTGTGTGACATTGTGTTCCCCATGTGAGTTGACATGAGGACTGGAGAATCCTTTCCCGAACTAATTATTCCTCAGAAAATGACTATATCTGCCAATCCTCATGGTAGTGCTTTTCTTGATATTGTTAACCATGGTACATTTTTCCCATACAGAGATGCTGCAAGTAGAGAATCTGCTGTCACATGCAGCTTGCGACAGGATATATACAGCAAGTAAGAAACATTGTCATTTGACTGAGAATATCCCCGACTTTTACCAGTAATCCGGGAATTAGTCTACTTGTTTCTCTAGAGGATATTAAATAGAAGCTACTAAAGCTGAACATTTTAAAATCAGTAGGTCCAGACAACATGCTTCCAAGAAGTTCAAAAGAGCTGGCTGATAAGCTCACTGAACCATTCATACTGGTTTTCAGTAAGTCTTGGAACAATGAGGAAGTTCCAGAAGACTAAAGAAAAGCTAATGTTGTGCCAATTTTAAAAAAGGGTAAATGAGATGATCCAGGTAATTATAGGCTTGGTAGCCTGACATCAATCCCAGGCAAGATAATGGAGCAGCTGACATGGGACTTAATAAAAAATGAGAGAGTAATGTAATTGTGCCAGTCAACATGGTTTTATAGAAAATAGATCCTGTCAAACTAGTTTGATTTTTTTATGAGAATATAAATTTGTTTGATAAAGGTAATATGTTAACCTCATAGACTTCTCTAAGATGTTTGACTTGGTACTGCGTTATATTTTTATGAAAAAAACCAGAACCATATAAGATTAACATGGCACACGTTAAATGGATTAAACTGGATAACTGATAGGTCTTAGAATGTAACTGTAAATGGGGAATTGTCATCAACCAGGTGTGTTTCCTGTGGGGGTCTCAGAGGCATCAGTTCTTGACCCTATGGTATCAATGACCTGGAAGAAAACATAAAATCATAACTGATAAATTTTGCAAATGAAACAAAAATTGGAAGAGTGGTAAATAATGAAGAGTACAGGTCACTGATTCACAGTGATCTGGATTGCCTGGAAAACGGCGCAAACAAACAATATGTGTTTTAATACAGCTAAAGTGTGTATGTCACAGGTCCAGACACCGCTGGAATGCCGTGTCCAGTTCTGGGGCCCACAATTCAAGAAGGATGTAGATAAATTGGAGAGGGTTCAGAAAAGAGCCGAAAGAATCATTAAAGGCTTAGAAAACCTGCCTTATAGTGATAGACTCAAGGAACTCAATTTATTTAGCTTAACAAAGAGAAGGTTAGGCGGTGACTTGATTCAGTAATAATGAGCTTTTCAGTCTAGCAGAGAAAGGTACAACATGATCCAATGGCTGGAAGCTGAAGCTAGACAAATTCAGACTGAAAATAAGGTGTAAATTTTTAATTATGAGAGTAATTAACCATTGGAACAGTTTACCCAGGGTCAAAGTGGATTCTGTATTACTGACAATTTTAAACTCAAGATTGGATGTTTTCTAAAAGATACATTCTATAAATTATTTTGGGAGAGTCTGTGGCCTGTGTTATACCTAGATGTCCACAGAGGTCTCTTCTGGCCTGGGAATCCCTGAATGCAGTAAAACCAGAGGGACTAGCTTTTGGGAAACAATGGCAGTAGAGTTGATTATCAAGATAGGTTTTAAGATGGTGAAGAAAATCCCTGGTATTGTGTTCCAGGTGACTGGAAGTTCTTTTAATATCAAAGCACTGAGATACATTAGCGTGATACATATCTGTGAACTCTATTGATCAGGTCTGCACCTCATAGGTATTCATACAATACTGATTAAACTCCCCAAACCCTTTTCCAATATGCTCCAGGCACAGTGCAAAGCCTGGTAAGGATTATCCAAGGGCAATCTCTTTTCTGATTGTTTCAAACCCCTGTAAAGAATCTGAAAGTGTCATACACAGGACGTTACAGAAATCCCCGGGAGTGAATGTGGCTCCTTTTCTAGTGAAGTTACATTAATTGAATACAGAGCATATGGACAGATGGAACAATATGCTTCTCTCCAGCTGGGACAGAACTGACTTGTTGACGATTTGGATTTCAGGAAAGCTTTTATTTATGTGGATGGTTTTCTCCTCCAGTGCCTTAATGGAGAGGAGGTGGTACTTTATGAGTAAAATACTTGATAGAATGGGCTTTCAGTCTGGAAGCGATCATGGTAGCAGAGCTGGTGATGGAAAGGTAGTGTTTTTATGAAGCTCCAAAATTAAACCAATCAACATTTGCTTCTCTAGGTCACAGCCAAGAAACCTCCCAAACCTGACACTTTAAATCAATCCGTGTCCTTGGTAGGTTCTGGAAATTGACCCAGATGCGTGGTCCACAATCTAACCCTACACGTCTGTGCAATAAGAACTTTAAAGTGGCTGATATGTGAGACCAGATTGGGAAAAGGCAGGAATTCATACTATGGGAGTTGTGATCCATGGGAGTTATCGGATATCGTTGGATGAAATATGAGCTTAATACAGTAGACTCCACTGCATAGTACCTTTCCTTGCACGGTCTCTGGGCTGTGCCCTGCCCTGGCACTGAGGGCCCAGGCTCCGCATGTCGCCATGCCCCCTCTCTCCATACAAAGCCCTGGCTACAGGCAGGTTTGTGAGGCTGTAACCAGGGAAGGAAGCACTGGGAAATACCAAGTTCAGGGATGGAACCTATTAATAGTTTCCAAAGCAGCTATTGTGAAAAATCAGTCCATGCTGTGAACTTGCTGACAATGGGAAGGACAGTGGGTTCCATACTCTATCACTGTCCACCCACAAAGCCTTGAGAGGTAGCTACAGGTGGAAAGAGCAAATACTAAGGGTGCCTGTAAGCAGTTGAACTCACCACCATAGCACTTCTGGCATCAGGTCAAGGCCCTGTGGGGTCTTCACTTCTAGTGCCCCTATCGGTCGCCTCTTTGGCCCTGCAGTGGCCTGATTCTGTCTGTGAGTCAGCTCTCCGACTAAGTCCTTTCTAGTCCAGACCCCTTCCAGGATGACAAAAGTACAACTAAAGTCCAAAAATGTCCCAACATCAGAGATCCTGCTTCCCTCACTTGGGCTACTCCTCATCCCAGCCTTTAGGCTCAGTCCTCGGCCTCATCCTGGGCTCAGTAGTCTTATGTTGGGGTTGTACACCTCTTCCTCGGCTCTTGAAGGTGGGCTCAACCTCAAAGCCCCTGGTGCTGCTTCCTTCGTCAGTCTGTTTCCCCAGGCTCCTCCCAGGCAGTGGGTACTTCCTACCACCTCTCTCCTGGGTCCTCCCTAACTGAGTTCTCCTTCCTTCTCATCTAGTCTCTTCCTGACCCTTTCACAGCTGGGGTCACTAGGTATAATTAAGTTGCCAAACCAAGACCAGCTGACAGATAGCTGCCAGGTCACTGGCATGGTTGAGCCCAACCCCGCCTTAAGGAAATGTCTACACTGCAGTAGGGAGCATGCTTCCCAGCACGGTGGGCAGACGTGGGAGCTCTGCTCAAACTAGCATACTGAAAACGGCAGTGTGGCCAGGGTGACACAGGTGATGGTTGGGCTACCTGCCCAAGTATGGACCTAGAAGGTCAGGTAGATTTGGACTTAGGTGCCTCGCCCGAGCTGCTGTCCATGCCGCTGTGGCCACACTGCTGTTTTCAGCATGCTACCTCAAGCGGGGCTACCTTCTCTGTCTATCCCCATTGGGAAGCTCATCCCAGCTGCAGTGTAGACCTAGCCACAAAGGGCAGCCAATCTGCGACAGTCCCCCAACTTCCATTATAACGTGTAAACGTCTTGATGAATGCATATAACATTTTAGCAATTTTTTCTTCATATCTGGCTGTGTACTGCTGCAAACTGCTGCATCTTGGAAATCCTGGGCAATCTAGCAGTCCTGATGGTAATGCTTCATGGGTTTCTAACTGGCCTATGTCTTTTCATACAGAGATACTGCCGTGAGAGACTCCGCTCCTGAAGGCAGCTTGGGGCAGGATACTTTCAGCAGGTGAGAAGTGATGCCACTTAACTGTGTGTAACCCCAACACCATCAGAGCATGCATGCTGATCTCACTATCTCTTTGTTATTTATTTTCTAGGATGTGGAGGATTTGTTATATTGAGTTATTCCTGTGCTTTTCAATGCTGTATTATTTGTGAAGCACTGTCAGGATGCTTCTTAGAAAGAACGTAACAAATATGATCAGCAGGGCCGGATCCAGGCATCAGCGCAGCAAGCAGGTGCTTGGGGCAGCCAATGGGAAGGACCTGCCGCCAAAGTGCTGCCGATCACAGCTCCCCCCCACCCCCGTCACTTGGGGCGGCAAAAACGCTGGAGCCGGCCCTGATGATCAGGCCAAATCAATGCTGATTTACACCTGGTTCAACCCCACTAAAATCAGTGCCACCACACCAGGAATAAATGAGTCCCATTAAAGCCCATTTGGAATTATGAAGTTGCTGCAATGATATTTAAATGACGATTGTTAGTGTGGACTAGTGGCTCCTCATGGTGATTCTGCTGTAGAAATAGGCCCCAAAAGTGCTCGTTGTAGACTTAAAATGGCAGGCACTAATGACCTGAATTTCGGATATGCTACAAATCCCATTTAAATCAGCAGGAGCTCTGCATCTCTGAAAATCAGAATATTAGTACGTTAGCACCAAGACACAGAAAGCCAGAAAACTGGGGGAATCCAGAAATCATGAACCAATTTCATATTTCCAGAAATCCATTTAGGGCCAGATTCTGATATCCCTCCTCATGTTAGGTGATACCTTACTCGACAAGTGGTCCCATTGACTTAAAATGGGACTATTCAGCATGACATAGGACATTGGAATCTAGCCCTAAATCATAGCTGAGAGAAAAAACAATGAAGGAACTTTCCTTTCAAATAACATTCTTGGATAATAATATCAGATAGCAAGGTTATCTGATCTAGTTTTCCAGACACTGATTGGAAGGTATGTGCCAGTCCTTCTTACCAAACCATTTGCAAAACAAATCCCTTATTTTTCAGTTGACATTAGTAAATCAGTTCTCAGTCTATACACTGAATCATCCTATGAAATGACTGATGCAATCATCTGCTTTCTCTGTTCTAATATTCACCATGCATTGCCACTGCATTAAAAATCTCAGTGCTGGGTTTATAGGCTATGTTTTTATCTTTGTAAAGCCTTCCGGCCAGATTCATCAACCTATTTTCTGTGACAAAGCAGTAGTTTTTCCTCAATTTTTCCTTTTTTGCTGCCATAAAATAACCTGTCTTTGTCAAAAAGTCAAGAGAAAATAACTAGCAGTAGGTTATTATTTGATAAAATGATCAGTGAATATAAATATGCATGAGTACAAAAAAAACCCAGCCACTTTGTTGTTTTTAATGTGTGTATCGCAGTTGAACTGCTATATATCTATACGTCATGTAACCCCAACATCAGAGCATGCATGCTGATCTCACTGTCTAATAGCATGCTACCTGCCTTATTACTAGTGAGATAATCTTTCTCAAACAAGGAAGAATCAAAAGCAGGAAAGCATACCTAGATGTGAACCTGAACAGTTCTATATCAAATACACTGTGCCACAGACAGCCAGGAGTAAATCCAGGGCTGTTACACCAGGAATGCATGTAGCCCACTCTGTATAGTAAATTTATCTTAAACAGAATGCTTGTCATTGCATAGAATATTATGACATATGTATGGAACAACCACCAGTGTTACGTTGTCCTTTCATAAAATGTATGCCCTAATTAAAACAACTATTGCATGTACTATTTATACACTAGCACTGTTAAATGGAAAAGGATTATCACTCAGCTGCTGCCAATAGCCAAGGCACTGAAGTAGCTAGTGCATAAATGTTGAAATAAGCTTTTCATGTCAATGGTTTGTTGTGTTAGCATCATCACCTATTTATGTCCCTCTGCTGGAGTTACACTCCTTTAGACTCTGTGCAATCCTCCCCACCTACAGCATGAATTCTGCAACAAGATTACTGTACGGCTCTGGTAATTGTATTTCCAACTGGTTTTAACCCAAAAGTCCTCAGTAAGACCCTGCTCCTGCAGTTTGTTTTGTGTGGGCAGACTCCCTATACCCAGGCAAAGCTCCAGCCAATCTAATGAAGCTCCATTGCAGACTAACCCCTCTCTTTGCCTGGTGCCACACTGACTTCAGCAGGGCCCTCATGGGCACAGAAGCCAGGCCACATGGATCCTGCTGCAAGACCAGCATCTTAGTCTTTACTCCATCCTTATGCAGGCAAAACTCTCCCTGGGAATTAAGACTGGAGTAAAACCTAAGCAAGGACGTCAAGGTTTAGCCCACTGTTTACTCTCCAGGTAGAGCTTGTGTGGTGTGTTTTCCTTACTATTCTCTTGGTTTTGTTTCTGCTCTGTGGACTGACTGCAATTATATATGTTAACCCTTTGATATAACGTACTACACCCCGTATTCTAACTATAGGAACCTATATGAAAATCAGAAATCCCCATATTGTACAAGGATCCAGAGCCCATTGAAGTCAGTGGAAAAACTTAAACTGACCTCAGCTGGCGCTAAGCACTCAAATTGTGGTACTAACATAGCTGGGGGCATGCCGCTTTAAACTGCAGTCATCAGTAGAGACTCTCGGATACTATGTTTATGGAGGGCACGTAAATATCTAGATAGGAGCAGCTCACTGAATGTGGTACATTTTGACATCTCCCAGCACCGTAGGCATCCCCTCCTCTCCAGCCAACATCGCCCTCTGCTGGGCTACACTTTCTCACCCCCCAGCATCCTCTGTGGGAAGAGAGGTTGTGGCCACATTGCAGCTGTACAGCTTTCCCCAGTGATGGACTGACCTACACCCAGGCATGAGGCTGGACCATTAGCTTTAACATTACGCTAAAAATTGCATGAGAATGAAATGCCTGAGCACAAGAATGCTGGAATGGTTCTTTCAGCCCTCCAAGTAAGCCCATTTGAACCCTGTATGCACCATTTACCTTTCATGTATGTATATGAGAGTTCTAGAATGCATGCAAACGCTTCACTTTCTCATGGTGGGGATTAGCTACTCCAGCGAAATCTCAGCCTGGCACGTTCAGGAGGGAATGCTAGTCTGCCATTATTTTGCTTGCAGGGAGCCTTTAACTTTACATGTTTCGGATCTTGAGGACCAAACTGCTACTCGGCCCTTCACACCCACTGGTGAGTTTTCACTGGCTGCACTAAAGAATGCATGTTTCAAGTAGGCGTGGCTCGGCCCAGAGCAGAATTGTATAGAGACAGGAAACAAGTGTATTTTCATAGGTAAGGTTTATAAGTGTCTCTTAGCAGGAGCTTTTTACAAAATCTCTAAAGCACTTAGCACAGTGCTTCATCATATGTGTTTTATTATTCATAGGTCAGCTCTCTTGAGAGTGACATCAGCACATGTACTAAGAATTGAAAAGATAAGGAGGGCTTTCCAGTTAGCTGTTTTCCCAGTTCTAGAGCGATTCCAACAAATTACTGTGTTTATTATGGTTTTCCCCATGAATATCTTCCACTTGACAAAATGAATTTCCATAACAGGTATTTGTTAACAGTAGTGGTCTTACCTAGTTACAAAGCAACATTTTCAAACTTGGGTGCCTACATTTAGGCCTCTAATTCCATATTTAGGTAACTAAATAAGAGACCTGATTTTCAGAGGTGCTGCGTAATGGCACCTCTCATTGACTTCATTTGGAGTAAGGGTTACTCAGCACCTCTTACACGCTGGTCATTTTTATTTAGATGCCTCCGTATAAATTTTGGGCACCCAACTTTGAAAATATTGTCCTAAGCCTTCTCCTAAGTAGCTAGACAGAAGGTAAAGCAAGAATTGGGTTGGTGAACAACTTTGAAACTCCTGTCTGAATTGTTGAAAATCTGGTGCTTCTCCAAGGGTGCCAGAAACAAGTAGTTAGCAGAAATACACTTGGCCATACTCCTCTAGGGAAAAAGTACAAGCCATCTTCCAGTTGACAATCCATGCGTCAATACTGCATGTGACTTGCAAAGAAGTTATACTCTCTGTACTCTTGGCTAGAGGGTAGGAGCTGCTGTGTTGGCTGCTGATGGAAAATGGGAAGGATCAAAGAATGCAATGAAGAGAACAGGGTTATGAAATGATTGCATAGCAGAACTCACATTAAGGGTAGAATATGAGCATTTATTCAAATTGTACTGTGTCAATTTTCTAGCAAGTCCATCCATCTTCACTGCCGCTCCTCGTTATGCCTCTTCCCCAAAGAAGTTCTCCCAGGAGGAGAGATACAAAGATAGGTCTCCAGTGCACTCACTGTTAACTGCTCCGCTAGATGACCTGAAGGCTGTCCCTAGTACCTCAGCAGATCACAGACCATCTTTGAGGAAGAGTAGCTCACCAGAAGCTACAACTGCCCGGAAAAGTAAGTATGGCCCCTCCTTCCAATCAAGAGGACTCTGCTGGCTTTTTTCTCTCCCCTAATCACTACTGTAGTGAATTACAAACAACCGGCTAAATTCATCCCAACTGTAATTCTATAGAGACCAGTGGAGTTACACCACCATACACAGATGTTATGTTATGTGGTTCATGAGGGTAATGTTTTTAAATGTTCAGAAATATATTTATTTTCATGTTTCCTTTTTAATATATAATTATTTAAATTGGGGTGGGCAAACTTTTTGGCCCAAGAGCCACATCAGGGAATAAAAATTGTATGGTGGGCCATGAATGCTCAGAAAATTGGGGTTCAGGTGCAGGAGGGGGTGAGGGCTCTGGCTGGGGGTGCGGGCTCCGCGGTGCAGCCAGAAATGAGGCATTCAGGGTGCAGAAGGGGGCTCCGGGCTGAGGCGTGGGGTGCAGGAGTGCAGGCTCCAGCTGGGGGTGCAGACTCTGGGGTGGGGCTGGGGATGAGAGGTTTGGGGTGCAGGAGGGTGCTCCGGGCTGGGATCGAGGGGTTTGGAGAGTGGGAGGGGGAATCAGGGCTGGGGCAGGGAGTTGGGGCATGGGGAGAGGTTCAGGGGTGTAGGCTCCGGGCAGTGCTTACTGCAAGCGGCTCCTGGAAGCAGCAGTATGTCCCTTCTCTGGCTCCTACGTGGAGGCAGGGTCAGGCAGCTCTGCACACTGCTCTATCTTCAGGCACCACCCCTGCAGCTCCCATTGGAGCACCGGAGGGGGCCATTGGAGCATGTAGAAACTGGACGGGGACCATGCCGTGGCTTCCGGGAGCCCCATGAAACAGCCCCCAACCTTGCTCTCTGGCTGGCGTGCCAGAGCAGGGCAAGCCCCAGACCCCATCCCCCACTTTAAATCCTCCCCTTTCACTCAATAAAAGTAGTAGTGATTCTCAAAATTACATTATTGGCCTTTTCTTTTTACACAGATATCTCCTTCACTCCCAGTTCTTGTAAGTGTAATTCCATGATGCACATTTGTTCCAATGTATTTGATGTTCCATTTTAAAGCTGCGTTCTAGAATTTGCAAACCTGCTTGCCCTACTGAAATCCACCTCAGTTATTACTAATTTTCTCACTTCACACTGCATGTCCCTGTCCCAAAGAGCTTAAAGACAAAATGCTTCCCCATTTAGGAAGTGCCGCATTGTGACAACCCATATTAAGACAAATATTTCTCCTCCTGTATTGTATACACTCTGATGTGTATCACAGCAGCTGTTTAACAGTGACGATGATTAACACTATATAGCAGTTTAGGATGGAAAGTGACGAAAAATACTATATCCCATTAAAGCTGCACGAGAAGTTACCAGAACATTAACAAAACTGGAAGAAAACAATGAGGGTGAGATTTTTCAAAAGCGTTCTGTGTTGGCCTAACCATTCAAGTCAATGCCCATTGATTTCAATGGCAGCAGAGTTAGACCAACATTGAGGACTTGTAAAAATGCCACTCTGGCTGTCTATAAACTGTAAAGTGCTTCTAAAACTAAACTAGTACTTAACAATGCAGAACGTAGAGAAAGGAAGATAAATGTATTTGAAAATCAACCACAGCATTAAAAATTCTGGAAGGCTCAACCTTCCCTTATTAAAACAGAATATACAATTTACAAAGGGCTGGAGTGTGAAGTCATTACCCAATCACAACTCCATACAAGAGATTTGCTACCACATTCCTGGAGAGAAAGGAGCCACTGATCACTTGAAGAGGGGGAAAAAATTACCAAAAAGGTAATTCAAACAAACAGGTGCCTTCTCTCCATCAGGCAGGGAACAGTTGGGGCGAATTCCTGTTGTTGCAGGTAGACAGTCTTATTGCTTCCTCAGTAGGAGATCAGCAAACCGCTCTTCCTTGCAGGGAGGTGGGAAAATAAGGGGTCTCCTTTGGTAAGTGTGTTGTCGCTGGGCTATTTGGGGTTTTTTGAAAGCAGCCCTGGTTCTCCCTTTTGGTAATGAGATAAAAGGGAATGATTCTTCTTTCATCAGGGGAGCAAACACACACACACACAAAAATTGACTCCTTAGTTGCAGGGCAACCAGTTCCAAGTCATAGTCATAGAGTTTAAGGCCAGATGAGACCAGTTCATCTAATCTGACCTCAGGCCACCAACACCACCCAGCCATCCTCACCTTCCTCTTCTTCCTAGTCCCTGGAGAAAGCACAGCATCTTCCAACCAACCCAAAACATCTCATCTTTATCATCAGTTGTCATCAAGGCAAATCCCAAAGGGACATAGCCTCCTTACAGATCAAGCACCACCAGGACTGATGTCTAGCTAGGTCCTTTATGGCTACATCTTAATGGCCAGAACTGGAGGATTCTTTTCTCTAGGCCTGGAAACTATGAGACAAAGCAGGCTCTTTTCTCCTACGCGGTGAAGGGATTCAATCCCTCTTCTGTCTGGCAATAAAGATACATTCATTCCTTCACAATCCCATTGTAGTCAGTGGGAATTTTACTCAACTAAGGACTGAGCAAAAAGGCTTTCAGGATTTGGCCAAACGAATGGCTTGTAGAACAGATCTAAATCCTCCTGCCCAGAAATGACCCTAACTAGTTTGGGAAAGCATAGGTAGTTCAACCATAGAGCCCCCTACTAGTTAAACCAAAAACTTGTCAGTTGCCTTATCTAATTAAATAAAATGTGCAGTTACCTATTCTCGGTATTTGCGCTACTCAGGGTATTTGCTATGGTAAGTATTGAGAAATGCCAAGGACTAGTGGAAATATTGATATAACCACATCTCTCTCATATGTATAAAATCTTAGGTAAAAGTAACAAACTTTTCCATCCCACCACTATGCTGGTAGAAGGGTGTGTATTTTAACACCAGTGTACCAGCCACCTGCCAGTGGCTCAGGTTGCCTGGAGTACTTTATTAATCTAGTATCAAAAAGTCCCTAAAAAAGGGCCATCAGTGATAAATAGATCAAGACTAATCTTTGGAGTGATACCCAGCTACACATTAGTTATTACATTTGCTTCTTACTTTGTTTGTAATTCCCTTTAGAACCCTGACAATAGCATTTCCCACTCAGTTGTTTTAATTTTTTACAGTTGGCAAACCTCCGGCTTTTCCTCTGTTTTCTCTAAGGAGCCCTAGCAAAAAGAGCTGTGCTGGGCTCACATCCTTGCGCTTCTGCTGGTGGGCTGACTGGCTCTGCAGCAATGAAACACACACTAGTGGGCTAACCCTGCAAGACTTCGCATGCTTGTTTGTTTAAAAACTAGGAGAAGGGTGCACGTAAGCAGAATGAAGGGCACATGACACTTCCACGCTCGTTGCCAGGGACGGTTGGGTAAATGCAAGTCCATTTATCTACAGAACAGTACAAGCTTCTGCTACCACTGTGTCTTAATGCTGATAGGGCTTCTCAGCTCAGGAAGTAATTAGTTGCAAGCCTAATGATGAATTTTGTGGGGTGAACATCTCTGCAGTTGCAATTGCACATAACCCACCAATTTATTTCACACAAACCATTAGACAGGCAGATGACACTGATGACTTTCCGTCACTGCCTGCCCTGGCTCAGTTCAAACCTGTAACCTAGAGATGAAAAGTTCCACATTCCATGCTTTTTCTGTGTGCCTGTGTCTCTGCCCCACCTCAACCTACCTGTCCCTTTCCCACCTTATTTTAGATTCAGCAGCAGATATGAATGGTGCAGCTCCTGACCAGACGTGGTTTACCGCTGGTGCCAGCTGCAGCGTGAAACCAACTATGATTGTGTAATTGTAAAGCATTGATTTGCATGTGCCATTATACCTGCTAAATTGGGCTCGTCCAGAGTCCACCTCCTGCTCAAACTGAATCCCAGACAGGCCAGCTACTAATTCCTTTATTGCTATTACAGCCTTACATTTCAACTCTATTTCTGAACATCAGTATTCAGTCAGAGTCAGTGTGGCCTAGTGGGTGGAGCACTGTACAGGGACTGAGAAGACCTGGCTTCTGTCCCTCTGTCTGCTACTGGCTTCTTAGATGACCTTGGGCAAGTCACTTCACTTCTGTGTCTCAGTTTGCCCATCTATAAAATGGGGATAATGATACTGACCTCTTGTGTAAAGAGCTCTGAGATCTACCAGTGAAAAATGCTATGCACAAGTATTATTATTAACAAAGTACTTTTTCCTCCTTCCCCCTCCATGCAACCACATAGCATTTTAAAAAATTGGCTTGGTTGAAACAGAAATGATTAATTACAAAAACTGATGTTAATGATCTTGTCATCTCATTTATTTTCTCTTTGATAGGACTACTTTGCATATTTGTTGGAAATCTTTATTTTAGAACTAATTTTAACTCTAATTTGAAGGCTCCTATATAAAAGACAACTAGTTAGATAATGTATTTTTGGACCTCTAATAGTATAGTGACTAATCATTTTCTCAATAGCCTCTCAGCCTGTGGAAACCAGTGGGAGCACATGCAGGCAGCTACAGAACAAGATGGAAAACCTACAAAACCTGGTGGAAACGTTACAGATGAAAAACCAAGGTACTGGAATTTATTCTATTGAAATCACTCCTATTTCTTTTAAAATGTACTGGATCTCCACTGTCTTTGTGGTACATACCATAGCTCTGGCCACAGTTGTCCATTCCTGTCAGTTTAGATGTGTCCAATTTACTAATAGCCACTTCCACATTATCCAGCTCCTAGGAGAATAAACAGATTAACTCCACAATGTACTGTACTCAGCCCCTTAACTCTAATGAGCTCTGAGATCCTAAAGCTTTCAAACATGGCAGCTGTTCAGGGGTGCAGTCATGTGTTGCTGCGACCAATTAAATGGGAGTTTTAAAGAGCTGTTGACACTCCATGGAAATTGAAAGCTCTTCTGTTTATAGCGGTCTTCATTTAAAAAGAAAATCAGTTTACCAACAGTAACCACACAACTAGAGCTGATCCTCCACAGCTATTCCTTATTCTAAAAACAGGGAAATACTGCAGTCTCAGCCCACCCACTGATCACAGCTGACATATTAGGGCCTGATCCTGCTCCCACTCACACTGAAACCAGCTAAACTCCTGTCAACTTCAGTGACTGCAGACCACTGGGTGCTGGAATTCCTTTTGTCAGCAGCATTTTGTCTTGCTCTACATTCTGATTATCTTCCCTTTCCCCTTCACTTCTGTGCTTATGGCCGTGGAAAATGAATGCTTCCACACACCATATAGTTCTTATGTGAAAGTCATGAATGATGGGAAACCAAACAGGGAAAAGTTTGGGCCAGCTTGTGTAAACAGTCATATCTCCATTGACTTCAACAGCCCTTCAGGATTTGCTCTCATTTAACTTCCACACGTTACGGTTACAGAAAACATGCTGGTGTATTATACAGCAGCTGTATAAAAGATACAGAACAAAAATAACCCCTCATATGCGCATTAGAACAAACTCCACCTTACAAACATTGACTTTTAAGTGACTTTAGGCCAATCAATTTCAATACAACCCATACAAGTAACTTTGAAATCAATAGAGTTGTGCCCATTTCCTTTCTTACAGTAATGAATTTGGGCCATTGGGTCCAAATGAAACAGCTGTATAGTCAAGCCAAGGTAACAGCCATTTAGTATTAGGCCTACTTTGTGTACTAAAACATCAGCCTAGTAAAGTGGAAGCCATGTTTGTTTTCTAAAGGGCATAGCAAACACAGAGCTTTGCCTGTGTAATGTGCTGGCTGGCTGTATAAACTGCAGCTGTCAAAACATGAAGCTTGAGTTGTTTTCTGCTCAGCATGATCTAGCAAGACACAGCATTCGAGTGATCTTTTCTCACTGCTATTTTCAGCAATGTCTTCGATGATCCGCTGTCAGGAAAAGAAGATTGAGAAAGTGAAGGAAAAGGAGAAAAAGCTAACAAAATAAAGAAACTCTGTATGGTTGTGATCATTCTAATATATGTAGATTCAGCCCCATTAAATGTGATGCTTAAAATATGATACTGTTAAAGATTCATAATAAAGGTTCATAGTTTTGTAATCAGTGTCTTGGACTAGAATACTAGCTGCAGTCTGCAGTACTAAAAGAGCAAGAAGCAGAGAAGTAAACACAAGACATGGAGATAAAGGTATTGCATCTTTTAGTGGCATACATTGGGAATAGCCACATACTCCAAGGGAGTTATGCTGGTCATCTCAAACAAGGCCCAACAGAGCCCACACACCTATCCGGGAGCTGCCACCAGTTCAGTGACTCTTTAAAAATTGTTAGTCTTTAAATATTTTAGTGAGATTCCTTTTGTTAGCCGTCCACCTCTGAAAACAACCTGGAGTAACTTCTATACGTAATGTTATTTCAAGAAGTTCTGCTAGTTCATGCTACTCCATATTTCAGAGCTAGAAACAAATAATGCTGCCCGCCTCATAGGCAAACTGGGAATTTCCCCTTTTCACTTGTATAAACTAGCCATTTTAGTTCCCCACCTCCATCCACTCTTGGACCATACACCTGGCACTGGGACAGGACTAAATGCATCTCATTCCAGTGTGACCTTTTTGGGGGTGGAGGGGAATGGAGTGGGGCAGGGAGGAGGTCCTTTCTCAGTAGAAAAAAAAAGTTCTATAGCTGGTAGGATGTGTTTAATACAGTAAATATTTGAAGATGCCGTGCACTGGGATATTAGCAGTAGTCGCAATGAAGATGGATTAAGGAGCAGAGTGCAGGTAAAGTAGCCGGAGGTGCATGATAAATGTAATTTAACGTATGGAAACCACCATCTATATACATTTCTCGGACTAGAGAGTGTATCTACAATGCAGTGAATTGGCTGAATGGTGCACAAAGCAAAAAAGGATCACCCGTTGCTCTTCCCCCAAAGATTCCTTTCCTTCTGTCACTTCCTCCAAGAGGATCTCTCATTCAGAGTTCCCATTTCTCCCACTTAAACACTGGGTCTTCCTACAACTCTGCATATGAATGTGAGATGTTTAGACCCAACATTGGAAGCCAAACTCTCACACTTCAGAGAAAGATGAAGTGGGAGCAGGGGGAACATAATTCACATAACCAATTGCGTAGTGCTGCATAGAAGGGGGAAAAATATCCTTCCTGATTCTTGTGGAGAACTGCCTCCACATTGAAGCATGTGACCAGAGTGGCTGTATCTGATACATAAAGTAGGTAGGCAGGCAGCATGAGATTTATTCTCATTAAAGTTATATTTTTTTAGTCTAAAGACACTGACAGTGTTTCTTTAATAACAAAGAGAGGGTTGGATTAGATTGTCATGAAATGCCTCACAGCAAGGTACAGAACTCCGCCCTAGAACAGTCCTGTTCCTCCTGTCATGACCGGTACCATGCGGCACCTTCCAGCCAAGGGTAATAATTAACATCCCACATCCTCCAATAATATACACTACGGTAGTTGCATGGAACATTATCCCCCCCACCTTCCAAAATGGCACATCAGTGGTACTTGTACCTGCCCCAGAGATCAAAAGGCAAGATAGGATGTGGACTTTGATCTCTCTCACAATAGCACAGCCATTACCTCTAGCCAGACCCAAAGTGTCCTGCACCTCATTCCAATGGCAATAAACTGCCTTAGAGCAAGTGTAACAACTGCTGACACACCCAATCACAAGAAGAGAGAATCTTATAGAAGTAGAAATGAAAACAATCTTGTAACCCACAAATAACTTTGAGAAGGAACATTTTAAGACAGTTGCCTGGGGAGGGAGGGGAGACTGTTCATATGCCTGAGGACAAGACCACAGAAAGGAATGACCTAGGGAGGAAAAAACTGAGTTTTAGATTCAGAGTAGAGAGTATAAAAGGCAGGGACCCTACTTTCATACATCCGTGAAAGAAACAGAAATACCTACAAATATGAGTGCCCATTTGCAAGTGGCATCTCAGAAAGTTGCCAAGTGCTTAAACTATTTTACATAGCAATGACTGCCAATGTGATTTCATGGGTGGGGTTTTCCTTACAGGTGGAATGATGCTTACAGACTTGACATTTATTGCACGGATTAATTTGAGGATGTTCTGGGTTTGGATGGGGAGTACAAACAGGGACCCTGTAGTCATCCCCATAGCTTAGTTCTGATATCATAATACCCATATTTTGGCTTCCACTGACTTTGAGGCAACCTCTGTACAAAGAAGCCCGGAGGTAACATTTTCAAAAGTGCCTACAACATAGGAGTCGACAGTTCATCTTCAGTGACTTTGTAGAGGCTAAGGCCAGAGTCTATGACAGCATAGCCCCCCAGCAATAGATGCAGCATACACCACCAGGAGGAGGTTTTCTGCTAGTGTAGTACCACCACCTCCCTGCCCTCTTCTCTCAGCACAGCTGTGTCTATAATGGGGGATCTGTTGGCCTAGCTATGGGGCTGAGGAGTGTTTGGGGTGGTATTTTATACCCCAACCACCATAGCTATGCTAGTACACCTCTACCCCGCTATAACGCAGCCCACTATAGCACGGGTTCGCATATAGCGCAGTAGCAGGGGGCTCCGGCGGCACTTTAAAGGGTCCAGGGCTCCCCGCAGCGGCCGGAGCCTGGAGCTCTTTAAATCACCGCCAGATCCCTGCCACTGCTACCCCGGGGCTGCGGCAGCAGGGCTCGCTGGCAATTTAAAGGGCCTGGGGCTCCGGCTGCTGTGGGGAGCCCTGGGCCCTTTAAATCACCACTGGAGCCCTGCCATCCCTTCCCTGGGGCTGTGGCAGTGGGGCTCCACCAGCAATTTAAAGGGCCTGGGGCTCCCCGCAGTGGCTGGAGCCTGGAGCTCTTTAAATCACCACCGGAGCCCTGCCGCCCTTACCCCGATATAATGGGGTTTCAGCTATAACACGGTAGGGAGTTTTTGGCTCCCCACGACCGCATTATAGCAGGGTAGAGGTGTATAAGTTAAGTGTAGACCAGGCCTAAGTTTCATTGATTTTCAATAAAACTGACTCCCAAGTCCCTTTGGAAAGTGGGACAGAGGCCTGGTCTACACGTAAGTTATATCGGCATAGTTATATCGGTCAGGGACGTGGAAAAAAAAAGACACCCCTCTCTGACTAACCTAACCCCCAGCATATAGACAGAAGAATGCTTCCATCGCTGTAGCGAACATCAGTCAGGGAGGTGGTGTTTCTATACCTACAGAAAAACCCATGTGCGGTGTAGTCTCAGCCTACACCACAAGACTATGCCAGTAGAGTGTCCGTAACTAGTATTACCATATCACTACCCTTAGATTCTTCTGCAAATCTGATTCTTCTGCAAATTTTACCATGGGTCAGCCCAGGTGGTTACATGTGGGGAGGAAGTAGAAGAGGAATAAAGCCAATAGGTACCCACGCGAGCATGATGAACCCATCACTTTTTAAAAAGCTGTATCATTTGGAGGAGAGGCTCTACAAAGGTCGCTTGGTTACCACAAAACATCTAACTTTCTTTAAAAACTTGTTGCATGATACAATTCTCAGGACAGACCAATCGTCCAAACTTGCTCAGCCCAGTCTCGATTTCATTTGCTGGGGTTTGCAGGTGATGAGATTACTGTTCCTTTATACTTTTCAAAGACTTGGTCTTTCATCATCGTCCACAGTAGCATCACACACTAAATCTCATTGTTTCAGTTCCTCACTAGTTGAGGCTTGTGATTGGGTAATATCTTCCATCAGTTTCACAAGCCTTGTTCATAATCTAGATACAACCCACCCCGCTAAGCAACCCTGACCTTGTGGTAAACTTAAGGTCAAAGCTTAAGTGATATCATAACCGTGAGTTGGGTGTAACTTTAGTCTGTGTTCTTCTTTTATATTTCATTTAATTCTCAAGAATTTTAATTAGAAAAGGTTTTAGAAAAGCCTATGCACTTTAAGATTTTAACACTACCATTCCAAAGAGCTGGAATGACCTATGCCAAGCCTTTATGCAAGGGAGGAAGAAAAACACATTCAAAGGGAAATCCATTTACAAAAATTATCTGCAGAACAAACAGAGCAGGAAGTGGCAGTGCAAGCCTCTATGCACTACTCTACCCACCCGCCCCTCGGCTGGCAGAGAAGGAAGCCAAGTCTGGACTGGGAGATTGCCAAAAAGGAGTGCCCATTACAGTGCTGGTGGGCCAGCAACCTGATTCATGAACAAGGGTAAATTAATTTCACATAGGGCCCCCCGCACCCAAACCAGTCAGATAGTAACACCTTCCAGACATTAACAACCTGGGCAGGATTTGAACCAGGTACCTAGAGGTCAAAGGCCCTCAAGCAAGATAGGTTTAGATTGCTTTTAAGAAAGTTCCGAGCAGCTCGGTGCTGGGCTTTGTGCCTTCATACCAAAGTTGCAGCACATTAACTCTACCACTACAGCTAAAGCGGTGCAACCTCCACAGCATGGATGCACTTACACTGGTATGAAACTTATTCCTCTTCCAGGAAGAGGAATAAGCTAACCAGTACAAGGGACTATTATACCTGTATAACTGCACTAGGGTTTAAACCAGTATTACCATATCACTAAAAGAATCACATCCCCAACCAATAAAGGGACACACATTGTGCATCTACCAGGCTTAGGATAACGAAATCTAATGTAATTCACTTCATCCTACCACTGATGTTACTTTGTTTACCTATTGCTGGGCTGTTAGTTAAAGAGTAATATCCATTTAGGATTTCTCTTCCTGCTTCACCACAGGTCTTTGATCTAACAGCTGTAGGATGCATCCCTCATGATTACATCAAATATCACCACAGAATTCTTGCTTTACCGTTAACAATGCATGTTCTCTTCTGAACACTTGTCATTTGAGGAGACTTTACTCCTTGCCAGGGTTAGAGTCTACTTGAAAGATGTTAATCATTGCATTAAGTGGTCTATTCTAGTGGAGGTTAAGTGGCTTTCTGGTGAACATCTTAATCTAATACTGCAGTTTTAGATTAGTTTAATCCTCTCAGACAGGCTTCCAATGTATCTATAAATCCATTCACAAACTGAAGGTTGTACTATATATGCTTTTTAAAATTCACAGTATATCACTTTTTAACCAGTTAGTGACAATGCATTAAAAATTGCAAGGCAACTTGACACAATACGCACTGACCTGCAAGTGATGGGTTAATGATTACTTTTCCCCTTCAACTGTGTCTTTTGGGAGTGTTGGTCACACATTATGAAAAACCAGCAACTAATGCCGACTCCATTAACTTGTTACGTTGCAAAAGTTTGTTCTTCCTTGAATCAGTTGGGTACATAAATTATTGCTTTAACCCCAAGAAAGAAACCCAGACTATTTAAAAGCATTTAGAACTGGTGAAAGGTGCCACATTAGCAGGCCTTAGAGCCTTCTATTTATATACTAGAGAAAGCAGGATCATCAATAAACAGAGACATTGTTATAATGCACCAGAGATGCTCAATTGTTGAAGTGAGCTTCCCATGATTAATCTGATTCCCAAACCTCCTATCCACAGCTTTCCCAAAAAGAAGCCAATGCCAGACAGTAACCCTACAATTCCATTTGGCACAGGGTCCTGGCCCTCATGAAAGGTTCCCACATACACAATCCTACTGGGGCTCCAGGCAGTTATATCAGTGGTGAAAAAAAACATATGGGGGTTCTAGCCTTGCTGGGGAAAGCAGTGATGATCCGGACCAACACCCCAGCAGTGATCTCCTACATCAACTAGCAAGGAGGTACCTGAAACAGCTACAGGAAGCAGCTATTTTACAGTATTAGGCAAAGTGTCATTTTCTGTCCATGGTCACCCACTGGGCAGGATCCTGTACACACTGAGGTGATTGGCTGAGTCAGAGACTCCCTCCTGGTAAATGGTCCCCATATTCAGCAATCTTCCAGCTACATCCCCCTTGGGCATCCTGTGATAGGCATTGGCAACAAAGCAACAGATCTCCAACATTCTTCAGATGGAACAGGCAGCCGCAGGCCTTCCCCAGCAGGTGAAGTAACCAGCTGTACGCTCCACAGGTCCTCCAAGAGGTGAAGACAAATAGGTATCCTACTTGTGCTCCAGCCTAAGCCCGTCAGTCAGTCCTCAGCTAGCCTAAGAAGCAGCCTTATCCCTCTCAAAATACCAGAGAAACCCCATTCTAAGGATTCTCCTCCTTCAGCCCAGGCAACAGGTTCTGCCTGTGAAAGGAATTAGCACTCCATTAAAGACCAGAAGAATGTTTTCAGAGCACACCTAAGTGATGGTAGAATTACCAATGGCAAGCCCAGCACTCCCTCAATTTTATATCTTGGTGCTTTTCCCAGACAGCCTTTTGGACGCTAAAGGATCAAGCGCCTAAAGCTATTAGAAGCCCCTCTTCGAATCTGATCCTTCATGCCTCAAGGACAGTAAAGACAGTGCCTCAGCCAGTCACCCTGGTGAGAGTTTGACCTGGCTCTGCAGACAGTTCTGCCATTATGACAGTCTCCTCCTTCTAGCGCTCCCTTGCAGAAGCGCCAGTTGGCAGCTATTATTTCAGCCAGAAAGCTTAGTCAGGGGTGGAATGGAGCCACTTGAAGGACCTCATTATTGGGTCAGACTACATGGTAATGGTACCTGTTGTAATAATGGGGCCTACACATTTACACAGTCACCCTCAAGTGAATCGAGTCTAGGAAAAGGTTCCAATCCGATAGAACAATAAATGTTGATAGGAAAAGGTGCTAAAAAGGAAACAGACTGAATTAGTCCAAATGCAAGAAGTGGGTTAAGATCATGCCTCATAAACAAGGGACATGTGGGACTGGAAATCAGAGAACCCAAATTGGTGCTGGAAATAAGGTCTAATTGGGGAACAAAATAATAAGGTTGAGCTATTCCACTCATCACTCCCTTTTAAGGGTTCTTAAAAAGGGAAGATTTTGGAGGTGGGAGGGGAGGAATTTTAGCAGAAGCAGCTGCCTGCCAACAAGTGCTGCAGTGAGCTTTATCATTACGGCTGCCACTCCCACGACCCTCTCCTGACACCATGGAATTTACCCTAACAATTGGGCCTTCATCATCTTAATCCTGAGAGGTCCTGACTAGACTGAGCCAAGAGAGGGACCCAGATGACAGCCATCCCCACTGGCAGCAGCTGAATTCCAACCACCACCTGGAGCATGACCCTCACCCTCTACCCCCTTTTTGTATCCTTTTCCTTCCCCATCTTATTTCTTCTCTTCCTGTCCCTCTAACACGAGTCTGGCTTAGCCAGCCAAGACTATTTTGCAACACTGCTGTGATGACAAAGGCAGCTAAAAGCAATGCCCTAAGCAGCCTGATGCTGGTACAGGTGTGCCCCGTTTTGGAGCGGCTGATGATATCACATACTATACCTGGGTTTTTCCAGCAGCGAGGTTACCAGCGAGTCCACACCAGGGACAGAAACTGCATTTTCTATCTTGGCTGTTCTTCTCTTTCTTTGCTCATGGGTGTTTATCTTGTTTGGTCTTTTAGAAAACAGGATTGGACTTTTAACAGCCCATTTCAAATAATGTCTCTCGCCCCACCCCCAAAAAAAGGACAGTTATCTTTACTACTCTCTAAAAAAAGAGTCAAAACAAGTGGTTTCTCAGTGTAAAAAACTCTACAGCTAAAGGGAAAAGAAACAGTAAAAAAGATTTAACTGTGTGTTACTATGGCAACAAGCAGGCTAAGGTCTCTGTATATCCAAACCTTTTTCAGTGTTGGACAATAACAGGATCATGTCAACACCTTTGACTCTTTGGGCCCATATACGTTAGGACAAGCTACCTTCAAGCCTTTCTAAGTCTGCATAAAGCAATGCATGGTTCAGCCCAACTTTCATGAGAACCAGAAAATTCACTTCTTTCTGATGCAACCTTACTTCTCCCAGGAAGGTCTTTGCCCGAGCCACCTCCAAGGTATAACAATGTCATTCTATTTGCCTAGGACCAGGAATATTTTGAAGTAGTGCTCTTCAAAGGGACTGGATAGAGTGAAAAAATACCTTTGACTTGATTAGCTAGCTAGAGCGTCTCTCCTTTTTCCTCTGAGAAGGAAGCTAGGAGTAGGGCCCTACCAAAGTCACAGTCCATTTTGGTCAATTTCGCAGACAGAATTTAAAAATAAGTTTCAGGATTTCAGCTATTTAAATAGCTGAAATGTCATGGTGTTGTAATTGTAGGGGTCCTGACACAAAAAGGAGTTGGGGGGGGTTGCAAAACTTCTGTGCTGCTGCAGGCGGCAGTGCTGCTTTCAGAGCTAGGCAGCTGGAGGGCAACAACTGCTGGCTGGGATCCCAGCTCTGAAGACAGCAGCTCAGAAATAAGGATGGCATGATATGGTATTGCCACCCTTACTTCTGCGTTGCTGCTGGCGGGGCGCTGCCTTCAAAGCTGGGCACCTGGCCAACAGCCACTGCTCTCTAACTGCCCAGTTCTGAAGGAAATGTAGGAGGGTAGCAATACCATGACTGCCCCCCTCCCCCCCCAAAATAACCTTGCAACCCCCTTGCAACTCCCTTTTGGGTCAGGACCCTCCAATTTGAGAAACACTAGTCTCCCCCCATGAAATCTGTATAGTACAGGGTAAAAGCATAGAAAACACCAGATTTCACAGTCCATGGTGCATTTTTCATGGCCGTGAATTTGATAGGGCCCTACTTATGAGTCAAGAAAGTCTGTTTCGATAGAGGAGATCTTCCAGGTAGTAACCTGGAACTTACAACACACCTTTGCATGTTATTTTAAGAGTGGGGGGGAGGGGGCGCATCTGCCTTCAGCTGTAGAAGAGTACACTCTGCAAGCCAGTCCTCTGCATAGTACAGGTAATTCTAGGCAATAGAAACGTTTTAGTCTTGCACAGAAGTCAATTGGCAGGGTAGCAGTTCCCACCTCCCAAACTGGAAGCCCACCCTGGCTTTGTTCTAGCTGGATTAACAACCAACCTAGAAACACTTCTTATGCTAGTGAATCATTGGACTGGAGAGTAGGTGCCAACTGCAGCAGAGAAGTTGAAGTGCCAAAACATTAGAGTACCCGGGCTTCTTGTGAGCAGCCCAGATGGTCCTTCCATGCAGAAGGCTCATTTACAAGATAAGAAAATCTTTTTAACCCAAGTATAACTAAATGACACTAGTGTTTAGGAGTGAAATCCCTGCCTTGGTTAGCTTCTAGAGCAGCGGAGTACTCCCTCGGTTTTGTTTTACGTGCAAACACTACAGATTGATTTTCCCTTCCCACTACCCAAGATAACAATTACAAAGTTCATTTGGAAACCCCTACCTGTTCCCAGTGAGAGGAAAGTCACGTATTAAACATGTCAGGTGGTCACTCCTGAACTTTGGCCTTCTGGAGGCCACCCTGCTAATCTGAGCTTTCAGGCTGGCCAACTATTCCCTTTTCAGATAGGAGAGTGGGGCTGAGGAAGAAGGGGAGATTTGGGGATCAAGCCCTCTTTCCTCCATAAAGGTGCAGGGCACCTGTCAGGGTACACCTGGGACCTCAAAGGAAGCCAGTCCAGTTACTCTGAATTAACCTTTTAAGACAACTTAGGTTATGTCTAAGGGTCAAACATGAAGGACGGTCAATCTGAAAATATATTACGTTTATTGCTTAATTGTACAGTACAATAAATTAAAAACTTTTTATAGCAAGCCTCAAGTGCAGTGTGGATAGCTACACCTCCTCTTGCATTCAGTCCGCTCTTAAACCTTAAGCCAGTCGTACAAAAAAATTCATCCCACTGCCCCACTCATACAAAGTCAAATTTAGCGTCAAGATTTAACGTCACACAAGGAGCTGTCTGAAGTGCTGCTCTTGCTTTCCTATCTGCCTGGATATCGTTAGGCAGATTTTGGTTTGACTTCAACTGAGGAGTCTCCTCACATGGAGGATCCCTTCCTAGAGCCATAGCTAACCCTAGCAGAGGAGAGATTGGTGGATCAGACAGTTCTAGCAGGGATTGGTATATGATGTACATTAAGGTCTACTATCCAAGAAGATTCTGCTGGAAACTGGAATAAAATTAGAGGCCCCCATGCTTCGTCTAAGCATTTTCTTTGCTGGGTCAGTAGCTTCCACTGAGATCCTGTTCAATGATATCCCCACCACTGATGGGCCGTTCTATCTTCATGTTCCGTCATTAAGGTTCTGTTGTTACATTCTTCCCAACGTGTGACCTTCCCATTCTCCACCAAAATGAACTTCCACTCTATTTTGGAATCTGCTGGTAAGATAACAGTGTCAGACCAGAACCCATCCTTGTCACACTTGAGTGGTACGTAGTTGTGCCACTGACCAAGACACTCATGGTCACCTGTGACAGCAATCAGCTGAGCATCAATGTGAGTGATGTAGTGCACACGGAAGTTCACGTGGATATTCTGAGGCATTGGGGGCACAGCGGCAACCCGCTTTGCTTTTGAATCAGCCTCAAGGAAGTCTACCTGTTCCAATTCCTTGTTGCCTTGGCCCACACTGGTGTCGGAGTCATCTGCACTACTGTTTTTAACAGCATCTCCCCAGGCTGAGTCTTCAGGAACAACTTCCCATTCCTCATGGTCAACCACGTCCTGATACTCAAGGTTGGGCCCCAATTCTAATTCTAGTGTTGGGGGTGACTGTTCTTCACTTTTGTCCTCATGCACGTCACTAGACGGTGATGCTTCTGCCAAAGCATCCCCACACTGTGCCTCACTCTCCTGTCCCTTTAATAGTTCTGATTCTGCTGTAGAGGAACCAAGGGTTTCATTGCTTAAGTATTCACAGTAATTCATTAGTGGGGTGGCGGGTTCTTTGACCGGTGACTCCATTTCACGAGATTCTCCAGGAACATCACCACCACTAAGAGATGGGACATCTTCTCTTGGGGTAGTTGCCAGAGTCTCTGTTGCCAGGTAGTTGCCAGGCTCTGGAGGGCTGGACAGGACACTGGCAGTGGTTTCCAACAGGGTACACTCACTGTTTTCCAGGAGAGGCTCTAATTAAATACAATATTAAAATACTTAGTTAACCAGAAACAGCACAGCCTCTTGGTTTCAGCATTAGACCACTGAAAGCGTTCACAACTCACAAGACTAAAGAGTTACTTTCCAGACACTGCTGTTCCCATTTACTAGGCAAGTTTTTTTTTTGTTTTGTTTCTTTAAATAATGGAAGCAAATTATATACCCTTGTACTACAGTTACATTAGGCAAACATTCTTACAAGACATGTTCGAAGTTTGTCCTTACTCTTTAAGGCTTGATTATGATCAGTACTCCCTGCCAAGACCTCATAAACCCTATCTCTACAAATCAGTATATTTACCAGACAGTCCTAACTTCAGAACATTCAACACGTCCACTATTCTTGTGGGAGTCCCCCCTCCTTTTTTGACTTTCACCTATTCACAACCAGTTAGACAATTCAACTCTTGTTTGACATGCAGCTCCAGGAGTGCTGGATATTTATATTCAGGATACAAAACCCTAGAACATTCTCCTACCACAGTTTGTCATCTCTCCCCCGCCCCCCACGCTTTTAGTTTTCTAGCCATATATATTGTCCCAGAAATAGTCTCTAGCGATTAATGCCAAGCACCCCGTTTCCAGTAGCTTCACATGTGGTTTTTTGGCTGCTTGGCCCCTCCGACGTGCAAGCTACAAGCCTACTAGAGGATTTTTAGGCCCACAGGTTTAGCTATGTTTCCCACCTCCAAGGAGGGTGACCAGACAGCAAGTGTGAAAAATTGGGACAGAGGGTGGGAGGGAATAGGAGCCTATATAAGAAAAAAAAAACCAAATATCAGGACTAACCCTATGAAATCGGGACATCTGGTCACCCTACCTCCAAGTGAGCTGCTCTATTTGGCTGAGGCGAGCTCCTGTTTGATCCACCCCAACACTGGGGAGCCCAGGGACCCTCTGTGTTTCGGCAGCTCTGCTGCTGCTTTGGGGAGGGGCGTTTGTAACCAGGAGGAGAAAGCAAATCCCCAGCCCACATGCCTGCCTCCTGCACCACCGCGCCAGAGGAGTTACCGACCAGCCTGCAGCCTGTTTCTATGCCAGGCCCAACGCTGCCAGCCCGGAGCAGCAGCAGCTGAGCTCCCGCACGTCCGCCTGGCAGGGGCGGCCCAGAGGAGTCAGTCCAGGGAGCCATGACTCACACCCCCCCCCCCAGTCTCTGAGCTGTCGGGCCAGGCGGGGGGGGAGTAGTGTCACCACCACCACCCCCCATCTCCCCTCAGCTCCCGGCGGGCGGGGCCGCGCTCTGCACCATGGCTCCCAGCGCCGCACTGCAGCAGCCCGGGGAAGGGGCCCGCAGCTCCGGGCACCGGGGGGGGGGCGGCAGCGCGCCGGCCGGCTCGGGAGCGGGGACAGGGACCCTGGCACGGGGCAGAGCCCCCGCCGCCCCCTTTGCCTGCCTGCCCCACCCCTGGAGCGGCACCGCCCCCCTCCTCGTGTGTAGCGCCCCGGCGGAGCCCCCCCCACCCCGTGTGCAGCCCCCCGGCCGAGCCCCCCCACGGCGGGCCCCGGGCCGGTACCTGGTGCTTGGGGCGCAGCTCCGCAGTACTCGGCGCCCGCAGGCGGCTCCTGGCAGGCGGCCCCGCTGCTGCTGCTGCTTCCCCGCGTCCCGGCACCCGCGGGCGGCTCCTCCCCGCCCCGGCCGTACCAGAGCCAGGCCAGGAGCGCGGCCACCAGCCCCACCAGCAGCGCCGGCCACAGCCCCACCAGCGGCTCGCCCACGGGCTGCGCCGGGGAGGCCGCGTCCGGCCGCGGGGAGTCGCCGTGCGCCATGGCTGGGATGCGGAAGCCCCGCCGCCCCTCGAGCCGCCTTATATCTGCTCCCGGGGCCCGCTCGGACCCCGCCTGGGGCTCGCCTGCCCCGCCCGGGCCGCGGGGCGGAGCCGCCCCTCCCCGATCGCTCTTAGCCGCCCGCCAGCACCCCCAGCCGGCCGGATCCTGCCCGCCCCGGGCCACAGCCTGGTTGGGTTGCAAAAACCTCCAGCGGGTCCCAGGAAAACCCCTGGGGCGGGATCGGGCCCCGTTCCTTGCTTTTTGTTTTAAGCAGATGATTCGCGGCTCCCCGCCGAAAGGCCGCCCCCGAAACCCCCCGGGGAACTGCAGGGGAGTTCGGATCCCAGGGCTGGGGGGGGGCTGTGAAAGCGGCTCAGAGTCTGACCCCGCTGCCAAGCCGGGCCGGCTGGAGGGGGACAGGCCCTGTGGGAAGGAGGTGATGGCCAAGCTCTTCAGATCTCAGCGGTTTGAACACCAGGCTGCTCGATGAGAGGCCCAAATGTGACTCCGGGAGCCTCAGAGGAGCTGTACCGTCAGGGCTGATGTGTCTAGAACTAGAGGGGGGAGGACTTGGGGGAATAATGATGGAGCTTTTCTGTTAAACAGCGAGGGGGTGGGGTGGGGGGAACCGTGATATTCCCCAGCCCGGTCTGTGTGGTGAAATGGAGACATCTTAATTTTCACCACAGAGCTCTCAGTCACAGCACAGAGCAGCTTATACTGCAGGCTACACAACCCTCAAGCATGACCAGTTAACAGCCTGGTAGCACTGGTGAAGCTCCCAAGGCCCTTGTCTCCTTCTGGCTGCTGGTTTGGCAGCACTGCCCGAGTCCACTGTCTCCGGATCCATATTGGATAACTAGCTACTGCCTCTGCATTGGGTGAACCAGAACCGCAGCATCACAAATCACCTCCCTTCTTGAACTTGGGAAAGTTCAAAGCCGGATTTGGATCCAGGATTTTGCAGCTTGGGCCCCAACTCTAATTCTAGTGTTGGGGATTGTTTCATCCTCCAGAAGTGTTAGAGCAGGGATGCAGAACAAAGAGAAATGGCAGAAGTGTTGTATATCGTTAAACTAGAAGTGAGCCCAGGTTGCACCTGAATCCGAAGCCCTCAAATCTTTGGGAAGTTCAGATCCGGTTTAGCATTTCCCTGTTTGGGCATTCCTCTGCAAGAGGAATTTGAACTGGAGCACCAGATCCTACTCTCCTCAGACACGGAGGAATTTTGGATCCAGATGTAGATCCAACCTTTGCAACACGTGGCCATCTGTACCCTGTCCATTAGTGTTGCTTTCTCCTGCCCCCTCTGCCAGGGAATGGACTCCCCTCTATTTTCAGCCCTACCACGTTCTAGTACCTTTTCCCTGGTTCTAAACCCACAGTAACTGTCCAGCTTGGGAACGCATTTTACATCAGCTCCTCTGTACTTAGTTCTGAATATTGCATTCTCATGTGCCTGAATATATGTTGTGGTGCTCTGTCAGCCTTACGTCTGCAGCTTCAAGATCTTTGTGTGACACTCAGATTTGTCTCTAGGAATTTCCCAAATACAGTGCTGCTGCCTTGCGTCTCTAAGTCCCCCACACTTCAATGATATGAATAGTGTGATAGGATTTGTGTCTTCAGCCCTGGTGTCAGTAAGTGCAGCTCCATTGACTTCCACTCCTACTTGGAATGTAAACAAAGAAGGTTGAAAACAGAAATGTGAAAGTCCAGCTCAGTTTAAGACTTTCTCGCTCCCTCTCCTTTTCCTCTTCCTATCATTTTTTCCTTTCCTGTTTTTTCTTCTCACTGTTCATTTTTCTTGTCACAGTCGGTTAAGAAGGGTACCAAATGTTCGGTTCTGCGCAGTAAGGCAGTAGCTAGAGGCGTCACCAGCAGCAGATTACAAGATGTTTTTTTAATTCAGGGGATAATTCTAACATAGATTTATAGACTTTAAGGTCAGAAGGGACCATTATGATCATCTAGACTGACCTCCTGCACAATGTCGGCCACAGAATCTCACCCACCCACTCCTGTAACAAACCCCTAACCTATGTCTGAGTTATTGAAGTCCTCAAATTGTGGTTTGAAGACCTCAAGGTGCAGAGAATCCTCCAGCAAGTGACCTGTGCCTCATGCTGCAGAGGAAGGTGAAAAACCTCCAGGGCTTCTGCCAACCTTCCCTGGAGGAAAATTCCTTCCTGACCCCAAATATGGCGATCAATTAAACCCTGAGCATGTGGGCAAGACTCACCAGCCAGCATGGAGAGCTATGCCATGTCAGAACTATATGCTGAGGATTTGAATTGTTTCTGCAGTGAAGAATCATACACTCTTACGACTGATGAAGTGATCAGCACCATATTTCATGAAGGTTATTTGCAATAACTCCTGGAGCAGTATGATTTATATAGATACTTCTTAGCAGGTGAGAGTAAGGCAGATGAGTTTGTTTTTCTACTTGCTAGTGCTGTTGAATACTGCGTAGTTTTGTTTTCTTGTTTCTTCTTTTAGACGTCAGATAAATTTATTACTCCTTTTGTAACTTCCGCATTGTATGCTAATGCTTACAATTGGATTTCTTAACAATGTACTGCCCTTCCTTCTTTTGTGTTCTGCTTTGGAGGCTTTTTTTGGCTTGGTAGGGATTCAGAATCCATTAGCACAGATTAGATTTGACAATTATTTTGATTTAATTTAATTTTATTACCCAGTTTGGGGCCTCTTGAAGTGTTGAGGATAGATTTTAATGCAGGATTAAGGGATTATACTGGTAAAGATTAAACTAGCAACTCAGGTAACTCAGTCTAAGAGTTGTGGCTTTATACTTTAGATCAGTGGTTCTCAAAGTTTTGTCCTGGTGACCCCTTTCACATAGCAAGCCTCTGAGTGCGACCCCCCTAATAAATTAAAAATACTTTTAAATATATTTAATGCCATTATAAATCCTGGAGGCAAAGCGGGGTTTGGGGTGGAGGCTGACAGCTCATGACCCCCCATATAATAACCTCGCAACCCCCTGAGGGGTCCCGACCCCCAGTTTGAGAACCCTGCTTTAGATCCTTGATCCTAGTTTGCCAGTCATAAAAAAACTGGTAATAACACTATATGGCTTAGCCTATTGATTAGCACGGGGTGGGCAAACTATGGCCCACGGGCCACATCCAGCCCACCAGCCATTTTAATTTGGCCCTCGAGCTCCCGCTAGGGAGCGGGGTCTGGGGCTTGCCAGCTGGGGAGCAGGGTCGGGGGCTGCTCGGTGCGGCTCCCGGAAGCAATAACATGTCCCCCCTCCAACTCCTATGCGTAGGGGCAGCCAGGGAACTCCGCTCCGCATGCTGCCCGCACCCCAAGCACTGCCCCGCAGCTCCCATTGGCCAGGAACCGCAGCCATGCCGCTGCTTCCAGGCGCCACTTGATTTAAGCCGCACCCACAGCCTGCACCCCTGAGCCACCCCCCCACGCCTCTACCACTTGCCCCAGCCCAGATCCCCTTCACGCCCTCCAAATCCCTTGGTCCCATCCCTCCAAACCCCTCATCCTCAGCCCCACCCCACAGCCTGCACCCCGGCCGAGTCTTCACCCCGCAGACCTTCCCTCCTGCCCCAGCCTGGAGCCCCTCCTGCACCCTGAACTCCTCATTTCTGGCCCCACCCCGGAGCCCACACCCCCAGCCAGAGCCCTCACCCCCTCCTGCACCCCAACCCCAGTTTTGTGAGCATTCATGGCCCGCCATACGATTTCTATACCCAGATGTGGCCCTCGGGCCAAAAAATTTGCCCACCCCTGGATTAGCACCAGACAAAGAATTTGGAAAGCTATCTCCATTCAGTCTTGGGAACTAATTTTTAAAATCCATTCTTTTTATCCTTACCTAATTGTTGTGATTTGAATTCTAAAACCCATTAATGAGATCTTATTATCAGCTATCTCATTAGAAAAGAGAGTGGCTAATTGGATGTCGGAGAGAATCTATTTCCAGTGTGCGGTGTTCTTAATCTTTTAGTGTCATTGAGAGCAACACGGTGTCAGCTTAAGAGGACATAAAATGTCATTTAAATTTATAGACGCACAAGTGTACAGTCTTCACAATGGCTGAAGTTCCCTGGATGGCTGCATAAATACAGTGAGTTCATAATCTAAAACAGGTTTTCCCTTCTATACATATCATCTGTTCTTACTAACTTGGACAAACTTCACTGAGAACCTAGTCCAGCTAAGCATGTACTCACATGCTTATCTTTAAGCATGTACTCAAGTGCTTTGCTGAATAGGGGTGAACTTAAGCACCTGCTTAAAGTTAAACACATGCTGAATTAGGCCCTGGATGAGAAGAGCAGCGGAGCCTGTGGCCAACTGGACATCCTCTCCAAGATTTTCTTTTTGTACATTGTCTTTGTTATCACTGTATGTGCTCAGAGGAGAGATGTGTATATGCAGCTTTGCCTTGCTATTTAAAACCTGTTTCTCCAAAGTGCAATATGAAAAGCTCTGTTAACTTGCCATGGCCCCATATATAAAGTACATGCAATTAATCCCTTCCTGTAGTTGGCTGCCACTTCCCTTTTAGACTTCTTTTAATATTTCTGTTATCCTTGTCGTTTTTCTGTAACCAAATCCGGAGGCTTCAAATATTTTTGTTAAAATAAAGTAAGTGAATTAAAAGGGAGCATTGTTCTGACGTAGTCTATCCCTGATAGTTATGGAAACTGCATAATCAGGGGCTTTTCACTGCTGAAGAATGTATTGCTCCTGAATATTTAATACCTTGTGGGGGAAAAAGAATATGAAGGAAAAAGGAAAAACTGGCGGGTCACAGTCCCAGTAATGGAGCTGGATTACTGCTGTACTTTATGTGCAATTGTCGAAGTGGCAAGGCTACAATTGAGGATAAGTTGAAAAGAACTAGGCTGACTTTCAGGCTTAGTTTGGTGGGCGAGCAATTGGAAGAAAAAATATATGTTCTTTGTAAACTGAGCAGATCTGCTCTGGTGTCACTGAGAAGCAATAAACACGGAAGCCCACAATGCTGTATTTACAGAATCACTTTTCTGAACAGCTCTGCACAGAAAGCAGCCATCTGGACATTTTGCTGGTGAAAAGAAAGACTGGAAAAAATAGTCTTTCCCAATAAAACATTAGAAATCAGGCGTCCATGTTGTTATAAGGTAAATGCTCACATAAATATATATATAGTTTGTTAAAGCAGTTGTTAAACTACACACTACCGATTGTTGTTTTGGTTTGTTTATTTGGGTTTAAATAATCAAGCTTATCATATAACATCCTTCAAACTCCCTGACGCCAGTGGGAAAGCTGATTCTTTCAGGGTTGTCTTGTAGGCTTGGTCTACACTAGGGACAGTTCTCAATAACTTCTCCCCCTTGCTAACATCAGTGCAGCTGAAATGGTGGTAGCAACACTGGTGTTATTGAGGGAGAATATGTGTCAGTGTTTTGTTGATACTATAACAAAAACCTTTGGTTTAAAGCAGCTGTTTAGCTTGCATGTACCATTAATGGTAAGTGCTTCAGATTCATAAGTGTCTGCATTAGAACGTACTCCGTCGCCATTCATTTTTCTTTTAAACGAGTTTAAATGACATAACCACCTGTTCGTTACTGTCAGGATGAGTGTCCTGCTACCTCCTGAGGTCACAGCCTGCCCCTCAGTGAGATCCTGCCAATAAAATCTCCTTCACAGCTAGGGATGACTTCAAGAACTGCTCCAGGATTAGGTCTCTGTGGTCTGGGAAGCACTCTTCAACATCTTTATTCCTGCAGCCTCTGACCCGTGTTAGTGCTGGGCCTGAAGCCAAGGGGCTGGTTCACCCCTGCATTACATTTTAAGCCAGTGTAACTCCACTGATTTCACTGGTGGGAATCTGACTCCAGCTACAGCCTCCGTGCGCTGCTCTGTAAAAGCCCTGCATCCAGCCAGCAAAAAGTTCTCACAGTGCAGGCACTGCATAGTGCTCCCATAGGCAGTCGCCTACGCAGGCTTCCTTGAAAACCTGGCCCCAGGGTGGGCAGCGGGTCCCCATACTCTACATGCTACAGGGATCCTAAGTTGCTGTGGAGCTGCCTGTAGGCACCCATGGGGTGGAAGCTTAAAACAGAGCAGCTCCTGGTTCCTCTAACTTACACTGGGGGCCACAGTGGCCCCTAGAAAATCCAGCTTAGAGACACCTTTGCCCCCTCATCTCCTTGGCTGCAGCTTCTGTGCTGCACCTCCTGGAAAACACAGCACAGAGTCCCAGCCAAGGTGCCTTTGTGTCCCTCCTGGGGTATTGAGTGGGGATAGATCAGAGCAACCTACCGCAGATGGACAATGAAGTCAGCAGCCCATACACAGAGTCAGGTTCCCCCATCTGTAAGAACATAAGAACATAAACATAAGAACATAAGAAAGGCCGTTCCGGGTCAGACCAAAGGTCCATCTAGCCCAGTATCTGTCTACCGACAGTGGCCAATGCCAGGTGCCCCTGAGGGAGTGAACCTAACAGGCAATGATCAAGTGATCTCTCTCCTGCCATCCATCTCCATCCTCTGATGAACAGAGGCTAGGGACACCATTCTTACCCATCCTGGCTAATAGCCATTTATGGACTTAGCCACCATGAATTTATCCAGTCCCCTTTTAAACATTGTTATAGTCCTAGCCTTCACAACCTCCTCAGGTAAGGAATTCCACAAGTTGACTGTGCGCTGCGTGAAGAAGAACTTCCTTTTATTTGTTTTAAACCTGCTGCCTATTAATTTCATTTGGTGACCCCTAGTTCTTGTATTATGGGAATAAGTAAATAACTTTTCCTTATCCACTTTCTCAACATCACTCATGATTTTATATACCTCTATCATGTCCCCCCTTAGTCTCCTCTTTTCCAAACTGAAGAGTCCTAGCCTCTTTAATCTTTCCTCATATGGGACCCTCTCTAAACCCCTAATCATTTTAGTTGCTCTTTTCTGAACCTTTTCTAGTGCTAGAATATCTTTTTTGAGGTGAGGAGACCACATCTGTACACAGTATTCGAGATGTGGGCGTACCATGAAGAGAGGGACAATAATACTTCCCTCATCTAGGTGACTGTGAGCTCCTTGGGGCAGAGAATGTCTCTTATTCCACATTTGTACAGCACCGACCCTCGCACAATAGGGCCCCTCAGGCTTGACTGGAGCCTTGTGGCACTACTTTCATACACATCATAAATAACGGTGGCATGCTGGGTAAAACGCCCAGTCATCACAGCGCAGTAGAGACGAGCTGAAATCTTTAGAATGTAACAGTGCCTCCAAGCCAGCTCTTAGCATGGCTGAGCAGCCAGGCCAGCTGCCCTGCATCTGGGATCCACTACCCCAAGTGGAAAAAAACTTTTGTAGTGATAATCAGGATGGCCCATTTCCAACAGTTGACAAGAAGGTGTGAGTAACAGTAGGGGGGGGAAATTAGCCTGGGGAAATAGTTTTTACTTTGTGTAATGACCCATCCACTCCCAGTCCTTATTGAAGCCTAATGGTGTCCAGTTTGCAAATTAATTCCAGTTCTGCAGTTTCTTATTGGAGTCTGGTTTTGAAGTTTTTTTGTTGAAGAATTGCCACTTTTATGTGCTTGGTTGTAATTGAGTGACCAGGGAGATTGAAGTGTTCACCAACTGATTTTTGAATGTTATAATTCTTGACGTCTGATTTGTGTCCATTTATTCTTTTGCGTAGAGACTGTCCAGTTTGGCCAATGTACATGGCAGAGGGGCATTGCTGGCACATGATGGCATATATCACATTGGTAGATGTGCTGGTAAACGAGCTCCTGATGGCGTGGCTGATGTGATTAGGTCCTATGATGGTGTCACTTGAATAGATATGTGGACAGAGTTGGCAATGGGCTTTGTTGCAAGGATAGGTTCCTGGGTTAGTGTTTTTGTTGTGTGGTTGTTGGTGAGTATTTGCTTCAGGTTGGGGGGCTGTCTGTAAGCGAGGACTGGCCTGTCTCCCAAGATCTGTGAAAGTGAGAATCATCCTTCAGGATAGGATGTAGATCCTTGATGATGCGCAGGAGAGGTTTTAGTAGGGGATTGAAGGTGACAGCTAGTGGCGTTCTGTTACTTTCTTTGTTGGGCCTGTCCTGTAGTAGGTGACTTCTGGGTATTCTTCTGGCTCTGTCAATCTGTCCCTACTATTACTCACACCTTCTTGTCAGCTGCTTGAAATGGACCATCCTGATTATCACTACAAAAGTTTTTTTTCTCTTGCTGATAATAGCCCACCTTAATGGATTAGTCTCATTAGAGCTGGTATGGCAACACCCATTTTTTCATGTTCTCTGTGTATATATATCTTCCTACTGTATTTTGTACTCCATGCATCTGATGAAATGGGCTGTAGTCCACGAAAGCTTATGCCCAAATAAATTTGTTAGTCTCTAAGGTGCCACAAGTACCCCTCGTTCTTTTTGCTGATACAGACTAACATGGCTACCCCTCTGAAACTACCCCAAGTGGTTCTGTTTCAAATATATTTGATGAGCAATTTCTGAGGAAGGAAGGGGAAAAAAAACCAAATCAACACAGCTTAGAAATGACCATTACGGGAGCCTTCAGAATGGTTTATTTAGAAGAAACAAATGTGAGTTAACAAAGTCAGAGATCTGCATTAATTAACGAGTGTGGAGGAAAAACCTGCCCTGGGCTCCTCGTGTCTTTTTAAGGCCCTTTGACGTCCCCTCTTTTGCTCCTTTACCATCCTTTGCAGCCAGCATCTGCAGAAGAAACTAAAAGAAAACACAGATTTAAAGCACAGTTACTAGGAACACATTTAAATGGCCAGCTACTGACTACAAGATATAAAAGAACAAGTCACAGAGGAATAAGACACCAGTGTGCTTAGTGCTTTAATACAGATCTTTGTTTTTAATGGCATGAGACCCAGAGCTGTTGGAAGGTGCATAGATGCAGTCTCCGGGGCTATCAAACTTCTTTGTCTCCATAGGTACCACCCAGGCAATGGTGATGGAAGCTTCCCATGCAGTCATGCGCCAACCCCATCCTGAGCGAGCCAGAGCATCTTGAGAGGTGAGAGGGTAGCTCAGCTCCCATAGCTCATCCACTCTTTGCTCTCTCCACTGAGATACCCTGAACGGGGAAGCCAATCAGTGCCAGCTGTGGGTGTGGCTTCTGTGATGTGGACAGTTGTTCACTGGGAACCAGGCTGAGAGTATGCAGCTCCAATGGCCTTTGGCCCACATCCAGCCTTACTTCCTGCTGCTTTTTACAGGGAGTCGGCGCCTCAGGCCTGGGGAACTAATCAGATCTCTCTGTTCATGACAGTGTCCTAGCAAAACACACGCATGGAGTTTCCTCAGAGGTCGTTGCTTCTCTGGGGAGGGATAGGAGTGTGGGAGGAGGAGACAGCCTGGCTTAACCACTGAAATGCTGCCTTACTTACCTGGCACACGGAACAAAGCCAATGGCTGCTGGTTCAGGGCAGGCAAAGGACACCATGTTGTTTGCCCTGTTTTGGTTCAATGAGGAACAACCACTGAGCGCAAAGGGAGAGGTGAAAGAGCACAAGAATTAGGGGGAAAGGGACCCATCACCAGGTCACAGTCTGATTTCTCAGAAATCCTGCTGTTTTCTCTGGTGTTTACGGTCTCCTTTCTCCCCTAGCTTTTCCCCTTCCCAGGCCTTGTGCTCAGTGGTTTAGCCAACGTAATCTGGCTCTCCTCCTGCTGAACCCACAAAGCAGTGTGACAGCACAGCCGTGCCTGATCTGCTCAGTCTAATGAGAGCCCCACCTGCCACCTTACTTCCCTAGCTCCAGCCCACCTTCTCCTGCCACCTTCTGCTGTCTTCCCATCCCCACACCTAGCTGCTCGTATCTCCCTCTTCCCTTCTCCCCCTTCTCACTGCTGGCTGCCAGCTCCACAAAGCCTCCTGAGGCATCACTGCAGACTTCACTTCCCCAATCCGCCAGGAACAAGAAACACAACACCCAGTTCTAGCTGACTGGGTGTAGAGAGGGACTCTGGGGCTGATTGGGATGAGGGGGCACAACTAGGAGCAGGAAGACGTGGATTTTCTGCATGAGGTAGCTAATGGAACCTATTCCGGTGTGGGAAGGGATGAAAGGGAAACTCTGCCTTGGGATTAGAGGATGAGGGGGGAATAGGGAGACTGATCTCAGACTGAGGGAGAAGAGAAACTCACCTGGGCTAGGAGCGGTGAGACCCGGGAAGAAAGAAGCGGACTCTAAGAATGGGCAGGTGAGCAGAAAGAGGATGAATGAACGGATGGTAAGGCCAAGAAGAGGAACACAACACAGAGAGGGGAGACCAGAGAACTGCTGACCATAATTGGAGTGAGGACAACAATGTGTAAGCCAAGCCATCTGAATCGGGGACGGTGTGAATATCGTTTATTTGTGTCGGTGATAAGAAGGGTTTTTATTGACAGATATAGGGGAGGGACCATCTCTGTTCTGCAGCCTTCTTTCCATCACCACCTGCAGCTTTTCTAGCTTTGCTTCTTCCTGTCTGGTCTGTCACCCATTTCTTTTTCTTCTTTTTGCCTCCATCTCTCCATTTTTCTTTGAAGGTGACTGATTTGGAGACATTCAGTGCCAGCCTGTCACACTGTTTGGCCCGGGGGCCAGACCTAACCTATCATATATAAATGTGTGTAATATGGTCAAGATGAGTCCCAGGCACCAGATGACATGCGAAATCCCAACATTTCCTGGGGAGTCCCAGACACCATCTTTGCCTAATGACTGCCTGACATCACCAGTTTCCACTGAGCAAAACACTTCCAGTGCTGCCTCACCCATGTACCAGGCCCATCCCTGTGGACTGATGACCTCCAGTGGAAATCCAGCACTTGGAAATGATTCTGCTTTCAGCCACAGCATGGAAACTGTGGAGGATGCTGCAGCCAAAGGGTCAAGCGGAAAAGACAATGGTTCCTTCTTAATGTGATCACCCTCGCAAGCGATGGTGCAGCGTTAGATGCAATGAGCCAAGGGGCATTCTAAGGCCTGGCCTTCCTTGCTGAGCTCTGAATGAATGGCCTATGAGGAGGGCTCTTTGTTGGGGTGACTGTGGCCATGTCGAAACAATACCTTGCAGCACGTCCTGTTGAGGTGGCTCATGCAGCCTTCACCAGCCCTGTCCAAACTGTGCTAGCTGCTACCATGTTTCAATGCCGGCATTGCCAGCAGGGGTCAAGCCTAGGTTCCCTGACCAGTGCAAGTTGTTTTGAACAAGAACTGGTCTACCCGAAGCTATTTGACAGCCTTGAGACCAAATTCAGACCTGACAGGGCTGGTATTTGGCTTTGGTGAACTTCCACCCCTTGCCATAATCAGGTCTGAATTTGGCCCCAGGGCTAAGAAACAGCTGTAGCATGGTACCCGGACATGGTAAGGACTGTAGTGCAGATTGGTCCATGGGTTCCTCGCTAGGTTGTATACAGCATGGTTTTATAACATGGTTCTCACAGGGCTCTAAGACTAGACATCCTTGTCAACCCTGGTCAGTTACACTGGGCTAGAAACAATGATGCTTAAACCAAGATGCATTGAGCACATCTTTTTTCCCAGAGTGCACAGGGCCAGAGGCATCCCGGTCTGTCATTGCTACTGAGCATATCAGTGGGCTTGTTACTCTCTCACTGACTTACCTCAGGCTTCCGGTAGCCCTTCCTTTCGAGGAATTCCTTAAAAGCCTGTGTTCCATGGAGCTGCATGACCTCTGCCTCCTAGGAGAATTTCCAAACCAAATTAAGGGAACACTCAAGAACAAATCTCACAGATTTATTTGTTTTTTCATGCCCTCATTCATACAATAAGCCAACAAAGCAAGAAAGGGACAGGAAAGGTTATTTCTGTGAAAGTCTCACAAATATGGTAAACTCCATTTCTAATTAATCTCATGCATTGTAGTTCATTCAAGAGATAATTTCTGATTTGCTATTTTTTACGGCAATCCAGGTGTTTCATAAGCACTGAATTGCAATGAGACAGTATGTCATTTTTCAGTGAGTGTTGTAGCAAGTCACTAATTACTAGGGATTATTTTGTAAAGCTGTTGTAACCAGCTGGAATTCCCACCCAGCTCTTATCACAACATACACACATGAAACATGGCCCAAAATTACTCCCACTCTGGGGTTCACATTTATTGTTAACGGAAATAATAACAAAAAGCCAAAGTTTTCTTCTGAACGCCTTTGTTCCTTGGGCTTTTCCCCCACAAGCTCTCCTGCCCCCACCAGACACTCAAACCTTTTCAGACTTCTGGGTTAGAGCTGGTAGATAGAATTTGACCAGATAGCAGGTTAACACGCCTGGTCTTCCTGGGATAGTTAAGACCACAAGTGGACAAGTCTTTCAGCCAGATCCTAGTCTCTGATAAGGCTGCAACTATGCCATTCTCTAATGTCAACAAGGCTATAGAGTTGGGCCTGCTTACAACAGTGATGAATTTGACCCTTTGTTTACATGGGTTGAGACCATGACCAACAATAATTCCTTCTGAGCTGGAATTGTGCATGCTTAGTCTCAGACTGGGAGTGAATTTTTACTGCCAAATGTGAAAGGTGTTTAATCTGGTCTTGAGATGCATGGAAGCAGAGAGAAATATATTTTTCATCCGCATTAAATGGACATGAAACTAGAACCCTTTGAAGTAAACATCGTGACTGGCTTTTCGGTCTTCTTTTGCACTCAGCCCATACGCAAGGCATTGTTGTGCCACCACCTGGGATGAGCCTTAAAAGATCATGGGAGTTAGGACGTCCGTACAATTGTCTTTTTGCTGGGCTTCTACAGTGCTTAGCTGTGAGGCCGTGATCCATGATTGGGGCCTCCAAGTGTCACAGAACACAAATAATCAATAATAATAATTATAGTCAGGAGGGTGGGTAATATGAACCGTTCCCCTCCCACTGTAACTGAGTCAGATAGCATATGGTGTGCAGGCATGTTCCAGTAACAACGTATGCTCTGCAGCCTGGAACTAGTATGAGAATTTCACCACAGAGATTCCAGAGATGCTTGCGGTACCTTTTCACTAAACCGCTTCCTTAACTTCTGAATGGCATCAGCTGCCGCTTTTGGATCCTCTAAAGGCTCATTTACTTTTTGTTTTCTCCATGTTTTTGGGTCAAGGTACCAGGCTCCATACCTGATCTTCTCCCATTTGGGCTGGTAGAGACCCTGCATGATAAAATCATAATAATTAGGAATATCCTCTAATCATGTTTGTAGGTCTGACTCACCTCCCACAATGTGTATGTGAATCGCTGCCCTCTACTAGATGGAATGTCAGCCCTGGTCAATGGATGAGATCAGGCGCTCAGGTACCATAATGGTGAGTGCAAGATGGAGTCAGTTGTGTCTCTTTCTGGTGCCTATAGCAGGTGTAAGTCCTATTACTACTATATAAGTGTGAGGTGTTTCACTAGCTACCCCTAGCAATAGCAATAGAATAAAAAGTACTAATTTTCACCACCACTGATTCTTCTATTATTCATTAGACTTCAGATAGTGAAATCATTCTCTCCATGTTCTCCTCCCTACATCCTAGTGAGTTGTTCTTTCCCATAAACAAGGATCTAGACAGGAATTCGGGTTTAACTAGAAGCTTTCAGTTTCCCTTGGAAATATTCCTCAATAATAAAATAGAAAGCGAAACAGAGGGGCAAAATCTATGGGAGGAATAGAGTAGAAAGGAAGAAGAGGACATGGAGCTGTGGGAGAGGCTTCAGTTGAAATGAATTAGCAAAGAAGAAAGTTATCCTCTTCCATTCACTCTCCTGTACTCATCTGCCTTGAGCAGAAGGGCTGCCCAAAGGAGCAGCCGAAAACAGAGTAACACAAAATATCCCAACGCCTAACAGCAGCTTGCAAAATTCTTTACCTCAAACACCGCTCCCCAAGCATAGTCAGCCTGTGCAAAAACTTGCACTCAGATCCTAATAGTCCCCTTGGGAATTAACACAGTCTACACGCCCTGGGGTTGTCTGACCACTGATTAGAGCTGTGGTTTTCAACCTTTTCATACCAGGACCTGCTGCCCATTTAATGACATAGCAAGGGCAGGATGGATACAACCTTATTGACACATGTTCATGCTATAGTAGGTGACAAAGCATCACCTTGCAGAATTAACATATTTCCCTATTATGCTACTTTAAAAATCAGACTGTTTTCAAGGTTTATGAATATGAGTACAGATGTCATCCCTCGTTGTATGCGACATTACAGAATGGCCAGCAGGTGGCATTTCAAGAGCATTATTCTGCATAAAAAGCTCCACACCCATGTCTAGTGGAGAGAATATTTCCTTTGGTTTTTGTAAAATGGGCTTTTGAAGATCAGTATTCTCCCTTCCCTCTGACCCCAATTCTTGTCCAAGGAGAGAATTTCTAATGAGGACCCAATGAAAAGGAGAGGAACACATGGAAACAAAACTAGCAAATCTGGCATTGGTATCAGAACTCTATAATCAGTACAAGCTCTCGGAATTCTCTCTTTGGGGCTATATATTCTTTACATTTTCTGCCATTAAAAGCTTGGAGGCAACCACTGGAGAGGTGAGTTGTTTCTCACGGTGACTCTGATGATGGGGTAAGTAAAGCACAAGCCATGCCCTTCCACATGGCTAGTGAGCTTCCTTTCAATGACTGGGGACCTAGCAGGCCTGAAAGGAGGAATATGAGGCACTGCAAGATAAAAGTCATTACTATGGCAGTGAAAATTCCCTGTTAAAGCCTAGTAGAAACAGCTCAAAATAAGAGAGATCAAAGCTAATATGTGTGCCCTGCAGTTTCTGCTGAATCAGATATTTCTCTTCCTAGGCACAATAGCAAATATCATTTTATAGGTCATCTCTTGCCAGTTGTTTTAGAAACACGAGTGTGGTCACAAACCCACTTTTGTTCCACTGAGGACAATGGTAGTTTTGCATGCAGCAGAATGGAAGAATCAGTCCCAACTGTGATAGCATATAACAGAGAAGCAGAATGAAATACTAGCTAATACATACTAGAAGTAATATGTTGTTACACAGATTTGATTGCTGATAATAGACAGAGTATAGAATTATGGACTTTGCCATTGATTTTATGTGGAAGGCACTCAGATACTATGGTAATGCGTGGCAGTATAAAATGCTAAGACTAAGATAACATAACACAATACAACATATAGGGCCAGATCCTGAGAGGTGCTGAGCACCTTGAACTCCCATTGAAGTTAATAAGAGCTGCAGATGCAGCTTGTTTAGTTTTCCCTGGCCTGCTTACCTTAGGAAGACTCTTCATAGCTTTCAGGGAGGATGAACCCTCCAGACGCTTTCTCAGCTCCAGTGGCACATCGTTTATCTCCACAACGTCCACAGGCATAGCCAGCGTGGGCTTGGTTTCATAACCGGTATCAAACAGCCTCATGATGGTATCTTCATCAATGTTATAATTTTCTCCTCCCTGAAGCAATACGCCAAGTGCACCGTTAGGAGATAGCAGGAGGCAGTTTCTGATGTTGTCAAACACACCACACTTAGGGAATGGGGGGAATATTTACAACATACTGGTAGAGAGCTAGATGTTCAGCACATTGGGGACAGGCACCATTGCCCAGCACCAGTTCCAGCCTAACCCAGGACAGTGGTTACCAACAGCTGTTATTTATTTAGGCAGATCATTACCAATCGCCTATCTGCCCTGCTCAGTAGGATTGAATCCTGTTACATGCTGTGAGCTGGCCCTTTAAGGCAGTGGCCCTCAACCTTTCCAGAGTACTGTATCCCTTTCAGGAGTCTGATGTGTTTTGGGTACCCCCAAGTTTCACTTTACTTTGAAACTACTTGCTTATAAAATCAGACATCAAAATGCAAAAGTGTCACAGCCACACTATTGCTGAAAAATGGCTGACTTTCTCGTTTTATATCATTATAAAGTATAGCAGTTGGAATATAAATATTGTACTTACATTTCAGTGTATGGTGTACAGAGCAGTATAAACAAGTCATTGTCTGTATGAAATTTTAGTTTGTACTAACTTCACTGGTGCTTTCTATGGAGCCTGTTGTAAAACTAGGCAAATAGCTAGATGAGCTGAGGTACCACCTGGAAGCACTCCACGTACTGCCAGGGGCACGTGTACCCCTGGTTGAGAACCACTGCTTCAAGGGAATCTGGGGTCAGCCTCACCTATGGCTAGTTTATCTCAGAGCAGGCAGGTCATTTGATGAAGGAGCAGGTGACTAAGAACAAGGCCTGCTTAGAGGTGCCCAACTCCCACTGACGTGCCTTGTGATTTGGGTGCCAAACTCCCTTGCGTGCTTGTGAAAATCACAGCCTAGATTCCTAAACAGGCAGAAAGCGATTTTTTTTTCAAGAACTAATGCTGTTTCCTGGAGACAGATCCACATTAGACTAGAAGAGCAGGGGCTTCCAGAGACTGAAACCAAGTCTTGCACCACACGCCCTGGGACACAACTTCTTGTGACGCTAAGTCACCATGCCCCTCTTTGAAATGGTTCTTCTTAGTTCCTCTTTGCTTTCCTGGTGTAGGAATTCAAGAAGTATATCAAAGGTCCCTTTACCATGTGCTGCTCTTATCAGAAAAAGTCCTTTCCCACCCAGTCAGATGAGCTATAAAGTAAAACAAGATGTGAGCACATGACACAGTGCAACACAGGGGTCAGAAGGTCTGTAACTTCCGGTCTGGTTTTTATTTTTAAACAGGTCACTGAAGGCCATTTGTGCTCTGAGTGGGATACGAGGGCGGTGCTAGGCATACGATCCCCTGAGATTGACAGGTCTAGGGCCTACCATGGCGTTCTCTTAAGGTCTGGGGCCCCGGCCCAGTGGGGAAGGCAGAGAATGGCTAGCCTCTGAGCACTCCTTGGCACACTCCAATGTCAGGGGTGAGGACAGAGGTAGAATGGCCCATTCAGCCCACATTTCTCGCATAGCATTTCCCAATCCTGCTCCCTAATACTATCCTGTCCATTTCAATCCCAATTTTAAAGCAATAGCACTTGGCCACAATGAACACAGAAAACATCAGATCATGTGAGAGTCTCTGTCACAAGAAACAATGGCTTAGAGTGTTAGGAAAGTGACTGCATCACTTTATCACACTCTTACTCTGCTTCTTAGAGGGGATGGAGCAAAGAGCCATGCCAGATAACTGAAGATACCGCTGCTGGGATAAGCAGCTGCACAGTTACAGGGATACTGGATATCTGCCCTTTCTTCTGAACAGCTACTAGAACATCTATTTTCCATACTGGGCTAAATCCTGGGAAGTGCTGAGTTGAAATTACTGGGAGTTGCAGGTGCTTGGGTGGGACCAGGGCTTCCTGTTCCATGGAAAAACCTGTGGATATAGGCCTCAGGGAGGGAAAACTTGACTATGATCCCCTTGGGGAGGGGGCATTGCAAGGAAATCATGATTCCTGCTCAGATGTGGCAGTAATGGGATGCCTAGTAAGACCAATGATTCCATGACTGGGCTGGGCTCCACAAGACAGAGGAATGGATCTGCACCCAGCAGATCCCAAGATCCACAGGAGGCCAGGGCCATGTGTATCCAACTGACTCTAGATCTCAGGGGTTCCTGGAGCCCCTAATGGGTCTATACTCCCAAGGCCTCCCTTGGACTCAGCTGCTCACATGATCCTCCTTAAAGGGGTTCTCCAGCAAAGAGGGGCTCTCTGTTAACAGTAATACAGGGTGGAGCTGCAGTACCTCTTCCTAGTAATCTGCACTGCTGTAATCACAAAGCGGCTTCCCTAGCCCCCCGCCAACTCAAATGCCCACATTTGTCCCCTTGAGAACCAATTCATAACCCCATGGAGAGCCCTTTGAGGATCCCGGAAGGAGGGTAGGGACAGTGCTGAAGAGATGGCTAATCCCACTCCTCTGTCCCCATTTGAAGCAGAGCAGAAGGAGGAATCTGTGTGCAGACAGCCCTCCATGCACACATTTCAGGGGCATGCTCCAGGCTTTGGGCCTGCTCCTGCTCCCTTTGAAGTCAGTGACAAAACACCCATGCCCTGATTTTCAGAGGCATTGAGCACTCACATCTCCCAGTGAAATCTGTGTTTGGACAGCACCAAAGGGGCCTTGCCCATGACTGGAGCTCCTCGGTGCTACAATAATACAAGTAAATAATAATAACAGGACCTGTGGGCACTCAGTAGCTCAGTGCTTTCCATGAGGCAGGACTGGGGAACAGGGCCCACTCCTTGCAACCTTGTATTTTACCCTCCCTTGTTTGTCATCAACCTCTTAGCAGCCTGAAAACAAAGGGTCCGTCTGTCCCCAGTGGCCCTGTCTTCCTCCAGCACTGCTCACACAGAGATTTTGCTGTGTTTCCAGCGCAACAGGTGCCAACACGGTGGCCTTTTGTCCCCTCATCAAGTTTTACACACCCCTGTGATAGGAGTCAAGGATTATTTTGCAAACAAAGACTCATTATATAAGCAGGTAGACATGAGCTCCGTTGCAGAAAGGCAAAGGTATTTTTAGCTAATGGCTGCTGCAGTGCAGTAGGGGGTATTCACTCCTTACAGTCTCATTTCTAGGGAATTCCTTTCTCAGATGCACCATGGGGGCATTTAAACATAATCCGCATTTGGAATTGGAGGAAAGACACACGCCACCAGATTGTTTATCTTACAGTAGGTCTAGTGGGCCTCATAAGGTAACCGCATTTCCCTTTATGGTCTCTGTGCTGAGACCCTTCACAAGGCTATTGACATACATGATTTTCTAAAGATTTGTTGACACAATGGGTCAGATCTTCAGTCCCTCGGACATCATAAAGCAGACAGATACCTTTACCTGGCACTAGGGAATTCCCAGCCTCCTGCCTGGTGTAGAGGGTTGTGACAAGGGTAGGAGGGACAGGACTGTAACATGCTGTGCTCTCGCCAGTCCTCCCCAGCAAAACAGTTTCTCAGGAGCCATTTCAAACTGGACCATATTCAAACAACTCTTAGGCTGGTCTATTTTTGAGCCAGAGGCTGCCAGTCGCAGGATCAGGAGAACTTTGAGCCACTTTTGTCTCGCTCAGTGCAGTCAAGGACTGAAGCTGGTATTTTACTATTTGTACATATTAAAGCGACTAGCGTGAATCCAGAAAAACAACGACATTGTTTTCTGCAAAACAAATGTATTTCTATCGAGCTTTTTGAATGACTGAGCAAACGATAACATAAACGGGGCTAGCAAATGACTCTCCTTAAAGCCTTCAATTCCTATGACATATGGGAGACTCAAAGGAGAGAGTTTGGTCTTTGACAGAAGATGAACTCTTGAGACAAAGCAGGCACTGGTCTGGTCTGGAGACTACAGTCTGACTTAGATCCACAGATACAGATAGCCACGAGGAGAAGATGCTGTGAAACCCCTGGTTATCCAAGACCTCTCGGCACTAAGTGGCACACTATAAGAGTATGTCTGAACACTGTTATGTAAATATTCAGGATCCAGGGGCCTGCTCTTGCTCCTGTTGAAGTCCATGGGACTTTGGCCGCTGACTTCAGTGAAAGCGTAACCAAGTACCCCAGGTCTGAAAGCACTTGGGATGGGATTTTCAAAATCATTCACTGTTGTCCTAACTCTGTTCCCATGGCAGCCAATGGAATCTTTACCATTGACTTCAATGGAAGCCGAGTTAGGCCAAAGCAGAGTGCTATTTAAAACCCCAGGCATGGCGTGTCTAATACATGACAGAAGCATTCCCCAAACTCTTCCCTATCTTAAACCCACCTGATCCCACTGACATTTGTGGCGCTGCAGCAACACTCAAGTTAGAATTTGGCTGCTAGAGAAAGGGAATGTGCCGCTATTTATTTGCACATTTTTAAACTGTGTCCATCATAGTAACCTGTGTTCACTAAAACCAATGCCTGCATTGCTGAGTCACTGTCAATCAAAAAAATTGGCCCTGACTCCAAAATGAAGCAGTTAAATCTAACCAATAACTCCCTCTCCACACATCTCTCAGGCAAATGCTTGAGTAAACAGATGGACTTGGCAGACTTACAGAATAAACTGATTTGTGGTTTGCTTTGCAGTTGGGCTACTTCAATGACACTTCTGTAAAAGCAGAATTGTAAGAGTTAACATTGTCAAACTTGGGTGCCTCGGGTTAAGCACCTAAGGACATATTGAGGCTGGGATTTTCAAAAGCGACTACGGGAGTTAGCCTCCGAACTCCCAGTGACTGTCAATGGAGTTGGGCAAAAGTGGCCTATATCTTTCAAGAGGTGCTAAGCATCCCCCTCTCTCATTGCCGTCTGTGGAAGCTGTAGTGCTCAGGGCATGTTAGCTGAGGGACCCACTTAGGATGTAGATGCCCTTCGGGTACCCAAATCTGAAAACATTAGCCCAAATCATTACTGGACCGCTGGGATAGGAGGGTTTTGGTTTTCAACTTACCCAAGAAGCAACCCAGTCACAAAACTCCTTAGTCGCTCGCTTTATGTTCTCATCAAGGGGAGGAACGTAGCTCCGTCTGGCTGCCTTTTCCCTTGCTGCTACCTCTTTCTTGGAAAACAGTGTGTATGGACTCTTGCCTTTAGACTGCTTGAAGCTGAAGAGATGGATATGACACAGTTATTCGCAGTCTGTATGTGCCTCTCATCAGCACAAATGCGTTCCTGCGGTTTCAGATCAGTGGGGTTTGAATAATTGTCTCTGTGCCTGCTGCTCCCAGCTTGCAATTCATACTTCCTTCTGTAAGGAAGATACTGCTGCTGCTTCTTCTGCAGAGTCCCTTTATTATAGAGCTGGCTGCCCTCAGCAGGCCTACAGCACAGAAAGATTTATGTGCAGATCTTTATGGTCTGCAGGGAGACCAGCAGCTAGGTTCTGAGACAAAGCCCACTGGAGTCTATGGGAATCTTTCCATTGGAGTCAATGGCTTTGGATCAGGCCCATAAAGACTTCTGTGCTGAAGCCCTACTAAGCCAGCCAGCCCTGGGAAGCCTCTTGGGTGTGTCTAATCAGAGAAACCGGGCAGCAGACTTCAGTATCAACTGAGCTCTGCCGTTTAGCCAGAGCCCAATTACTAGAAAGGTTGGAGTGTCCCCAAGACCTTCTAAAGCTGGACTGGGGTGGGGTATGGAAAACACCCACCCACAGAAACATTCAGCTCCTCTCTTTCAATACATTTCATTTCAGAGGAGAGAGACTGGACTGAACCCAAGCCCAGCAGCAGAAGGTGGATTCAGGCAGCCCTGGGTGCTACTCACTCTGTCCTGTACAGTACTCACAGGGCTGATGGCCTGGGGCTTATTTCTTTACTTTTCCCATCCTCCAGCTGAAACAGCACTTGCTGAGGGGTGTGGCTCGCCTGGTCACGATCCTTGTATCCAGCTTTACTATGCAAGCACATCTCTGGGTCCAGGATGGCCACAACCTCTTTGAAAAGCTGAGAGCCAAACAAGAACAGAGCACATGTCCAAAACCACCTCACACCCATGGAGACTGCCTAGGAGACCTCATTACAGATCATGCGCCCTGCCTTAGTTCCCCCATCAGCACGTGGCAAACCGTTCTGTGACCTGATCTTGCCCTGGACAGAGCCAGGACACTGTATTTATCCTCAAATTCAAGATGCTGTCATGGCACAAAGAATACAATGACCTTCATTGTCTTACTGCTTCCTGACCAGTGGTTCTCAAACTTTTGTCCTGGTGACCCCTTTCCCACAGCAAGCGTCTGAGTGCGACCCCACCTTTTTAAATATTTAACACCATTATAAATGCTGGATGCAAAGCGGGGTTTGGGGTAACCCCCCATGTAATAACCCCGTGACCCCCCTGAGGGATCCTGACCCCAAGTTTGAGAAGCCCTGTTCTTAACCTTTGAGCAGTATGATCTTCCTCAGCATTCTGCACTGTACCACTGAGGATGAATATATTCACTCTGAGTTCACTGTGGCCCCCAATACAAGGCCTGCCATCTCCCTGCTTCTGGTCACTCTCTCTCTAAAAGACCATGATAACCTTCCCCTGTTCCACCTGAGAGTGGAAAGCTTAATGCTTCCCACCCACCTTCACTCCCTGCCCCCGGCTTGCTTGCACGGAGTCCTTCCGTGTCCACCCCCCTGCCCCAAATCATAAATGCAGTTGTGCACTGACTAAGCCCTGTTGTTTCCCAACAAAAGAGAGGCTGGGAGGGACCCCAGAGCAGAGGAAGGAAGGATTCTGGGAAGAAGTAGTTATTCTATGTCAGGCCAAGGTCCAGATCAGGTGAGGACCCACACCAGGCAAGACTCTGGCCAATTTTAATACAAGAGAGAGATAATCCATTCATTGCCCTGGAACAGCCAGTTATATCTGGAGGTGTGCCCAGTGATACAGTGATGTAAACCAACTCATCGCTGTACAACCTACCAGATATGGAATGGTGTGGTAGACTATTAAAGGAGCCCATTTTTGTATAGTGGCCCATGTTGATGGCTGAGTGGGAGCAGGTTCACTGACTGAACACAAATAATATGGCAAATCTCAGAATACTAGCAGGGTGTCTCAGAAGCCTGCTGGTGACTGCTGTCAGTTCAAATCTCTCCCTGTCTTTAAGGTCCCCTTCCCATGGCAAGTCAGCTTTAGTAGACGTTCAATTTGTAGGAAATAACATTGCTTTAAAACACCCGATGAGAAAAGCTGGGTTCTGGATTGCTTTTATATTTAAAATATGCTAAAAGGATGCTCAGTCTTGAGGAAGAACAGCAGCAACCATGGGGACTTTACCTCAGGAGGGATGCTTTCTTCCAGATGAGGGTAGAGCGCAAGGGGGTGTTGGCTCAGGCAGTGTTCTGTCTGTGCAATGTGATCCCGCCTGGCTTCCTGCCTTGTAAATGTTTTCCTTGCCTTCTGCTGGGATGCATTATTAGATAGAACAATCGGTAAAAGCCCCTTTGTGCCACGGATGATGATGTTGTCAGACGGAGCAGGGACACCACTTCTGAAATCATCCAGGCCACTTTTCAAGAATCTCCAGCGCTGGCTGTTAAGAGAATCTGAGAACTTTGCTTTGTTGCTGTGCTCTCGAAAGCCCTTAGAAGGCAATTTCTCCTTGTACCTGAGACCAAATGCTGCTGGTCAGAGCTTAAAGTAAGGGGAATGAGTTTTAACAAAGCACAGTAATATCTCTGCCACCTGTCCAGCCCAAATATGAACTCCCCATTCCATTCCATTCCCTTGCCAGACTGAGACTCTGCAAAATATACGGGGAGGTGGAATCTCTTTATTCTGCCAGATCACAACCATGTGCTTGTGTTCAAATGGTCTGTCCTAAAATGCAGACCTGGAATTGTCAATAAAGTTGGCCTGATTTTCAGAGATGGACTCCAGCTGAAGATCAGGAGAACTGCAGCTGTTCAACAGCTCTGAAAATCAAGCCCAAATATTCATTTATTAAATCCCCTGATTTAAGAAAAATGAAGACTTTGAAGACAAATTCACCCTGGATATGAACAGGTGTGATTCCATTGAAGTCCCAAGTCCCAGGAGCCACATCCACTTATACCAGCTGTGAATTTGGTTCATGCTGTATTGTTAAAACAAGCACAAGTTTTATTGTTTTAGCATCGATAAAAAAAATCAGGCCAAAGAATGCAGTGATCTAATGTCTTCCCCATATTTTGAGTGACCTGTGGGATTTGAGTTAATGGTTTGTTTAGACCCAAGTGTCTGCATCTCAATGGACATGAATTTGGCATCCTTATGGGCATTTGCATCCGAAAGGCCAAACACTGAACCGCCAAGGAGACTTCCACTGCCACTGCCTGGGTTATTATGGCTGATAGATGGATCCAAAGAGCATGCCGATCCTACAGGTCTCTCAGTCTGGCACGTTTCCTACCAAAAAAGTCACTCACTACATGCATAGTGACTCAAACTCATGCACTTCATATATGTTAATAACTGGTTAGATGTGTTCAACCTCTGCCTTCTTAAGTGGTTACAAAACATTTTAAAGAAAGGAGAAAAACTCTTCCTTATTTGTAAATTTTAAAACAGATTTAAGTATCAAATAAGCCCATGCCAACAAAAGTCCAAGGATCATGCAAGGCTCATACCTAGTTGAGGACAGTCTTGCATATTCCATGCATGATCCCAGCATGGGCCCCTCTGTAATGATGTAAGAGTAGGCAGAGGATTATTTCACAGTCCTGTGCTGAAAACACGGCATGCCACATGGACAAGGCCCTTTACCAAGCAAGAGGGAATGGGATGAGTGTTGCTAACAGCACGCGGCTCAGGCTTTGATATGTCAGCCCTGTTGTTTGCCATCCACTCGAATCAGGGTGGTGAACGGCTCTGCTGTCTGCCTGGGGCCATGAGGGTGAGCTTCACACACCCAATACGAATTTGCCAGAAGGATGGGCACAACTAGGCAATGCCGTCCAGCCTCCCCGCAAACCCCACTCACCACGGGGCTGAGCCCATCCCTGCAGGTAGGAGGCAGCTGCTGCTGCTGCGGACCGTTGGTGGGACAAAGTGCTCCTCTCCCCGTCCCCGCCACAAGGCAGAACATTAGGGCTGTCTTCGTTCCAAGCACCGGCTCCAACCACCCAGGCTGAGAGCGCTGGTTGCTAGGAGACCGTGGCCAGGGGGTGCATGCAAGAGCGGGAAAGGCTGTTGGGCAGAGTAACTGTCACATAGGCTATGACTGACCCCTCTCCTGTTGTATCTGCCTCCCACCCTCCCTCTCTTCCCCACCCCCATCATGTCTATCACGTTGGCTCCAGTGCACCACAACTGTTGGCCAAGCAGCTTCTCCACACCATGGCTGCCAGGCCTGGCCTTTCCCCAAGAGTAGTGTGGCCACAGGGCCTGCCACTTCTTGTGTCTTGAGGACCTGCCTCCCACCTGGGCACAGCAGCTCCAGGACCTTCCCTCCAACGGGCGGTGCAGCAGTCAGGCCTGTTCCCGCCCCCTCACACACTGCACCCACAGGGCCAGTCTCCTCACTCCCCCATGGGCACCCACCACACACAGCGTCACTGCCGAATGCCACACCCGCCCTGACGTAACCACTGAAGTAGCTCAGCCACAACCAGGAGACATGGGGAGAGTTAAGGCCACACTGTGGCTGTTCAGGATGAGGGTGAAGAGCCGTGGGCTGAGGTGGTTCTGTCTGTCTGGGTTCTTACACAGGTGCCCTCCCAAGAGTAGAAACTACCCCACAGCGAAATCAGGTTGAGAATGGGACCTGATGAATAGAGTGTAGCTAGGGTATTGAGCGGCTTCACTGCTTATTTCCTTGCTTGTTTGTCTCCCAGGGGGATGTGCAGTCTAGCAACATTGAACTGATTTCAGTTGGTGAAGCTTTTGCTGTGGGAATTTTCATATCTTGGCTCACCTGCATTTGGGGCTGCACTGCTATGGAGAGTCTATGATGTACCGATGCCTTGGTACAGAGACAGTCAGCTTCCTACAGCACTGCTGGGTACACTGGGGAGCTGAAGCAGCAGCACCAAAGGAATGATTCAAGGGCTGATGACTTGGTTCGGAGACAATGAGCTCTTCCCCCCACCACTCCACCTTCCAGTCTCCACGCAAAGCAACCCTCCTCCCCCAAGTCCCTGACACACACATGCACATACAACGTCTCTTTCCTGCTATTTCCATCCACCCCCAGCTAAATCCATCTGCTTTCTCTGCATTCCTGCTGCTGCCCAGGCTCGCTGGACTGTGTACAGAGGCAGCTGGTGAGTCAGGAGGCAGCTAGTGAAAGCAGAAGTAGCTGGCAGATGTGCATGGTTGTGTTGGCTAACCTTGGCATCACTAGATGTGATGAGTAAGGGAAGTGCTGTGTGTTACATTTTAAAGTTTCTAATGTGACCTATGTCCCAGATATTAGAGGGTGTGTGTGTGTGTGTAGCAAATTTCACAAGGGAGCATTGTTAAATGCTTCCCCTGCATAAGTTAGTAAAGATTTCACCAAAAAGATACATAGAAAATTCCACTGTCCCTTGAAAAGTTATTGTGCTAAATGTGGAGATTAAATTCATCCATTAAGATATGAAACAGAGCAATTTTAGCCCTGTTCTAAATGCAAACCATAACTCAGCCTTAACTATGGAGTCACTACTGATGCCTCCATAACTTGTAGCTAAGTAGGGTGACCAGATATCCCGATTTTATAGGAACAGTCCCCATATTTGGGGCTTTGTCTTATATAGGCACCTATTACCCCCCCTTTTTCACACTTGCTGTCTAGTCACCCTATAGCTAAGCCAAGAGGGGAACTGTTATTCCACACATAGAATACAGCTTAGCATCTATACACATACATGTTAACTTTAATTCTTTCAAGAATAGTTGGTTCATCTACTATTCTGTAGTATTACAGTAAGTTCCTTTCCTATATGCCAGCTGCTAATCTGTAGTGTATGTGAATAATAAATGAGAATAAAAATATTAAAGTGAAACTTGCTTCCTAGAAGCTGTTTAACCTTCCAGAAATAGTCCCATGTCTCAGACAAAGACATATAATTATATTATTCATTATTTATATAGTTCCATAAATTTACATGGCAACTTAAAGGCAAAAAAGAAGAAGCTCCACCTTGTGCAGTCACTGATACTTGTGCAAAGAGGGTATAAAATATCAGTCTTTGCAGGATCAGACAAATGTTGACTTTTTTTTAACTTATAGTCATTTTATATATTCAAGTTTACTAATGATTTAGAGTACATTTCACACCCATGAAAGGTGCTGGAGTAACACTCCTGAAAACATCCCCACAGAGTTGCACCAATATGCCTCGACCTTTATCTCGAGATGCCACCTCTTGGACTGGGAGGATAGTTCATAGCCCTGTATGTTTGTATTCTCTATGGCCCACTCAGTCCTTGGCCACTGGACTGAGACTTCTAGCAAGGGAGCCAATTAGGGCACTTTGTGATGGCGGATTTGTTAGTCACTGGGAGACTGGCCTGTGAAGGACTTGGAAGATGCTGTAATATTTTATGAAGCGACAAAAAGTCCTGTGGCACCTTATAGACTAACAAACATTTTGGAGCATACGTTTTCATGGGTGAATACTCAGTTTGTCAGATGCATATAGTGGAAATTTCCAGAGGCAGGTATAAATATGCAGGCCAGAATCAGTCTGGAGATAACGAGGTTAGTTCAATCAGGGAGGATGAGGCCCTCTTCTAGCACCAAAGGAAGAGAAACCGCTTTTGTCGTTGGCTAGCCATTCACAGTCTTTGTTTAATCCTGAGCTGATGGTGTCACATTTGCAAATGAACTGAAGCTCAGCAGTTTCTCTTTGAAGTCTGGTCCTGAAGTTTTTTTGCTGCAGGATGGCTACCTTTACATCTGCTATTGTGTGTCCAGGGAGGTTGAAGTGTTCTCCTACCGGTTTTTGTATATTGCCATTCCTAATATCTGACTTGTGTCCATTTATCCTTTCACGTAGGGACTGTCCAGTTTGGCCGATATACATGGTAGAGGGGCATTGCTGGCAAATGATGGCGTAGATAACATTGGTGGATGTGCAGGTGAATGAACTGGTGATGTTGTGGCTGATCTGGTTAGGTCCTGTGATAGTGTCACTGGTGTAGATATGTGAGCAGAGTTGGCATCAAGCTATGTTGCATTAGTTGGTTCCTGAGTTAGAGTTACTATGGTGTGGTGTTGGGTTGCTGGTGAGAATATGCTTAAGGTTGGCAGGTTGTCTGTGGGCGAGGACTGGCCTGCCTCCCAAGGCCTGTGAAAGCGAGGGATCATTGTCCAGGATGGGTTGTAGATCACTGATGATGCATCCTCCCTGATTGAACTAACCTTGTTATCTCTAGACTGATTCTTGCCTGCATATTTATACCTGCCTCTGGAAATTTCCACTATATGCATCTGATGAAGTGAGTATTCCCCCATGAAAGCTTATGCTTCAAAACGTCTGTTAGTCTATAAGGTGCTACAGGACTCTTTGTCGCTTTTTACAGATCCAGACTAACACAGCTACCCCTCTGATACATAATATTTTATGACTATTGTGACGGGTTGGATCACAGAAAACCTCTTGGAAACTGTCAACTGATGTGCTGAGACTACCTCTGAGCCCGTTTTCCCTGGCAGCCTGGTACTTCAGTGCCCTGCCTGATTTGAGCCAGACATGCTAGCCTGCTACAAACACAGACCCAGGTCTGAACCATGTCCCCCAAAAGCTGCAGGCTTAACTGAAAACAGCTTAAGAAGTGTTCCTGTCTCGAGCACTCAGATGCCCAGCTCCCAGTGGTAAACCCCAAATAAATCAGTTTTACCCGGTATAAAGCTTATACAGGATAAACTCATAAATTGTTCGCCCTCTATAACACTGATAGAGAGATATGCACAGCTGTTTGCACCCCCCTCCCCCCAGGTGTTAATACATACTCTGGGTTAATTAATAAGTAAAAAGTGATTTTATTAAATACAAAAAGTAGGATTTAAGTGGTTCCAAGTAATAACAGGCAGAACAAAGTGAATTACCCAGCAAAATAAAATAAAACACGCAAGTCTATGCCTAGTACAGTAAGAAAACTGAATACAGATAAAATCTCACCCTCAGATGTTTCACTAAGTTTCTGTCACAGACTGGATGCCTTCCTAGACTGGGCACAATCCTTTCCCCTGCTACAGCCCTTGTTCCAGCTCTGTTGGTAGCTAGGGGATTTCTCATGATTGCAGCCTCCTTTGTTCTGTTCCACCCCCTTATATATCTTTTGCACAAGGCAGGGATCCTTTGTCCCTCTCTGGGTTCCTGTCCTTCCTTCTAAATGGAAAAGCAACAGTTTCAAGAGGTATTTCAGTACCAGGTGACACGGTCACATGTCCTGTGAGACCCCCAAGCCTTCATTCCTCCCAGCCTGACTCACAGGAAGGCCTGCAAGCAAACAGAGGCATCCACAGTCAATTGTCCTAGTTGATGGGAGCCACCAAGATTCCAAACCTCCATTAATGGCCCACACTTTGCATAATTACAATAGGCCCTCAGAGCTATATTTCATATTTCTAATTTCAGATACAAGGATGATACAGACATACAAATAGGATGATCACACTCAGTAGATTATAAGCTTTGTAATGATACCTTACAAGAGACCTTTTGCTTGAGGCATATTCCAGTTACATTATATTCACACTCATTAGCATATTTTCAAAAAATCATATAGAGTGCAACGTCACAACTATTACATGTTCTGTCTGAGGGTTTGATTATAGTTGTGCAGTTTGCTAGATGATTACAGAGAGATTCATTCTAACAGGAGTTGTATTGCAAGTCTGGAGGAAGGGAGACCATAAGCTCAGATAGCATCATTCACCAATACTGAAAAAAATAATACGGTGCCAATCCCTTTGAAGTTTACCTCTGACCATGTTGAGTTCAACAGCTCTTGTTTGGTATGTAGGAGGGAGGAATCCAGGTAGGAAACTGAAACAAAGAGCTTGGGAATGGATAAAAATGGTCACTGAGCCCCTAGGACACAAGGGAGAGAGACATGGAGACTACTGTGAAACACACTGAACCCCAGTCCTCAGAGGTGGGGTGTCTGGAGAAGCGAGGCCTACCTGTACTTTAGATAAGACAGATGCATGTAGACTGTTTGTTGTGTTCAAAGTTCTTTTCTTGTGCTTTGATGCCCACCGTGGAGAGTAAACAATACTTGGTTTTGCAAAGCCCGTTTTTTGTCATTGTATTCACATACTGGCCATAGCTTCCGAAGGGAAGAATTGCAGGGCTCGGATCAAGTCGGGCCTGCTGGGGAATCACAGGGATCTGTATCCTGGTTCCCAACTCTGAGAGTGGGGTACTGCTAGATTCCACTCCAGGGATATGAAGGCCTACAGATGAAAATATAGAGGTCTAAATCCCAGAGGGATTGCCCTTAGACAACAAGCAGAGGAGGCTAGAGGTACAGCTGGCCCTGAACTGTGACACAGACCACCAGCAGGACCAATTTTCCAACATCTATCCTTCATTTGTTAAAACATACATAAAACATTTACAATGGAAAGGGGTTGCTTTATGATTAGAGCAGAGGCCTCAGAGTCAGGATTCCTGACTACTTTTCTGGCTCTGCCACTGACTTGCTTGGTAATTTACCTCTTTACTAGATTCCCTGCTTGACACACGCCCTTTTGACGATCTGTTGGGGTCAATTCATAGAAGCTGCATCTCTAGCTTAGGTAAGTCATAATTTTTGATCCTTGCTTCTCAAAGATCTTCCCTGCATCTGAGGGGAGGATTCCATCCCTGGTTTAGCTTAGCATGCACAGGGGTTCTTGGATTGCTTCAGAGTGTGGAAAGCACTTTGAGATAATGGACACCCTTTCCCCCCAAATGCTTCCACTTGGGGGCATGAGGATTGCACTTCAGATGATAAGCCACAGGTTCTACCTCCAAACTTGGAGGAGCCTCAGAAACCTGTGTGGATACAGAGGTTGCGCAGGAGGACAGGCCTCTGTGTGGAGGCTCCATGCCTACCCACTGATTCTATGTCCCTCCTCCCTAGCAGCATGGAGACATCAGAGCCACACTACCATGGACTCCCACTGGCAACAGTTGCCTGCAGGACCCCTACTTAAAGGGGTATCGCCCTGTGGGTGGGGCTCTGCAGAAAAGGTATTACAGCCGCTTGCTATCTGGCCTTTTCTGGGAAATCTCAATGGGACTGAAGTGGAGGATGATGTGCATCCACACTCGTCCTGTTCCCCACCCTAAGTCTCCCCAGTCTCCTCCCTCATGCAGATCCCAACCCTGCAGAGAGCCCACCACAGGCTACAATACAGAGGACACTGCCCTAGAGATGGCTAAGCACCTTTTTGTGCATAGGGAGTGAGATTCATGCATAGAAGGGCCTATCTGCACTTGGATATTGGCTCATTTTGCCTGAGAGAGTGACACTATCACCACCATTAGTTACTCAGTGAGGCCCCAGTGCAGCAAAGTGTTTTGCTGAGGAGGGATGAGATTATTATTATTTATTATGTTTATTTTGGTAGCGCTTAGGCACCAATCCCCAATTGTGCTAAGCACTATACAAATACAGAGTAATAGACAGTCCCTGCCTCCATAGAGCTTACAATCTAAATAGACAAAGGAACGTACCATACAAACAGAGAGAATAGAGGTACAGTTTGCAAACATCATGCTAGTGCCAGAATTTTTTTAGGATTTGTGGGATGGTATTTTGCTGGGAGGTGTTAGCTAAACAGAAAGACAAAGGAAGGGAGAGAGGATATTGAAGGGAAGTGGGTGAGAAGGCCAGGGCCAGGGGCGAGGGTGGCAGGGTAGGGGAGAAGTGGGAGGGGATGAAGGGAAAGATAGCAGGATTGTTTCGGTTAAGCATGTGTTTAAATGTTTTGCTGAATCAGGGCTATCATGCCTTTTCCCATTGGCAATGTCACGCTGAAAGGAAGATAAGTCTCTGCTTGTTCTGAGATTACAACATATTATGACACATTGATCTAGTATTGCACCCACTGTCTTCCCACACTGTACTTCAAGTGTAGAAATTTTGTTAATTATGTACTTTAAAAGTATAATCAACAGTGAGCCGCTTCATATTTATTTTTAAAGGTGAAATAACTTTCACCAAACTAAGACTTCATTAAAGAATCTAGAAAATCTGTATGGCCAAATCGTACAGGTATACTCTCTATGGATAGATCTTTATGAATGAGAAAAAGACTAGCACAAACAAGACTGCACAAAAAAGCCTTTCAAGGATTGATCCCACAAATCCTCAAGCATGTGTCCAACTTTCATTAGCTTCAAGGGAGTTTTATTTCTTTGCAGTAATAAATCAAATTTAGTCTTAAGTGATTCAATCAAATCTCAGATTCCAATTTCCATTTCAAATGTGCTGTTACCCTCCAGAACTCCGACTGCCTCAGTGTCCCTGCCTTTCTATTGATTCTCATTGTTTCTAATGTTCAGATAAAACAGCATTTTCTTTAATTGTATTAATACAAAAAGCTTCACCACTATGAACATCAGATTTCACAGGAGAACATTGCATTTAGCTACAAGATTCAGATTTTTTTTTCTCCAATTTTGTCTTTGATTTAGAGACTAGGGACTGATTCTCTTCTCACCCAAGGCTTGTCTACAACGGCGAGTTAGTGTGCAGGAAGCCAGAATATGAATCCACAGTGCATTAGCTTGCCACACACTAACTGGCCATGTAGACCCTACTCCTGCTTACTAAAAGTTCCCTGCTGTTTGAAATGGGAGTATGTCAAAGTGCACTATACAACTTTTAGTGCAATCAGTTAGCATGTGGCAAACCTGTGCAATGTAGAGTCACATCCTGGCTTGCTCTTCACTAACACACCATGGAGACAAGCCCTTACACTAGTGTGAATCAGGAGTAACTAGGGTGACCAGATGTCCCGATTTTACAGGGACAGTCCTGTTTTTTGGGTCTTTTTCTTATATAGGCTCCTATTACCCTCCACCCCAATTTTTCACATTTGCTGTCTGGTCACCCTAGGAGTAATTCCCCCTAAAACAATGGAATTAGCTGATGTGAAACCAGTTTAAGTGTGAGGAAAAACAGCCCTTTGAAAAACAAAGGTTTCTAGTTTGGAAACAAACTTCTGCTGCATTGCTTCAAAGGCCATTAAAACTGTGTTTAATACAATCTCTAAAGAGGCATCTGTTCTTGAAGAATCCCCAAGAGATAATACAATATGGTATAGGGGAGAATTTGTAATTCCAGTGGTTGAACTCATGAGAGTTTCCTTTCCTTGTTATACTTGAGCTGGCCTTCAAAAAGATATTCCAATGATTTATTCTGTTGTTGCATTTTGGAGCCATTATAAGAAAACAGAATTTAATTCCCCCCCCCCCCCAACTGAAATCTAATAAGCTTACACTAAATTAAACAAGGTTGATGGTAAAATCTTACACTTTTTTACTTCAGGGAGTAAACTACATTAATTATAACTTGGTTGTTCCAATTTCCCCATACATGTTGAATGTGGTTTAGTATCTTTTAAGAAGCAGAAAAATGCATACCACAAAAATATTCCATCTGCTGCAATGAAGGAGGGTGCAACATTAGTAATTTAAAAGAAAAAGCCCACATGGTTGTAGAGAAAAGCTTGGAATGTGAACCCCAAAGGCTCAAAATCCAGAAGGCAAGCAAAACAAAACTTCTTGTTTTTTAAATCTCATGATTTTTATTTATTATTTCTTTTGGAGGCCTGACTTGTGATTTTTGCATCTTGTGGTTGGAAAACTAGTGCTGCTAGCGCCATTGTTCCCTGCTACAGGAAAGGAGTCCTCTTCATTTACAGGACTCACTTTCCCCTTGGAAATCACAGGGGCAGGGGCAGCTCCAGGCACCAGCACGCCAAGCGCGTGCCTGGAGCGGCAAGCCGCAGGGGGCACCCTGCTGGTCGCTGTGAGGGGGGCAGGCAGGCTGCCTTCGGTGGCTTGCCTGCACGAGGTCCACCAGTCTTGCGATTTTGGCGGCAATTCGGCAGCAGGTATGCCAAAGCTGCAGAACCAGAGGACCTCCCGCAGGTGCGCCGCCGAAGGCAGCCTGCCTGCCGTGCTTCGGGCAGCAAAATACCTAGAGCCACCCCTGCACAGGGGCCATAATGGGAGACAGCTAGATCAGTAGGCACTGCTGAGGAGAGGGAGCCTTTGCTTTCACAGGGCTCCTTACCCTCTGCAAGAGGTGCCCTGGAGGTGATTACTGAGGGACGCTAGAGCAACACTCCTCAGCTGAGGGCCTTCAAAGGAGAAATCTCTCAATAGTGCATTGGTCTGTTTATTTTTCATGAACAGTTCAACTATATTAGCGCAAGCTGATTTTCACTGAATTATGGCAGAATTTGCTCTCTACAAAATAATGACACGTGAAGGTTAATTCAGTTTTGAGGCAATTTGTGTGTGTGTGTTGATCCTATGACAATGGGTTTTTCCCCCCTTCTGCTCTCCCATCTGGGATATCGTTGTTGTTCCACTTGTTCACTGGTGAAACTTTTAAATGAAGCTTCTTAAACATTTTAAAACCCTTATTTACTTTACATACAACAATAGCTTAGTTATATATTATAGACTTATAGAAAAAGACCTTCTAAAAATGTTTAAATGTATTACTGGCATGCAAAACCTTAAATTAGGGTGAATAAATGAAGACTTGGCACACCACTTCTGAAAGGTTGCCAACCCCTGCTCTAAAGCCACAATGACTATCTTGCTGCTTAGCATTTCTCTGAAGCAAAGAGCTTCAAACAATGCTCATCTGAATCAGAATCTCCATGACCCAAGGGCACACCTGTGCAGATGGCCTATAATCAAGCAGCCAACCAGGTCAAGTCTGAGGATATGTCTACACTAGAAATGCTACAGTGGCATAGCTATAGTGTAGACACTTCCTACAGGATCAGAAGGGGTTCTCCCGTTGTAGTAAATCCACCTCTCCAAGAGGCGGTAGCTAGGTCAAGGAAATAATTCTTCTGTTCAAGAGGTGTCTAGACCAGGGCTTAGATCAGCTTAATTATATCACATAGGGCGTGAAATTTTTCACAGCCCTTAGTGATGTAGTTAAGCTGTTCTAACTGTGTAATGTGGACCAGCTCCGTAGAATAGCTTACAGTTCTCAAGCTCTTCATGTCCCACCTGTGCTCCGTGTGGGTACTGTACTGACACTGTCATACTCACTCAGTCCCAAGTAAGTCAAATGAAAAGGAATCTTCAGAGAGATCCCGCCTGCCCAGAGCCATCCCAGTGCATTTTTGTCTCTCTCCATTTGATTGTATTTCATGTTCTGTTGCTGTTATTCCCTCAAACTATCTCATCCTGCCAAACTGGCTCTCCCAGCACTAGAAAAACCAGTCTCCATACGTGAACCCACAGATGCAATGAGCTGATTGCTATATAAATACAACCTGCAGAAAAACAGATGGGAATGGCCAGCCAGGTCCAGATCAGAAATCCAGCTCATCCAGTGGCCAGCCCCAGCTGCTTCAGAGGGAGAGGCAAGACTCTTCCAAACTGGGCATTTAGGGTGACCAGATGTCCCATTTTGGGGTCTTTTTCTTATATAGGCCCCTATTATCCCCCACCACCTGTCCCGTTTTTTTCACAGTTGCAATCTGGTCACCCTGTGGGCATGAAACATTAAGTCTGTGGGACGGGGTGGGGGGAGGAAACAGCAAGTGTGAAAAATCAGGACAGGGGGATGGTGGGGATAATAGGTGTCTATATTTAAAAAAAAAGCCCCCAAAATTGGGACTGTCCCTATAAAATTGGGACATCTGGTCACCCTAGTGGGACAATGCTGCAGAGGGGAGGCCACGGGCTGGGCATAGGTTAACCAGCGGTCCCGATTTTATAGGGACAGTCCTGATATTTGGGGCTTTTTCTTATACAGGCGCCTATTCCCCCCACACCCCTGTCCCGGGTTTCCACACTTGCTGTCTCATCACCCTGGTGGGGAAAGGCGGGACTAGGGCCTGGCTGCAGCGGCCTCAGCACTGACCAGCCGCCGCGCCACTGCCCTGCGCTCTCCCCCGCCCCCGGTGCCGCTCGATTGCCCAGGAAACCGAAACTCGCCGCATCCCTCCCCGGGCAGCCGCAGCAGCGCTGCGCTCCCCCGGCGGGCGGCGCCTCGGTGCCCGGCCGAGCGGCACCGCCTCAGGCCGCCGGCGCGCTGGCGTAGGCGGAGAGCGGCTGGGGCAGGCTCGGCTCCGGCTCCCCAGCGGCAGTGCGGGCTCTGTGCGTGTGTGTGCGCGGCCGCCGGGCGCCCCCCGCCATGAGGAAGTGCTGCCTCTCCGCGGTGGGGATCCTGTCCGTGACCCTGCTCATCGCCAGCGTCTCGCTGCTGGTGGCCCACGTCCTCCAGAGAGCGGTGGACCTGCAGGTGAAAGAGGTGAGAGCCCCCCGCACCCCTCCTCGAGCCAGGCAGGGCCGGGGGAGGCTTCGCTGCGAGTCTCCTTTGCAAGAGGCAGGCGGCCTTTGCTGGCTCTAAATCTAGCGAGGGGCGCAGGGGAGAGGCCGGGGATGGAGCCTGGTGGCTTCCCTCGAGGCCTGGGTAATCCTAGGCAAAGCATCCCTGGAGTCCGGGTAGGGTGGGGAGCGGTGCCATGAAATCAGGCTCTGGGTGAGATCTGGAGAGCTTGCCCCTGAGCTGCAATGAGAAAGCTCAGAATAAATGTATTTTCAATCAGGCTGATTTTAAATGTGCTGTTGAAATGCAGCAAAAAAATCCTTTGAGACTGCAAGGGCTGCCTTTAAAAAAACCAAAACCACCCTGTGTTAATAAGCCTCCCCCTCCCCGGGGAAGCCTAAATATGTGAGATGTGTGATTTTAAAATAGTGTAAAATGTAATCAGATGCAAGTAGCTGTAATGACTTTAATTAAGGGACACATTCCAAAGCAGCAGTAAGTAAGTGGTGAAAAGCATATAAAGCTTTAAGTACCTGCTATCTTACAGTTCCTCTTATATGGTCCTAGTGACATTTATCTTGAATAATTCTCTCTTCATGTTTGCTGATAAATTTCTCTCAACTTTTCCTGACGTTTGTATGGATCAATGCTTTATTTGTTGTCAGGCTAGGATCGCCATGGCAAATCATTAAAAAATATTCAGTATTTTTAAATCTTATAACAACATGTGATTATCAATGTTAAAAAGCATTAAAAATTAATTCCTGGGTGTTATTTAGCATAGTTTTTTTTAAAAGCCATTTGTTCTCCCCTCCTATCTGCCCTTTATTTCTGAATGGTTGTTGTCCAGAGTTTCTAGCCTGGAGTCAAGATGGGTCAATTCGATTAGCATTAATGGTTACTTTTAAAAAATGGTTATAGTAGGAATCATTATTTACTGATATCAGCTCTAACAGTAAGTGCACACTCTTCATGCTAATCATTAATAATATTTGGTTATACAGTGCTATTCAATTCTAGATCACAAAGCAGGGTGGGTGTCCTCGTCCCCACTTTTCAGATGGGGAGGCTGAGGTGCAGAAAGATTAAATGATTTGGCCATGTCCATACAGCAGTGGCAGAGCAGGGATTAGAAACCAGGACTTCTGAAGCTCAGCCCAGGCTGCCAAGCACTGCGGGGTACTGTTGTTAGTGGTGTTGACAAAGGGCTTGTCTTAACGCAGAAACTGCACTGGTTTAACTTAAATCAGTTTAGTTAAACCTGTGCTACCTGTGGGTGAGAACTCTCTTCAGTCTGTTTAAAACAGATTCTCTGAGTTTAGCTTGACCCTGTAAATTTACCAATGCAAATTAAATGGATATAAGACAGGTTGAAACTGATATAGGAGAGATCACATGCAAAGTTGCACTGGTATAAGAATCACACAAAAACAGTGCTACTTTGTGTGTAGACCAGGCCATAGTCTCCTAGCATAAAGGGTTAATGGTGGGGAGGAAGGAGGAGAAAATCTGGCCTTGATCCTGCTAGTCCTTGTGCAGCACACAGCAAAGAGTGCAAGTGAAACTGTGAGTGGAAGGTAAGCTTAGGCACAAGTAAAGTTTCAAATTTTCAAAAGCACCTGAGTGACTGGTGCACCTAAGTCCCATTGACTTTCAGTGAGAATTGAGGATCTAAGTCATGTAGGAACTTTTGAAAATTATGACTGTATTCCTTTGCACTAAGTAGAGGTTGGTTGCACCACCACTGTATCTATGCTCACTCTGACTTCAGAGGGTGTGAGGTACGACAGAGCTTGGGATGGAGAATGGGAGTGTCTGCGGCCTCATGCTGGTGAAGCCCTTAGCTACACTCTCTTCTTTGGCCTTCCTCCTGCTATTAGGTAAGAATAAATTAGTACTGGTGCAATGGTGCTCTCGCTACTGTTGGATTGGGTTCCCTTGTGCTCCTCCTGCTCATCACTTTTTACTTATACGCACCTGCGCTATGCAGGGTCAGGTACTCTCTCTACGCTTATCTAATGCACCCCTCCTAGTCGGATCCAGGTGCCACATGCAGAAACCAAAGAAAAGCCCCAAAAGATTGTGCTCGCTATCACTCCATTGACTCTGCTGTTTACTTAGTGGGGTTGTTCATACTTGTTTGCACGCTAGGGAAAAAGCATCTGGCTATATGATGTAGTCAGTGATATTTTAGGACATCATGTGCAAACAGATGAATCTTGCATTGCATTTGAAATGTGGCAAGATTTGGGCTTTCCCCAATCCCTGATGGGGGAGTTCCACAATTCAGAGTCTGTGCCAAAATCCCTCAGCTCCAAGCTCTCAAGAGTTTTATTCTGGTCTCCGGCAGCTGCAACAACTCCATCTGCTCACAGCCGCTGAGGTAGGTTGCAGAGGGAGAGGCTGTTTTTGTGACAGATGAACCCTAATCCATTGAGGGCCTTACAGCAAAACTGGAATTGCAGCCAGGTATGATTATATGCTATGATGGGCTCTCATCAGTCTGAATTGTGTAGTAGGAGGAATGGCCAGACCTAGGACAATCACAATGGCTGTAGTCTAGCCTGGGGGTGAGGAAGCTGTGGATCACTATGGTCAGTGCAGATAACATGCAGGCGTATAAGACTGAATGACCAGTTTAAATGTTACTTTAGAAGTAAGTGTTCCCAAGGAGATGGGGAAAATATACCTAGACTCGAGTCAAGGAGTCCTACTCAGAGTGGTTGAAGAAGTTTACTCTGCTGTTCAGTTGTACTCAATCCAGGAGTGTGGGCATCTTGAAAAATCAGAATGAAACCTTGCAGGAGGGAACATAACTATTCCCAGGTGTTACAACTTCTTAGGATCTTTGGCGTGCTTGTGGGGAAACAATGAATATTTACTCCACTAGCATGAATTCTAAGGAAGGATCAGTGGGGCTCTGCATGGGTGCAGGAGTCCACCTGCGTGGAATGAGTTGCAGGATCAGGGCCTAAGACATCAGGACCTACAGGAAACAGGATGTCAGAAATACGGGGTGTCCCCATGGAATTAAAAAATAACTCCGCAGAACATTTCTAAAATAATTTTTCTGTAATACATGTGGCATATTCAGAATACATTATTTGAAATCCTTTTATGAAAAGCACTCTGTAACTCCTGTGTATTACTATGATTATGATGTGGTGTGTTACATGACATGATGGGCCAGATATCCTATCTCAGGGCTGTTTGCCACAGACTCCACATCCTCCATCTCTAGATGTCCACTCCCACCTCCTCTCTATCCACAGAGAATAGAAATCCACTCGCTTTGGTGAATCAGCAGAACCCATTTAATTTAGCATTCCTTTGCAAGACCACCATCTCTCAGTGGAGGGGTGTTCCATGCAAACACTGCCAGCCTGTTACAGGGCCTTAATCCTTTGTCTTACATGTCAGTGGGAGTTAGGTGCCCAAATTCTTTGGGGATCTGGGCCAGCTTGCTTTCCCACTCAGAAATATTGGAGCCATCCCAAGCTCATTCTATCAATCTAACCACTCAAAAATAAAAATGTAAGTGGAAAGGAAACAGAAACTGAGGCTGGGATACCCAGAATGCGTCCGAGAAACAAGTTGTGTTAATGAAATTAAGATCCTATAAGCACTAACCAATAATTGGCAGTTCTTCAGGCCTTTCTGCTTTTGAGCTTGTGTTTACAGTATTTAATGTGTTTTCCCAGAAAAATAAAAGGAGCAAAGGGAGATGTGATCCATTTAGTTGCAGATTATTTCCCCCTCTTCTGCCTCCTGGTGATGTAGCATTGAAAATATGGTTTTCTCTGTGCTTTTCCTTAAACAGTTTAATGTAGCGAGTCAGAATTATCCCTGAATTGACTTCAGTGGAGCTGAAACTGTTTTCCCCAATATTGATTTAGTTTCCCTTTTTATAGCACTGCTGCATCATAGCTGTAATGTCATTTTCAAAACAAAATGAGCACGTTTGGAATGAGACTTGTATATCATGTTTCTGGAGGAAATGTAAAAAGGTGGCATTCAGACCCTGACCCCACAATTATCGATGAATTGCCAATACAATAGTTAAATGATTCTACAATAACAGGGATTTATGGACATTCTTATATAGACTTCTATATAATACAAGATGAGCTGATAGCAGATGGATTTGTGTGCATTTGTGTTCTCATTTTTTTGTTAGGAAAATCTTTAACGGGAGTGGGAAAGGAACCCAGGCCCAGCCAGGGATTTTGCTAAAACAGCTGTTAAGTCCTGGTCCACATAAATGTGAGGACCCTCAGTAACTTGCAGGATTGGAGCCTGAGACTAAGTGCTCATGCCTAAAACAAATTTCACACGCAGCTGAGTCAAAACTTCATCCCTTTGCTGGAGTTGGGTTTATTAGCAAAGAAATTAACGATAAGACAAAGCTCAGCTTCTCTCCTAGTCTGAGCACTCCTAGGGTGCCTGTCTCAGGGCTGTTTGCCCCAGACTCTACATCTTCCATCTCTAGATGTCTGCTCCCATCTCCTCTATATTCACAGAGGATAGAAATCCACTTGCTTCCGTGAGTCAGCAGAACCCATTGAATTTAGCATTCCCTGGCAGGATCAACATCTCTGGGGTGAGAGGGGAAGGTTCCATGTAAACACTGCCAGCCTGTTAAAGGCCCTTAATCCTTTGTCCCTATTTTCACAAGTGCAATGCAGTCTTCGGAAATTGTTCCAGTTAGAAAACTAAAAACAAAGGGTTTGAAAAACCCCAGTGCAGCTAGCTGTTTCTGTTCCTGCTCCCCCGCCTCCTGCTCCAGGTTTCTATGAATTAGAGAACCCAGGACCCCAGGGTGCATACTGGTGGGATTCTGTCAGGTTATACCTGGTCATTTATAACAGGATAAAGCTTAAAGTGTGTCATTACCGGATAACTACATCTGACTTGTAATAAGATGACAGTCAAAGACAAACCTCCCTCCGTTTATGTAAATTCGGAGTTGTATTTATATGTATACAGACGGTTACATTCACCTCTGTGCAACACTCTATGCCCCACTTAAGCATAATGGTCCCAGTCCTGATCTTACTGAAGGTAATGCAACAAGGAATTTACAGTCTAAGGCCTTGATTTTCAGAGGGGCTGAGAAATGCCTAAGGGGTTAAAAAGTGTGGAGGAGTGCGTTTCACCCAGAATTAATATAGGGAAAGATTCTGATACCCTGACTCTGGTTTGGTAGCATCTTAGCTGGAAGAAACCACTTGTGGAGTAAGGCCCAGATCCTCAAAGTTATGTAGGTGTCTGAATACCTTTGAGGATCCAGGCCTAAATGATAATTCATTGTGAGTAAGGGTGTCAGAATCTGGCCCAATGTAGTATTCAAGAGGGACTGACTATGTGAGGACAATAAGGTCCTTTATTTCAGTAATAATTTAAAAGATTTCTGTGCCCCAAATAAAACCAAATGGAGGGGGCGAAGCTGTTCTCTCACTGAGGCACAGGCGTTGCTGTACCTCAGTAGCCAGTATTGGCTGGCATGGACATAGTTCATTGTGCTCTGGCTGGTAAGTCTACATGCCATGGAATTTAAGACACAAACATTTGAGGGAAATAGAATGAGAATTTCTGCAGCTCTAGGCCCCCGCTTTGCGAAGGCTAATGCACACGTTTGATTTCAGTGGGGCTACTTGTGCTTAAAGTTAAGCCCATAGAGAAGTATTTGCAGGGCCTCATCAGCTTCAGTCCAAGGGCAACTCACGAGTCCATTTCTTCTCTCTCCTACAGCGAATCTTCACAGAATGCCCAGCAACCATGTGATTTCTTTTTTTTATTGTGTAGGGAACAGTACTAAAGAATGGCACAGAAGCCTTTGACCTCTGGGAAGACCCTCCTCCACCAGTCTACATGCAGTTCTACTTTTTTAACGTGGTCAACCCTCTAGAAGTGGTCAATGGAGAGACCCCTTTGGTGGAAGAAATAGGGCCGTACACCTACAGGTAAGTCTATATCACTTACTGTATTTGCAAAAATAAAACTTGGGAGGGTTGGGGCAACCATGACAGGCTTCTTAGCAAAAAACCAACCCTGTTGATATGTTATGTGCTGGAGAGTTTACTCAAGGGAGGCAGGACGTTCTAGTGGGGCTGCTTGGTGCTTCCTCTCTGCCCCCTGTGGGGTCTGTTCCGGCCCCCTCTGTGCCCCCCTGAACGTTCCTCTGTCCCACAGTTTGGGGACCATCGAGTGAAAGGAAATCAGGCCCCTAGTGTTTGAAGGGATGCTCGAGAATTGAAGGGAGGGCCTGGTTTGTTAATGTTTCACAGCCACATTGGTCTTTGCACACGCCTTTCCTACCCATGTTATTTCTCTCCCTCTGCCTTTCTCCTTCCAAACTCAGCATCCTCGTTCTCTTACTGCCTCTCCTGCTATTCTCTCATCTTCCTTTCCCCTCCTGCAGTCTCTGCCTCTCCTCCTTCCTTATTTCCTCACGGTGGCCAATCTGGTTCCTTCCACATAGTCTCCCTCCAGCCCTTCTGGCTCCCATCCCAGTGCATTGGAAGCTTTGCTCATGCAACACCCATGCCGCTGGGAACCACTGCTGCAGCATCTCCGTGTGAAGTGTTCTGGCAGAGTGTGGCACTTACAGCTAATCAGAGGCGCTCTCCTGTGTGTCAGACAGATAAACAGGGCTCTAGTTTTTGTAGGGCCCTATGTGAAGTGGCACAGAGTCCCCCACCTCCTGGCACCCATGACACATCCCTGGGTGCCACCTTCCTGTCATCCTTCTCAGGCTGTGATTCCCTCCCCCCAACATATTTATGAGGCTGCACAAGCCAGAACGCCAGCAGGTAGAACTGGGTGGAAACCTTCTGACTGGGGAAAGGGTCCTGCGAGAATTCAGTCTTTGCCAAGGCCCCAGAGTCAGTTGGGATGGAAGACGGAGAATCAGGAATGGTGCTGTGGCTGGTGGATCAGGCGTATGCATGTGGAGAAACACAGCATGAATAGCTGGTGTGTAGATCCCCTGGCAAGAGCGCTCTCATGACATGTCATTTTGCAGTCAGTGTGCAGGAGGCGGGGCTGGGTGGTGCAGGCTCAGTCTCAGTTACTTGCGTATGACGTGAGCAAGCCGGGTTGCACATTTCAAAGGTTTATGATTCACTCTCTGACTTGCCTGTACAGGATAGGGTCTGTCTGATACAGAAACACTGGAAGCCGAAGTTCTATTTTCCAACAGATTGATTGGCATTTCCAGGGCTGTGTCACGTGGGGGCCATTGTAGGCTGCTTCCCACTGGGACGGAGGAGAAATATCAAGCTCCTTGCTCGGGCCACAAGCCAGCAAAGCACAGAAGTGCATGCTTATCTTTAAACACATGAGTACTTAAATCATGCTTAAAACTAAATCTGCACTTGTGTGGGTTTTTTTGTGTGTGGGGGGGGTAGTGCAGGCTGGCTTGACAGTGGACATGCTCTGAAATTGGGCAGGGGGAGAGCAGTGTTGTGACTGACGTAAACAAGACTGGACAGTACTGAAGGGCTATTTATAAACTCAGCATGCTGGATAGATGACGTAGCTTTAAACAAATCATGTTTTTGATTCACAGGCTGCAAACCCAGTAAACACAGGGACATTCAATAGGGCTGTTGTAAGTGCAGAGATGGGCATAAGTTGCAAAATTCAGATCTAGCTAGAGCCAAAAATAGTATTAGTGAATGTCTCTCTAGTCACCTGAAACCATATTTAGTGGTTTTACGGGCTGGAGATCAAAGGAGTAATTTATTGTAAAGCGCAGCCTGCTCATCTGTCCAAACTTGCTGAGCTCGGAAACGCTCTTTAATTTTGTCAGGTTTTGCCATATTGAAGATTTTCCTCTTTAATCTTTGAGACTCAACCCTTGGAACCCTAAGGAGTGAGTTTTATTTTCTCCTCCAAGCCTTTTAGGAGTGGGAGATTTCTCAGACTGATTATGGCATAGAAATTGGGAGCTGCTTCTGCCCCCTCCCCTCCAATTCAAGTCCTGGCTTCCATGGTAGTCTGTTGCCAAGTCAAATGGGAAGTGTTGCCAACTCAAAATGTTCCCAAATAGTGAGGATGCTGAAGTATGGTGGATCTGTCATTTATAAACGTTTGGGACAGGGGGAATGGCTGGTTTCTAACTGGAATATTTTCCATGGAACATAAGCATCTCTCTAAACAGCTTAGAGGTTGAACCAGTTTCTTGGGGGAAAAAAAATTAAATGCAAATATAGCTGTATGTTCATGTGTGTAGATTAGAGTGCTCTGAGGATTCTTGTATGCACTGTTGTTGTACCTGTATCGCCCCCAGGATATTGGAGAGACAAAGTGGGTGAAGTCGTATCTTTTATTGGAACAACTTCTATTGGTGAGAGAGGCAAGCTTATACAGAGCTCTTCTTGACCTGAACAAGAGCTCTGTGTAAGCTGGAAAGCTTGTCTCTCTCACCAACAGATGTTGATCCAATAAAAGATATGACCTCACCCACCTTGTCTTTCCGAAGATTCTTGTGCAGTTGGCATAGAACATGGGTGTTGAAATGTATGAAATACAGCCTTGATCATGTTTGCTCAGGAAGAAACCCTTGTAAAAAGCAGCACAGGATTCTTTTAACTCAGGAGCTGGTGTGGAGTTAGTGAGATGTAACCAAATTCTTACACAGCTATAAAGAAATGCTGGCAAAGCATGTAACCTGACATTTATATCTGTCTCTTCTGCTTTTGTTTTGCAACAGTTCTAGGCACAGTTAATTTGGAGATTGGGTGAGCCAGCACCGCAGAACATCATATATATTGTTTGTGAAATGGTGGCTGCTGACGTTTGTAAAAGGGTGGGGCATGCATTTCAAAGTCATTGACAACTGGAATTCTGATCAGATCAGCTGGCAGCATTCCACCCCTTATGCATTAGGCTTGTTTATGAGCAATCCTGGGACATCTGCTGCTTGGGATGGTAAACAGTATTGTAGAGGTGAAATCCTGGCCCCACTGAAGTCAGTGGAAAAAATCCAGTGGACTTAAGTGGGGCCGGTGTTTCGCTTGGCATATTCAAGAACCTAGGGTGAAATTCATCCCTGTGCAGAGAGCAGCATAAGGCCTTTTCCACAGTCTTGTCTCACATAAGCCCATAGGACCTGATCTAAAGTGCACTGAAGTCAATGGAAAGACTCCCCTGTTGGTGTCAGTTGGATCTGGGTGATGAGGCTTAAGCGGAGCATAGACCTTGCACTGGCCTTCTGCACAGGTGGTGTGAATTTTGCCCACAGTGAAGAGGCAAAACTGTTGTTTTCAATCCATATTTCATGTGCAGAACCTTAGATTGGGCCTTTAAATCTTTTTGTGTTGTCTTGGGCTGTAATCTTTCTTCTTTTCCCATTGTCATTTATAAAGCAAAAAAGTAAACTCACTAGATTGCATTAAGAACATTGGTGGGTGAACAGGATTTTAAAAAGTGCTCAGCATTGACCTAACTCTTCCTCCTTTGGATCCAAAGGGATCCAGACTTCAGTGAGAGCAGAGTTAGGCCAGGGCTGAGTGCTTGCGAAAATCCCGCCCTTTCTCTTCATGCTCTTAAAGCAGGAGTTCTGTAGCCACAATAAATATTATCTGTACCATTGCAAATTTCCTTAAGAGACACATTTTCTGTCTCCCAGAGAGTACAGGCCAAGAGCGAATGTTCATATTTTGGACAATGACACCAGAGTCTCTTCTGTGAACCCAAAGACCTATGTATTTGAACCTGAGAAGTCTGTTGGAGACCCTGAAGTTGATCTGATCAGGACAGTAAATATTCCTGCAGTGGTGAGTTCTGTTGTATTTATGGCTGGAATATTACTGACATGTGGCTGAAATACTACTGAGAAGTGTCTATTAATGACACATGGCTACAACTTGTACTTATATGCATGGTATTTCTCATCTTCAAAGCGTTTTGTTAATTTCCAGCTCATTTCTTTTTATGACAACTTCTTGAGATAGGTAAGAATTATCCCCATTAATGAATGGGGAACTGGCAGCAGAGAGGTTAAAAGGCCATCGAGGCAGACCGTGTCAGAACAGAGATTGGAAATCCGGCATTCCTGGATCCCAACCCTCTGCTCAGACGACTGGACCATACCACTCTCGGTCCTTTCATAGGCTCTGCTGTCTCATTTTGAAGGATGCATTACCCCATTTAAAAAAAAGGAATGTGATCTCTGAAGTCCTCAGATACTCTTAAAGGAACTGAGCCTGATTCTCCATCGCCCTGCACTTTGTGTAGTCATGTCCACCAGTTCAAATACATGTAAAATGATCCCAGATCACAGTAGTAGCGATTTACACCCACTTTGCACTGATATAATTGACTGCACAAGGTGCAGGGTAACAGAATCAGGTCCATTGTCTGACTCTGTTCTACAGCTCTTGGCTATACCCATAAAGGCAGGACTTATACTAAAGAAATAGGCAAAAGCCAGATACAGTGGTTAATATTTTAATCTTTTTTTGACCAAAGGTTATGTGTTACAAGAATATTGTTTCTTGTCACCGTGACAGGGCAATTTCCTGTAATATCTTTGAAAGACCTTATTTTATTACATTTTAAATTATGTATAAATGTGGGCCAGGATTGTATATAAGTTACCTCTCTAAGGAGGAGATGTGACAGATGCAAGACCTGGGAATACCAGAGACTATTGAAAATGTGCCAGAGAAGTATGGACTTTTCGGACAATATATGTTAAGTGGATTTCCTGGGGAATCCATAGGAAGGTTAATGCCCCTTCTCCGGTTATGCAAAACCACAGCCTTTTGAAGCTATGGCCTGAGCAGAGGGTCATTGTCTGCTGATTGCCTCTTACAGAAGGCCAAGATCAAACGCACAAGCTGTATAAAGAAGCGGCTGATCGGCCCAGTCTCAGTTGTCATTCTGGATCTAAGACAGATGAACTTGTAATCACAGGGAAAGCCCAGTTGTGGGTTTTGACCAGAGCCCTAGGTTGAATTGGGGGTGACCTCTGCTAAGCTTTCCAGCATGTGTGTAGGTTCTTTTATGGTTTTAATGTGTTTTCTCTGTAATGCTTTTACCTTAAGAATAAATGTGCTTTCTTAGAAGGAGCTCTGTGGTAACATGCAATACTCTGGTCATAGCCCTTGGAGAGAAAGCAAAGCGCAGGTGCTGGTCTGTTAGGCAATCTGGCTTGCTGGGGTATCACAGTGTAAGGTAGGGAGTTGTGCAGCCTGGAAAATCCCCACCAGGTTAGAGATGGAAACAAACTTCTAGAGACAGAATATGGCTCTGCAAAGAGCCACGACTTATAATTTGTTGTGTGCAGTGTTGTTGTAGCCATGTTAGTCCCAGGACATTAGAGAGACAAGGTAGGTGAAGTAATATCTTTTATTGGATCAACTTCTGTAGATCTAGTGCTGTCTACACCAAGGATTAGGTTGGTGTAACTGCATTGCTATGGGGTGTGGATTTTTCACATCCCTGAGCGATGCAGTTATACCGACCTAATTTCCTAGTGCAGACCGCGCCTAAGCTCGAAAGCTTGTCTCTCTCACTAGCAGAAGTCAGTCCAATACGAGATATTACTTCACCCACCTTGTCTCCAATATCCTGGGACCATCACGGGTACAACCCTGCAAACAACAAATGATAAGTTGTGGCTCCCAGCTTGATCGGGCACCAGCTCCATCTTGTGGCTGTGTGCAGAGCCATATTCAAAGGCTTGTTTCAATCCTTAACCTGGTGGGCTGAAGAAGATGAGGCTGAGTTGCACACCTAGAACTGCTCAGTGTGCACGTAAGGGGGTGCTCAGTTGCAGTGTGGGCACCTGAACATTTAACGCGTGACAACAATGTTAATGAAACAATGTCATGGCCAGCTTCTCTTAGCTGAAACCAGCCATAACAGATCTTTGGGGTCTGCTCTAAAACAATTTATACTGCGTGAGTCTGCTATCCAATCCCTATTTTGTGCAGTCCTAGAGTGCATACTCAGGCAAAAATTCCTGTTGACCTCAATAGTAGTTTTGCATGAGTAAGGACTGCAAAATTAAGCATTTTTTCAATGTCAGCTACTCGAGACAAAGGGTGCTGTCTCCCTGACCCACCTGCAATAGATTTAACAGAGTGGCATGCAATCTAAAAATCACACTTTTAGACTCAACCATACTAATAATCTCTTGTAACTCAGTCACTTGTTTTTATTTATGGTTCAGTTTGCAGTTAAGAAGTTGGGTAAAAGCAAATTACATGGGTAAGGGCTTGGCATTAAAAAAATGTACTGTTAAAAATAAGATTTGAGGGTTTTGAAGTTTTCTCCTTGTTTTTTATGTAAAAATCAATTATTTTATGTAGAAGCTGATGATTTCTCTAAAAAGCTAAAAAACCAACAACCCTCAGGTGAGTTGCATTAGCATTAGCAGTTGGACTTTGAGCTCATGTGCCAGAATGTAACTCCATTAGGTTTGACACTAATTCACAATACAGGGCAGGGGACTTGGGTGACTCCTAGCAGCAGAAGCTCAGGCAGCAGTTTTGTTGTGGTGGAGTTGGGTGCTCAATGATTAGGGTCCTACCAAATTCAGGGTCCATTATGGTCAATTTCACGGCCATAGGATTGGAAAATTGGTAAATTTCACATTTTCAGATATTTAAATCTGAAATTTCACAGTGTGGTAACTGTCGGGGTCCTGACCCAAAAGGGGATTGTGGGCAGTTCGCAAACCAGTTGTAGGGGGGTCATGGGATTGCCACCCTCACTTCTGTGCTGCCTTCAGAGCTGGATTCTGAAGTCAGCAACTGCAGAACTTCCTGCAGCCTCAGGAGGTTCCTGGAGTTAGAGGTGGGGTCTGATCTCCCTTTTCCCCTGAGCAGCTGTGCAGGGGATGGACAAGTCCTGTCCCTCCCCAGCCCAGCTGGAGCTGGGAGCCCCCTTTGCTGGGGTGCTCCTCGGAACAAGGTGACACCAGCTTTCAGAGGGAAGGGCTTATTTCATGGTCCGTGACGCGTTTTTCACTGCCGTGAAATTGGTAGGGTCCTATCAATGATCATTTGAAGACACTGAAACATCAGTGTAAAACATACTGCTGCAGAGCTTCAGTGTAGACCCTCATTACAGCGACAGGAGGGGTTCTCCCATTGCTGCAGTTAATTCACCTCCCTGAGAGGTGGTAGCTAGGTCCACAGAAGGATTCTTCTATCAACCTAGAGATGTCTACACCGGGGGTTAGGCTGGCTTAACTACATCACTCAGGGGTGTGGATTTTTCACATTCATGAGTGACGTAGCTGGGTTGACATAACTTTTCGGTGTTGACCAGCCCAGAACCTTTTGTTTAGAAGCTGGCTATCTGATGGCCAGCACTGAATATCTGAGCTACTGGCTAGTCAGTGGCACAACATTATTTGCCAACTACACAAGGGTTCAGGGGGGGATCAGGGCGGGGGTAGGGGGTTGGGCTGCGGGAGGGGTCAGGGGTGCAGGCTCCGGGCGGTGCTTACCTCAAGGAGCGGAGGCATGGCCAGGCGGCTCTGCACGCTGCCCTGTCCACAGGCGTCACCCCTATAACTCCCATTGGCTGTGGTTCCCGGACAGTGGGAGTTGCGGGGGCAGTGTGCAGAGCCCCCTGGCTGTCCCTACGCATAGGAGCTTGAGAGGGGACATGCTGCTGCTTCCGGGAGCTGCGTGGAGTGGGGCAAGCCTTGGACCCCGCTCCCCAGCTGGAGCTTGAGGGCCAGATTAAAATGTCTGGAGGGCCGGATGCGGCCCATGGGCCATAGTTTTCCCACCCCTGATCTAGACATACTCTTTAAGAACTCACAGAGGCTTTCTGTGGTTAACAGTACCTCTGCCTGGGGCTAGCTTAATACCAGAACTAGTTCACAACAACCCACAGTCCCAAACTAAAGCGCATACCAACAACACAAAGAAAAAGTCCATACTTAGCTCTGGCATTTTCTCTCACCCCTGAGGGCTCTTCTGGCCTAGTCTGATCTCCTAGCTCTCGCTCACTGGGGCTGTGCCTTCCAGTCCCAAACAGAGTCAGGGTTTCCTGCTCCCTCCCCTGCAGCCTCCTGCACACTGGGCTTTACCCTCCAAGTTCCCTGGTGTCATGATCCTGCAGGAGCCTTTTTTCCCTGCCGTGTCTACTGACATAGCGACAGCTCTTTGGGTTTCCCCTTGTACTTTATAGGGAATTGCCTTATTCCCCTCAGTGGGGCTCGTTCCGTAATCAGGGTTGGCTTAGTCCCAGGCTCTCCAAATCGTGGGGGAAGCCACCCTGTTACCCCAACGAAAACTATTTCCATCAATGATCATCAAAATGTACAGCTAGTCAAAGTAAGAAAAACGCTGCGTAAGAACGTATTGGAGTTTGATTTAAGGATATTTACATTGTATATTTTGACAGGCGATGTTGCCAGTTTGTATTTTAGCGGTTATAAAGCTTTAACTTTTTGAATCTCAGTGTCAGCTGTCGTTCAGTAGTTATTGTCTGATCACGCTCGTAAGTTCCCACAACTGTGAAAATTTAAATTGATAAAAATTGAAGAAAATGCTTGAAAATAACCGTTGATATTACCTGTCAAAATGATAAAATAAAAATCAAATTCTGCCAAGCCTAACTCTAGCCACCGCGGTCCACACAGGGGTCATTCATATTAGCGCATTTGAATGCAGCTCTTGCAAGCACAGTCTCCCTGACCTGGACAAACTAAGGTTTCTTTTTTGAGGGCGATGCTACAAAAACTCTATTGTGGACTACCTAGGGAAGTAGTTTCTTGCACTGTTTGACTAACACGATTCCCTGAAAAGAATCCTGCGCTGCCCACAACTGTATGGGAAATCAGGCTAGAAACTTGCTAGTAACAATCATGTTTCCTTTCTGTTGTTGATAGCATGATTTCGAAGCCATAAGTAATTATTAGTCCTGCCAGGAGTGACGGGGCCTGGACTAGATAACCTCTCGAGGTCCCTTCCAGTTCTATGATTTGTACCAGTTCTATGATTTGTACCAACCTGTTCTTATGTCAGTTTTGCTCTTTTTTCACATAAGAAACTTGACTTTTAACTATCTGTTTAACTTCACTTCTTATATTGAGCTGTAGAAAGTGCAGTGTACCAAAAGTTACAGGAAAAATAAATTTCATTCTGTTCAGCATGTACTGTCTTCACTTAGTAGGTGATGCAGCCAGTCCATGCGTTTTGGAGAAGTGGCTGCCTTTTATAGAATTTAATCTGCATTTGGTTTCACAACTCTGAGCCACAGCTTTTTTTAAAACTAAATTTCAAACACTTCTCAGGTCAATAGGCTACTGTGCTTCAGCAAACCACTTCCGTTTAGCAAAGCATTTTTGCATGTACTTTGGTTTAATGCCTCGCAGCCACAACATCTTGAAACTAAAATTCAGTCACTCTGGCCAATATCGATTCAGCAGGTCACTTAGACACGTTTAACTTGATATACATTCTTAAGGATATGCTTAGCGTAATGGAATGAAACTTGTGTGCTTTACTGAATAGGGATGGATTTAAGCAAGGGCTTAAATGTTTTGCTGAATTGGGGCCTGTGAAAGTAGATATCGATAAGAACATATCAAAAGAATCCCAGTGACCAATAAATTACCTGTTATCATTCAGTCATAAGGTTGAAAATATGCTTCATGCCTATACATTGTTCTGAGATTGTGTGTGTGTGTGTATAAGTACATTTTATTTTAATACTGTATTAACTTGTCCTTTATTCCTCTCCCGTATCAGACTGCAATGGAATGGACCAAATCAACTTCTCTTCGGCTACCCACAGAGATTCTCCTAATGTTGTACCAAGAAAACTTGTTTACGACACACACTGTCCACGAATTACTGTGGGGCTACAAAGACAAACTTTTGTCAGCCCTTCATGTGTTTCATCCTGAGATTGATTCAGAGTTTGGCTTATTTAATAAGGTAACTTGTCTACGATGTCTTGCTTTCCGGAGCTTTAAATTAATGGCACGTCACTGACGCAAAGTTGAGCCTGTAATTGCTGGGCCAGTTGTAAAGGGTATGTCAGGGTCACACGCAAGCATTGTGGGGAGGTTGTGGGGAAACAACTGGAGAGATGACAGTGGGGATAGCTGCCTCTTCAGTTGAAGGACGACATCTGCCTTTTGCTACTCAGTTTCAGAGTCCCTGAGCAGAGCCACATATGCTTTTTTTTCCCACCCATGCTTGGTTAGGAGGTTGCAGAGTTTCCTTATTCAGATGTGGACCGTACCACTGTTGCTCATGCTTTAGTCCCCTATAATGCCCTGTTTGTGGGACTAGCCTTGAAAACCACTGGGAAAATTCAGCTGAGATAGAATGTGGCTGCCCACTTACTTAATAGCATTTCATTGTGGGAGCACATAAATATCTGGGCCCTAGAGAGACTGTGTTGGCTGCCAGTTTGTTTCTGGTTGCAATTCAGAGTGTTGATTCAGTCTCTAAAGTTCTTTATGGCTTGGGCCATAGATATCTTGGATACCCCATCTCTCTCCTTGAAATCATCTGGAATACTTCGGTTGACCGTCCCTCTCTGTCAACAATTAGCTTGCAGCCCCCATCAGAGTCCAACGCATGGTAACAGGGTGGCACAACAGTAGACACCTACCACCCTGTTCTAGTGCATCAGCCAGCTGCCCTAGGGAGTGAGTGGCCCAGCACTGTGCAGACGAACTCTTCTGTGTTTCTAGATGAATGGAACGGATGATGGTGAATATGTTGTTCTCAGTGGGAAAATGAACTACCTGAACTTCTCGAAGATCGTGGAGTGGAGAGGAGAAGAGTAAGTTGTCGAATCGGACAGTGTGAAACTTCTCACTTCCTTTGAGACCTTTCAGTCAGCAGAGACAGCGCCTTTCATTTCTAATATTTTTACAAAGAAGCCAGTTTAGTGACAGGCTCTCTGCACATCTCAAATCCCACAGCTCACAGGAAGTTAGCCTTGTCCTGCAGAGGACAGAGGCAGGTAGAATGCACCTGGAGGGTGCTGGGGGAGCAACACGACTACTATACCCTTTACATGGGTGCTGCATTCACTCCCTCCACCATTGCCCTCAGGCCACCAGCTGGTGCAGAAAGGAGGCTGCGGTGTGGCCATGCCCCCACACAGACACATTGCACCCTCTTTGAGAGAGGTCATTGCTGCTGGCATTTCAGATGTTACAGGGATGGAGGCAGTACACGTACCTAGGTGTATAGATAGGGAGAGAGAGACACTCCCACAACTTGCAGTTGGTCAGGAGAAGCCCCAGGATTTTGATTGCTGCCTGCATGAGCAAACCTGCACGCTGGGCACCCAGAAGTGGGAGGGGTGGATGTTGGAGCCAATACAGTGTTAGTGAGTGTAACTTCTCAGCAAACAGGGCTGTTTCTGTCATGAAAGGAGAGTTTAATAACTAGACCTAGTCCATTCTGTCTGGGCTCTGGTCTTCCCTGGGAGAAAGGTGAGTTTTTAAACATGTATTAACCTGTCCTGTGTTCAGCTAGCCCATGTTACAGTCCTAGTAAAGGGGGCAGTTGTTGTTTTAACCAGGATTAGATGGCCAAGGTACATAGTTAAAACTGCAACTGCCTCATCGTCACTAGAATTGTAGCAGGGGTTAGTTACACAGATCATCTTGGGTTATGTCTTCACTGCGCAAAATGGTCTGTTTGTACATTGGTGCAGTTGATTTAAAATCCTAGTGCAGACAAGGCTCTATAGTTTTGACTGTGATGTAGCTAGGCCAGGTCAACTGCAGGTGGGGTTCACCCCCACCCCAAGGGCTTTCTTACTTGGCTAACATGCATGGGTTTAGTTTGTGATCCTTTTGGTCTTTTTGACTTGACTTGATATCAAAGCTCTACTGAAAAGCTGGGAACTATAACGACAAACTCCATATAGAAACTGACGTATTTCTCTGCATACTGATTTTACAGAATCAGCTTGAACTTTAAAACTATTGCCAATAATCTGCTACATCATATTCACTGAGTATTTAGCAGTATTGTGGGCTACTACTTAGTTTTCCCTTTGATTTTATTAAGTATACAATATATATTAATAAAAAGGGTGGTGGAGCTTGTGTTAATGCATTCAAGCTGGAGATTCGCTCCATGTTTTTCCTGCTAGTCAACATCCATCCATGTACTCTTGCAGATTTCTATAATACAAATGACATTTATTTTTATTTGGAGTGAACATACTTGGATCCTGCTTCCATTTGCTGTTTCCCTCCATTACTTTTTCTTGTTAGTTGCTGTTTTCTGGTGTCTTTCACGCAAAGGGGTAGATTGTGACTTTAGATACAGTAATGAGCAAGGGGTGGTGCATAAAACTGCCCCACCCAGGAGACATTGTATCTCTGATGGGTCACAGTCATCCCCTGCTTCCTTGCTCCTGGGAGAGCTCCCCACACCCTGCAGCTGGTCAGCTACTCTGGGTAGCAGGGAGTGGGGTGGAGCCTCTAAGGCAAGGCTCAGACCCTTCCCCATGTTCCCAGCAAGTAGCCTTGTCTACTCCTCTGCGTCCAGACCCAAGGTCTGGAAAGCCTGTTGTTGGCACCAGGAGGCTACTACCCCTGAATGGATCTTTAGTGGCTCCCAGTGGAGCAGATTACTGTCATATCAGTGAAAAAGGTCCACAGTAATTATCTTGCATACAGTGCAGTTTATTTGAGAAGGGATTACACAAGCGGTAAAAGGTTACATTAAGCACATAACTCCTATGTTAGACATTAAGAACTATACGTTAAGAGCTACACATTCCTCTTAGCGAGCCTCTCTTTCACAAACGTACACAAACAGGCCCTGTGCTACCCTCACATAGTTCCTGCTTGGCAAACAGAGGTGGTGGTTACCAATTCTATGGATGGCTTCTTCCCTCCAGGTCTGGTCTCCTCAGCCCTCTGGTCTGTCTTGGATTCTCTCAAGGCCAGGCCTTGGCTGCCTGGAAATCCCTCTGGTCACTGTCCTACTCGAGCCCATGGTACAGAGTTTTGGCTACTCTGTCTAGCAGCTTCTTCAAGCGTCAATTAAGGAATTCCCCAGCAGTAATTTAATTTGTTTGATTTTTATACTCTTTTTCCTCAAAGGGGTCACATGTCTTAAAAGCATGCCCAGTGGGCGTGTGGTTACTAATTTTTACCTGGTTAGTACTTTCGGAGGAGACTGCAGAGTGGTGCCAACTGAGCATTACCCCACATTCACTCCCTTATCAATCATTCACTTCAACCCCTTGTATGATGTCCTTCAACAGGGTCGAGATGCCCCGGTCAGCCCATGCGCCACTCAGGATGTTCTACACGTGTTGTTTGCTTTCAAGTGGACTTGTTTGCTGACCCAAAGATCAGTATTGATCATACAGGCAGCATGGAGCAAGGCAGTTTCACCTCTGGCATCTGCCTGATGCTAAGAGAAGGATTCTTCTCCCAGAATCCTCTTTCACAGTTCAATCATGTCAAGCCATGTTCTTGCACCATTCATTCATTACGGCCACACAAATTCAGCACCATCCCTACGCTTGTCTAGAAGCAGAAGGGGGTTCCTACACGCTTGCTTGACATGTGGTCTGGCTCATAAACAAGCCCAAAGTGAATAACCCAAAACACTGAGCTGTTAATTAAAATGTTTGCCAGCAACTTTTTGCTTGGGCAATATACTCAGAGCCAGATTCTCAGTTACACTAAAGCCCCAACGTAAAGGGGATGTAAGTGTAATTTATGTGCATTTTAAGCCCCGTATACACTGCCAGAGCTGTTGCGCTATGAGTAGGTCTGCACTGCAGTCCGAGGTCTGATCACAGCGCAGGTAGACATAGCTACACTAGCTTTAATCTAGCTAGCGCAGCTAAAAATTGCAGTGAAGCCATGATGGCATAGACCCCAGTATGGGTTGTACAAGTCCACCCAGAAACCTGGGTGTGTACTCGCATTCCTAACCCGTGCTGAAGCCTGTGCCACCGTGTCTTCACTGTTATAGCCATGTTCGCTCAATCGAAGCACGTGCGGGTACGGTTACCCAGCTATAATCATACCTCTGACTGCAGTGTAGACATACTTTCAATGTGAATGAGAGTCAGGCCCTCCCGGTCCTTCCTACGCCAACCAAGCGGTAATTAACTCCCCATTTGCTCAATAATTCTTTGACTCTTTCATTCCCTCTCTCTGCTTCTTTTACTGCAGGTCACTGAACTGGTGGACCACAGAGTCATGTAATATGATTAATGGGACAGATGGAAGTGCTTTCCACCCATTGATAAGCACAGATGAAACAATTTATGTCTTTTCTTCCGATTTCTGCAGGTAAGGAGAGGAATTCCAAACATAACGTATCAAACTGTTCACACTGGATCCTTCTGAGATTTCAGATGAAATCTTTTCCCCTAGTGTTATGTTTTACAAGCTCTATTCCTTAAATACATTTGTCCTTTATTAATTCACTCTAACAAGTAGGAGTGAGTTAGCCCCTAAAAACCAAGTCACATCTAGTTTAAAAATGAACTATTTGTGATAAAAGTAAAATGAAAATTTGAGTTACATCCTGAAATATCTGCTGAATTCCCTCACTCAGCAGGATGAGAGGAGACAGCACAAGCGTGCTAAACAGACCTTATTTGAAACTTCTCTTTCCCTCTGTGAAATCCTCTTGCACTTCCTAGTTTGCTAAAGACATTCCAGAATGCATCATTCTGTGACATCACTTCCACCATTCGACACATACACAAGTAATGGCATATGGAAAGCGTGGGACTTTTCTCTTGCCATCCTAGGTTTCTCTGCCATTTGAAAACAAAATTGACATGACTTTTTCTTTTTCAATCAGGAAAATAACCCCCATTAGATGAATCCAGGCAATGTTGGGGGTTCAAGAATTGCCCTCTTTGGGGCCTGCTGGTACTGTCTCCCCCCCGTCCATTCTTTTCATTGTCGCTTTTGTGGTTTGTGAGATCTGTGGCACAAAAATAGCTGCTGCAGCACTGAAAATCGTATGGCTGAAAAGATAATCGTGAGGACTTGAGAAACCCTTCTGAGGCCAGGCATCTGTGCCCCAGACCTCCTCTTTTTTTTTTTTTATAAAAGGGTCATGCAGCACCACAACAAGGTGTATAGGACCAGAGCCAAAGCGCATTGAAATTAGTGGAAAGGCTTCTGTTGATTTGAGTGGGCTTTGGATCAGGTCTGTAGCTTACCGTAAATCCAAATGGGCATACAGATGCCACTTTGAAGGCTATACAGCATAGGCTACTAAGTCCTTGTGTCTGTCAATTCAGATTTTTGCTTTTCTTCCCCACAGATCTCTGTATATAACCTTTGATAGCTTTGTGAGTGTGTCTGGAATCCCTGCCTATCGGTTTGTGCCCCCTGAAAAGGTGTTTGCCAATACGTCAGTGAACCCAGACAATGCAGGATTCTGTGTGCCAGCAGGAAACTGCCACGGCTCAGGTGTGCTGAACGTCAGCGTCTGCAAGCAGGGTATGTAGCCAAGGAGTGTGGGGAATACTTCTGGGGCAGCACATTTTCACGTTTAACTGAAACGTAGTGGGGCAATTGGCTTGATCCTGTGAGGTCCTGAGCACTCTCAATTCTACATGAAGTCACTGGGATCCGAGAGAGTCCAGCATGGTGCCAAATCAAGCCCAGTATCACCAGTTGTTATTAAAAGGCTACAGTAGTGAAGACAACTGATCTGAAATAACATTCCTGAAAGATGTCGTCTGCTCACGCTCTAGTTTACATCATATAAAGACAGGAGTCAGAAGCACGTCCTAGGAGCCGGACTGTAAAGTTAAAAGCAGTCAGAGCCAGCCATGCGCTACGCAGCACAGTCACTTCTTAGTGGGCAAAATTCAGTATGGGGCCTATGCACCATTTGACCCTGGTGCATAGGCCTCATGCTGGCTGTACTGGGTGAATTTCCCCTCCATGAAGATGGGGCATGTCAATGAGTAGCCTCTGCCCAGGTGACCCCTTGTGGCCTCAAGGCAGCCCTGCCAGCAGCTCCTCACCTCCAGTTCCCCTCTTGGTTCCTCAGTAAACTCAAAAAGAGGCTTTTACAAATCCAACAACAGCTTTCCTCAGGGTCTGGTTTATTAACTTACCTTTCAAAATTTCAACACAAGAGCCTTCCCGCCACCATTAAACTGGGCACAGCCCCAAACTCCCCTGCTGTGCAGGGTCTTCCCTGCTTTGGCAAGCTACTCCCAGCCCTTCCTAGCTGGAGTTGAGCCTTCAGGCTCTGGCTTCCAGGCCCCAACCTTTCTTCCAGTTAGGGGCTCCTGCATTATTAACTTAACAACGCATTCAAAATAGAGTTTTCAAGTCCATCCATTCTCCCAGGCCGTTCCTTGCCTGTTGCCTCACTCGCCCAGCTTCAGTTTCTCTACTAGAGCCTAGCCGCTCCCAGCTACTTCTGTTCTCCTAGAGAACACCTGCTGCAGGGCTGGGTGTTCCCTGCTCAGGTGTGCCTCCTTACTAATCAGAGCTGGCTGGCCCAGGGCAAGTTCTGCTTTGGGAAATGTCACTTCCCCAGTTAGTGTGTGAAAGTCGTGTTCTGTGCTGGCTTCAGTGCTTTCCGTGTGTGCTTTGTGAAGGTTAGCTCTATTGGCATGAAATTTGTAATCACACCTCTTTAGAATGTCCTTAGACCCCGTCTGTGTTGGGAATAAAATAGTCCTAGTAGAATAATTTTTAATCAGTGCAATGAGACTGCTCATGTACTTAGTTACACAGGTGCATAAGTGACCGGACTGTAACACGAGTGACACCTCAGAAGTGTAGTGTGGGCTCACAGCATGGATGACACAAAGGGCTAGATCGGGGTGGCCAGCCTGAGCAGGAGCCAGAATTTACCAGTGTACATTGCCAAAGAGCCACAGTAATACGTCAGCAGCCCCCCATCGGCTAACCCCCTCCAGCCCCCAGCACCTCCCTCCCCACATCTCCTGCCCGCCGCAATCAGCTGTTTTGCAGTGTTCAGGAGGCTCTGGTGGGGAGCGGGGAGGAGCGAGGGCATGGCAGGCTTGGGGCAAGGTGGAGAGTGGTGGCAGGACCTGGGGCAGAGCAGGCTGTTGAGCAGTGAGTACCCCCCCCCCCCAGGCACATTGGAAAGTTAGCATCTGTAGCTCTAGCCTTGGAGTTAGCGCCTATACAAGGAGCCGCATATTAACCTCTGAAGAGCCGCATGTGGCTATGGAGCCACAGGTTGGCCACCCCTGGGATAGATCCTCAGCTAGTGTGAATTAGTGTAACTCTTTTGGCTTCAGTGGGACAGCCTGTGTGCCCAAGTGCTTTGCTGGATGAGGGCCTAACCCTCGGGAGAGAACAAACTACATGTGATAGATGTTTGTCACCTTGCTTAATGCACTGCTGGAAGGCCCTCGATGACTGAAGTGATGAGAGTGTAAGAACCTAGATAGTATACACCAGAACTAGGTTGGAATCTGTTGTGTTGATGGACCATAAGAATATAATAAATAACAATACCCAGCTCTTATATAGCACTTTTCATCAGTGGATCTCTTAGCACTTCACAAAGAGCTTGTACATTATCTCCATTTTATATATGGGGAACTGGGGCAGGGAAAGATAAAATGATTTGCCCAAGGTCACGTGGCAGGCCAACGGCAGGGCCAGAAATAGAACTGAGGTCTCCTGAGTCCCAGTTCAGTGCCTTATCCACCAGGCCATGCTGCCTTCTGTAAAGTGCTTCCAATGAAGTGAATGGGCTCCAGAAGAAACCAGTTTTCTTCAGTTATTTATTACTGGATTCTGGGAATGTATGTTAGTGTTACTTTTTACTATTGGAAGTTGTTTCATGGTGTGTGTGTGGTATCTTATTTTTGTTCCTGGCCACACTGATAGACTGGATGGATGGGGATCTGATGCATTGTTATCTTTAGAAAACTTAACTGTTTAAAATTCCAGGTGTCCCGATCCTTTTATCGGCCCCACATTTTTACCAAGCAGACGAGAAGTATGTTAAGGACATAAAGGGCATGCATCCCAGAAAGGAGGATCATGAAACATTTCTGGACATCAATCCTGTAAGTATGTGATTCCCTTTGAAATGGCTTGTAGGGTATCTGATTCTCCCTCCACTAGGTGAAGTGAATAAATGAAGGCAGCCACCTCCAGTTAGCAATCTGCCCCACAGTGACTAGGGGGCATCACACAGTCCTCTTGTCCTGTTGATACCAGACCCTTGAGAGAGAAAACCAAGCTCTACCCAGAAAAGCAATACAAGAGTACTGATCTGTGCACTTAGAGCGTTGCGTTTGTAGATCCCAGACTTCACCAAAGATATGGGCTTGTAGAATAGACTCCTTAGGGAAGGAAGGAAGATGCTAAGGCCTGATCCGGCTCCCATTGACTCAGAATTGAGTCCTTAAACCTTATTCCCTTTGGCATCCAGTTTATATGTGATGCCATGAATGTGATGGCTTAGATAATGGCAGCCAGAGGGTTTTATTCTGGTTTCATCCCTGGTCTGGCAATCTCCTCTCTAAGCGCTGTTCACTAGCCCTCTCTCCACCTCTTCAGCCGAGCCACACCCCAGCCAGACCGCCTTAGAAAGGCACTTCCCACTCCAAGCCCCAGGACCATTCTGCTCCAAATTCCACAGCTCTCAGTACCAGAAAGGATCAGTTTGCTGTTCGTGATATCTCAAGCTTTCCCATCAACCCACCCACGCTAGGTACCCTCCTCAAGGACAGGTTTTGACAGGAAGTTTTCCCTTTGTATGGGACAGGATTTCTTTTTGCCGGAGAAGGGTGGAGATTGTTTCCATGCAGCTGGTGTTTTCCATCATAGCCACCATAGCATTCCAAGAAAACCACATCACTCTTCACTTGGCTCTCCTCCTTCTCACTTCCTGGCTCATAGAGCAATGAACAGTCCGCAGGCTCCAGCTTTCATCTCACAGTCACCAAAGCCATCGCCCAGTTTCCCCTGAGAAAGAGGAAGTGAAATCTTCTCTATCTACTTCAGGGCGAAAAAAATCGGGAGACTGGAGACCAATCTTACACCTCAAGAGGCTAAATCCATTCATACTGCCCCAGAAGTTCAAGATGGAGGTTCTGCATTCATCCCTGGATGTCAATAAGCCCAAGTAGTTGCTGGCCTTGGTCAAAGACCTGTTAGCTGGGTTTACAGCTATTTTGCATCCCAGGGGAGTCACAAGTTAGCTAGAGTTGACTGCTGAATCTGGCACAGCATTTGTATTATTATGGTACCTATTGATGCGTGGCTTCAAAAATCTACTCTTCTGTAAACCCACGCAACAGAGCAGTGGCCTGGAAGTGAAAATGTAAAGGAGTACAATGGAGAACAGAACAGTAAACAAACAGAATGAGGGGAAAGAATAAAGGAATGACCAGCATAATGACAGGGGGAAAGTAATCTGACTCAGGATGCTGGGAGGTACCATTTCCTTCTGCTTCAGCAAGGGCAGCTCCTTTCTGAGCACTAGTGCACATGCTGTTCAGAATCCAAACTCTTGGTGTCAGCGGGTTCCTGATTGCCAATCCCTTCTTACACAATTCTTTCTTAGTGTGTGATTTGCCCCACCAAAAACATTAAAGCTAAATTTTGCCACCTCTACACTTAAAAATCTCCTTCCTCCAACACGCCAGACATTGCAGCATTTATGATGATGATTGATTATTATTATTGCAACTCGCAGAAGAATTATTTTGCACAGATCTTCTCAGTGGCAGTGCAGCCAGCTTCATCACTCTGTCTTGGGTTGTAGTAGCAATTTGTTTTATGGTTAAGGCACAAGGACTCTGGGTTCAATTCCCAGCTCCACCACAGACGTCCTGTGTGACTTTGGCCCTATCAATTTAACCTCTCTGTGGCTCAGTTCTCCATCTGTAAAATAGGGGCTAATAGCACTTCCTTTCTCCCACCCGTTGCCTTTCTTATCTGTTTACACTGGGACAGGGACTGTCTCTTAACTGTGTGTTTGGACTATGCCTTATAGAATGGTGCCCCAGGCTCAGCTGGGGGGTCCCTAGAGTCTCTCAGGTTCTATAGTAATGAGGGTCATCTAAGTATCTGGATGGATGGATACAAATAAAAATAATCCCCTAGCACGCTTCTACCTAATTCTCCTATAAAGAGATAGGAAACCTATCCAATTCCATCTTAACTAGTAGATGTGTTGTTTTATCATCTTAAAAGCATCTCTTTCCCACTGTAAAAATTGGGCTGAAATCATACTTTTAGAGTAAAAAAATGATTATTATTTTTTTTGTTTCCCTTTCTTTCACAGCTGACAGGGATAGTTGTACAAGCAGCCAAGAGAATGCAGATCAATGTTCTTGTCAGAAAACTAGATGAATTTATGTAAGTATTCTCCTCTAGCAGTGGGGATTTCAGGATTGCTCGCCTGACTTCGTATTTGAAGCGACTTTGCCTGCAGAGTCCTTAGGGGAAATATTATTTGTAGAGATAGTTCAGTCCAATAGAATCTGACCTAGAAAATGGTAGGGTAGTTCCTCCTTCTCGTTTCACATTCACAGTGGCAATTTGTCGTTATTTCAACAACCTGAAAACTCAGGTGTGAGCTGTCGCAAGCTACGGTGGCCCTGCTATGTTTTCTGAATATATGTTTCAAACTGCGAAAGTCTAAATGTGAAACACACTATGTGAGACAGAACCGAAACGTATTGGTGGCATGATTTCTGTGAAGTCAATAAAATAGATTCACATCGACTGAGGATCTGGCCGACTGTCCTTATGTGAGTTTTATAAGAGAGACACCGTCACAGGAATGGATGTGTACCCACACACAGCCACGATTTCTGCCACAGCAAATGCCAAACACATTCCCAGCTGATGAAGCCAAATTAGTGTCAGAATGGTAGTAGGAGCTAGTTAAAAACTTTACAGGAACTCCCATTCACTTTCAGCTTGACACTTCAAAGTTCCCACACGAGTCTGTATGTACAAGGTACTTTAAAATATATAAAGGGTGACATCTTATCTGCCCAGATCCCTTTGGGGGACTGGATCCTAAGACAACATTTCCTCATATTTACTGTACTGTACTTTCTAGTCACTATGAGATCTCTCATTGAAACACTTTCTATCCCAGTATTGCTGGCACCGTTAACATAACTCCACTGTAATACCAGGCATCACTTTAGCTGGTGTGTGTCTCTTATAACCGCATATGTATATTTCACAGCTATGTATAGCCTTCAACAACTGCTCAGGTTGGTGTTCCCATTCCCTGGCACAAACTTTCCATGAGGTCAGCTATTAATAAGCCTCTCATGGATCTTTTTTCTCCCTGTTCCCCAGGAAACCCCAGTATATTTTATTGCTTTAAAAACAAAGACTACATTCCAGTTTCTAGATCTTGATTCTTATCCTAATCTGGGGGAGAGGAAGGTTAAAAGTTTAAATAAAGATAAGAAAGGTCTAGAGTTTTCACATGGGAAAGTTTTCCCCCTTGATTGCTGTGTTCTAATCTGTCTGGAGAAAGCTGAAATCATTGCAGAATCTCAGTGCCTTCTTGTCTTTTTACACAGTGAAACAGGCAGTGTCAGAACATTGGTTTTCCCCGTGGTGCATGTAAACGAGGTAAATATTGTAAATGGTCTCCATTGCCGTGTGTGCCTGTCTAGAAAGATACCACCACTGGGCCTGCAAAAAAGTGGGGAATGTGTCATGTTTCTCCTAATTTTACAATAGCAGGCGGGTAGGAAATAGTTCTTTGTATAAAATTTCTGGTTGATCGTTGTCCTAGGTCCCAGTCCTGCAAACTCCCCTTCACGTGGGAACTCCTATTGACTTCAGTGATACCTCTCATGGGGTAGAAGTTTGATGGATCGGGCCTTTAGTTTGTCAGAGTTCCAGGGAGGTTTCTTCACTGAAGATAGATCCCTGAATTCCTTGGATTGGTGATGCAGTCAGTGTTAAAAAGGGACTTTACAAAGGGGTTTAGGTTATCTCTAGGAAGGAGCTTTATCTCACTGAGGATCTTCATGCTCTGAACCTGAGAGGGCTTCCAAATTAATGCCCAATCCTGCATATAGTTAAAGCTGGGAGTAGTGCTTACTGTCTTGAGTCCCATTAACTTCAGTGAGACAGCTCCTGGCAGCAAGCATTCCTCCTGGCAACAACAGCGTGCAGGATCAGACTACGAGTAAGATCAAGTGAGGTCAGCACTTGAATGGGAGACCTACAGGGGAAATCTTAGCTATTGCAGGAACTATGCTGGTGATTCGTGAACCAGTCCCTCCGTGGGGTGCTGAAGAGAAAGCACCTTCCCTCTGAAAATCCAGCCCTTTTAAGGTGTCCCACAGTTGTGCACACAAAATCATTAGTTACTTTTGAAAATGCAGACCAGTTTATCCTTATAGCTTCTAAACTAGAGCTAGCAGTTCTAGTCAGAGGCGAGGCATATCAAACAATCATCATGGCAGAGGGGATGCTGCTGTTTCCTCTTATGCTTATTCTAAGTAAGAGAGCGCAGCATAAGGGGTATTGAAACGTATCATTTTTCTCTTTCTCAATGCTCCCTGCTCCTCCAGAGTGTTCTGATTGATGAAGCATCTGCCAAAAAACTGAAGAGCGTTCTGTTTGACGCCACAGTTGTAACCAGCATCCCCTTCATAATCATGGCATTAGGAATTATTTTGGGGATTTGTTTCATTGTGCTCGTATGCAGGCCCCCTGGAACAAAGGAAGAGGTTAGTAGCATCTGAAGTTGACCTTCCTTTCTTGGTGTTTATCTGTGTTTTATTTGCCTGTCATTGATTTTACCTTTTGGGTTCCCACAACATTTTTTGCTTTTTGTTTTTGTTGCAACTGCTCTTTCCAGGTTAGAGAAGTGTTAATAGAACCAGAGTAAGTGCACCCAAACAAAGCTATCCAGCCAATTTAAGATACATGGTAAGGTGGGTGAACATACATATTTTGTTTTGTTTCTAATTCCTTTGCTAGCTACAAACACTAGTTGTAAAAAGAAGCCTGTCTAGTGAACTCTGAAGGGTAAGATCCAAAAACCACACATATTTGATTGACATTTTGAGCCCTGTTCAATTTGACAGTTGCCTTTTGAGGAAAAAAATATTAAATTGATTTTCAGGTTCTCTTGTAATACTTTGGGCTGGTTCTAGGCCCCGTGTTCTTCCCAAACCAACTGAAGGCCAAATCGGCCTCTAAACTAACAGCCCAATTCTGAACACCCAGAAACTACAGACAAATTCAGATTCGTATCCCAGCTTTGCCTCTTGGGCCATTCAACAATACTGTCTCCTTCAGAGAACTGAAAATCACTCCATAATGCACAACCTTAACTCTGACCGTACCATATTTATTCATTCAATGGCAATTATAATCTTACAACCTGAGCATCTCCACGTGTCGATATGCCTGATACAAAGACGATACAAAGTGGATCAGCTCCTCCAAATTACTTCTCAAAAGCACAAAGTTATGCTATAAATGCACATTATGACTTAAAAAAAACCCCACCAATCAATTGTACAATAAAGTACCAGACGCAGATACTAGTATTCCATAGGTGTATTCTGATCTGCTATATTAAAAAATTGGCATTAAGGTTGTCAATGCTGTCAAAGATTGTGAGCCAAAACTTCACCCTACGTCAGTGGTCTTGTATGGATGCTAAACTAGGGAGATCTTCGTGATCCGAGACAGGGTACCCTAGTAGGCTTTTTCCACTTCTAGCTGCTGTTGCTCTAGGACAGTCTTGCTTTTTGTGTATTTTGCTTTCTAAACAGGTTCTTGCAACTGCATGAAAAAGCACATGCAACCTGCATCCTGAATTCACACCCAAACCGTGCGTGTGCTGTTTCTCAGTTTGTGAGGACCTGGGCATGCTTATTAGTTAGCCTTGTGGTTGTTTTGTGGCAAGACCTCAAGAGAGACACCTGTGTGCTCTTTCTGCAGACTTTACTCAAATGTTGGCTGCTCCCACTTGGAAACTTTTGCTTCATTCTTGCCCCCTGCTCAGCTTTTTGGCAATGGATGATTGAATGACTCTGGTCCTGGTTCCTTTATGGGAGAGGTGGATCCTGTTTCTCCTGAGCACCTGAGTTTCTTTTTCCCTTCCCTGTCTGGTTGGCAGGCTCAGCCTGAGAACCTAGCAGCAGGCCTGTGGGCTCCGGGCAAGGCCTCAACCTTATCTGCTCTCTCATCCCAGCCCCAGCGAGACCAATCACAGCCACGTTGCTCAGGCTTTCTCACAGAGGCTATGCTTTTTCCTTCAAACTGTGAAATCTGTGATGGCCATGAAAATCATACAGCCCTGGTTATACCCCCTTGTCTTGCACCAGTTCTTTCCCCTCCCTCCTGTTTATGGCCTTAAGCTATTTGTCGAATATTATCACACTGCTGACCCCACCCCTCAGTTGTCATTTTGCAAAGCTCAACATATTTAACTCTTTAAATCTTTCCTCTAAATGTGTCTCTCCAGACCCGCATCATTTTTGTTGTTCCTTTCTGAACTCCCTCAGGTGCCCAGAAGTGCACACATACATTCCAGAGGTGGTTTCAGACACATACAGAGGAAATCTCACCTCCTTGCTCTGTGACTCAATATTTTTGCAGATGCAGCCCAAGATTGGCCTTTAATTTTGCAGCCTTGTTACCCTGCTTTCTGTCGCCCCTAAGTCTTCAGCATTACTGGTTCCCAGGATTCTCCCTCCTGTTGAGCGTGAGTGTGTGTGTGTGTGTGAGAGAGAGAGAGTATTTTTCCCAAGATGCATTATTTTGCATTTTTCCAAGATTTCCTGCCTTTGACCCTGTCCCTCTGTAGGTCCCTTTTAATTATCTCTGTCCCCACTGGCGTGGATAACTCCTCCCAGTGTAATCTTGTCAATATGCTGCTCGCTTCCAGCATCATCATGATGTTAAATAAGCCCTGCCCTAACACTGATCCCTGTGTCACCCCCTAAACATCTCCAAGGAATGCAGACAGCATGTGCCTGCTGCACCATTCCCTAAGATGATGCAGCACGCTCCCCGCTCCGTGGCTGGCCAGCAACACTTGCCCATGCAGAGAAGAGGGGGGAATGCCCTTTTCTCCTCTCCAGCCCCTTTGGGGCAGCTTTCCCAATGGGAGCCCTATGAGGAACAATCCACGTGCTCACCATAGAGCATATGCTGCGGTTGTGCTGGTCCTGGCATAGGTTGAGCAAAACTGGGGCGGATTCTTGCATCATCCCCCTTGAATATCTATGCAAAGACCACTCACAATCTGCCCTGCGGTGCTTTTTTAGCTTAATAGTTGTTCCTGTATGGTACAAGGGATGGAATTTGAGCTTGGGGGATGATGATAACCAGGATCACTCTTCTTTGCTGCTTTGAAACTCAGTCTTACATTTGTTGTCCTCCAGCTCCACACTATCTAACACACTGCAGTTAACTTTTCTGCTTTGCCATTTTGTATTTCAGAGTTCTGAAGAGGAAAGGGCTCCGCTCATCAGGACATCCTAATCTTCATTTTTTCCCCTTCCCATGTGAGCTTGGTGAATAAACTATGCAAGTTGATCTAATACCGGACACTACCCGGCATTCAGCGCCGTCTAAAAACCCATCATGCTAATTATAATTATTTGTAGTACAGGGATGGAAAAAACTAAAATGCTAGTGAATGAGGAAACTGTTTTCAGCTGCTAAGTAAGTTTTAAAACCAGATACTAAAATGACTTGAGATCCTGCTTTATTAACTAGTGTTTAATATTCCCAGTGCTGTTGAAAGCCATAAAAGCTAAGAACCACTATGTCAGTAAGATTATAATACCCTGATTCATGTATTAGAATTACGTGGGGTAATCTTTGTAATGTGGGCTCCGAAGTCCCTTTTGAAAATGGAACTTAGGCATGTTTGAAAATACTGTCCTGGGTCTAACTTTGTCTTCTGTGTAGAGTACACTTGGCTTCTTATTAACAGAGTGTAAATAGATCGTTTTACTAGTTACCCATCATGCCTTTCACCTCCAAAATTGTTTTGTGAATCTAAGCCAAACTGGTAAGTGAGGCCTATTTAATCATATCTAGTTTTCAGTTAAGAAGCCAAGTACTTCATAGCACATTTTCGTACAGCACCTTGATATGTCCCAGTATTGTTTGAAATCCCATTGTGTGGTATTAATACAATGCCCTGGCAAGTTTTTAATTTTTAATTATTTTTTACACTGGAATACAAAGGGTTGGTTAGCTGAGGGTACAATAGAGCATTCTCCTTTTTCCTGTGTCAGTGTCTCACAAATATCTATTCTGTGGAGCACTGTACAGGCAGACGCTGCAAGGGTATTTGTAATTGCATTAAACATTTAGGAAACCTACAGACCTTGTGTATTGAGGAATGTTTGGAACATAAAGGAAAGCAGCATAAACTTTTTTTTTTTTTTTAAATACTGGTAGTTTAAAATGTTGTAAGGGTACCTGTTTCCTCTCAGTGAGGAAGAGCATTCTCACAAATCTATTTCCATCAAATAAAGTCAGTGAAAAATGGAGACATACTTTTTGGATTGACTGAACACTCACACGTAGGATGTTAGCCTATCAATTGTTCAGCAACCCAGACCATTTTGGGCTGTCCCAGTCAGAAAAGTTCTACTATTATTATTTATTATCTGTATTACTGTAGCACCAAGGAGCCCAAGTCCTGGACCAGAGCCCCACTGTGCTGTGGTCTATAGATTTGTACCAATTACAGAAAGCTAGAGATACTGGCATTTCACCAGGCTGACTTCTTCAGCCGACTGGCTCCTCTCCTGTGCAAGCCAAAACCAACCAAATAATACTCATCCAGATTCAGGCATCTGCCGTGCTGCCTGGCTGAAGATAAGAGCTCCTGTACATAATGTGTGTTCCCAATGAGTGAGAGACTCAGGCTAGCCAACGACAGCCATTCATCTCAAGGGATTTGCTCTGCAGGAAAGTCTCCATTTAACCTCATGAGAGGAAACTGTCCAGCCGTCATCTGCCCTGTGATTGGCCAGGATGAAAATAATGCCATGTGAAAACCCTTGTGGGTGAGAGGCTTTGGAACTCTGCCCTACCTTTACCCCGAATGTTATTCTGCGGGAGGGGAGACTCTTCCTTTGCCACTTTATGTAGATTCCAGTTGCAGATACCCTCTTCTCCATCACCCCAGTCTTTGAGTCTCAGGGGCCCTTTATTTCTTTCCTTGGCTGACCTCTGGAATAAACCTGCCAGCTAAGGAAAAGCCCAATAGCTTTGGCTCAGGGTCCCTTTTAAATTCTTCCTTGTATTCAGAAAGGGGCAGCTACAGAATGCCCAGTGCTGCTGGTAAAAGGCTGCAGCCCTCTCAGATTAAGGGCCAGCCGTCCTTAGCTGGGGCAACTGAGTCAGTAGCTGCACAGCCCGTGTTCTGCGAGTGAGCCATTTGCCTTTTGCAGTGCATGATGCTAAATCAGGAACTCCAGATCACCTTTCTGTCTCAGTCTTTATGTTGTACAGGTCAGATCATTGTATGATCCACATTGAAATCTAGCACCTTGTGTAAAAGAGCTATCTGTGCACAACAACGGTAACCTACAAATCATCTACAAAGCCTCGGGTATTTTCTGAGGAAGTCATTTTGAAAGCATTATTCCTGATAAAATAACAAGGCCTCACAGGGTGAAATTCATCCTAGCGCAGAGGACCAGCAGAGAGACTACGCACTGTTTAAGCCCTGCTGCAAAATACCAGTCCTCATTCCACTGTCCAGACCAAGTAGTCGTGGACTCAGCTGAGAAGTCAGGAACAGGTTTTGTCCCAAGGATCCTCTGCAGTGGGGTGAATTTAACCCCAACATATCCATTTTAAAATGTTACATTCTGCTTATTGGGTCAGATCCTCAGCTGATGTAAATCAATGGAGTGCCATCAAAGTCAGTGATACTGTGCCAATTTTACACCTATTCAGGATCTGGCTCATTATTCCTGTCCGTTTATTGATTAATTTAGCTGAACTCTTCAAATGTCTGAATGACTGTGTCTAGATGTTTGTGTATATGCTACAGCAGATTAAGCTGCTGCTTGGTTTTGTTACTTCATTGCTTCAATGTTTCCATTCTCTACCTTGCCCTGAAGAATTCCCCCCCCTCCCCCCCAAGGAACATCTGTTTCTTAAATCTCCACTAGACCCTAGGGAAGAGGTCGTATCTGTCTAATATAGAGGAAAGGTGGTTATTTTAATAATAAACGTTTCCATTTTATTTTTTGCATGCTCCTGCTGTTATGTCCATTCCTGTACAGCTGTCCTGTTTCGCTGCGCCTTCTAATTTCCAATGTGCAGTTGGAAATCAGTTAAATGTCGTGCAAAGTGACTTTCATCAGGTTTTAAAACATGTGCATGTCCGTTAGAGGTGAGCACTGTGGGCAAAATGCCAACAAAATCACATTCAGTTGTACTTTATAGACACTGGCTTTTAGTCCATGGAACTTTAGTCTTTCTGGAACTTCTCAGCTACTAACTCACATGTAAGAATTATAGTATAGACTGTGTTACAAGCGGGATGTTCCAAAACTCTCCGCAGTGGCCTAACGCTGCTCCCACTGTCGTCAATGGGAGCAGGCGTAGGCCATCACCAAACACATTTTAAAATCCCGTATTTTACAGATACAAATAGACGCATAGATATTAAGCAGTTTGGAGAAGGGTGTGTGCATTTCTACGTAAGGCAAGAGCAAAAATGACTACAGAGTTAAAAGCTAAACCCCATTCAAGCAGGATGCATGATAAAATTTTAGTGTTTTATTTCCTTTTAGTTTTGTGAAACCGGTACATTGCAGTTTGATGCCTCTTACTGGAGCATTCCACCTCTCTCAATCCAGCACATACAAAAAGTCAAATATACCCGTGGGAGAGCCATTTTATGGGATGCCAGACCTTCCAGCTGTGTGTTATAAAGGGTTATTGATGATCAGTATATTTGATATGCAGGGGCAGTTATCCTTGACAGGCCTGTGCATTGTTTCTTTGTAAACTGCTCTGGGTACCTTAAAAATCCAGAATCCCATTTGTTCATCTTTCTCAGCTGTTAACTTGTAAAGAAACACTACAAAGAATATCATTCTCCTCTGGATATATGCATGCTACTCACAATAGCAGCCAATTGTGCTGCCTTTCAGTGTTAGCCTAGTGATTAGAGCCCAAGGCTGGTTGTCAGGAGACCAGAGTTGTAATCTGTAGGGTTATTAACATTTACCTATATACCATCCAGAGGTGTGGGGATGAATTAATATTTGTAAAGTGCCATGGGCTTGATCCTTCAAAGGACAGCTTACTTCACTGTGATGAGACACTCAGTATCTTGCAGAAGTGCTAATACCTTATACCATGACAGTTCCTTATATACCCATTAATAAGAATTACTTGTGCCTGCATCCAGGGAAGATTATCCATCTATAATCCTTCTGTTCAGCTGTTCTGTAAAGCACTGTTTGTTTCACACTGTGGAAGTGATTCCAGGCAGTGTTAGATACTTTTTTAATTATTGAAGACTCACAGGAAATAATTGTCAACTGCTATTTGTTGATGGATTTTGTATTTGTTTTCCTGAGGCTGACTGTTGAAGAGGAGATACTCATAGCAATGATCAGTATGTTTGCACACTTGATTCACTTTCTGTGACTCTAGCAATTTTTGTTTCCACTATTAATGCAGATCAAGTGGTGCATTAATAAAAGTTAATGTTTCTATTAAAAAGTGTGATGAACTTGGTATTTTCTTTTACTATACAACTTCTGGGTTTATGTCTGAGTGTATCTGGTGCCTTTTGAAAGAAAACAGTTCATAGCCAATATTTTCAAACCTAGCTTTTGGCTCTGAAATCCATATTCAGGCACCTAAAAAGTGACCTTGTTTTCAAAAGTGCTCAGCACCAGCAGCTCCCACTGACATCAATGGGAGTAGTGGACACTCGCCACTTTGAAAAGTCAGGACACTGGTTTAGGTGCCTGAATATGGATTTAGGAACCTAACTAGGCTCCTGAGGGGGGTTGTTGCAGGAGTGCTCAGCATTGGTCTAACTCTGCTCTCATTTTGAAGTCAAAACGGCCCCTAACTTTAATGGGAGAAGAGTCGGGATGGCACTGAAAGAGAAAAGTAAAGCTGCTTGTATCTCAGTGGAACGTGGCTGTGAGACATTTATTACACCCAGAGAGTTGGGATTGTAAAATAAGGATTATGTAAATTTCCAGGGAGGTGCTGTGATTTAGAATATCGATACCTTTGCTGATAGTTTCTCACTGTCTTGTTCCATAGAGAGGCAGGTTCACAAAGAGCAATACAGTGAGTTAGATTTCTGTAGTTAGGGGGAACCACCAGACACAAGAGCCTAATGTTTAAAAAAGTGTCCACTGATTTTGGGTGCCTCATTATTTGGTACCCAACTTGAGATGCCTGGGGGCACCATTTCAAAGATACTGAGCCCCCACCATTCCAGTTGACCTCAATGGGGCTGCTGATGCTTGGCACCTCTGAAAAATAGCTCAAGCTGGGTACCCAAAAATTGAGGGTACCCAAATTAGTGGATACATGAAAATGTTGACTTTCATCTGCTCTTTATTGGGTTATGGCTACACACTGGTGATTTGGGATGCTGCTTAGAGGGAAGTGGACCCCACTTCTCCCCCCGCACCTGTATATCTGGAGCATATATTCCAGTGAGGCCTAATGTGTGGAGCAGTGTGTGGGATCTGGGGCTAGAAGACAAATAAGTAATTGCCCTTGCATCATGCCTTTCTTTGAAAAACCATAGTAAATGCCTTCTGAATATAGGACTCCAGAGAAGTTGGTACCATTTTCTGTGCAGAAGTGGGTGAAAAATAATAACCATTTTGTATGGAGAACTATTTCAACTGCAAGAGAATTTTTAGGGAGTTACCAAGGACCTGATTTATAGTCCTTGTGTACCCAAATCTCATATTCTGTTCAGTAGGAGCTGTGGATCCTCAAGGAAAGGAGGATCAGGCCGCAAATGGTGACCTGTTTGGTGTGGAAATTTCAGTAGAAAAGGTACAGTAAGTTTCCAGTATAGATTTGCCCATGGGCCTGATTCGCATCTCTGGTAGAGTCAGTGGAGTTACCCCAGCATAAAGCTGGTGACAGCGAAAGGAGGGTTTAGCCCAATGGCTTAAATTACAATGGGTTAAGCTGGGGTGACCCCAGTAACTTCAATAGGGTTGCTCTGATGTAAAAGTGGAATTTGGTCCATCATCCTTTACCTGGCCTCATGGGACAGGTGTTAATCTAGGGTTAGGTAAAAATTATTGTAACCACGTGTGACCCCGTTGCAGTTTTCTTTTTAATGGCCGAACATGTGATGGCGTGTCTGTGGAAGGCAGTGACCCTGCTGGCTCCCTTGTAGTTTTAAATCTGTAACCCCATCCAATGATTGAGCACAAAGCTGACTGAAAAGCAAGGGCCAGGTGGCCGTCAGTGGCGGGGTGCGGGTCTCTGTATAACATGCAATGGGACAGCGTGGGGGAACTGGCCTGCAGGCGAGGAGTTGTCCACCGGCCCCCCACACCCTGTGGAGAAGCGGGGTGAAGTCCACCCCGTGCACCTGTTGACATCAGTGGAAGCTAGGTGCCTATGCACCTTTGGGGATCTGGGTTCACCTTGCTGGCTAGCCATGCCCGGCCCCCCTGCCCACGCTTGCAGCACAGCCAGCAGTGGAACCCAGGAGTCCTGGCTCCAGCCCACTGCTCTAGCCACTCTGCCAGTGGCCACAAGAGGGCACCGCCCCCTCCTAGGCCACATGGTATTGCCCTGAGTCTGTGATTTCCGCCCTCCCCCCTCCATTAGACTGCTTGGTATGTTCCACAGCTAACGTTCTCTCACCACCCGCCCCCTCAATGCCAGCTCCGCTTCTGAGAGGCGCGCGACATCCATACGTCACCGCTAAGGCGTAGCCGAGCGCGAGATCCGCCCTGCTACGTGATCCACCCATCTGTTTTGGAGGTAGGGCCTGGTCGCTCCTGCGGGTGACAAACCAGAGCATTTTATTACGTCATCATTCAGCGCCACCCTGTGAGTGCAGGCGCTGGTTGCTGGGGCTATTAATGTTTCCGGGAGCAGGGCTGTCACCCGGAACTGTTCCCCTTGGGGTGACCGTTTCCAGCCGGACCCGGCGGCGGCTGCACTCCGCCAACCGCGCCGCCTCATGGCCTTCAACTTCGGGGCAGCCGCCGGCGCCGCCGCCGCTAACCCGACAGGTCAGTGCGGGGCGGCCGGGGCCGGGGCCGGGGCGCGGAGACCGGCTGCGGGGCGGGGGTGGGTGTGCCCGCTCCGTGCCTCCCCCGTGGCGCTCGCCCTAGCAACCGGAGCGGCGGCGCCGCCTCCCCAGCGCCGAGGCGGGGCGGGTAGCGGTGTCTCGTCGGGATGGGAGCCGGGGCGGGTCCGGCCCCTCCCTGGGACACCGCAGCCGAGCCGGGGCTCTTCCCCTCCGTCCCGATGGATTGACACCGAGCCAGGCGCCTTGGGCTGCGTTCCCGCGGCGGCGGGTGAGCTCTGGGCGCGGCTGCAGCCCCGCGGGCGCCCCCCCCCCGGGCTAACTGCCCCCCGCGCTCCAGGCGCTGCGCTGTTGCTGCGCAGGAAATGCCCCTCCGACATCTTTATACAATTGAAATGACTTGTGAGAGGGGGGCGGGGGGTGCATTTTTCTAGCCTTCCCTCCAGGGCTCTTGCGAGCTGCTTCTGCAGATAGTGTCACATTACGGTATGTTCTGCTCCCAGTAGAGCCAGGTGGAGGTTCATGACCTCTGCAGTAAAGGGGGTCACGAATGACCGAGCAGTGTGTGTGTTACACACACACACACACACACACACACACACACACACACACACACACACATATATATACCAGGGCTTGTCTTGAATAGAAAAATTTAATGTGATTATGAAAAGTTTAATCACGATTAGCTGAGATGAGGATGTACATGATGTGTACTCGTTGGCACTGATTAGTCAGTCATGATAACTATCAGGTAACTCAAGTATTCACAAAAGTCTTCATGTTCAAGCACAATAGTTTTATTTATTTAAAGAGACATCCCTAGATAGCTTATCATTTGTGAGACATTTTCTAGGGTGTGGGGAGGAGGAAAGGCTACATCCAACTTGAAATCAGAGGAGGGGAATGTTCCTTTTAAGCTTTCTAAGTGTGTGGCTTGTCTAGGCATATATCTATTTGTGAGCTAGACCCCAAAGCTTTAAGAGGTTGTGCTAAAAGGCAAATCATTTCCAGCCCCTTCAGAGCACTTAGACTTGTAATACTTTGTCTGCCCTGGCATTTATCCTCACTGCAGAGGTAACTCAGGTTCTAACTTGAGTGGTGCCCCAGTCTGGCTCCCATGCACAAAAACCTCTTGCCTGACTGGTGGTGGTGTTTACACCCAGGCTGGCAAGCTGGCCTAGAGTACAGGCTAAAACCTGAGTGCTCCTTACACTCAGGCTGGTAACCCACCCATACTGCAGTGTAGATACAGGCTAAAACTCTCAGGTGCTGATAATTCTCCAGTGCCTTCCCAAAAATCCTTCTGTGTGTGCACAGAAACACAAACGGTTTCTCCCACAGTTCATTGAGAGAGAATCCTAGAATGATTCATCTTATTGCAGTATTAACAACATTGGGATATAACCACAAAAGTCCTAGTGTGTATAGTACCAGTGTGGACATGGTATGGTGCCCCACTTGAATATGGCTTTGCAGTGTGCCACTCACACCCAAGTGCTGATCACCCAAATGAACTCTGCAGTGAAGACATACCCCTGGAAAGTTGTACTGCTTTAGCTAACACTGGTTGTACTAGTATAGTTAAAATGCTACAACTCCCCTAGTGGACTCTGTTACATTCGTGTACATGTGCTTTTTACATGTAAAGCTTTTCCTATATGGGAGAGGGAATAACTGGACCAGCATGTCACTTGTATACTGATATAACTGCATCCATGCTTGGAGTTGTACTGGTATAACTATAGCAGACAAAATCATGCCTCTGACTGACATAGTTACATGACTGGAACTTTCATGTGTAGATTAGGCATAAGTGTGGGAGGGGAGAGAAGTCTTACAAAGCTAAAACATGAATAAAAAAAGTGTATCTGCTAACAGCATAGGTTAAATAGCAGAAAGCTTTGGATTACTCTGTTTGTGTTTAAATAAATGAATCTCATTTGAAATGGAATAACTTCTCTCCTCTATGCTTTTAATTTAACTATTTCTATTTTTCTTGTCCCTGGCTATGGAAACCACTTTTTTTTTTTTCCCTTCAAACTAATGCTGCCTGCTCTCTTTCTGCTTCCCACCTGTTAGGATTTGGTGGGCTTGAGACTGCAAACTCCACTGCCAGTGGGTTTAATTTTGGGGGTTTCGGATTAACTGCCAATCCTGCAGTGAATTTTAATATTGGGAATTTCGGTGTGTCCACTACCTCAGCGCCACCATTCAATTTTGGTAACAGTCTGGCAAGTGCAGGTAGATAACACACACACTTGTTTGTAGTGAATGTTGATAGCAGGGGTCCAAGAATTCTTTTCAGATCTCTGGTATCCAAGTATAAAAAACTACTTAATACCTTTTGTATAGCCCAAATTAGGGAACAAAGCTTTTAATAACTTGTAGCAAAATCTCAAAATATGACTTTAAAAATACTTCCACTAATTTCTGGATTTCATATGCAAATCCAGTGAAAATAGCTGTTGAAAGAAAATTACTTGGTCTGTCAAATGCACATTTTCTCTAAAAACAAAATAAACCATGGTGTCCTGCCAGTCTAAATCTAAGTCTTGATTATTTAGCAAATGGTCAGATTTACTGGCAAACTGTAATCTCAGTTCTTTGTTCAGATATTGGTAATACTGAATAATTACAGAGTAAATCTGTAAAGCCACATTTCCTTACTTTAGATTCTTGGACTACTGTAGTCATGTTTTTCATCTTTCCTATGTCTCTTCATTGGACTTCAGTTGGTTATCATGAACCCACCACACTTAACTAGTTTCTGTGGAGAAACAAATTGTATACGATCAGCACAAAATCAATAGCCCTTGCTTTTTGTCTCTGTTCAAGTACTGTTGTTGATCTGCTGAAATAATGCACAGACGCAGGGTTGTCTTTAAAAGATGCTCCAGCTTTTTTGTTCTTCCTAATGTAGACACTGGTTATTTGTGAAGGGAATTGGCAATCCAGTGTAAATTAGTCAATTGAGTAATCACATTGATTTATTTTAAATTTAGTCCTTTTTTAATGTGAAAATATTTGTGCCTTGTATGGTGGTATACTATTTCATATGTTTCCATTTATGTAGGTTTAGCCCTGCAATCTTGTTCTTGCAGCTGCTCGTATAGGAATTAAATGCATTCCACAGTCTGACCATTTTTTTGTATTTTAGCACCCATGTCACTTTCATGCACCTGATGAATAATGTAGATCTTGTTTAACTGATTTTACTCTGGTACAAATTCTAATTAATTGCCTTTTTCCTAATGGATATGAGCTAAATTAAAACCAAACCTGAGATACATGTTTTCATTGTATTAACAGTTTAATACTACAATTATCACTGGAAACCTTTTTCATCCAGTTGCATAAAGCTGATGCTCTGAATGAGTGAAAATCAAGTTGGGTTGAAAATTAAGTCTGGTTTAAGATTCATTGTGTGCACAGGGATGGTAAATCTAATAGATTTACAAATCATTATTTGTTTTGATTCAGATGTAAACTGTATTTTGATAAACTGACATGTCCATTGCCAATGACTATATCCATTTGTTGAATCATGTACACTATACTGTTTGATATTTCTATATACAGCTCTTGCTGATAGTTAAAATTGCAAAATTATATTCAAAGATTGTATAACTCTGCCGCTCATAACTGCTTTCCTGACATACATAACATGCCATTTCAAGCTGTTTCATTACATTAAGTTTAAAAAAAAAAAATTACATGTAACTTACAAATGGCTTTACAACAGCTGGTCTACATAGTGGACTCTTTTAGTTGAGGTCTGTGAGGTGCTGTCATTCCTGCTCCATATGTGTATAAGAGGCCCCTGGGGGAGACTCATCAGTTTGGGCTCTGATTCCATTGTTTTCATCTGACCTATATGATGTTGTGTCTTTGCTTTTCTGCTGCCTGGCCAAGTTCAGGAGTAGGATCAGAGTGGACTGATGATCCGTTTTGCTGAGTTAAAAAAGGATCTAAAAGGTATAATGGGATGACTTCTTTAGGCTCTGTTCAGGGAGAATTTCTATCTTTTGTCCACGAGTACAGTTTAGAATTGCTTTTTGACCTCTTAATGCCCCAGGAGACCCAAGTCTTGTCAGTGGAATAAAGTATATTTTTCATCTTTTGTGCACTAATAAGGTGATGGTTACTTTCACACATGTCTGGATCAGGAATATGTGCCTGAGCAATTTTAGATTGGATTATTGCAATGCATACCATACAGAGTTACCCCTGAAAGCCTATTGATGTTTGCAGCTGGTGCAAAACAGCACTGCTTGCCTGCTCGGAACAGTAGCTGTAAGGCACTGCTTAGCCCCTTTTTGGATAATTGCACTGGATATGCTGCTCTGCCATCTGGTCCTCTTTTCCCTGTGCTCTTCTATGCATACTACCTTGGTACCTGGACATGATTCTGCTGTTGGTGACTCCGAGTCCCTGGGGGACGGTTCCTGTTTTTTCTACTGTGTAGCAGAGGCCTCTAGTAGAGGCATCTAGTCTGGGTTCTTCATGTTTCCAGCTGCTTTTACAGACTCTCTTCATGGAGAGCCTGAACACCTGGAGAAGCAGCAGGAAAAAGAGGGGATCCAGCACCATACGACTAGTCAGCTATTCATAGACTCCAGTTTGGGAACTGCTGACTTAAATTTTTAACTAATAAAAGTAAAACCTCAAGCGTGTTTGCTGGACTTCATACAGCCAGTGATTTTTGGAGGATGCAGGTGTTGCTAGCTCTTCCAGATGCAGAGCAAGGACCATCCCAAACAGAATGCGTTGCAGTAGTGTACGGGGGGATCACAAAGGCATGGATTACCACTGTGAAATCCACACCCAGAAGGAAAGTTTACAGTTTCCAAATATTTCAGAGATGGAAGAGGACCACTCTTTGCTATTGATAAAAGATTGTGGGTTTATGTTTAGCTGGTTAAGATTAATGATTCAAGGTGCCAGGGATTAATGTCAGGGTAAAGGCATCCATTGCATATATGAAATCCTGACAGCCCTTCATCTTATTGGCAATAACTCAATCTTACCCAGTCAAGTCTTTTAAAGTACTGACTTGTATTTGTTCTGCTGTTTTGGCCAGTCAGTGAGATGGCACAGTTGGCATTAGAGACTTGAAGAGATTGTATTATAAAATTAAGGGTGCTCTCAATTTACTGAGGACATTTCAGCCCATGCTTCTGAACTGAGATATAAATATCTTACATACACCTCTACCTCGATACAATGCTGTCCTTGGGAGCCAAAAAAATCTTACCGTGTTATAGGTGAAACTGTGTTATATTGAACTTGCTTTGATCCACCGGAGTGTGCACCCTCCCCCCCTCCGAGCAATGCTTTACTGCCTTATATCTGAATTTGTGTTATATCGGGTGGCGTTATATCAAGGTAGTGGTGTATTTACATGTTAGAGGTTCTACTGTATGGCCCCTTGACTGTTCCTCTCAAGAACCAAGCACTTCCCTTTGCATTGTGAAGTATTCTGACAAATCCATCCTCCTAACAACCTGTGTGCCACGCTGTGGACCTGATCCTGAAAACTGATCCACACAGGGAGACCCATTCATCCATGGAAGTCAGTGGAATTCCACAGGAGTCTACCCCCTAAATCTTCTTGCAGGATGGGACACAGAATGTCATCCTTCTGCTGGCATGAGGGACACTGGCTTTGCCACATATTCCAGGGTTTTAGGCCATCTTTACTGTCTGTGTTCTTGCTCATATGCAACCATTGTATGCAAGATGCTTAGTTCTACCCAAGTGTCTGTAGTTCTTGTTTATATTTTTAATTAAATGATCCTGTATATTAAAAATGTACCACCCCGTCCCACAAAAATCCAGTTATTCTACTCTAGAGAATTAATTTGACAAAAGTTAGTACTAGCTATAATCTTCTGTAGATGGGGAGAGCACATCTGGCACTGAGCAACTTAAGTTAACTAAAGCCTAAGTGTGTGTGTGTGTGTTGGGGGGGGGGGTTGTTTGTTTGTTTTTCAATATCCCTGGCTCGCTTGTCACAAGATAAATATGTATTGCTTCTTGTCCCCACTTTCTCTCCTGTTTACTTTATTGTCAAAGTAAATAACTGATCAGAAAAACTTGCTTGTGCCATAACACATTCATCTGTCAGCATCTCCCTTCATAAAACTCATTGCGTTGGAGTGTGCAGTTTATCATGATCTACAAGAGATTGAATCATGTGGCAAAGCCACCTTGTTTATTTGTACAATTTATTTTACTAGGTGCATTTGGAGGATTTGGGACAACTACCACCGCTCCTGGATCAGCATTTAGCTTTTCTGCTCCTACCAACACAGGCACCACTGGTGAGCTACCATCATTCTGGTTTAGAATTAAACTTAAAACTCCTACAAGACTGATGCTATCTGTTTTTGCTGTTCATATGTAAATCTTCTGTTAATCTTTGATTTTCTCCCCTCCTCTAAGGACTGTTTGGTGCTACCCAAAACAAAGGTTTTGGATTTGGTACTGGTTTTGGTGGAGCAGGAACTGGTACTGGCCTAGGTACTGGTTTAGGAACTGGGTTAGGCTTTGGAGGATTCAGTACCCAACAGCAGCAGCCCAGTAAGTACAAAGACTTCTGTTTCTTTTAAAAGCTAATATTAGTAAGCAAAATGTCTCTTGTTCATCACTCCTGAGTAATCAAAATATTAGTATGAGTTTACTTGAGTAATGGACAAATAATAGAAAATTCTAGCAACTTAATATATTAAGCTGCTTTTCTGTGTCCCCAGAACCATCAGTGAAGAGTTTACAGATTTCAACACCCTTCGTAGTCTAAGTTAGAGGTTCTCAAGCTGGGGATTGGGACCCCTTAAGGGGTCATGAGGTTATTACATGGGAAGTCATGAGCTGTCAGCCTCCACCCCAAACCCCACTTTGCCTCCAGCATTTATAATGGTGTTGAATATAATTAAAAAGTGTCTTTAATTTATACGGGGGGATCCCACTCAGAGGCTTGCTATGTGAAAGGGGTCACCCGTACAAAAGTTTGAGAAGCCTTTTACACAGAGCACCAGAGCCTGAAGAGGGGGATGAGGCAACTAAACCTCACTCAGCACGAAATTCACCTCCAAGCCCCAAATCTCACTAGTGGGGAGATTGCTCTGTTGTGGAAGAAAAAGACCAAATAGCCTGGACATTTTAATGTGACTGCTTAAAAATTCACCGTTTGGCAGGCTCCACACTTCAAGTGCCTCTTGCTCAAATTGCTACAGGTTGCTGCATGAGAACGAAAAACTTTGGCACATTCCCAGTAATTTCAAAATGTACTAGTAAAGTGTCCATCCCCTTGGACCAAAAAAAGAGATGGATCACTTTTCTTTTGAGTTATCTGCTACCTATCTTGCTGATGCTGTTCACTGTCTGTCTACTACAAGGGATTTCATGGAATAGATGGAGGAGCCAGGGTTCTACAGAGCATCCTGGAGAGTGTTTTCCTTTTGCAGTTAGGGGTGTAAAATAGTAACGGTTGAACAGTTAACTGGTCAGCATTAGTCTTCCCAGTTAACCCAGCCTAACCATTAACCCCTAGCCCGGTGGGTGGGCCCCTCTCTCTTTATTTGGTTAACTGGGTAAATGATATAATTTTAATTGGTTAACTTTTTAAACAATATTTACATTTCCTATTTGCCACATAATACCCAGGTACCTTCACAACATGCCTCAGGATGGCCTTTGCTGTTCTGTTGGCAGTGCAGCCATCCTTATTGTTTTCTCTAGAGCAAGCGAAATCCTGTGGTAAGGTAGTTCTTTTCCAAGTTTAATATTGCCCTTCCTTTCCAAGAGGCATATCTTTGGGAATAGCCTAGATCAGGGCATGGGTTCCATGTCTTAGCAAGGAAATACTCTGTATGAGAGTGAGAATGTCTGTCTTATCCAAAGGTCTCTATAGATCAAACAGAAATTTCAGCTCCTTTTTCTTTACCTACAGAACATGTAGGTTGCATTCCAGTGGAACTTGGCCTTTCATGCCTCATTTGAAAGAGACCAAGAGAACCAGGCCAAACACTTTGAGATATTGCTATGCCATTCCCTAAAGGATTGGTCCATAGCAAGAGATTTCCTGGCTGCGTGGAGCTGAACATAGCTTGCTTTTTGCAGTTCCTGGCTGCGTGGAGCTGAACATAGCTTGCTTTTTGTAGTGACTTTATAAACTGAATTCTTTTCCTCCCCTGCCTCCTGAAGCAGTCACATCCCATCCTCCTTCCTTTCCTGTAAAGGAGGAATACGTTTAGAGAACCATCAACTGTCAATTTCAAATTCAGGCAGTGTTCCCGTTTGACCGAAGCTTAAAAGGTTTACAAAAGTCTGTTCCGTTTATTTTTTGGTCTCCAAGAAGTCCAGGATGATCCAGCAGATTCTGGATAGTGGAGCATAAGTGTATCAAAAAGGAATCCAGCACATTGGTGATCGTTGCTGTCAGTCCAGGAGACTTCTGAGCATCTTGGTTATAGCATACATATCTCCATAGCCCCATTATAGCAGCCCTCAGAAATACCTGTGCTTCACCTTGGGATCTCCATTTATCATACTGGTCCCTTCTTTTGGTTTAGCATTGGCACCAAGAATCTTTACAAAGTTGATGGTGGCAGTGACAGCATCATGAGAAAGGAAGGAATTGTTGACACATTTGGTTAAAAGAAAAGTCAATACATCTATACCCCGATATAATGCTGTCCTTGGGAGCCAAAAAATCTTATTGTTATAGGTGAAACCGCATTAAAGCATCCAAGAATGTTTATCCAATAACATCCCTCAAATGGGTAAATTTAGACACCTCTTTTTAAAAGTGTGCCTCTGTGTAACTGAATGTCGGACAATTCTATCAGCACTTTTAAGAAGGGGTGTGGGGGGGGAGGGGTATAATGTCATTCAAAAATCAAACTTTGTGCTGCTTTATTTACCCACAGACTTCTTGGTATTCCCCTGACAAATGCACAAGAAGTTCTAGTGTGGTGTGCCTTAATCAGTTAATCTTTCTTTATTCCTCAAGAACTGTTTTTTGTGTCTGATTTTAGCATTAGGTGGCTTGTTCAGTCAGCCCACGCAGGCACCTTCCCAGTCCAACCAGCTGATAAACACAGCCAGTGCTCTTTCTGCTCCCACGCTCTTGGGAGATGAGCGAGATGCTATTTTGGCAAAGTGGAACCAGTTGCAAGCCTTCTGGGGGGCGGGCAAAGGATATTTTAACAGCAACATTGCTCCGGTGGAGTTCACACAGGAAAACCCATTTTGCAGATTTAAGGTATGATATTTCTGGTATTTATCTGAATACTTATTCTGAGACCATTTGCAGTCTTCTGTTTTAATCCTAAATGCATCATGGAAGTTGCTTAGAATTAGCAATAGCTAAATTATGTAACATCGTATGTTCTTCAAGGTAATGTGTCCCATTCTGATATGCATGGGGTAAAGCTCTGAGTGGTGTGCTTGCTGAAAATCTAGGCCCTGCGGACGTGGGGGAGATAGCTCTGTGGTTTGAGCATTGTCTTGCTAAACCCAGGGTTGTGAGTTCAATCCTTCAGGGGACCACTTAAGGATCTCTGGGGCAAAATCAGTACTTGGTCCTGCTAGTGAAGGCAGGGGGCTGGACTCAATGACCTCTCAGGGTCCCTTCCAGTTCTATGAGATAGGTATATCTCCATATATTACAAATGACATGCTTGCTCATGTGAGCAATAAGACAGATAAAATATTCCAGGATAGTGTTAGGAGAATTAAGGTCATTAACCATCCAAAATGAGCACTAATCCATTAGAAATGCATTTCTTCTGGTGCTAATCACTTAAATATAACACTTAAAATTGTCTTCAAATTAATTTTTAAGCTTTACAGTGGTTCTCAAACTTTTGCTATGTGAAAGGGGTCACCAGTACAAGCTTCTGAGTGTGACACAAACTCTGATAAAAACACTTTTTATATATTTAACACCATTATAAATGCTGGAGGCAAAGCAGGGTTTAGGGTGGAGGCTGACAGCTCGCAACCCCCCTCCCCCTGTAATAACCTTGTGACCACCTGTACCCAGCCCCCAGTTTGAGAACCCTGCTTTAGAAGACCAGGATAATCTTTTTTTTGATATCCAGAACAACAAACTTAATGTTGATCTCTGTGTCAGCCTCAGCAACAGGAGACTGTTTTCTAAATTTGGCCTGCACACCATTTTGGTAGCCCATATTCTCTTCTGCATCAGCTAGATTCAGGCCAGCTTATTCTGATTTGAACTCATCTGCTTTTATCCGCAGGAGTCTTTAAGCTGTCCTTATGCCTTGTCCCAGTTTCCAGTTCTGCTGTGTCAGCAAAGAGTAGAGGGTTCCTCATCCTCCACAGATCTGATGATGCTTACTCTAGCTCAGCCACAGACCAATTAATAGACATATCAAAGACAGTAATAAGCCTGGCTTCGTGTACGCATTTGAGAGACTTCCCTAAGAGATGCAATTTTTACCCTGAATGTTAATGTAGTTTGTTGCATAATTAATACTTGGTTCCGACATACACGTCGGAGAACATTACCAACGCTCTAAAACCGAACCTATGTATAGTAAATGCATAAAGGGGTGTAAAACAAGATGGCAGGTATTTTGCTGTCTTCATAATGCATTTTATGGTGCAGCCTAGTAATAGGAGCTTCTTGTGGGCAACTTGACACTTCTGAACAATCACTTTAATATAGGTATCAATTGTAAAAGTTTCACACCCACTTATAAGAGGACTGCTCTTAACAGAGAACTACTAGTGCTTTCTGCAAATTGCACAATACTCTTCATCTTTCTCATAAATTTAGCTTTCCATTGATTCTGGGAAGTGCATTTCTGTGCTATGTGTCTAATCTTATTTGTCCTAGGGCCTTGAGTATTGCCCTGGGTTGATTCAGGCTGACGGACTTTTTGTACCCAAGTGAAATGGCTTTGAGGGAACTCTTGCGGAATCTCGTTAGACTTCCTCTTCTAAGAATGTAGTGCGTACACTGGCACAATAGTTGTAAGTGCAGCCATGCATCCTAGGTTAAAGATCCATTTGTAGCCCCTCCATAAAATTCACTGTCTTTGCTATATTGTATCAGGAATCAAGAGATTTCAGTGACTTGCCCCAGTGTGCTAAGAAGCCGTGTATTTGAACCTTAAAACAGTACAACACCTCAGTGTATGAAAACAGTTGCCTTAAAGCAAGTGGGATGATAATCACTAATTCATGACTTTTCAAACTGTCCTGCAGTCTTTGAAAATTACTATTGTTATAGTATGAACAACAGAGTTTCTTTGTGTTGGGATATTGAGTTGCATCAGCCAAAGCGTGTAATACTTAATCTTACTGCAACTTTATCACAGAAAGGGATAGAGAGGTTTTTAAAAGAAAATAGAGAAGATAAGATTAGGGTTTTGTGTTTTTAAATACAAGCATTCAAAACTCCATCATTACACACTGAGATGGAAAAGTAACTGTTGTGGGTGTACTGACGTTCTCAAATGTTATATCTTGACCTTCAAGATTGTTTTATTTCATTTAAGCTTTACACCTACAAAAGCACTCAGTATGTACACCTGGAGTTGTGTTCCCCAGTGTCTTCCTACTCCAGCCAATACCGCATAGAGTGGAGGTTCCAGAACTCTCCAGAGGTTGGAAGTGATGCACTTGTGAAAAAGGCGGCTGTGATTCTGTGGTACATTAATAGGCGTGTCATATGTAAGACATGGGAGGTAACTGTTCCACTCTAATCAGCATTGGTGAGGCCTCAGCTGGAGTACTGTGACGAGTGCTGGTCGTCATACTTTAAGAAAGTTGTAGACAAACTGGAGAAAGTCCAGAGGAGAGCATCACAAATGGGAAAAAAAGATTCAGCAGACTTGACCTATGTGGAAAGGTTAAAACTTGAGCATGTTTAGTCTTGAGAAGAGAAGACTGAGAGGGACCCGATATATTTGAAAAACTATTAAGAGCTGTCGGGGATGGCGGTCAATAGTTCTCCATGTCCACTAAAGGTAGGACAAGGAAAAAAATTGGTTTAATCTTCAGCAAGGCAGATGTAGGTTGGATATTAAGAAAAGCTTTCTAACTATTTGGGTAGTCAAGCACTGGAATAGGCTTCCGAGAGACTGTGGAATCCCCATTGTTGGAGGTTTTTAAGAACAAGTTGAACAAATAGCTGTCGGAGATGATCTAGGTATACTTGGTCCTGCCTCAGCACCGGGGTATGGACTAGATGCCCTCTTCAGGTTCCTTTCGGTTCTAAATTTCTATGATTTTATCTTCCTTTTTCCTTATTTCTATATTACGAGGGGTTTTTAATACCAGGCATAACAAGTCAAAATCCCCTTTCCTATGTTTACATTTGCATTTTAGAAAATGTATAAAATTCTGTTATGTTTAATTCCGTTCTCCGTTCCAAAACAGTAACAAAATTTCCCTTCAACCTAGAATCTTCCCAACAGAATCTTCCCAACAGGCCAAAATTTCTCAAAGGCAGAGAATGGACATTTCTGAAAATTTACCTTTTTAAAAACTTCAACCATTTCAAAAGTGACTTTACTGTGATTGCTCAATAAAATGTAGTTTTAGAAAGTGGGAGTGCATTTAACACCTTTAAAATTATTCATACACTATGGTTATATTTAGAATTAGCTGGAAACATGTCATTTTACAAGTTCTGCAAGTGTTGTCCTCTCCTACACCCACGTCTTGATGTATCTCACTTTCAGGTGAACCTTTTAACAACAACCAATTTGGCTTTTTCCACAGGCTGTGGGCTTCAGTTGCATGCCCAACAACAAAGATGAAGATGGCCTGGTGGTCTTAGTCTTCAATAGAAAAGAAGTAGACATACGAAACCAGCAGCAGCAGCTAGTAGAATCACTGCACAAAATTTTGGGAGGCAACCAGACCCTTACGGTCAATGTAGAAGGCGTTAAAACACTGCCAGATGACCAGTACGTGAATATCTTCTTGTGCAATTTTCCACCCTTCTCTATCTGGTTTTCTCTGCGTGTATAATGTGTTGGCTGTCTTAAAGTCAATCCGCTTCAGTACAAAGCTTCTGCTGAAACTCCTTCTAAGAGTCTTTTAGGGATACTCAAATACATATTTAAAGTTTTAATGTTTGTATTCTCAATATAGTACCCATCTGTGTTCAACAGTATCCATTTCTTTGTATACAGGTTTTGGCCTCTTCTGTCTCCAGTTTCTTTCCACTGTTTCTGATGGATCACTAAATCCAATTTTTTTGGTTTATTTGGCATTTGCAATGAGGCCAGTAAAAAATCTATTGCCAGAACTTATCTTGTGATTCCTCTGTTCGGCAGCAGTGCAGGAAAAATCAGGGATATGTGTAGTGGTTAGTGCAACTGGGTTAAATGCACTAAATATTTTAGAAAGTGGAGGGCATGCCCTACCAGTAAGATATTTCGGGTAGACAGTGGTGTGGGGTGTTTTGTTTTGTTGTTTTTTGGGGGGGAGGGGAACCAATGCTGACAAGGTATTCTAGCATTTGAGCCCAGAAATATTTGCTTTGGAATTAAGTTTGCTTACTGACAGTGTCACTGGCTACTTCTGTCTGTGGTGTGCCAGAGGACTGTTCTTTACACTGAACTACCTTAAGTATTTCTAACACCCCCATGACCGTAGGCACCTTTTGGCAGTTACCATCCACACACTTGCTAAACTTAGAGCAAAGACTCTACTTTATCCTGACATATAGACTGATTTGATGTATGAAAAGACAAGAAATGTGATGCTCCAGTATCCAGTTCTTTTTCTCCAGTGATAGAATTTGGGCTGGGTCAGGGATGGGTGAGCAGGGTCATCACCCTGAGCACTGACTTCCCCTTGGCACCACCACAGGGCTGGTTGGCTTTTCTTCTTCTTTGCTTTGATTAGGCACACTTCCCCCTCTCCCCGATTGGTTGGCTGTGCTTTCCTTTTGCTTGGCCTATATGAAGGTGCACACTGCTGATGTTTCCTGCCGTGGGTGGGTGGTAAAACATCTAGGGCTGCTCCTGAGCTAGGCTGATGTACTTTAGGAAGATACATGCATGATATCCTGTTCATTTTCCTTTGTTAACAAAATGTGAACCTAGTGGTTTCTAATAAGCACTGAACACATTATTAAACTGTATAATTTTGTAGTTCAGTTATGTTTTATTAAACAAGTAGTTGACTTCTGAACATTTGATTAATGTTTGTAATTCTAAATGTGATGCTCACTTTTTTGTTTGCTGTATTAGTCAACAGTAAATATTTTCAGTTTTTTTTTTAATTGGCTGGAATGTATTAATTGAAAATAATGATTTTGTTGTTTGTTGGTTGGCTCCAGGCTTATAATTGGATTTCAGTTATTTCTGTAAACCATTAACTGATCTACAGTACTTGTATTATTATAATTTTCTTTTCTGTTGCATTTGCTTGTTCAGGACTGAAGTTGTCATTTATGTTGTTGAACGGTCACCAAATGGGACTTCAAGGAGAGTTCCAGCCACAACCCTGCATGCTCATTTTGAACAACTTAACATAAAAACATCACTGCAGCAGCTTGGAGTTACCCTCTCCATGGCCAGAACGGAACTTTCTCCAGCACAAATCAAACAGCTTCTACAGAATCCTCCTGCTGGTATGTACTGAAGTGCTACCTTAGTTGGTAAACAAGCTTCCACGTTCTCCAGGTGTCCAGGAGAGTAAGTGACTGCTTAAAAATGTCATTTTTTAGCTGACCTTTCATACTGACATGTCTGTTCCAAATATTTCTAACCCTTCCAACAAAGTAACTTCATTTTTCTCAGTTGATGATACAAAGTTATGCAAATATCTAATACTGGCGTAGACAATATTGTAAACCAAACTGTAAGTCTTAAACACCCTTACTAGCTTTCATCAATCAATTACCATGCAGGAAGATGTCACCATTAAACGTTTCTGACACTGCTGTTTGTGACTTGTTTTGTGACCTGGACATTACTAAAAAGCATATTCACAAATGAGTGAAAGGTTACTACATTAGACTACTGATCTGAGCCTCAACTATCATGTCTAATTCTGCCAAATTGCAGTACGTGTCATAATTCTATGATGCGATTTATCCATTAGCAAATAACAGAACCACCCTCATTGCATGTAGGACTTATTAACTGCTTCACTGAGTCCAGCAAAAGTGATATGCCAGGACAGTAACTTTTTGCAGGTAAAATAAACACCATAGGGGCCTGTATTCTCACTCCTCCCAACTTTCTCTGAGTGACTCATACCGATCAGTACATGTGCACAGACAGTAATTGTATCCCTTTGGATGCGTGCGGTGACCTTTTTGATTCCTCATTTGTTCACTTGCAATATCATAGATACTTGGCTTCTGTTTGCTGGTCTGTGGCCTAAAGAGAAGAGTTTGTAGGATCTTTAAGTGTGAGAAGATAAGTGTACATTTGGAATAACTCTTTGCCTGCTCTCCAGGTTCAAAATCATAAATAGTCTGTTTTTGGCTTGGATAAATTGTGTTAAGGAATAAGTTACCCAAGTTCTGGATATGTGTTGTTTGTTTTGGGGGGAGTTAAAGGCCAAAATAACATTTAAAATAGACTTCAATCTTTATCTTTCTTTCCATAACAGGAAATCAGGTGCTTTGGTAGCAAAATTAGGATAACTTTGATTCCCTTAGTTGAATCTGAAATCCAATCCAGTTTCAAAAAATGAATTCAAAATAGTCTTATGTACTACACCTGTGGTTCTGCTACCACGTTTTGCCATTTTAAAATAATTTTTCTCTCCCTTATTGCTAGGTAAGACATTCAAAAAAGGGGAAACTGACTATATGGGGACAAAGTCTGTTCCGTGCACTAAGTAACAACTGCTGTCCTGTCTCTTTCAGGCATAGTAACTTTAGGTGTAACTATAGTAGGTATTTAAAAAAAAAAAAAACTTACCACAGAAATCTGACAATTGTTTTTACCTTGGCAGTGTCCATTTAAACTACTGATGTGTATTTTGGAATAACACTGGTTTTTAGAACTGCTGCTTTATTGATTTGTGCAGCTAGCGAAGTTTCAGCATAATTGTATCATTGGTACCTCGTGCTTCTCCTCCTGTCTGTTTGCCTTTTTATCTTGTGCATAGACTCTAAGCTCGTTGGGCATGAACAATCTTTTGTGTAGGAGCCCAGCACAACAGGCCGCTTACAGGAATACAAATAAAACCCTTGCGTTAGGTTTTCACCAGTGTAACAAGATCCAGATCTGTTTAGAAATCAGTGCATGCACAACAGTATCATTTCTATAGCTCATGAAATGTCAGACTTCCAAAAGCATCCTTTGTACTGACTGTGCATGTATAACAAATTATGAGCAAAGCAAAATTACTACCTGAAAGTTACATGGTGGATTTGAACTCATTCTGAAAAACTGGACTTTCAAAGTGTAGGTTGAACATCTCCAACTTCCCCATCCTTAACTCCCTCTGTTGTGCGTAAGTACTGCACTCGCAGCATGCGTGCGCGCGCGCGCACACACACACACACACAAACAAAAAACTGACCGTAAACGCTGCATACTAAATTCTCTAAATAATGGAATGTTTTGGATAGGCAGGTATTTCAACATTTTAGTTTAGTTATAAGTAAATATTCAATTAAATATTTCAGGTAATGGAATTAATTTATGGGCAACTAGAATAAAGAAGAGCATTGTGCAGATGAAGCATAGGACATGTCAGATTAACTTTACTGTAACTTTGACATCGTGGACTAATTTATCTGGATTTTAAAATGAGTTTGGCATGCTTCTGCACAGAAAAATCAGCACTGTTATCCAGAAATGCAATATATGAGAGAAACAGTTGCCTTACCCATAGGAAAAAGGGTTTATTTTTCTCTGGCACAGGGGAAATGTTACCTCAGTTTGATATTAAGACCTATTTTATTTAACATGTTTGTCCAAACATTGAGAGAAAGTTGATTAGATGATATTCAAACTGGCAGACAAAACTAAGGCCTTGTCTACACTGCCACTTTACAGCACTGCAACTTTCTTGCTTAGGCGTGTGAAAAAACACCCCCCTGAGTGCTGCAAGTTTCAGCGCTGTAAAGTGGCAGTGTAGACAGTGCACCAGTGCTGGTAGCCACTCCCCTTGTGGGGGTGGTTTTTTAACAGCTCTGGGAGTCCTCTTCCCCCAGTGCTGGTGCCACGACCACACAGCCACATTAAAGCACTGCCACGGCACCGCTTTAATGTTGCTCGTGAATACATACCCGAAGTAACATAGTGAATACAAAAGATATATTTAATATAGGGATCTGCATAATCTGAGTCACTGGTCATACCAAGGAAAAGACGGCTTAATAAAAAGAAATGAAAAACAGTATACCTGAGGAGGAATAGACAGTAGCATTCACTTAGAGAATGCCATAATTAAGATTGCTAAACAGTTAAAATTGCTTCCCCTCCCCTCCCCCCCCAACTAAACTTTCTTAAAAATGCTCCTTCAGCCTGGGGCTAAAATTTACAAACGTGATTAGAGTAAATCTCAACACTTTTCCTTTGTCTTCTGCATCTTGAGGGCTATTGCCTTTATATTCTTACCTTAGTTTTTCTAACTTCACTTTATGTGAATTAATATACTCAGTGTGTGCATCTTAGCACATTATCCTTGATAGATAATATAGTCCAGTGGTGATAGCACAGAGCTGGGTACCAAGACGTCAGAATTCTAGTCCCAACTTTGCTATGTGGTTTTGAGCAAATCTCATTGTTTCCCTATTGTTGAAAATGATACTTGCCTACTTCCCAAGGATGTTCTGAAGACTAGTTTAAACTAGGCAAACAATATAAAATATTTAGGGCTGTCAAGCAATTAATAAGATGAATTGTGATAACACAATTAAAAAAATTAATGCTCACTTTATATTTTATTACAAATATTTGCACTGTAAAAAACAAAATAGTATTTCAATTCATCTAAGTAGTGTAATTCAATCTCTATCATAAGCTGAATTTACAAATGTAGAAAATTATGTACAATAACTTTTTTCTTTTTTAATGCAATGTAAAACTTTAGAGCCTACAAGTCCACTCAGTCCTACTTCAGCCAATCACGCAAACAAGTTTGTTTACCTTTTATGGGAGATAATGCTGCCCATTTCTTGTTTACAGTGTTGCCTGAAAGTGAGAACAGGCGTTCGCATGGCACTGTTGTAGCCGGCGTTGCAGTACATTTACGTGCCAGTTGCGCTAAAGAATCCTGTGTCCCTTCATGCTTCATCCACCGTTCCAGAGGACATGCATCAATGCTGATGACATGTTCTGCTTGATAACGATCCAAAGCAGAGCGGACCGACATGTTCATTTTCATCATCTGAGTCAGATGCCATCAGCAAAAGATTGATTTTCTTTTTTGATGGTTCAGATTCTGTAGTTTCTGCATTGGAGTGTTGCTCTTTTAAGACTTCTGAAAGCATGCTCCTCCACACCTCGTCTCTCAGATTTGACGGCATTTCAGATTCTTAAACCTTGGGTCGAGTGCTGTAGGTATTCTTAGAAATCTCTATCTTCTTTGCGTTTTGTCAAATCTGCTGTGAAAGTGTTCTTAAAACAAACAACGTGCTGGGACATCATCCAAGACTGCTATGACATGAAATATATGGCAGAATGTGGATAAAACAGAACAGGAGACATACAATTCTCCCTCAAGGAGTTCAGTCTCAAATTTATTTAATGCATTATTTTTTTAATGAGGCTCAGCATGAAAGCGTGTCCTTTGGTATGGTGGCCGAAGCATGAAGGGGCATAAGAATATTTAGCATATCTGGCATGTAAATACCTTGCAATGCGCCATGCAAATGCCTTTTCTCACTTTTAGGTGATGTAAATAAGAAACAGGCAGTCATTTCCCATAAATGTAAACAAACTTATTTGTCTGAGTGATTGGCTGAATGAGTTGTAGGACTGAGTGGACTTAAGTTTTTTTTACCTTGTTTTGTTTTTGAATGCAGCTATGTAACAATCTACATTTGTAAGTTACACTTTCATGATAAAGATTGCAGTATAGTACAGTAACTCCTCACTTAAGGTCCTCCCAGTTAACACTGTTTCATTGTTGCTAATGAATTGGGGAATATGCTTGTTTAAAGTTGCGCAATGCTCTTATAACATTGTTTGGCAGCCACCTGCTTTGTCCACTGCTTGTAGGGAGAGCAGCCTATTGGAGCCAGCTGGTGGGGGCTTGGAACCACGGTGGGCTGGCAGCCCCGCCAAGTTCCCTGTGCAGCAGCTGCCCAGCAGGCTGTCAGTTGCCTTGCCGGGCAGTTCAGGTGTCCCCTCCCCCCCAGTGCCATGTGCTGCTCCTGCCCTATGCCTTGGAGCTGCTCCCGGGACCCTCCTGCTTGCTGTGCAGGGCGTAGGGGGGAAAAGGTGTGCTGATGTCAGGGTGTCCCCCATCTCCACAGAGCCGGGGGGTGGGGGGGACAGGACAGGGCTCAGGATAGAGACCTTGCTGGCAGCAGCTGCTGTCTCAACTTGCTGATCTACTTAAAAAGTGGGGTCAGCATACTTAAAGGGGCAATGTGTGTGTCTCTCTCACACACATACACACACCCCACACACAGTGGCTCTCTATCTCACACATACATGCACCCCCTTGCACTTCGGTAAGTGGAGGGAGTGGTGCACTCCAGTGGGATAGTGTGGGTTCATCATCTTCAGTTTCCCCAGGGAATGTTTGCAGCCACTGCCATGCATCAGTTGTCTCCTCCCTCCATTTGTGCTGCCTTGTAGAGTGTGAGGCTACATTAACAACGTTTTAATCCTTGAGGGCTCAGCCAAGTGTTAGTTCATCATTCAGCAGCAAGGCATCCCCTGGGAAATAGCCCACCCTCTAACTTCACCACCTCAACCAAGCTTCACAATCGTCATTGCTGTGAACAGCATTAAATTGTTTAAAATTTACACACACACACAGTTAAAAAAAATATATGTATATGTGTGTGTGTGTATGTATATGTGTGTGTGTGTATGTATATGTGTGTGTGTGTATATATATATATAAAAATAAAATGTACATTTCCCCTGGAACTTAACCTCCCCACCCCCATTTACATTAATTCTTATGGGGAAATTGGATTCGCTTAAAGTAGCATTTTTTAGTAACATAACTACATTAAGCAAAGAGTACTTGTATGAGGTGAATTGAAAAATACTCTTACCATTTTTGTGCAAATATTATAAGTGAGCATTGTACAGTTTGTATTGTGTAATAGAAATCAATATTTGAAAATGTAGAAACATCCAAAAATATTTAAGTGATCTATTAACAGTGCAATTAAAAAAATTAATCACATTTTTTGAGTAAATCATGTGAGTTAACTGATTAATCGACAGTCCTAAAAATATAATGGCTAGATCTTTTTGACTTCCCATTTGCCAGCTCAGCAGCAATGATGGAGCCAAATGATGTCTTTCCATTGCTTTGTCTTATGCCAGCTTCACAGCTTATTTAATCATTAAATTGCTATATAAATATTCATTAATATACTGAAAATAATGGCAAAATAAGTGACACCCTGACTGAACTGATAGAGGTTTCCAAAGAAGTCTTGTGTGTTTGATTTTGATGATGTCATTTGTTTAACACACACTGTAGTTGCTTGTACTATTATTTTTATATTCCTTTTGGACCAGATTTTGGTGGTCTCCTGACAACTTTCTGATGCTTAATGTTTTTTAATCACCATTTTCACTTTCCTTTCATCTCTGTATCAGTGAGACAGCTTGACAACTGTTCTTTGGCCCAGATATTTCCACAAAACCTGGGCCTAGGATGTCTTAATAAACTGAATCTTCAAGCTATTAATTCAGCTTATCACAGCTGATTGCAGTGTGGCTCTTTCACATGCATTATTAAATCTGATCACTTACCAGCTGTGTGATGTGAAAACTATTGAAGCACCACTGAGATTGTCCTTATGGAAAGAATTTCCATTTTCTCTTGTAGGTGTTGATCCTATTATCTGGGAACAGGCCAAAGTGGATAATCCTGATCCTGAAAAGTAAGTCTTCTTTTTTTTTTTTTTTTAAACATGGATATACGGTGTGAATTTAGCCTTAAAAATCAAACACTTTCTAAAATAACTTTCAGATAACTTTAGGAGATACTATTTTTAGGGGCACAACTGTATAATGTGATAACTACACGGTAGGTAATGAGAGGGTGGCCACAGAATCACAAACACTCTCCCTCACAAAAATGCCAATTTAGTAAATCTGCCTTTAGGACCCAGGGGAAGGAAAGAAGTGCACTCAACCCCCTCTGCAGTTTCTTTCTCCCCTCTCTCCTGAGCTGATGAGTTCTCTGGAAGCAACATGTAGAGTCTAGACAGATGGTGTAGAATCCACTACACATCCACAATCTATGCAGCACCCCCAGAATTATTAGTATGTGAATCTGTGGCAGCAGAGGACTGTGGGCTTGGTCAGAAGTCATGTCTGATTTTTGGGTTGCAAATTCTTGCTGTAGGGTAGATGTTAATTGTTTGGAACTGTTAGCTCGCTGTATCTGTGAACTTCAAACCAGCACATTTCTTGGTCAATCCTACCCTGTTAGTCCTGCAACTCTAAATAAATGTAATCTCCTACACGGTCAGTATAAGGGGTGAGGACTTCTGAATTTAACACCCGTAATTACAATGACTTCTCATTCTTGTAATGAACAGTCTGCAATTCAGGAATATTTTGTTAATTACAGCTGTAAATCTTGAGTTGTTTAATAACGAAGCACTTCTCTTCCCGTAGGCTTATCCCTGTACCAATGGTAGGGTTCAAAGAGCTGCTGAGAAGGTTAAAGGTCCAAGACCAGATGACAAAGCAGCATCAGACCAGATTAGATGTAAGTGTTAACTTCTGGACACCATTCGTTTTGAACACGGTCGCAGACAATGGATTTCACACTTGAAAAGTGACTCTTGTGGCCTTAAATCCTGACTTCCAACTGCTGAGAACTAATCTGGGGAGTATTAACACTTAGCAATCGTTCTAAACTGCTGCCACCATAGATAATAGAGAAACCTAGGATACGTCTACACAGTAATTCAACACCCATGGCCTGTGGAGCTGTAAAATTGCTGTTTAGATGTTTGGGTCTGAGCTTTGGGACCCACAATGAGGGAGGGTTCCAGAGTCCAACCTAAGCCTGGATGTCTACACAGCAATTTTTAGCCCCACAGCCTGAGCCTTGTGAGTCAGTGAGCTGACCTGGGCCAGCCCCGGCCACCCCCTGCATCTTTTATGCCAGTGTAGACGTACCCATTGAAGCGTGCATCTGTGCAGTTATGAATTTAGAATATCTTTGAGTAGGTGACTTAACTGAAGCTGAAACAGGAACTGCAAGACAACCCTTACAGAAGCTATGAGGACTCTTGTATATGATTAACAGGCATTTGACACCATGCTATATATAGGAGTGGCAGACTTATGAAATAACTGTTCTCTGCTTTGTATGAATATCTTCTCCCTCATCTGCTCCCTTGAAAGAGAAAATTATCTTTTTGGCTATGACAGTCTAAAATCCACCCTTCTTAGTTCAGGGATTTTCAAAAGTGTCTCCAAATTAGGCACCCTGCTCTTCCTGACAAGCACCCCACTTATTGGGGGGGGTGTGTGTATGTAAGACCTTTTAGGTCTCTCTTGAAAATTCCAGCCATAGCACCTGACACAGCCTCAGTTTGGGGAGCGTATATTGGGCACCGATCCTGTAGCGATGGGTGTGCTGTAACTACCTGACCAGAACAGATATTTTCACTTTGAGGGGACACAAGTGGGAAGCAGGAAAGGGGTTAAGGGTACTGACAGAATAAGGCCCCCTCAGCTGCTCAGGATAAATATTTAAAACTTTCAGTTAATTGCATACAAAACAGAATGATGGTGATAGCAGAGATGAGCTGCAACAGACCCACTTATTAAACAATGGGGTATGATGGCAGTCTTACATGAGAAACTACTACTCATCGTTTTCAAATATGGCCCCTTTTCCTTTAGGACTGATCATTGTTTTGAAACTCTAATGGCAGGGAAAATGAATGCTGCTACTAATATTTTCCTGCTTGTAAGAAGGTCTTTTTTTTTTAATGAAATTTTTGATGGCCTCCAGCTGCAACCATGTTTTTCTTCCAGATAATATCAGAAGATATTAGTGAGCTACAGAAAAATCAGACCACAACCATGGCAAAAATAGCCCAGTACAAGAGGAAACTAATGGATCTTTCTCATAGAACCTTACAGGTAACACTTGGATGCATTGAGTAATCTGATGTGTGTGTTCCATGGGCAACAGACTAGACTTAGAGCTGTAAAAGGAAAATTATTTCCCATTCCTTTTCCTTTCTTTCAATCATTCCAAAGATCACAACTTCAGTGGTTCCTTTTGCAGGTGTTAATTAAACAAGAGATCCAAAGGAAAAGTGGCTATGCCATTCAGGCTGATGAGGAACAACTTCGTGTACAGTTAGACACCATTCAGTGTGAGCTCAATGCACCTACTCAGTTCAAGGTGAGTGAGTTATAAGCTCTTGCAACAGAAACGGGCTCTTGGTGTACTTACAATAAAGCTGTAGAACAACCTCCCCAAAGCCAGGTTAAAACTATTTGTAGTTAGTATTCTTCCTCTGAAAGAAAACATTGACATTTTCCCTGTTTTGAGTCAGCAGATTTGCAAGTCCTAAATCCAATCTTGGGGGGAAAAAACCCTTCCAAAGTCAAAGACAACACAGCGAGTACTGAAGCAATTTTATCAACAGTATCAGACTGTTTGTTTACTGTATTGTATTCCCCACCCCTCTTCTTTTTAAAACAAAAAACCCCATGAAGCTGAGCCAGAACTTTCAGGCTGATGGTCCACTTTTCTCTCAGGACTAGGGAATCACACGTATTAGGATAGAAAAGCAGTTTCCCCCTTATATCCCATCTATTTTTAGGGTCGACTAAATGAACTGATGTCTCAGATCAGGATGCAAAATCATTTTGGAGCAGTTAGGGCTGAAGAGAGGTACTACATTGACGCAGATCTCTTACAAGAAATCAAGCAAGTAAGTATTCCTTGTGAACTGCATGCAGAATTCTACAACAGCCTGCTTGGGTGGAGGGTGCACAGCTTATAAATAACAAGATGGAAAACAGTGGTGTTGGAACTGAAGTTTCAGCATGCCTCTTGCCTCTCAAGTGGACTTAGTATTTGCTTGATGCTGTTGCTGAATTTCCTCTAGACTAAGAGCTCTGTTCTTTGCAATCCTGATGTGCAGTGAAGTTGTTTTCCTGTGGTACCCCAAGCAGTGCACATGCAGGGGCTACCCAGAAGTGCAGATCTTGGAAAACCAGTCCTAGGACTTCAGGCTCCCTGGTCCACCAGAGAGCCAATGGGGCTGGTCCTAGGGCTGAGAGTCCATTAGCTTTAGCTGGGTCTTCCATGCTCTCTGCAGCAGTGCTGTCAACTCTGGAACTTGCTATGTTTTGACAAAAGTTTAATTGAATCTGCATTTTTTCCAACCAGCTCTAATCTTGAGTGAACTCAAATAGTTCAGTGTTTCTGATAAGGAGCTCACAGGCCTTCAGGCATGACCATGGTAAAAATGAACATGTATTATACTTAGCAAAACTACATTACTTGTGCCTTCAAAAAGTAAACTTAACTTGTAGTAAGGAAGTTATTTTAGAGAGGTTCTAAATGGGATAAACCTGTTCTGCTCTTTTTATCAAGTAGTGGACTGACCTGTAGTTTTGTGTGATAAATGCTACAGCTGAAGTGTTTTTCGCATTTTTTTCTTTAATTATTCTAGCATTTGAAGCAGCAACAAGAAGGCCTGAGTCATTTGATTAGCATAATAAAAGATGACCTGGAAGATATAAAACTCATAGAACATGGATTGAATGAGAGCATCCCTATCAGAGGAGGAATCTTCAGTTGACTTGTCATAGCCCACTGTAAGGGGCATATCAAATGCATTACCTTGTTTCAGCATTCACTTTCAAAGCCTGAAACTGACCAGGTTAAATAAAATGCATATCTTAGTATAGGATTTTCAGAAATTTGGTATCTGCTGTAATCTTTTGGACGAGCAAAGCCTCTTCCATGCTTTTCAAACTTGATAACCTTTGGAAGGTTTAGACTTATAAAGCTGTATATGCTTTCTTAAAAGAAACAATCTGTTCAGATACTGTTCTGCTACAAAAGTTATGTACTATTGTACATTTTTACAACAGCATTGTTCTTCCATGCAATGCTAAGGGAATCTTGCCTTTCAAGTTTTCATTTTTGCAGTGAGTAAAAACATGAAAGGAATCTACATCACAAAATTCTGCATCCAAAAACTAGGCTGTTGCAAACATGTACATTACACTGTAAACATGTTTTAATATTTATCTGCGGGGGGGGGGGAGTTGTGGATATAGTGTTTAGTGTAATGTGACCTTTTTTGGACTGCAAGGCTATATTTTTATATCATTTTGCTTATTCAGGAAATAGAATAAAATGTCTACTTTAAACTGTGTCCTTTATCTTGTTGCCTTTTTATTTCTAAAAAGTCATACTTTGTAATAAGTTACATAGAGATTTATAAAAAGCACTTGTGACTAACAAATCCAGCAGACTTGTGCTAGGAAAAAAAAAAAATCTACCAAGCATCATATTGTAAAGAAATTAAGTTTGCCTGACTTCTTCCCCTGGATTATATTAGCATTACTCTAGATACAGCATTTGAAGTAATTTATAATAAATTACTCCAACCTGACAGATGTCTTTCTTGGGTTCCCAAACAAGGTGAAAATTCCTTGGTAAATACCATTACTCTCTGCAAATCCTACTGAGGTACAACATTTGTGAAGGTTGGGTGAATCTTGATTTGTTCAAACTGTAACAACAGTACTTATAGTACATTGTTCAAATTTTTTTGCTATGTGAAAGTTTTTTCACTTTCTGCTGCAGCACTAGATTGACCCTTCAGCACTATTGCCTGAACCTCTATAGCAGCTCTTAGAAAGAGTTAAACTTACAAAATAGATACTCTAGCAGAAAGAGATCCACTAGCTAAAGCTAAACCAGTTCAGACTAGAAAAGGCACATTTTAGCAAGATGGTTAACAACCGGAGTGTCTTACCCTAGGGATGTGGCAGATTCTCCATCACTTGACATCTTTAAAGCAAGGCTGAATTTAAAAAAAAAAGTCATTGTCTGAAGTTCTAACTTCTGCATGAACCCGACTTTAGTTCATCATTAATGGTTGCTTCTGGGCTTTAAATAACAGATCCTGCACCCTTTTTTTAGGTTTGTACTTTATTAGATACTTTAACAACTTCAGCTACTGCAGATTTCCTAATGATTCCACTTCACAAACTTTTTAATGCTCCTATAATAGTTTACCCCCATGTACTGAGATTTCTGTAACAGGCTACACCATACCCTTGCAGAGTGTTAGAAAACCCCACTGTTGGAATAAATATCTACTTGATCACCAAATTCCCTCCATTTCCTTTTACAGTACAACTTACCTATTTGGCCAGTTATCATACCAAAAACTGGAACATGGGCAGTAACTGCTGCCAACACTGAGCTGTCTAAAATGCAACTCAGTTCTACCTCCCCACAAGTTGTCAGAGCTGCTGGCATGTCTTTCATTTGTGAAGGACTGCTGCAGCTTGGGAGACAAGCTCAAGGCATTGCATGTGGCATTTCAGGCTGTTGCTTAGCTATTGGGGAAGCCGCTAACAGTCATCGCTCCTGGGTGGGATTGGTAGGAGCTCTGCTGCTTTATCGTCACAGTGAGTGTGTTCAATGAGGCGGAAGGCCTCTAGAAACTCGTTGAAGTCTATGTTTCCATCCTTGTTGAAATCTATGCTGCGGGCCAGGTCACTGATGCCATCATCTGTGAGCTCAATGTTCATGTGGGAGCTGAACAGCTTCCAGGTCTGGTGGAATTCCTCAAATGAAATGAGCCCTGCAGGGAAGAAACTTGCCATTCAGTTTAGTGACAGTCCTGTGCTGTCCTCTAACATGGACAAGGGGCCATGCAGCCCTTCTCTCAGCCTGCCCCTTCAGCAGCCCACAGGTAGGTAATGGTGCAGCTCCTGCACAGAACTGGCAGCAATCAGGACAGCCATGTTTTGTTCCAGGCTCAGACACACACTGTGATGTGGAAGTCATTTACTGCATATGCCTCATTTTCCCATGTATAAACTGGTGACAATACTCCATATCTCAATTGGGTGTAGAGGCTAAATTAATACATGTTTAGAAAGTGCTGGAGAAGAGTAAAGTATTGTTATAATTACCGATGCAGAGATAATAGGCAAAAATGAAGCGAAGGTTTAATACATTGTGGCATGAAGGGAGCTTCAAACAGCTGAGATGCACCAGGAGTGAGGGGAGGAGAGACAGTGTCCTCTCACAGATAATTTAGCAGCATAAAAAGTGAATTCAGATGGCTCTGTTTACTGGGGTGCTGGGGCTCACCATACATAATGGGATAGGTATTGCAGGGATCTGAGCACAAGTCTGAATCTTCACCCATTATTGGTGATGCTGGCTAGCTGTCCACTCCCCTCAAGGGATTAACTAATAGGATAGATTAAATGTAACCTCAAACAGTTACACATACCTTATTCTTTTCTAGTGAACTTATCCAGGATAACTTCATATTAATCTACACTCCTACCACACTTTTCATCTGATGCTCTCAGTGTATTAAGTTACAGAAGATCCTGGCAGGTAGTAGCCCTATTTTACAGATGGGAAACTGAGGCACAGACAGGTTTAACATCTCAATCCTACACTTCTGGAAATCATTGACTAAACTACTATTGTCTTTAATGGTGCATAACTGGAGCTTAAATAATTTGCCATTACAGAAGGTAGCTATAGTACAACTGGGAACAAAATCCAGATCTCCTGGGTCCTAACAGGGTACCTTAACCACAAAGTCATCCTCATAGGTAATATCGCTTTTGCACTGAGGTCCTACATGAGCCCATTTTCACAGCACAAAGAAGTGATTCATCCACAGTTAGACACATCCTCAGCTGAACCACAGGGCAATTTTTGGTTCCCAAGACCTTGTCTAACCATTGAGCAAACTGCTTCCACTTTCTCAGGTTTAACATACTAGGGTGAGCCCAAAATAGAGAGGGGGTGGGGGGAAGAAAACACATCCTTACCTGAATGATCACTATCTATGATCCTGAAGATGGTCTCCAGGTTGGATCTGTTTCGATAAATGGTTTCTAGCAAGCTTGACTGTATGTGCTGGAAGATATAACATATTTCCTTTTATGCTAAAACTTACTACCCTGTCCTAGCACAGGCTTGTGTATAGTGAGGCGAGCTGTATTGCATAAATAAAAGCAATTCATCTACCCTGAAAAGAATCATGTTACCTTGTGCTGCAAACTGAAACACCTAGAAATCCGTACTAAATACTTTAACTGTAGACAGATCTAAATCTTTTGGGGTTGTCATGACATTTTGATCCTCCTGGGTATGACTCTGCCTCCCAGTGTGACCCCCCCACCTGTAAGCACTTAACAGTATCAGTGCGCGTGGGTTTGTGTTGAGATATCTGATTTCACCACAGTTACGATCTTAGTGATTGGCAGTGAGCCCATTCCTAAATCCAGCAACACGTAAACACAATGTCTCAGAGCCACATCACTACAGCTGGGATCTGAAAAGCCCTGAACTTCAGCAACTCTAAATCCAAACGGGGATCCAGGCCTGAATTTCACAGTGGGATGGGTTTCCACACCTCATTTTATGGCTTATTCCAAATCTGGATCTAAATATGCCAGTTGGGTCCCCACCCTCTCTTTTCTTTTCTAATTTTAGGCCCCTTAAGTGGCTTCCTGGGGCATGAAAAGAACCCTAACAAAAAAAAAAAAAGGTGAATAAAAGGAACACAAATCCACTCCTACCCACCTCACAGGATTGTTGTGAGGATTAAAGGATTAACTTGCTGGTGTTTAAGCAAATAAAGGAATAGAAATAAATACATAATTAACAACTACTTGAATAAAATGTTCATTGGCCTGTTCTAACTCCCACTGAACACTCCATGGGCATCTTCCCATCGATTTCAATGGGGTCTGGATCAGGGCCTACATGAAGAAATTCTCCACCGAGGCTTTCCTAGCACATTCATGCCCTCATCAGTATGGAATCCGCAGGCCCGGTCACTTTGGTGGTCAAGTGGGCTGCATTGTCCAAGCCTTCAACTGTGCTCTGAGGACTGGCAGCACCGTTAGTTACCTCTTTGCTCCGTTGTTCCACAGCTAAATCACCCAGCCAGGATTTGTACTCCAGCAGGCCCCCGGCAGTGCTGCGCACCAGCTGTGGCCTCAGCATACGCCAGGGCAGTCCTAAATGCAAGACTGACTCGACCGCAGTTGCCCAGTCACTCAGTGTGATGGTTCCTGTTTGAAAAGGGCACTCATGAAACCGGAGGCTGAAATCGCACTTAGGAAAGAACGGGGTTGCTTATTTAGTAATCCTGTTGGTTCTATTGTCATATCGTCCATGGGCTACGGGGAACCTCAAAGAGCCTTATTTTCACCCCTACAACTCTGCACTGCAGTGACATTCCTCCAGCCAAGGTGCAGCTAGATCAGCGGATATGGGGGTGAGAGGATGTCACTACAGGCAGAGAGATGGTATCTTTCCCCATCCTAAGAGCAAAGTTTCCACGCACACAAGCCTGGGTTAACAGGACACAGACAGCAGCAACCTGGACACCAAGTCCCAGGTTTTCCCACTCTTGCTTTACGTCCATTGTCAGCCAGGGCTGTGCAGCTGCTGTAGACTGTGTGCTCCATTACACGAGGGACACCCACCTGGGACCCCGTCCACTGCCCGCTAGTGCACATGAAGCTCTTTCCTTGCATAGTCTTACCGGTCTCATCCTGGTCATAGCCCTTAAATGCACAGATGAGGTCCGACGTGTGAGCAAAGAGCTTCTCCCTGAGCGCGCGGAAGGCTGACTCCTCCACTCTGCTGATCCTAAAAGAAGCAGAAGAGACACAGACATTTTGAAAAAGCTCATCACATGGGAGCGAGATGAAGAGCATCTGCCCCTGCTGGACCATTCGTGCATGCCCTGGCCATACCCATCTCTCTCTCATGAGCGGAGAGCGTTTGTTGCAGACAAGTTAACCCCAAACTGCAACACATCAGATTACACATGATACCCTGCCACATAGCTTTGGTGTAACTCATCCCAACACGAATCACAGCACTAGGACCAGTGCTACAAAACTCCCCACCACCATCCCACATAACTAGAAATCAGTTCACGAGCCTCGCTTGGTCCCAGGAATAGACACATGTTATTTCTAATTCACTGACAAAAGGTGTGGTTTGTCCACACTTGTTTCGGTTGTTCAGATGAGATCAGCCACTTACAACATGCTGGATGATCAGCTTCTGAAGTGATCGAGTCAAACTTCCAAATAGTTGGTAAATGGCAAGAGTTACACTTTGTATTGAAAACGGAAGACTGGAAATGGACACAAGATTAAGAGTTTATGATCATCTTCTGCATAACACACACAACCTCACCCAGTAATTCCTGTCCCAAGCACATAACTTCTGTGTGTGTATTAAAGCACATCTTTTAGAAAGACACCCCGTCTTGATTCATCCAGATCCAAACTTTCTCAAAACTTCAGGAATTTTCACATCTGGGCTTTTGGATTAATCAATCAATTCTGGTTTAATTCTAAAGCAGAATTTGATGATCCAAAGTGCATCTCTTAATAGCATGGCTAACACTAAACTAGAAAGTCTTGCCTTTGTCTCATAGTTAATGTGTGGGCTGTCTTGTTAGCTTGATACTGCACAAAATGAGGGATCAGGTCCGGCCCCAGCTTCACATAGGCTCCTCTGTTACTGCCAATCTCATAATAGTTTGAAGCAGAAAATATGGTCAGTACCTACATGAAAAAAATGGACAGGCATTTACAGTTCTTTACGATAATCCACATTCACCAACCAGAGCTCGGATCAAGGAGCAGTACAACTTGTTTGGGGAAAGGAAATTCAAGGAGAATGTTTGGGAAGGGAAGAATGAAAACTATACATGTTCTCTGTGTGCACTGCTAAAGTCACTGGACTCCACTGAATTCTCTTGGCAACACTCTGCCCTCAGATACACATCTATGAATCCAGACTAGCTCTGTTGAAGTCAGTGAAGTCACTCTGGATTTACAGTTGTGTATCTGAGAGCAGAATTTGGTCCTGTGTCTGCTCGTTAAACACCGTTGCGGTTTTCAAACCTGGCATAACTGCGAACAGTTTTGAACAGAACATCTGTTTGGAAGCCCCAACGAAGGAGATAGGATTCCATTTTGCTAAGTACAGCACTTTTCAATGCACGGACGCATGCCAGTCTGTGTGACAGATCCAACTGGAGTCTAATTTAGTTCAAGATTCCCAGGCCAAAACCTGACTTATGGTGGAAAGCACATATCAGTAACTTCAGGGTAAAAACCGTACAGGCATTTTGTCCAGTAGTTATCCACAAAAGCACCAATAGACTCCAAGAAATTCAGAGTTAAAGCAAAACTGAAAAGAAACCCAAAGTGATAGTACAGAAATACACTCCAACACCCTGATCTCTGACCCGTTAGCATTGGCCTAGCCAGCTACCTTTCGATGGTGGCAGAACTCATAGCCTTCCTGCTTGCACTCATGAGAGCGGATCAGGAACTGCAGACCGTGCTTCTGGAGAATGTTCTCTGTCACATCCGGCCCAAAGTAGCAGCCGCCTCCTCGCACCATATTCATTTTACAGCCCTCCTGAGGCATGGGGTCACTCCACAATAAATCTACAATCTGAGAGATCAAACACATACGAGGACTCTGTACAGTGGTTGCCCCAACGCTTCACACACCAGAGCATCTGAGATTCCACAGGTATCATTTCCTCTAAGCACTGAGAGATTTCCAGTACCACAGTGCGGCAACACACAACCACGCGCTGTATTAGTATTATAGCCATAACACTTGAGAGCCCATCATGAACCAGGACTCCACTGTGCCAGGCGCTGTACAGACACAGAACAAAGATGGTCTCTGCCCCAAAGAGACAAGTAAACTAGCAACAACATATTAAAAGGAGAAGACGACTTCCCAGGACTTTAATTTCCCACAAACGTTAAATGATTCTTCGTGCAGTCTTCTCTAAGACACACACAACACGAGGTCGCACTCACCTGCTTCCACTCTTCTTGGCTAGACTCGCTTGTTTCACAGGACTCCAGCTCTGACTCGGTCATGGTGACGGAGCTGACACAGCTGAGCTCCTTGTCTCCCGGAGTCTCACTGAACCCCACCTGCCGGCGGCACTTCTCCAGCTCCTCTTGGACCGTCTGCCGGACCCGCTGGGAGAGCTCTGTCCTGCTGGCCGTGCTACCAGTGCTCGCTAGCCCAGGCTGGAGGCATGAGCCAGGGAAGGAACTGCTCCTCGGAGGATCGACACCCACAGGGCTCTCGCCGTTTATCGCCTTGGAGTCCACGTGTCTACTCTTCTCTTTTCTCTTTTTGCCCCTTAACACAGAAACAAACTGAAAGAAAAGAGAGAGAGGGGTGGGTCTGGGCACCAGGCTGGGGGCCAGGAGCTCCCAAGTTCAGACCTTGGCTCCAACACGAGCTCCACCTTTGTGGCTTTGGTCAAGTCAGGCAACTCTCCTGGCCTCAGTTTCCCCCTCTGTTAAATTGGGATTAATCATACTCTTATTGGTCTGGCCCTAGCTGCTGTGGAGCCCTGTGCAAACTAGGATGTAACCGAGCTAGCGCTGCTGGGAAGGATGGTCTAGTGGAGACAGGATTCTATTCCCAGCTTTGCCACTGCCTGCTGGGTGACCTTGGGCAAGTCACCCCCATGCCTCAGTTTCCCCATCTGTAAAATGGGAGCAGTGCCTCACTGTTGATCCTATGATCAAGAGACCCATGCCAGCACCTGGATAGAAATCGAACCAGCTGACAGTGGGAAGGGCTGGGAGCCGGACAAGCAAAAGATACTTGATTTTAGGAAGGTAAGAGGAGAGTTTAGTGATTAAAGGAGGCGGGGATCAGGGATTCCTGTCATTCTTGGAGGGGATGTGGAAAGGATTTGATCAGCTACAAGGGAGCTTACAGAGCGTTTCAGCAGCTGAGAGTGGCTTGGCTGGACTTGGGGTTACAGGGAGAGATCTTGTGGGTGTTATCACAGCAGGATCCCTCAGAAGAAAATGTGCCCTCCTCAAACCCCCCTGCACAGTCAGGAAGTGTGGTGAAGCGTAGCGCACAGAGAAACAGTAACTCGCCTAAGGTCACTCCGGAATCTTCCTAGGGCAGAGCCAGGACCAGAACCCCCATTTCCTGAGTCACACTGTGGTGCCTTACCCACCCCATGACATGCATCCGACGAAGTGGGTATTCACCCATGAAAGCTCATGCTCCAAAACGTCTGTTAGTCTATAAGGTGCCACAGGACTCTCTGCTGCTTTTACAGATCCAGACTAACACAGCTACCCCTCTGATACTTTACCCACACCAGACCATCTCGAGCCCAGTGTTGAAAAAGAAATTACAAGCCAGAGGGTGCAGAGCAAGGGGACTGGTGCTACCAAGGGAACAGAGTCCTAACCCTTATTACTGACCCCCTTTGGATCACAGGGGCTGCCTCAGCCAATCCGTTTAACGACATCAAAATCCATCACAACCCAGGACAGAAACTATGTTCTTCCCACTGAAAAGAACCCCAGAGGCTATTCTATTCTGCTCCCCTTTACACCTAGTGCGCATGCTCAGTTAAGTCAAATCAGTCCGTTTCAAGCTGGGATCTAAACATCCTTCCACTACAAAGCCATGTTCTGGGTTTTTATTCTCTATGGCCAGGATACCAGAAATAAACAAGCTCTCGCAATCACAAACCAGCAGTGCCTTTGCATTTCAAGGGGTCCACAAAGAAGATGTACCTTGTGCCTTTGGATTTTGGCCAGCAGCTCCAGGTCAGTCATGTCAGACACCCCGCCGTGTACAATCAGGACTTTCTGATCGATTAAGGTGGCCAGTGGCAGCCAGCAAAAGACATTCTGGAGCATCTTCAGAATTTTCTTCCCATGCACCTAGAAAGACAAGGGCAGGAAGGAGGAGGTGAAGCACCAGGGAGCGTGTGCCAGACACAGGAAAGAACGTGTGAGATTTCAAAGCAAACCTACCTTATATTTTTGCATGACCTCCTTGGTGAAACCATAGCTAGATGGAAACCGAAGAAATGATTTTGAGTAGCCGTTTAGTAACGAGCACATTGTACTCCAATACCCCCCTGCAGTCCGTGCCCATACCGTAAGTTGACCATATGGTCCTCGTGGTTTCCGCGGTTCAGATGAACCTCCTTTGGATACACCAAGAGAAAGGCAAAGAGAATGATCAAGATCTCAACGGACTGTTTGCCTCGGTCCACAAAATCCCCGTTGAACACATAGGACTTCTCTGGGGAGGGAAGGCCGTTCTACACAAACAAGAAATACGGTCAAATGCCATAGGGCGAGAAGGGGACAGATGGCAAATCCCTCCCCTCTGCGTTCTCCGAACCACCGCCCATACATATATCTGTGTTCCAACTCCCCTGATTCACAGCATCTTTATCATACATGTCAGCAACTGAAAAGAACCAGTACTGTCATCTAGTCATTGTGCTCTGTGGTGAAATTCCGGCCCCACTGGAGTTAATGCCAAAACTCCCCTTGACTTTTCTAAGGCTGGGATTTCATCCAGTATAATGCTAACTGTGCTGTAAAGGATTAGGCAGAAGGAGGCTGGTGATACGATTGGCCGACTCCTCTGGTGATCCAAGTGGCTGCAGTTCCATTGACATCCGCACCCATTTACCCCACCTGAGCATCTCGGCCAGTATCTGATCTGCAGCCTCCTATCACTTTACACGTACGGATACAAACCAGTGGTAAGAAAACAGTCAGGTGTTGTCTTCTAGCTTTAAAAAATGGACCGTTAACCCTTGGAAAAAACATACAGCTAGAACAATAGCTGTAATAGCAGATTTAAAGAACAACCAGGGACAAGCTTTTGTTTAGGGAAGCCATTTCCAAACCAACTGAGCTGAATGTGAGAAGGCAGCTTTGAGAGCCTGATCTTGGAGGATACTCCCCACTGCAATCGGTGGGACTGCTCCCATGAGTAAATGCCGTAGGACGGGCCAGTGTGACTCTTAGCAAAGCACAGTACGTACCTTGTAAAATATCAGAAACAAGTCATCCAGCCGGCCATGCAAGTCTCCTAACACACGAAAAGACATTCAGTTCAGGGCGTGCTTTCCTCCTCCCTGATATTTAACAAAGCAAAGCTGTTCATGCTGTCACTTAACAAAAGGGACGGCCATTAAATCGCTTTCTGTAAATCAACACTGCTTTCCGTGTCCCCGGACCCACTAGAGGTTGTTATCAGAACAAAGGGTCCAAAAAAGGTCAAATCATTAAAAAAATAAAATCCCCCCTTAGTCGCACAGAAGCATCTATTACTGTTTGCTGCGACTTACCGTGCATTGCACTCCCATCCACATATCCCAGGGGCACTAACAGAGCCTCTGCCTTTAGTTCCTTCTACAGACACTAATGGCAAAACTGGGTCTATTCACTAAAGCAGCTAATTCTTTAGGATGCACCATAAGCCTTGTTCATTCTCCTTAATGATTAACTGGGTTTTATGGTTTGGATTCCATAGAGCATTATGGGATGCATTTATTAAAATACATCCACCCCCATCCAAGCCCCCTTCCCTTCCACAACTTCTACTGCTCCAGCAGAGCTATAGCAGCCTGAATACTAGCATCACTAGATTCACTGACCACAATATGCGCACATGGCCAAGCCTCGGGGCAGCTCTGTTTATATTCCAGCGGCTGAACTGATCTAGACTAGGGAAAGAATACAACTGACAAAGCTCCCTAGGCAGAGCAAAGCCCGGTCAGTATGGAGACTCAGGACCTCTAACGGTTGGGTTTGATTTGACTTGAATGCAGCAGGTAAAGGTGAGCTCTGATATCCAACCTGATGTCCCACTGCATACACAGACCCAGCTATACCGTTTTGAAGCTACTCCACCACAAGTACCAGCACCAGATCCTGCTCTGTTATACACATACGTCACCATTTCATCCACTGGGGTTACACATCTATTACAGAGCAGGATTTGGCCTACACTGTTTTGCATTTAAGAACAATAACCATCCACGTGCGCGTGGCTGCTAGTTCTGGATGTTCAAGGGGGCTTCCTTTCGAGTGCTCTTACCGCAGACGGTGATCTCCTCGCTGTAGCAGGTGGAGACATGATTGATGTTTGGCAGCTGCATGAGATGTCTCCTGGTCTCGTGCAGGAGCTTTAAGACATAATGAGCGTGGAGCTGCTACTGGGAGAAATCGAGGGAATTAGAGTGGGAAGTTCACCACAGGACAGTGTTCGGGGAGCAGAAGGGAACGGACTTGGGCAAGCTGTTGGCATGGTACTTCCAAATGGAAAGGGCCACCTAACTGCTACTGCTGGTAACGGGGTGACCAGGAGAGGTCCAGGGGGAAAGGAGACCGGGACTGCGTACATGGGCCAGCCCAGCTGAGATAGCAGTAGCCAAGTGAGGAAGGACTAGCTGCAATTCTTCTACGTGGGAGTATGCTAGGGGCCAGCTTCTGAACAGCGCCTCTCACTGAGAGCAATGGGAGCTGCTGGGGCCTCAACACGTTTGAAAATCTGGCCCTCTGAGAGACAGCGAGAGCGAGTGTGTTGTGGCACAGGACCAGGGCAGCTGTTTTAGTGGTTACCTGTAACCACCTACAAGCTCCAACAGAGATCTGGACCCTGTTGTGCTAGGCACGGTACATACACCAAAGAGACAGCCCCTGCCGGGAAGAGCTTACAAACTAAACGGATGAGACAGACACAGGCTGAGCTAGGAAACAGCAACAGAGAAGGGAAGTGACTCGCCCAAGGTCCCATGCCAGCCTGGTGACAGAGCCGGCGACAGACCCCAGGACTCCTGACTCCCAGTCCAGTGCACGATCCACTAGACCTTGCTGCCTCTTTTCCAGAGAGCCACAGCCCAGATAGTCCAGGTGGGAAAAGAGTCTCCTCCAGGCATTGTTTATTTTTAGTCTTTCCCTCAGAAAGTGCGACTTTGTGTTGCCTTGTGTCCAGGCGCAGCACACGTATCTAGGATTTATTTAATGCTGCTGAACTAAGGGCACATCTTGATGAACAGTTAGTGTCTGGCAAGCTAGGTTGTCAATCCACCTCACACCAGCCTGCTGCGCACTAAATGTCCAAGTGAACCCTGCCTGCTCACCTAGTGAGCACTGATCTGCCCCTATTCCAAAGTGGAGTAGATCAAAGTTCATGATGGGACTTTGAATGCACACAGCAGCAGGCACCACATGGATACTTAATGCACAGCAGGCTAGTGGACTGTAGATTTACATCCCAGCGTGCTGCACACTCACTGTTTGTCTAGCCAAGCCTTTGTAGAGGTCTTTTTTTAAAAGCAGCACTGTTCTTGAGGGAGAAAGTCGCAGAGAACTGCCATTATGCAAGGAGCCACCACCTTGTTCACTGAGCTGGGCGGGAACCAGACTTTCTGTATTATAGGAAATTTGGTGGGTTTTAAATTTGTTTTCATTCTGAATCAGTTACATACACTAATGAGAGCAGCACAAAGGGAATCACGGGGTCCTGAGGAGGATACACTAGAGGACGATCCCGTGGATGGGGAGACGGGGGCAACAAGGAGATCGATTATACCCAGACCTCTGGCAAAATCAGACACCCTCCTCCCAGCAATCAAAGGAGGGAGGTGAGCACACGGAAAAGGAGGTTCACCGGATAGCCTGGTGAACACTAATGCACCACGGGGCAAACTGAGAACCGTGGAACCCCTACACTAGAACGAGTCAGGGAGGCCATGAGTTTGCAAACCCCACCGAAAGAGGTGGCTAGCGTAACTCCTAGTGCACCACCCCCTTCTTCCTTGCTGCAATGCTTCCCGGACCCACTCCCTTTTCCGGGTCAAGAATAGAGGGGCCTGAATGGGGAACTCCCACCATCAGTAGGGGCACAGAGTAGGAGGTTCATAGGATCCCAGGGGACGGCCATGTGTGTACGGTCAGCAGGGCGGCTATACCCCTACACTAGCTTTAACAGATATAGGAGCTGCTGTATCCTTACTCAAAACCACCCCAAAAGCAGGAAAACGATTAAAACAGGTAGCTTGGAAAACCTCTCAAGGGAAACCTAGTATCAGGTGGGAATGGACCCAAGTCCCCTTTTCGGTGCAAAGGTTCAAGACATTAGGGGATTTGACCCAAACTCCCGATATGTTTGATGAAATTATTCTGGGATCCGCCTGGCTGTTCAAAAACAATGTAGTGATTAATATGCCCAGAGATACTCTTTGGAAGTTAGAAATTCTCCCTCCTCATTCAGGAAATACGGGCAGGACGTTATGTTAACAAAAGGGGGAGAGAGACCAGTAGCCACACTTACAGCTCAACAAGCTGAAAAGTGGTGCTTGAAATTCCCCTCAGTATGGACTCAAAAGACAACAGATTGCAGTAAAATGAATTCTTGTGTTAAGATTGTTGGGGAATTTGTGCCTCCCGAGAAACAATACTCCTACCCAAGAGAGGCAGAGGCCCAATTGGTGCAAACCATCCAGGAATTAGAACAGGGGTTCATTCGAAAAACAAATTCACCCTTTAACTCTCCTGTGTGGCCAGTGCTAAAGGCAGACGGCCAGTCCTGGCGTTTAACAATTGACTATAGAAGAATCAATAAGGGCACCGTCCCTATGGCCCCTATTGTGGCCATACAAGCAGTGCAAGCCACATCTAAATATTTCTCAGCTATTGATCTGGCCAACTGTTTCTTTGCCATCCCCCTACATCCGGACTCACGAGATCTGTTTGCCTTTACAATAAAGGAGCAACAATGGCCCTTTTGTCAGTTGCCCCAGGGATATCACAACAGCCCAGCTATTGCCCCTTGGCATGTTGTGGGATATGCCAGACCAGCTGAGTCCACAAGAAAGGCCTTTTGTGCTTTCGTATGTAGATGACATTTTGATATTTGGGGGAACTGAGGCACAAACTCAAACACTGACAGAAAGCGTTTTGGCACAAATTCAGGAAACGGGGCTCAAAGTAGCCTTAGACAAGGCTCGGTTGGTGCCACCTCAGGTTACACACCTGGGTGCAGTCGTTGGACAAGAAGGGAGACAGATAGATCAGAGGCAGGTCAGGGCCCTGGTAGAAATGCCGGCCCCTACCAATGCCGCTCTTGAAGTGTTCTGCTAGGAGGATTCAGTTTTCTTAGCCCACACATTTATAAATATGCTGAAATAACTCACCCATAGTGGCAACTGCTACAGAAAAAGATAAAACGGGAATGGGGAGAAGAGCAGGACTCCGCTTTGACCCTGCTAAAACAGAAGCCTAACACAGCCCCAGCTCCGCGTTTCCGCCTTTCGGTAGCCGTTTGATGGCTAAGAACATGGCCTTGGCTGCCACACTATTACAGAACCATGACGAGGGAAAGCTAGTGCTGGTAGCGTATGAATCCAGGAAATTACAGGAGCAGAAATGAATTGTGACCCCTGTGAACGTGTCTAGCAGCCATCTGGGCAGTACAATCTTTTGAGCCCCCAACAGGAATGGTTCCTATTACTATCCAAAGCACCCACACTCCCCTCAAGTACATTTTGTCAGGGAGATGGATGGGAGGTGAAGTCTCAAACACCCAAATGGCTCAGTGGACGCTTATCCTAGTTAACAGAGGGCTGACCACAGAACCGGTGTCCAAGCCGGACATGCTAACACGTGCCCTAACTGAAAAAGGGAACCGACATGAATGTCCAAAGGTGAGGGCCGGTGCAACCATTTAGGCGACCTAGGCGGTCGCCTAGGGCACTAGCATTTGGGGGGCACCATTTTCTTCGGCAGCGACCGTGGTGGCCAGATCTTCGGCTGCCCCGGTCGCCACCGGCATTTAGGCGGAGGGAGCTGGGCCAGGGGAGTGCGGGGAGGGCCGCCTGTAGCAAGTGGGGGGGCGGCACGCAGAGGAACTCCCCGCCCCAGCTCACCCCTGCCCCGCCTCCTCCCCGAGCACACCGTGGCTGCTTCACTTCTCCCGCCTCCCAGGCTTCCGGCGCCTACGCTGATTGGCGCCACAAGCCTGGGAGGCGGAAGAAATGAAGCAGCACACCGCGCTCGTGCCTCATCTGCAGCAGGGCTGAGTGGGTGAGTGGAGTGCCAGGAGTGCCGAGAGAGGGAGGGGGGAGGCTGCAGGGGGGGGAGGCGGGCGGGAGGGGGGAGCTGGGAGGGGCTGGTGGGCGCAAGGTGTAAGTTTCACCTAGGGCGCGAAACATCCTTGCACCGGCCCTGCCAAAGGTCACTCTGGAGCAAAGAATTGCCTTGGTACAGGCACCCCCGCTGGAAGAATTAGATCCCGGGGGTCAAGAAAAGCACGTCTGGTTTACTGATGGGAATGCAGTGGTAGTAAAAGGGAAAAGATGTGTAAAATACGCTGCCATTAACTTAGAAGAGGAAGTCATTCAGGGACATTTAGACCATGGATCGGCTCAGCATGCCGAACGTCACGCAATTTATCAGGTTTTAAGGCAATATGAAAATTCCCCACAGCCGGTGTATATTTATGCTGACAGTGATTTTTGTGTGAAGGGAATACCGTTTTGGATACATGACTGGTATAGGAACAGGTGGAAAGCAGCAGATGGAAAGGATATTGCATATTCAGAGGAATGGAAATGGATTTACCAGTGGGTAACAAAGAACCTTCAACAGTTAAAGGTGTGACACAGTAAAGGAACAGGTACGGAGGCCATGCGGCATAACCAGGTAGATACAATAGCCTGACAACAAGACATAGCAGTTGTAACTAGAGGTCAGGAAAGGAACGTCTGTGCTGACACATCTGAGCCAACAGATGGCACTACAGACCACCTTAACCGAGTTCCAGGAAAAACGGAAAGACAAGAGTTAGTTAATGTAGGCTATCAGTTTATACATGAAGGAGTGGAAGGGACTTTAAGAAGGCTAAAGCAAGTAGCACAATGGGAGTGTATGGAAGATTATGTTAAAACATGGGTGCAAAATTGCGTGTGGTGCACTCAGGACAAGGCTTGTCCTCCACACTGGCAACTCATGATGCACCAGCAAAGGCTTGGGCCGTGGCACAAGGTTCAAATTAATTTTATTGAAAAATTGCCAAGGAGTAAGGAAAGATTCCAGTACTTATTGGTAATAACTGATTCCTTTTCAGGATGGGTGGAAGCATTTCCCACTAAAAACAACACCAGGGTGTTGGCCAAAAAGTTCTTTAATGAGGTAATATGTAGATATAGCACCCCTGAAATAACAGATTCTGACAATGGGAGAGCCTTTGTAGGAGAAATCTTTACAATAATGATACAAGCCTTGGGAACTAAACGAAAGCTCCATATATATCATACCGGCCTCAGTCCTCAGGCCAAGTAAATCACACAAGAAAAGACTGGGCGGATAAACTGCCTCTGATTTTGGCTGCCATCCGCAGCAGAAATAGACTAAGGACAAAAATTCAACCCTTTCAAATTCTGTTTGGATATCCAATGCATGCAATGATTGATCCTAGTTACCTAGTACAGGGTCAAGAAGAGAGCTCTAATAGAACCCAGCATGATTATTTTCAATGGCTCAAACAGGTACAAGAAGATTAACCCTATACTGGAGGGTGGTTTTATCAGGCCATCGAACACATGAATAACAAAATTCAGAAACAAAGGCCCGCAAAGGCAGCTCTGTGGGAAACAGGGGACCAAGTCGTGTACCTTAAAATGGGGAAAAGGGGCCACCCACTGGAATCAAAGTGGATCGGCCCTTACTCCATCGTGGACCGCCTTGGCCCATTGGTATAGCACATTGAAAAAGATGGAAAACTGAAATGGGTACACGTTTCACAAATTAAACTGTTTAAATAAATAATGATGTTTGAATTCTTTGCAGAAAAGGACATCCCGGAGCCTGAGTACGAGGCTCTGCTTAACCACCACAATTTTAATCCACAGAAATTGAGACTCCAGTGTAAGGTCTGGTTTTACCTGCCTCTGGGAACTTTTAGTGCCCAGATACTTAGAGCAATCATGGGAGATGCAGCCCTCCTTATAAGCCAATCTTTAAGGAATAATTCACTCCCCACCAACCAATCATGGATTCCTACCTGTGATCCTCATGGAATGGTATGATAAAAACACTAGCCAACTCTTAAAACCCTTAGGAAATACATATATATATATATATATATATATATATATATATATATATATATATATATATATATATATAGATCCCTGGGACGGGGAAGTGGGATTTAAGGTTCACCTTATAAACACCACAGGAATACCAAACCACTGGGAAACAGGGGTTAAAATAGAAGGTCCCTATGGGGATACCACCTGGTGTTCCAGCTACCCACGATTACCATATCAATGGGATGAGCCTGTTAAGACAGGGACAACACTAACAGTTATTGTGGGGTACTGTCCAACACCCCGTAGTAAATTGATCCTATGGTTCCCGGACACATGCACCAGAACCTGGATCAGGGGCTGTGCATTCAAAAGAGGTACCCCAATTAAGATAAAGAAACCAAAATTGTTTGTGACTCAAAGTGATCCAGTAAAAGTCTTGTGAAATCCACTATTATTAAAAATTGGCATGGAAAGTGGAAAGTGTCTAAACTGGAACCCAAATGTTCACCCTACTCCCTTCCTATTATAACTGCCTTGATAAAAACACATCAACACCCCAATGGCTGAGAAAAACGAGATGTAGTAGACACCATATTAGGAGGACTGGGATTTGGAGCAGGAATTATGAATACTGTAGACCTGGAGATCATTAAGAATAAGTTAAGTTCCTAGTCACAACGGCAAGCTAGTCTCATTCACAAGCAGGCAGATACTACTGTGGATTTGGTACAAACAGAGCTGGGAAACCAAAAAGCAACATGGAATATGTGGCCGTGGCTGACCACCACCTCCTGGCTGCTGTATAAACACCAAATAGAATTAGGGAATAAAAGTGCCTTGGCCACAGGATGTCATGAGATGCAAATTCTTACTTTAGCATCACTCGAACACGAAATGTTTTGGGTAATATCTGGGGATGTTTGGGTATTAACGCATCTTTTAAAACAACGGACAAGGACCTTGTTTGACACCTAAAAACATGAATAGATGCAGTATGTTTCCAGCATGGTTAAGCCTGATTGTTATCAGGTGAAATTATTGTTGATATTGCTCACCCACAATCTGTGGAAACAGAAATATGGAAAGTGAGCCCACTCCCAAAATTAACCACGGGATCCTTTTGGCTGCCCCGGGTTATGGGTCAGTGGGCTGGGAAAGAGCAGAAATTATTGGACACCCGAGGGTGTACGGAGCGGAGCCCTCAGAAATGGGTGTGCTAGTTCCTACCTGTCACCACAGAACCATGCAGCAAGGACACATCCTTGGGAACATGTGTATGGGACGAACTAGAAAATGTGACACGTGTTTGTACAATGACTAATGTGTATGTGTTACATCCTAGGAACCAGTATTCTGGGAGGATGCAAGTATTAGCCAACTCCCAGTGGATGAATGCAGATGTAATGCCTGTGTATTATATACTAGCAATCACATGTACTATTTACCAAAGATAGAAGAAGCAAAGAGCACTAAAACCGCCACCCCGGTTAATTTCTCTGTTACCCTTGGCCTGGATCGGCACGATCTAACTGATCGCTTGTTGTCAGAAACAAAGGTGACTCTGTTTTTACAATAAACACAGAGGGAAGCGTGTCATTCAAATATTACATGCAAATGGAGACATGCTAAAAATTGCTAGGTCTGAAAAAGACTTGACAGCCTATCACTGGTATGATGTTTTTACAGGCTGGTCCCCGACCTCTGAGGGTATATTGTCTATTACGTTTCGCCCATTACTAGTTGTGTTAATATTGTCCTGTGTTTGCTTGCTAGGAATGTGTTCTATGTGCTATTGGACAAAAAGAATGTTTGTTAAATTACAACCACAAGCTCAAATCGCCTCTCAGTACATTGCTATGAAACAGTTGTATAAAATATAACCCACTCAAGAATTGTTCTTGAGGGGTCAAAAGGGGGAACATGTAGTAGTAGGATTCTATGTTTGTATTTTGTATAATTTAGAATAAAAGGATGAAGAATAATAATGTAGCATGTATTAAATGTAGTAGTGTATGATTTGACCATATCCTGCCAGCCACCCTTTCTGAAAGCAGAAAGGAATGGCCTAATGGGCCATTGGTAGAGCTATATCAGCCAGAATCTGTGTCTGAGTTGATTTCAAGGCAGAAACAAACCTTTTAGGGTCACCACTTTGTTGTAGGTTCAGCACTTTAAAATAAGTAAAAGAAAGCAACGATTGTTTTTCTTTTGCTTTGCAACTTGATGTTGCTGTTCAAAATGTTCTGTGTAAATCAATTCAGATGTTCTAGGCAGGAACCGAGGACAGACGCAAGGGCGCCAGAAGGCTGCAACACGCCCCTATTGAAATGTCAGAGAAGGGCAGATTGAGGATTCTAAAGATGAGACAGGCACCTATCAATGGGGACAAGATAGTGGTGATCAAAACCAGCCTGGGGTAACTCTCTGAGAGACGTGATGAAAGAACAAGATAAAGGATGAGAAGGACAATTTAAAAAAAACAAGCACTCGTCAAACAACAATCGATTACAGCAGGACGGTGCAAACTCATTGGTCCCAATGAAGGAAAATCACTATATAAACAGGGTGCCTTACCACGAAACTTTGGGTTCGTCCTGCCAAGACTTCCCCGGAGCATCGCGTCGGGACCGACAGAACCCGGCTCCTACCTACCCATGACCAATCTAGCTGGCCACTAAATTGGTCCGGACTCTGGACTGGTAACTATAACATCTACTGGCAGGACAGTGTGTGGGGGTCTGAATGAGTGCATATGTTAATTGCTGTATCTTCAATAAACACAGTGTATTGCCTTTTCCCCTGAAAAAGATCCCGTGTGCTTCTTATAAGCATAACAGCTTCCATCTTCCAGCCGAGGAGAATGGACTTCCCTTCAAAGCTGCTCCTAGATCAGTTGACAAAGAGGGCTTCGCTGGTGAACAGATTGCTCACCTCTCCGTTCAAACAGGGATAAATATGTAAGCAGGGGCGGCTCTAGACATTTCGCCGCTCCAAGCAGGGTGGCATGCCGCGGGAGGCGCTTTGGCGGTCGCTGGTCCCGCGGCTCCGGTGGACCTTCCGCAGGCGTGCCTGCGGAGGGTCCGCTGGTCCTGCGGCTCCACCGAAGCCGCACGGGACCAGCGGAACCTCCGCAGGGACGCCTGTGGAAGGTCCACCGGAGCCGCCTGCCGCCCTCCCGGTGACCGGCAGAGTGCCCCCCGCGGCATACTGCCCCAAGCACGCGCTTGGCGTGCTGGGGTCTGGAGCCACCCCTGTATGTATGGCCAAAGTCTCTACAGGTGTCAATGAATCCAAATCTACTGATTTTAACTGAGCAGTGCCCATTTACACATGCCAAAAATCTGAACATAAGAATATAAGGACGGCCATGCTGGGTCAGACCAATGGTCCATCTAGTCCGGTATTCTTTCTGGCCAGTATCAGGGCTTCAGGGGGAGTGTAAACAACAGGGCAATTCTGGAGAGATCCACCCAGTCTTCTCCCACCTTCTGGCAGTCAGAGGTTTAGGGTCACCCTGAGCATGGGGTTAAATCCTTGTCTACCTTGGCTAATAGCCACTGATGATCCATGAACGTATCCTGATTTTTTTTATCCCAGTTATTATTATTATAATAATTGGAGATATACCAATCTCCTAGAACTGGAAGGGACCTCGAAAGGTTATACTTTTGGCCATCACACCCTCCTACGGCAACACATTCTACAATTGTATGCTCTGTGAAAAAGTAATTCCTCTGGCTTGTACAGTATTAAATAGGCTGCCTATTAATTTCATTGGGTATCCCCTGGTTTCTGTATTCTGGGAAAGGGCAAACACCACTTGTTATTTTTCCAACCCAGCCACGATTTTATAGACCTCTAACATATCCCCCCTTAGCCGTCTCTTTTCCAATCTGAGCAGCTCTAATCTATTTAATCTCTCCTTATATGGAAGCTGTTCCATACCCTTAATCATTTTTGTTGCCCTTTTCTGAAACTTTTCCAGTTCCACTACATCCTTTTTGAGCTGGGGTGACCAAAACTGGACACAGTTCTCCAGATGTGGGTGCACCATGGATTTATACAGTGGCAATATGGTATTTTCTGTCTGTTTTTCTATTCCTTTCCTAATAGCTCCTAACATTCTGTTTGCCTTTTTGGTCAGCAGCCTCCAGAATAATCACATGTAGGTTCTGTGGGCCCGTGGAGCAAAAGGAGATGGTCTCAAAAAATTCCCCTTCATATTCCTGACCACATGTTTGGGGAAAAAAAGAGGCAGATCACCCCCTAGAATGATCCTTTTACCACCCCACCTCCGTGGCAGTGCAACGAGATGAAACCACTACAGTCCCTCTTTGGGGTTACTTACTTGTTTCTGTTTGAAAGCTTCGAGTAAGGCAGTTGCATGATCAGGCAGCAGTGGGAAGGAGAGATGGGGTCCAGTGTAGGAATCTGGCACCTCTACAGAGTCATAGTCACAGAGATTTTCCAGCTCTGTGTCTTTGTAGCTTTCTTCCTCCGTCAACATGCGGCTAATGAAGTCCCCTGGGTGGAGTTTAAAAAAAAGGGGGGGGGGGTAATTGGGCCCAATGTGTAATTTCAATTACTTGCTGAAGATCATCAGGCTGGAGGGATATTCGAGAACAACCTTTCAGCAGGCTCCTCTCAACATTTTAGTCTTGATTCCAAAGCACATAATCTGGTTAGAAACTAGATTGTGTCTGCATTAGGAGGAGAGGAGGGAACTCAACCTGGTCAAAACTCAGAATTTGCTGCATGGAAGAAATTTTGACATTTTGAAATTTCTTTTCATTCCAATGCAAAATGAAAACAACTATTTTTCAAATTTCCCATAAAACAGATATTTTGAAAACTCTGAGGTTTTGGAAACTTTTAATTTTGAAATTCCAAAATGAAATTCAGACATCTGAAAGGAAACTCGGACATTTTCCAAAATGAAATTATTTTCAAATTTTGAAAAAAACTCTCTCTGCAGGAATTTTCACTGAAATCAACATGGTTTTTTTAAATGTTTCAATTTTGACAAAAATGGGATTTCCCACAGAAAAAAAATATTTCAACAAAAATTTTCCAAGCAGCTCTAGATATGACTCGGACTAGATGTAGGCAAGGCCCAGTATGCTCTGTGGCAAGCATTTCTGAAAGCCCTCCTGATTTCTGCAGCATTTGGTGCAGCCAGTCTGTGGTGAATTTTTTGTGTTTTTCCCCCCCGAATTAAATGTGAAAATGAATGGTATAACCAGGGCAGGTCTCCTGTGTTATTTATTTTGATATAATAGTCAATGTATTTTACTCTGTATCCAGATCGTCAGTGTAACACAAATGGATTTTGTAGTGACGATGCAGAATCATGTTGTAGGATTTGTTGGGGGAGAAAAAGTTGGGGCACCCAGTTAAGCGAGAGAGGCACTTTGAGATGATGGGATAAGCACATCAGCGGGATGTATTTGCTAAAGTGATTGGCAGTGAAATAGTTAATGCTGACATGTTACCTGTATAGTTAGAGTTAACACACCACTGGGGAAAACTGGGAAGTCCCATACCCCGTAGAGCTATTGTTTTCAGGCTGTCTATCAACTCAGGAAGGCAGCACTGCATTGGTTTGCAGTCATATTTTTACAGTTCTCGTCACAACCACGAGGGCTAGAAACTTAATATTTTTAAAGAAAATTAAGATTCTGGAGCAAGTTCTCCAAGGGGGGAGTCTGCAGCTGCAGAACCATGGAATCCACAGGACCCTGATTATTGTAGTTAGGGAACATCTGACAGTGACAAGCTCTTTTATAACAATAATATTCTGGATGTGTACTTTTATTCCCCATCCCAACTCCTAGAGGGTTGTGGCTGCTCCAGATCCCCCTGGGGATCTCCCTATTTTACTCCTGACCCCACTTCAAACTCCTGAGGCCTGTGTTATAATCCCAGTCCCTCTAACGCATGCACTGTAGTCATGGGTCCATCTGACATCTAGACAGGTCTCCCTTCAGATCCCTGTGAAGTCACTCCTTAATCAGCTGGAAGTGTCAGCGTTGAGCCATGTGAGTCCACCTCCCTCTCCACACCCTGCACTGAGCATGCAGCTTTCAGTGCCACAAGTACCATATCTATGTATGGAATACACAGGCTTACTCTCTTTGCTGCTGCTTGGTGTGAAGTGGTCCATAAGGTAGCCGAAGAAGTTGTGAAGCTGTAGAAGACAAGAAGGAGCATCATGTTATTCACCCTAAGACACGAGCTAAAGCTTTAAAAGCTCTACCATGGAGTGTTCTTCAGAACACAGTTCCTCTTTTCACCTGAGCCTCCACAACCTCCTTTGCCTACTGCACTGTCTAGACAGTCACACCTGTTCTCACTGTGGAGCAGAACAGTGGTCTATATAGACCAGTATCCACTCTCCCAAAGAGGCCAATGTAAAATAATTCCATGGAAGATGTAAAACCCACAAAATGCAGCCAATTGTGCAATATTACACCATGGGGGGGAAATGCTCCATGAGCTCTAGGTGGCTATTAATTTATACTGTGAAGTATAGTCCTGCTCATTTCTACCCTGGGCAATGAAACTACCGATGCTGCTCCTATTCATATCAAAGACCAATCTTTTTTTAACTCTTGCCGAGCCATTTGCCTGAAAATCTCTCACTGTGGAGAGTTTCAATAATTAATTTTACATTGTGTCAAGTGATATTTAATTAACCATCTTTCCAATTTAATGCTTATTGTTAACAGCCAATTTTTCAGATGAGTTCATCCCACTGGAAGCATATTGGATACAGAACAGTAAAAAAAAATCTGGCCCTGGGAGATCAAGAATAAAAAGCTTCATCCAATGCCCAGTGAAGACAGTGCAAATCTTTCCACTGATGTCAATGGGCTTTGGATCAGGCTGAAGATGAGCATTACCTTATAACTGCTTCTGGAGTGCATGCAAAAGACAGGGCTTTCCTTACTACCTTTGCTTCACTCCACCCTGTTTTGTTTCAAGGGAGTTTGCAGGTTGGGGTATGGAAAACAAGAAATCATAGCATCCCTCTCTGAGGGTCTATCCAGATTTCCATCTCCCCTTCAGCTACCGTTTCTCTGATCTAAAATATCTCACATGCTGAAGAAAAAGATGCAAGTATCTGCTTACGGCAGACAGGTGAGAAAATGTTGAACCAAGTTAAGCAATAAGAGCTCATGTGGCTTCCCTCCTGGTGTTCATAAACCTCCAGAGAGGAGCTGTGACACCAAATTACACCCAACCCCGTCTCATTTCATTTGCTCCCCGGGGCTTCAAGATTAAGTATTTCTGGCTTCCGTCATATACAAGTGAACGGGGACTAACAGGCAAAAGAAAGTCAATGTGAAAAGAGCCAGAAGGGGACTAGGAAGCCATACGGATGTCAACACCTTACCAGAAAACAGACATTAACTAATACCAAGTATGAAATATAAACAAAGGAGGCAGTAGATCAGGAGCTGCTATTTCATTGCAGGAGACAACTGTCCCTGCCAGGCAGCCACAGAAATGGCTTTCAGATGTCTATCACAAAAGCCTCAAGATGCCACCCACTCATTGGCAGGCAGTGTCACGCAGCTCATGCTTACTCAGGCAGAACAGAGAACAAACACAAGAAAGGGGAACAGAGAAGCTTGTGCAAAAATTCCTCTATATTAAAAACCCAATTGTGGAAGTCTCTAAATATGCCTATTACTCACCTACCTACCACATAATCCTACAGTCACCCTTCTCCTCCCCTCGTCTCATCCATTCCCCTCCACCCACACACACACAGTGGGTCTTGTATTTTGTCTTCATCACTGCTCAATTTTTATTGCAGTTGCTCCTAAAGGCCTCAACCCAACCAGGGCCCACTGGATTTAGATAAAATGCTACAAGATGGCATGTGCAAGGCCCTGTACATGCACATAGTCTGCTCTAAAAAGATTCCAATTTAAACAGACAGCAGGAGTTATATTATCCCCATTGTACAGGTAGGGACCAGAGGCACAGAGGATAAGTAAGTGACTTGCCCAAGGCCGCCCAGAAAGTCTGCTGCACAATTGGGAACTGAACCCAGGTCTAGAAAGTCTCATCCCAGGGCCTTCCTCTCCAGGAAAGGATTGTGTGGGTCTGCAAAGCACTATGCACCTCCATGGCCCGATAAGAACTATGAAGACAACAACGACAGAGGGCACACGCTTCCCTTGTCTCCTTCTCTTTAGCACCGTACCTTGATCTGATCCTGCTCACAGGAGTACTCTATGGACTGGAAAATTCTCCACGTGCACCTTCGGCGCATCTCTAGCCGGGCAACATAGCGTCGATACCATCTTTGGATCAGGACAGCGGCCTTGAAGGCTGTGACACAAGGAACAGAACCAGAGAGCTGAGCTGCAGTATCTCAGCACCCAGGCAAGTGCTCTTCTCCCTCCCAGCCATGCAGGGAAAGAAGGGAGTTTTCTCCTTCACGAGTGGATCGTAGGAAAGAATTAACTCGGGCCGGCCAGAAAAAGAGAATTCCATTCTGGCATTTGGTTTCATATCAGGATGAAACTAAGATCTTTTCCCATTTAAAAATGAGAGCACAAGAGAGACTTGAGACTAGCCAATACCCCACTGGTTATGGCACTCACCTGAGATGCGGGATGCCAGGTTCAAGACCCTGCCCCAAATCAGAGAGAGCAGGGTCTTAAACCTGGTCTCCCACATCTCAGGTGAGTGCCCAAACCACCAGGCTCTTGGCTATTATGGGGTCTCTCTCTCTCTTTCTAAATTCCACCCCGGACTCAGGAAACCTTCCCAGAGAAAGTTTAGTTGAATCAGACAGGTTTCTACTTCAACAAATGGGTGTTTTTCAACCAAAATCATTTTGCTGAAAATTTCCCAGCCAGCTCAGATGTTAACATGACATTATCAGTTGTTCTTCAGGGTAAATCCTAACTAAGAAACACTTTCTTCACTGTCATAAAAGAAAAGTCTGATCCCATAGATCTCTCTCTATTGTCAGAGACTCTCAGGACACTTCTAGCTCTCCCTGGTGGCTCCTCATGGTACTGTTATTATTTAACCAAATCCTGCCTCAAAAAGCTTAACTCTAAATAGACAATTTCCACCACCTTTTGACTCTCAAGTATCATTATTCTCATTTTACAGATGGGAGCTGAGGTTGGGGAGATTAAGGGATTTGCCCAAGGTCACAAAGAGAGTCTGTGGCAGAGCCAGGATTTGAACCCACGCCTGAACCCTGTCCAGTACCTTAATAAAGCTGGACTTTGCCTGCTCTAAGTCAAATAAATACACGGCCTGATTCATCACTGCTACTCCAGTTTTACACAGCTGTCACTACACTGACTTCAGAAGGGTTACACTGACACAGAACTGGCCTAACACAGTGATGAAGCAGACCTGAAATCTCTACCTCTGCTTTAACCTAGTGCTCAGCACATTTGTGTAGGCTAGTCTTGTCCATCCACTCTAATCCATGCATTCCTGTATAGGAAACAAGCGTCTACTCCCCAGAACCACTGGAAACACATAAAAGCCACCGCCTGGGTTTGAAACATGCTTCCTGCCAATGAAACGTGCTAATACTTAGCACACACATATCTGTAGTGCTTTGCATTTTACTCATTCATGAAGCAATCCCTGAATTTACAGCTATTCCCTGCGCTAATAAAAACCTGAACACAAAGGCAACATCCTCAAGTTACTACCCGAACAACCCTAAAAACAAGGACACCCAGTACAGTAGAACCTCAGAGTTATGAACACCTTGGGAATGGAGGTTGTTCATAACTCTGAACAAAACGTTATGGTGGTTCTGTCAAAAATTTGCAACTGAACATTGACTTAAAACAGCTTTGAAACTTTACTATGCAGAAGAGAAAATGCTGCTTTCCCTTGATTTTTTTAGTTGTTTACATTTAACACTGTACTGTATTGTATTTCCTTTTTTTCTGGTCTCTGCTGCTGCCTGACAGTGTACTTCCTGGTTCTAAGTGAAGTGTGTGGTTGACTGGTCAGATCATAACTCTGGTGTTCGTAACTCCAAGATTCTACTGTAAGCCATCACAGTCAAAAGCCACAACTAACACATACACTTTGCACGCTGCCCTATAAATGGCTGCAAACTTGTGACCTTAGTGGGTTAGAGTGAATTTGAGGCTACCAACCTCAACTGTTCAAATCTAAGGACTGTTAGTAACCGCACCTCGGCTGATCTCACCAGGGCAATGGGACATGAGGGGAGGCAGACAGCTCAGGTTGCGAGGACCTAAACCAGGCAAAGATTTCAAGATCAAAATGAACACCTGAAATTGCACCTGGGAGCAAACAGGAAGCTAGTGCAGCCTTTGGATGGTTAGTGTAATGTACTCTCTATGGCCAACCTGCAGGCAACCATGTTCTGCAGCAGCAGCAGAATCCCAGAGGTCTGCAAGGTTAGCCCGATGTGGAGCACACTGCAGTAATCCAAGCTGGAAGTGACAGATTACACACACGAGAGATGAGGTCTCAATCCTCACAGCTTCCAAGGCCAGCACTGTGCTCACCTAGTCTGACCTCCTGTCTGACACAAGCCACAGAACTTCCACACAAGATTTCCTAGGGCAGATCTTTCAGAAAAACATCACATCTTGATTTTAAAATGGCCAGCGATGGAGACTTCCCCCCACAACCCTTGGTAAATCATTCCAATGGCTAATTATCCTCACTGTTAAGAAACATACACCTTAGTTCTGGTCTGAATTTGTGTAATTTCAGCCTCTAGCCACTGGATATTGTCCGACCTTCGTCTGTGAGATTGAAGAGCCCATTGCCACGTATTCGTCCCCCCTTGGGAAAAGGCATTTCCACCCAGTAAAGCCAGCTGGGAAACCAAGATCAATAAAAGGGTCTTAAATTGAATTCATGGACTGAAATTTAAACCCAGTCTCCCTACATAAAACAGTCCTTCCCTCTTTCCCTAAAGTCACTGGACATTAGAAACAGCAAAGACAGCCCTCAGAAAGTTGAGTTACCAGTCATTTACATTTAAAACCAGATCTTCTAGGTTCACAAAAGATATAATAGTGACCATACACTGAGCATCTAACATCACAGGTGAGTCATTTAGTGCTGCTAATGTATCAAAAGGTAAGCGACTGTTTTGTTGTGCTGCTTTATATATCGTTACAATTGCACAACTGAAAAAGCCATGTGTTCTAATCAACCAACTTACCTGGGTGAGCTGCATCTGGCAGTGTTTGCACTGAATTAAAAAAGAAAGAAAAGAAACAGATTTTCCCACATTTTATGAGGATCTGAGCAATAAACTGAACAGCAGATACACACCAACACTTAACTATTCACTAGAGGATATAACCCAAACAGAGGTAATCAGAAACTAAAATATGCCCATTCATTGTGGCAAATACAATTCAATAAAACCCAAATCAATGGTGAATAAAATATTGCCTTTTTCACCTTGTCTGAAATCATTAATAACTAAATCTGGTCACTCACCTTAATTAAACTTCCATGGAAGAATGTCAACCTGCCTCAATACCACAGTGATAAGCACATTAGAAATACAACTAAACTGATTTTACTTTAATGCCTGTGTAATTAAGGAAACCCTACTTTCAAACCTCTACTCAGTATCAGAAGTAGATCAATCAACAGCGTGGTTCCCTACCCTAAGTGAAGATTTATGATTCTTAGCAACTTTAAGATCGATCAACAAAAATACAAAGTAAGGTGCATTATTTTGGCAAATTTTAAACTGACGCATAAGCAGCGCAGAATCTATCCTGCTCCGAGATAACATTAAGGTTACATGCCTAAACACCCAAAAGTCAAGAAATAACATTAAGACCATACACATCTTCACCACTGCCCCTCTGTGCACATGCATTGCAATGCAGTCTTCACCGACGGTCACGTACTACCATATTTCCCAAATAATACAGTTACCATACAAAAAGAAAATAGGCCCTGGCACAAGTGAAATTTTTGCTGAGGATTGTCCTGGGGTCTCCAGGAATTGAAGATTAATCTTTAATTAAAGATTATGTCATGTGATGAAACCTCCAGGAACACGTCCAACCAAAATTGGCAACCCTAGATAACTCTAGCAGTCTGGAGTCCCCTTCATGTTCCTGCTCGTATGCCTCATTGATCTCCAGTGCCTCTCTGGCCCTGCCGTGTATAGCAAGATGGAAGATTTCACCCTCTCCAGGCTGACCACAATGTCATTCACTTTAAGGAAAACGTGAAAGCACCTCAACCGTGTCTTAGTTTCTGCCTGGTTCCTAGTGTTTCAAGTGGCTTGGTTTGCTCCATTTCCTCCCGCACCCACACCCTGAAGAGTACGTTTTCTATTGACACCCTGCAATAAGTACCTGGCACACAGGAATGCTGGGCGGAGACTGGAGTTTAGTTCTGACTTCAGTCAGAGCTACAAAAGGTTATACCCCCTTCAGTGGGTACTTAATGGGCATCTCTCACAATCCATAATTTCAAACATTCAGGAAAGTTGGGGTGCTCAGGAGAACACGTTCAAGGAATTAACAACGCCCTTGCTTCCCAATGTGGACATATGGACAAAACCATTCTGTCCTTTGGTGGATGTGCCGCAGGGTTTACACACTGCTCAGCAAAACATCACATTGGAGCGTCAGGCAACGTACAAAAAGCAGATGAGACATAGGATCAGTTTGAGGCCAAGTCAACCAACCAGCAGGTAGGACGTGAGAGAGGAGGCAGCTCCCTAGTGGCCTGTTGTAGCATTAATAAAACAAATGGGGTTACATTTTACTCAGACATATGCAGGGACTCTGGCTGCAGCGGGAAACTCTCAGACGAATTAAAAATGGAGAAAGCCCCAAATGGTGAAAAAAGAACCAGCTTCAAAAAGGCAGATCTCTGCTCTTAGATCCTGATCCAAAGTCCACCAGGAAAGACTTTCATTAACTTCAGGGCGCTTTGGATCAGCTAATGCAATGATCTCAAGCCTGAAAAGAAGGGAAAGGGAGACTCAAACGACACACTTGGATTCCTCACTGAAAATTAGTTTAACCAATCCTGTCCACATTAAGTGAACGGAATGGCCTTTAAATAAAGAAAATTAAGTATTCAAATGGGAACTGGAAATGGTGAAGAACTCTAGATAGCCAGATCCACAGCTGGTGTATCTCAGCGAATCTCCATGGCCTCAACCTACACCAGTTTACCCCAGCTGAGGATCTGGTCTTGTTCATTATAACAGCATCAGAAGTGGGAATTTCACCCTAGAGCTACCAGAGGAGGCTGTGGGGTTTTGGTTTCATAGCAGTGCTTTCCCCATCTTAGAGACTCAGAGGTTAGAAATGGAAAATGATCTAGTACGTTGAAATGACATTTTTGAAGTTTCTCTTGTGGAGCTTCCTCTCCACTGTTCCATCAGAGAGATCGGAGATCACCTCACTGGGAAATGGACAGGGGCTTGGTCCCAGTGGATCCTCTGAGGTGTGTGCGCAGTCCTGGCCCTCTGCACTCTTTCTTGGGCTCCCTGTCCAGCTGTCCCCTTCCTGGTTCCACTGCAGCATGGGTCTAATGGGTCAAGGTTTCACGCTGCCAGGGTTTCTGCAGCCCATGTCTTCCACCAGAAACATTCCCAGGTGATTCCACAGAATGCAGGGTTACTGCCCGCAGAATGGCCATGGGGCTGGTGGAAGATGATACGTGTCCATCTGGCTCTGCCTCTAATCCGCAGCTCTGCAGCAGTGCTTCTGAAAGGTCCAGGAAAAACCAGTAATGCAGCTGCAGAGGCAGGGAATCCACATGGATTTTGTGGACACAGGGGACAATTTGGACCAAATAACAAATCCAATATTTAGTTGCACTTGCATAGCTTAAAACTCAGATTCCTCGTCTGACGAAAAGCTGAAGATTATGTTCAGTTTGTTAGAGACAAGCCCCTGTATATGCTGCAGCAAGCTGGGCCTGAACCCCACAGCAACACCTTTGGTTCTGTAGTACTCTGATGTAGCAGACAAATTCTGTTACAGTCTCATTAAATAACAGACAGGTTTTAAATGAATGAACTCTGAAAATGAATATTACACTCAGACCAGTCTCCTCGGTTTTATTTATTTTAAATTAAATTCCATTTTATGTTCTAGTTTTCAGTATGCAACAGATCTCGTTTTTAACAGACAAGCACAGCTGCATGGGAAGGCGGCAGGAGGAAGCTAATTATTTTGACAGCCGGGTACAGGGCACATCAGTCTTTTGGCAGCTGGGGATGCAGTTTGGGATTGTGGAATAAACATTAACTGGATGTTTCTGGTAAAATGATCAGCAATGGAATTAGTAATGTTTCTATTTAAAGTGTCATCTGTAGGTTTCAGAGTTAACGGGCATTTGAAATGAATGAAGCCGTTGTTGCCACTCAGAGGTAGTATTTCAGGTTGTCTATGGACTCAGGAAGACAGTACTGAACAGGTGTACACTCAGCTATCCTTTCAAAGTGGTTGTCACAACCATAAGGGCTGGAAACAATTAAAGATTCTGAAGCATGACTCTAGGGTATGCGATAGACTCAGCAACAAATACCGTGGCTGCATAGTGGACAGGGCCTTGGTTAAAGGTTTAAGATGTAAAGATGCTCTGGTAGGGGTATCTCTGCACATGGAACATACAAAGGTATCTATTGTGTTTGTTCGACCAGGAGCACCTGTGTGACAGGAAGCTCTTTAACCCTAATGTTTACAAAATACTTATTAGAGAGACAAGGTGGGTGAGGCAATATCTTTTATTGGTGAGAGAGCCAAGCTTTCAAGCTTACACGGCTCTGAAGGATCTGCGTAAGCTTTAAAGCATGGCGCTCTCACCAACAGAAGTTGCTCCAATGAAAGACATTACCTCAACCACCTTGTCTCTCTCATACCCTGGGACTGACATGGATACAACAACACTGCATAGAAAATACTTATGTAAGATACTGGCTGCATTTCCCGAGATTACTTGGGAATGTGGAGGAACACATAGGAACATACAGAACATGGATAACAGTATATACGGACTTCTCTGAACTTAAGATACCATGGTTATCAATATCTAGATGCCTTATTGTATTTACAGCTGGGCAAGGTTTTTTGACAGAAACTTTTTTGGGTGATAAATGCAGATTCGGTGCCACCAGAACATTGCAATAATGTGTGTGTGGTTTCGCTGAATGGTGTCCGTTAAAAAAAATCTTTAAAAAGTAAAAATCAAAACACTGATTTTTTTCAAAATGATTCCAATACTGTTATGTAGCCTTAGATAACTGATGCATTCTGTTGAGAAACTGATTATTTTGGAAATAAATGAAATAAAAAAACAAAAAAATCAGTTTATACTATATTAAAGCTACGAATACACATTATTGCCATTATATAGCTGGCATCATGAAACTATATCTGTGAAAACTGAAATAGAGAAAAATAAAAAAAGCTCAAAAATAAACATTGCCGTGATCCATTTTAATTAGAAAAACTAAAAATCGAACTCTGTCAAGCCCAATCACAAGTGACGAGACAAGAAGATCATTGCATTAACACAATTTAAAATAGACACTGTCAACCTGCTTAACCACAAACTCTAACCTCTAAAAGAGCCAAAGCGCTTAATTCTCCATCATCCCAGTTTGGTTTGGCAAACCCACAGCACAAAACAGCCCGTGTTTTGGTTTCAGTTTCAAAGTCTGTAGAAAGTCGTGTTCATGCCAGCACAGCTCTCGCTATCAGAGCGTGGGAGCACAATACATGCACGTTTACCAGTAAATGACAAATTAACATGGGCAACAACAGCAACAGATTTGCTTTGCTTTACAGCTTTGCCTCTGCCTTTAATCTCAGCCTCAGCTAAAAGCTATTTACCATTATCTTCTTTGGGAACTGAATGTCCTTTTTTATGGGACACTCAACTATACAACTGGGCCACACAATGTCATCAGGTAATACAGCATCTCTGTGCTGAATATTTGTGACTTCCTAGCAGGACCTTTATAATCCACCAGGAAAGACTGAAATATTTTATGAGACGCTCTCACCTTTTTCCGATTTCCGCAGGAAGTAGTAGGCATTTGTGGAACTACCACATCCCATGATCTCCAAACGATGTTTCTATGGGGTTGCAAATAAATACAGTATCATCAAAATCAAGTAAGCAGCACTGGAAAGAGCATTCAATCAGAATCAGGATGGGTGCCCTGTGTCCCAAGCTGCTGAGAGACAATCCTGAATATATTAATACTCAGTAAGGTTCAGAAGCCACAGCTTTACAGGTGGTCTTTCTTGATTCAAGTATAACCCTGACATCTAATTTTCCCAACATACTGTGCATCTGCACACAACCTGGGATGTATTCTTTCGGCATGGTCTCCAGTTTGATTGTTCTAAGTTTCAGGTCAGATATAGGGAAGGAAATTTTGCAGGTATTTTGTTTTTCAATTAAACAGAGATGTTTTAGAATGTTAGGTACCTACATACCAAGTCTGTATTATGTGCCTAAAACAGGTATAGTATTTAGGTATCAACATATTGATGTAGATGGCTAACTTTAGACTCCCATGTTTGAAGAGTAGGTAACCCACAAAACTAATTGGTCTGAACCTTGGTTTGATTTATAAAAAGTGAAAGGTTGTTAGACAAATATTTACACACCCTAGACCGTATTTTATGATTTGCCTACAATTCAGACCAAATAGCTTTGTCTCAGGCCAGTCAGGATCACAAACACACCATGCAATTAGATCATTTTCACCTGGAAACAATGCATATTACAAGTGTCCATTCAGAAATTCAACCCGAATGGCAGGGTCACACTAATCAGAGGTTGCAGAGGTGCAGATAAAGGACAGGATGTCCGAGATGAGCCTGGAAGCAGGAAAGATGGGTTGAAAAGGTGGCTGGAGGCAGGCATTTCCTGTGTATGCATGGGGTGGAGTGGAGTGGAGTGGAGTGGAGAGATCAGGTAGTCCACCAAAAGATTAATTACAATAAAGTTCGTCAGAACAGGACAATTAAAGGAATGCATTCTCCTTGCACTGAACAAGTTTAGTCATTTCTAAATATGGGATGACAACTGTATGAAATTATACATGGGACTTTTCTTTGGGAGTTTGGAGATGTCATAGCCTGAGAATGATGCGAAGCGAGCCCCAAGCACACCATGTCGGCAAGCAAAGCCTTTGTATGTGTCTTACACTCCCCTCCCTTCATCAGGGCCTGTCCCAGGTCAGAAACATCTGACATATTAAAATAAATAACTCTAGGACTGCACTGCATCATTCATTCCATTGGGTGTCTCTCCCTAAGATATATCCCTAATTATGAGGAATTAAAGGACAGGGATGGCATTTAAATCTATTTGCTATATCACAGCTGGAGTAGTGGCAGGTCTAAAATAAACAACTAGCTGTCATAAGAAAATAATCAGCTTTGTTAAATAAATACCGCTTTTCTTCACCTTCTGGTTTTACTCCGGGGGGTATTACACCATCAATGAATTGCTTGGATCCCAGCCACTCTCTTTAATTCTCACCATTGTCAAGAGTGCCAAGACAGCACCCAGCCAGCACACATTTTAGGAATCAGCCAAATTTTGAAATCTCTTACTCTGGGGAACAATCAAAAAACCAAGCCAGTGGGATTCCTTTTTCATCATTCAATCTGTCATTTGTTTTGGAGACCACGGACACAGCCTATGAGCTCATATTCCTTCCAGGTACAGAAGAAACTAGAATGAGCAGAGGAGTCCTGAAGGCTAACACAGCTAAGGTATTCCTGTCCATTCCTTCTGAGACAGGAGGGGATGAAAGATGCTCTGCTTTGGTTTGCGATAGAAGGCGGCAAGTTTAGTACAAAAGCGTGTGGGACAGGAGCCTACATTTTAGGAAGCTGCCATGAAAGGAACATGGCCCATGTCTGTCAGCAATATTTCTGACAACATCTCAGTCAACTGATGGTGAAGCATTGGTCACAGACAGTGCAATGTGAAAACTATGGGGTTTACTTTCAACAGGGTTCTTGGGTGACAGAAAGATGGCCAGGAAGGAGATGCAGGGGGTGGCAGGGAAGGACCTGACTGAGGGGTAAAGAGGGGAGAGATTCATAGTGGGAGTGGCAGACCAGAACTCAACTAGTTTTGAAGGGCACCGAAATAATCTGATTGTGTGGGGAGTGGGGCGCTTTTCCTTCTAGCTCTAGAGCAGTGGTTCCCAAACTTGTTCCACTGCTTGTGCAGGGAAAGCCCCCAATGGGCCGGGCCGGTTTGTGTACCTGCCACGTCCGCAGGTTCGGCTGATCATGGCACCCAGTGGCCGCAGTTCGCCGCTCCAGGCCAATGGGAGCTGCTGGAAGCAGCGCGGGCTGAGGGACTTACTGGCCACCACTTCCAGCATCTCCCATTGGCCTGGAGCAGTGAACTGCGGCCACTGGGCGCCGCGATCGGCTGAACCTGCGGACACGGCAGGTACACAAACCGGCCCAGCCCACCAGGGGCTTTCCTTGCACAAGCAGCAGAACAAGTTTGGGAACCACTGCTCTAGAGGAAGGGGGCCCATCACCTTTCCATCTCCATGCCCTCTCCACCTGCCTCCCGAAACTGGCCACATGCATTCACAAACACTAAGGGTATGTCTACACTACAGGATTAGTCCGATTTTACAGAAATCGATTTTTGGAAACAGATTGTATAAAGTCGAGTGCACGCAGCCACACTAAGCACATTAATTCGGCGGTGTGCGTCCATGTACCGAGGCTAGCATCGACTTCCGGAGCGTTGCACTGTGGGTAGCTATCCCACAGTTCCTGCAGTCTCCCCCGCCCATTGGAATTCTGGGTTGAAATCCCAATGCCTGATGGGGCCAAAAGTTTGTCACGAGTGGTTATGGGTAAGCGTTGTCAGTCAATCCTCCCTCCGTTAAAGCAACGGCAGACAATCATTTTGCGTCCTTTTCCCTGGAATGCCCGGGCAGACGCCATAGCACGGGAACCATGGAGCCCATTCAGCCTTTTTTCACTGTCACTGTATGTCTACTGGATGCTGCTGACAGACGCAGTACTGCAGCACTACACAGCAGCATCCCCTTGTCTTTTGCAAGTTAGCAAAGATGGTTACCAGTCATACTGTATCGTCTGCTGCTGTCATGGGTGCTCTTGGCCGGCCTCAGTGAGGTCGGTCAGGGGCACCTGGACAAAAATGGGAATGACTCCCCAGGTCATTCTCTTCTTTAAATTTTGTCTAATGGAGAGTCAGTCCTGCCTAGAATATCAGGCAAACCTAAAGAACCAGAGAGGCAAACGGCCGCTCTGGGTCAGAGCCCCAGACATCCCGCAGAAATGATGAGCTGCATGCCATTCTAGGGGTACCCCTGGAACAACCCCACCTGTTGCTTCCCTCCTCCCCCACCCCTCCTGGGCTACCGTGGCAGTTATCCCCCCATTTGTGTGATGAAGTAATAAAGAATGCAGGAATAAGAAACAACACTGACTTTATTGCAAGCAGAGATCAAAGCGGGGAGGGGAGGGCGGTTGGCTTACAGTGAAGTAGAGTGAACCACCATTCTGCACTTGCTCAGCCTATAGCTGAAAATGGGAATCTGTGATAAGCACTAGGATAGAAGCACAGGCAGGACTGAATCTCCATTTGTGTGTGGGCCTTTGGTTGACACTGGTAAAATACAAAATGTCCCAGGATATGTATGTTGGGGGACAGTTCTAAACAGCAGCTTAATTTTTTTATTTGCAGCAAAATGTAGAGGTCTAAGTATCTGATTGTGAGCCCTGGTAGCAAGGAGTAGGCTGGGGTAGGCGCGACCACACGGTGCTGCTGACTGGGAGAGTAGCCTGAGGCAGAAGCCTCCAGCTGGCATGATATTCCAGGCAGGACTGAATCTCCATTAGACAAAACTTAAAGAAGAGAATGACCTAGAGTCATTCCCATTTTTGCCCAGGTGCCCCCGGCTGACCTCACCGAGGCCAGCCAGGAGCACTCACGGGACGACAATGACAGATATCAGTCATACTATACCGTCTGCTGTCCGCAAGGCAAGGCAAGGCAAGGGGATGCTGCTGTGTAGCACTGCAGCACCGTGTCTGCCAGCAGCATCCAGTAAACATATGGTGACATTGAAAAAAGGCGAGAAACTATTTTTTTCCCTTTGCTTTCACAGGGAGTGGGGGGGTGGGCGGCGTGTGGAAGGGGCTGATGACATATAACCTGAACCACCCGCAACAATGTTTTTGACCCTTCAGGCTTTGGGAGCTCAGCCCAGAATTCAAATGGTTTTCGGAGAGTGCGGGAACTGTGGGATAGCTACAGTCGTCAGTCACCCCTCCCTCCGTGAGCATCCATTTGATTCTTTGGCTTTCTGGTACGCTTGTCTCAGCTCCTTAAGTTTCACGCAGCACTGTGTTGAGCCCCTGTTGTGGCCTCTGTCCATCATGGCCTTGGAGATTTTTTCAAATGTTTTGGCATTTCATCTATTGGAACGGAGTTCTGATAGAACAGATTCATCTCCCCATACAGAGATCAGATTCAGTATCTCCTGTACGGTCCATGCTGGAGCTCTTTTTTGATTCTGGGACTGCATGGTCACCTGTGCTGATCAGCGCTCCACGCTGGGCAAACAGGAAATAAAATTCAAAAGTTCGCAGGGCTTTTCCTGTTTACCTGGCCACTGCATCTGAGTTCAGATTGCTGTCCAGAGCGGTCACAATGGTGCACTGTGGGATAGCTCCCAGAGGCCAATACCGTCGAATTGCGGCCACATTAACCCTAATTCGAAATGGCAATGTCGATTTCAGCGCAACTCCCCTCGTCAGGGAGGAGTACAGAAATCGATTTTAAGAGCCCTTTATATCGAAGTAAAGGGCTTCGTTGTGTGGACGGGTGCAGGGTTAATTCGATTTAACGCTGCTAAATTCAAGATAAACTCGTAGTGCAGACCAGGCCAAAGTAACAATGCCTACAAGGCGTTGCAATAAAAGGGCACGCGTGCAGCTTATTCTCACCTACATAGGAAAATTCAGTTCCGTTCTGGTGCCATGAACGGTGAGAAACCACTGAAGTGAGAGCTGTGCAAACAGCAGCTGTAAACCCAGCATTAAATCCCCACCACCATGGGGCCTTGGGGAAAAACTGCGGAGAGGAGCCAGCCCTAGACTCCAGCGGCAGGGGCAGCAGCCACCAAACAGGGACCCCGGGACACTCCAGTCTAAACTGTACAATTTTCTGACTCTCCCTGCCCTGTGCTGACTGCAGGGGCACCATGGGGTGGGGGAAGGGGAGACACAGTGGTACCCTCCTGCTATCCTGGGGAGCCCTGGCTGAGCTGCACGGTTGTAAGTGAAGTGGGGTGCTCTGAGCAGAGCCTCACCCTCACAGGAGAGCCGTGACTGGTCCACAGTGTTGTCAGTCAACAGAGCTCTGGGTGGGAGGGGACTCCCCCAATGAACCAGGTGAGTGGGGGAAGGGGTGGGTCAAACAGGGACTTCCCCTCCGCCCCCCAATCCCTTTCACATGCCTCCTCCCCCTGACCCTCCCACTCTCTCTGCAGGCAGGGGCCATGGACCTGTGATTGAGGGGAGGGGGCACTGCCAGGGGATTCAGGGATGTGTGCAGAGGTGGGAGGCACTGCTGGGTGCCATAGGAAAGAATCACAACAAATGCTCCCTGCGGGGAAGCACCAGCCCCAACCCGGGATGCACCACAGAACGTCCTCCAGTTGAGAGCTCTGCTTTAATCCCAGAACGCCGCCCTGGAAAACATCCTCCCATCTAATCCTAGACATCGAGTCAGTCTTACTGCCAGGGCCAGATCGCCCCTCCTGGGTTTCCTCCGCTGCTTTGTGCCCCCAAGGACAAGACTTCACTTCTGGAAAACTATAGCACAGTCAAAAACATCGCAGCATGGGATCTTGGTTCTCCGCCTAGTTGTGATGTTGTGTCATTATTATTTGTATTACCAAAGTCCTAGGCCCCCTAGTCCTGGGCAAGGACCTCATTGTGTTGTACACACGCAGATGAGACAGTCCCTGCCCCAATGAGTTTACAGTCTAAATGCACGGAGACCGTCCTAATAAGCAGATATTAAAAAGCAAAGCAACAGTGATAAAAAGCTGCACAATGACCAAGAACACTCACCTACTCTTCAAACCAGAGCCCAACAGATAAAAAAAACAAAAGACAAAGAAAGAACAAAAGCACCAAAGAATGACAACTGCATTGACAGTCAGGTTGAGCCAGTCAGCAAAGCAGCACAAGTTATGTCTTCGTAAAAAAACAAAAACATATGCACAGCGCCATTTCCCTGCTCAGCAGTGTTGTAATCATTGCACTTAAATATAGACAAGACTTGCAAGAGTCCACACCTCCTACCAATACAGCATATATACTCCGCTGTTGGGTCAGGAATCAAACTGAGACTACAACAGATCTTTGTTTTGGTGTGACGATTCTCATCACTGAGTTTTCTAAACACCCAGAATACATATATTAAAAAGGCAAATGATGAAGAAAAAATAAGGTGCAAGTCAGAGCCAGGGGCAGCTCTAGGCTTTTTGCCACCCCAAGCACGGCAGGCAGGCTGCCTCTGGCGGTTTGCCTGCGGAGGGTCCGCTGGTCCCGTGGCTTCGGCGGACCCTCCGCAGGCAAGCCGCCGAAGGCACCCTGCCTGCCGCCCTCGCAGCGCCGGCAGAGCGCCCCCCACGGCTTGCCGCCCCAAGCACACGCTTAGCGTGCTGGGGCCTGGAGCTGCCCCTGGTCAGAGCATGTCTTAGAAAAAAGAAATAACTTGCAAGTCAGAGCTAAAAGTTTCCTGGGCAACCCAAGAATTAATATTCTTGATAATCTTTATGGGACTTAGTTTTGCACTGAGCAGCTACATGAACTTTCCTGAGATTGTCCAGGATGGAAATCAGCACAGAATTTGCCACCGTAGCTATAGAAATCTAAGACATCACGCGAAAACACTATGTTGTTTAGGTACAGGAAAATGCATTGTTATAAAGTAGAAACACAGCTGAGAAAGATTCTACCTAGGACCTATGTTATGTGGGGCTTATACAACAGAATCCAAATTGCTTCGGCAACTCCAGATATGCGTGGATAATCGAGAGCTCAGATAATCAGAATTCAACAGACAGGGAGTCAACAGAATAGACATACACTGGCACCTCATTAGATAGGATCACAGATGCTGGAACTAGGGGTGCTGCCACATGCGGTGGCTTGAAGTGGTTATATACAGGGTTTACAGTTTGGTTCATTGGCTCTCAGCATCCCCACTATACAAATTGCTCCAGCACCCCTGGATAGGATGGATAGGATAAGGGGGAGTTGGAATAATCGGGATTCTACTGTATTACTAAGTAGTGGGACCATCTATGGAACGTGGCCAAGCCTGCTGTAAAAAGGAAGATATTACCATGTCATCTACAAACCACCAGTAACTACAAATTAAGATTTTGCAAGAAAAAAAAATAAAAAAAAAGATTAAAATAAAAGTCAAACAAGAAAAAATTCAAGGTAACTGACACTAAAGACCCAACAGCTTGTCTTTACCTCCTGATAGCAAACACACGCGTTCCACTGTTTGCAGTAGAGTTGGATCCAGACATAGGCTGATAAGGGTTGTTATGTTTTATAAACACAGTCATCTTGCACGTGAGTAGCAGCTGGGATGTTGGCAAAGAGAAATGCACTTAGAAAACACTGTGTCTCACACAGCTGATAGCGAAAGAACTTTATCAAGGTCCACTTCCCCCCACAGGAGTTATTTAATAACTCTACCACACAAGACACTGCTACAAAGAAAGAAGAAATAGAAAATTTACCTTGTCCTCAATCTCTAGTTTAAAGAAGAATTTATTTGGATAAACACTTCAAAGCTCTCTGGTTTTTTGTTTTTTTAACGTGGTTTGTTGTTTGTGCGTGTTTGCACACATATATGTATATAATCAGCCTTTGACGCTCAACATGATCAAAAGTCTCCGAGATGATTTAGTCGTACAGTCCCATCTGAGGCCTTAAAATGATGAACGAGCTACTCCAAGCATATCTTCCCCTTAGCCACTCTGTGAAAATTCCCATTTCCTTTTGCACGTCCAGCATGAAGCACATGTGCTGGTCCGCAAAGAGAGCACAGACCTTATGATTTATTTACTGCACACTTGTTTTGAGAAGCTTTCAAAGCCTCCCCATGTGACACTTACAAAAGGCAAGAGATCTGAAACGGATTAGGATTACTGGCAGGGATTATGGATGGGAAATGTAGCACGCCGGCCTCTCGTGTCTTAACTGAGCAACCAGCTCTTATACACCGTCCTGCTGCCTTTTGTTACATGAAAAGTTTCTCTGGGGGAAAAGTTCCCACTCAATCCCTACTTTGGGAGGAAAGGTCCCTTGCTCAGGTCAGGATTTTGTAGTGCAGAAATAAAGTGCAGAGGACATAGGCAAATTAAAACCCAAAAGAGAAAGCTCTCGGTTCCTGGAACTGCAGAATGGCTTTGTCTGTTCCTCCTTTGGTTCCTTTTAGGATTAATCAGACAAAAAGCTTCAAAGTAACACAGACGCCATCAGCAGATACCCTTGCCAGCACAGGGCTGTTAATAGCTAGAAAATCCATAGTTGACTCATCTTGTCGGGGACCACTATGCTTGCTGGGAATATAATAGCGTTTTTAACCAAATGTGAATCCCAGTGGATGCAGTTTTGCATTCCTAGCTAAAATCTGGATTCGGAGAACTAGAAAGGAGCCTCCTCCACCATCCTTGTATTCTGAAGGGTTCATCCTCCACATAGATGCAAAAATCCTTATTGTGGTGCTGGAACTAAGGATGCTGCCACACGCCCTGGCTTGAAGTGGTTTCCATTATATACAGGGTTTACAGTTTGGTTCAATGGCTCTCAGCACCACCACTATATATATTGTTCCAGCACCCCTGTACTGAATCCCAGTGAATTGATGTCATCTTTCCTTGTGGCAATCCTTTGCTTAGGAAAAGTAATGAAAAGACTGCCTGAAGAAACCATTATAAAAGTCACACTGTATATGCAGCAGCAACTCTTTGGTACTCGTTGGGCTCTGCCACACTTGGAAAAAGAAAAACAAAAATCAACCTAAATTAAAAAAAAAAATAAAAGGTACTTGCACACACCATTTACAGCAGTTACCCTAAAGGCGAATTAAAACAGTGGAGTTCAGTATTAGTTGTTCATGAGTAATCAGACTGCTGCTGGGTGTTTGTGAAAATTGTTTGCAACAAACCACACTGACATTTGCTTGCATAAACTATTCAGTGGGTACTTACGGATGACAAATGTCTGCAAAACCAGGATCCATTTGCAAACAGGAAAAAAAAAAAGCTATATTCACAACAAATGTTACTCGCAATGAGTAATTTGATCATATCTATAAACCACAAAGATTCCGTGCCAGATCCTTAGCGAATGTAACTCAGCAGACCTCTAGGAAAAGTCCACAGATCTATGCCTATTTACACCAGCTGAAGATCTGGTCCCCCAGCTTTGGGTGTGGCTGTTATGCAAAGATATGTGAATGAGAGAGAGGCTGCCAGCTCTACAAATTAAAGTGACGTAGATACGGAATTAAGAAATCGGTGTGGCCTCCTTTATTCCCACATTCTTCCTGGAACCCTCTGCTTCCCATCACATCAATTATGACACTATCTCAATAACTGACGCTCCTGAGTAAACTGGGTCAAAGCAAAGCTTGCAGTGCCTTTATCCAGGTAAAAAGTAGAGCATGTAGGTAAGTACGTAACGACATTTAGCTAGATACGGCATGATGAGATAAAGGACGCATGTTTCTATAAAGCTCTGTTAGGAAAAGCTCACATGACCAATTCAAAAATATTGCAAGGGACGCTGTGAATCAATGTTTTAAAGGGAGCAATCGCTTTGGAAATTATTTTGCTACGCAATGAATTGTATCTAAATTTGATTGCAGAAGAGCACTACAGGTACTGAGATGCTGTCTGATTTTATCCAGCAGTCCAACCTCCTAGACTTCGGAAGGGCTGCATACCCAGCCTCTGCTTCCACACCCAGACAACAATCCCTGAAGTCCTGCTATATTAAAGGTGTCCTGCATAGGGAATCAGAAAGGCAAAACCCCAGCTCTTTTTTTTTTTAATGTAGAAAGACAGTCAAGATACACTAAATACTTGCCCACTGTTACTTTTTCACATGAGCCATGGCTGAAAGGACCATGTGGATGGTCTGTGATTCCAAAGGGAAGAGAAAGGGGCAGGTGGAGGCCGGAAAAACATGCATTTGTCTCATCTTCAGTCATTTTGAGTACATTTCAGTGGAGCTCTCATCTTAGCATGCGGTGCATACACCTACTGTGCAGTATTCAATATAGAATGCCATTTCCGCCCATTTCACCAAGGCCCTGGGGGTTACCCTGGCAGAGAGTAGGTCTACACTGCAATCGGAGGTGTTACTGCAGCTCTTACCTAGGAAACTTTTGATTTGAAGACCTATAGTCCCATCTTACAGTCCTGCTTCGGGCTAAATTCCCACTGACATCAATGAAAATTGTGCCCTATTAGGAATGAGATCCTGAACACTGAAACCATAAGGGTAGGTATTAACCTAAAATCAATCCTTCCAACTCTGTGTTTTTCCTACAGCACCACAAATTGAATGAGTGACAGGTGCACGTTCACAGCACGATCAAAGGGAACATAGCTGCAAAATTTCTACTGTGCAAAGGAAATTCAGCCTCTGTTCATCCACAACCCCCTTAGGCTCAGTGCCATTATATCCCATAGGCTAAGCCTGGCTGTTCTATCCTGGAGGAAAGCACATTAATTATAAGTTACACACCGTCCAAAGTTGCTCTGCGCACTACCTTAGCATAAAGAACCACCTCTCAGACTGAGTGGTAATCTTCAGGGAAAATCAGCAATTCAGATCAAGGACAAACAGTGTATTTCCAGCCACTCTACAGCAATGCTAAGGGAATGCAATTTAAATTGCACTGGGATATCACTGGGAAAACATACCCTTCCATCACCTATCACCTTGCGGTCCAATTAAGGGCCAAGGAAATGCTGGAACACAGGAGAACCAGTCTGATTCCAGGGTCCCATGGGAGGTGTATTGCAGGGAGCCTGCACTGGGGATCCAGGCCCCTGTGTGCTGCAGAACACATCTCTGCATGGCCCTTCTCCACTCAGAGGAGGTAGGGGAGGGATGGGGGAAGAACACAGGCCTATTCACTAACCAGACACAGTTCCATGGAGGAGCAGCAATCTCACCAGCTGCTGTAACCCTGGTGCTGTAGCAGTGCCTGCAGAGTTCTCACTGCCCGTCCCAACCCGCCCAGGGATTGCTCCAGCACTCAGCTCATTTTACTCAGGGCTGTTGCTAAAGAGAGGACCATGAGGCTTCCGCTATGGATGTGGATCACAGGCCCCTTACATGTCCGATGAAAGAAGAATAACGAAATAGCCCTAAACAAGCCAGAGAGTCAGCTGAATATTTTTATTTCAGTATTTTCTTACTGGCCAAGCAAAAATAGAGACTTTTTATTATTAATAAACTCATCAGTACATTCATTTAAAGTGCACATTGCATTCCAGAAACACGAGTAAAAATCAGTTCCCTCTCTTTTAAAAATCTGCTAGAAAGCCAATGAAATTTTTAAAAAGTTAGTAAAACCTTCTGTGATGGGTTCAGTCACAGAGACCCCCTTGGGACTGTCACCTGACATGCTGGAATTACCTCTGAGCCCACTCTCCCTGCCAGCTTGGGACTCCAGAATCCTGCCTTGTTGAGCCAGACACACTAGCCTGCTGCAACACAGACCCAGGTCTGGTCCACGCCCCCAAAGCTGCAGACTTTAAAAACTGCTGAGCAGGTCACTTATCTCCAGCACCCAGATACCCAGTTCCCAATGGGATCCAAACCCCAAATACATCCATTTTAATCTGTATAAAGCTTTTACAGGGTAAATTCAAAAATTGTCCGCCATCTACAACACTGATAGAGAGATATGCACAGCCGTTTGCTCCCCCAGATATTAATCACTTACTCTGGGTTTACTAATAAACAAAAATGATTTTATTAAGTATAAAAAGTAGTATTTAAGTGGTAGGGTGTGACGTTACTGACATGCACTGTGATCGTATAGATCATTGTTGCAACCAGGGTTCTATGGTTCCACCAGGTCTTGTAAAGAAGAGGTCAAGTGGGGTGTGCATGGAAAGGTTGTAGTTTGCTGGTTATGATTATGCTGTCTGTATGTGTGTATCATTTTTGTATCTGAAGTTATGAATACTGGCTTTGTACTTGTATCTCAGTGTGTTTGATTCTAAGTAGCCTCAGTGAAGCATTTGGTCAGCTTCTTGAGAAAGGACTATTCTCAGTAAGTGCCCAATCAAGAAACACTTAACTGACGCTGGACTTTGGGAGATGCCAGTCCACATCTGAGCTTTTCTGGGAACGTTCAAACTAACATGTAAACAATGGCGTCGGCCTGCAAAAAGCTGAATCATTCATGGACATTTGACTTGCCCAGGTGGCTACAAACTCCATCTTGCTGCTGTGACTTTGCACAGAAGAACAAAGGGGGTTCCGCTCACAAGAGAGAGACTATTAAAGTCCCTGGAAGCCTCTCCATTTTGTCTTCAGCTGGCTCAAGAGATGGACTCTCCACCCCCAAGAGATGCCTGAAAGAAACTGGAACAAACAACAGTAACTACAGGGGTGTGAGTGATTGCTGGACCCAGAATAGGAAGGAGTCCAGTCTGTGAAAGAAGCTTATTGGAACATCTCTGGGGGTGAGATTTCATCTGTAATCAGTTTATTAATGTATTAGTTTTAGACTTGCGGGTTTTGTTTCATTTTGCATGGTAACTTACTTTGTTCCATCTGTTATTGGAACCACTTAAATCATACTTTTTATACTTAATAAAATCACTTTTGCTTATTTTTTAACCCAGAGTAAGTAATACCTGGGGAGCAAACAGCTGTGCATCTCTCTCTATCAGTGTTATAAAGGGTGGGCGATTTATGAGTTTACCCTGTATAAGCTTTATACAGAATAAAACGGATTTATTTGGGGTTTGGCTCCCAGAAAGACTGAATACTGGGTGCTGGGAAAGTCTGTTAACTAAGAAGCCTCTGAGCTGAGTGGATCTCAGTTTCAGTGAACTGCAGGGAGGCATGGCCCAGCCTCTTGGTCTGTGCTGTAGCTGACTGGAGTGTCTAATTCAGCAAGATGGGAGTGGAGGGAAGTCTTCTCTGGCAGGGGAGTTTGTTCTCAGTGGTATCCCAGCACATCTAGTGACAGTCTTGAGGGAGTTTCTGTGACCAAACCCGTCACGTAAGTGGTTCCAAGTAATAGCAAACAAAGCAAAGTAAGTCACCAAGCAAAATAAAGCAAAACCGCACAAGTCTAAGCCTAATATATTAAGAAACTGTTTACAAGTAAAATCTCACCCTCAGATGTTCCAATAAGCTTCTTTCACAGACTAAAAAGTGACAAAAAGAGTCCTGTGGCACCTTATAGACTAACAGACGTATTGGAGCATAAGCTTTCGTGGGTGAATACCCACTTCATCGGATGCATGTAGTGGAAATTTCCAGAGGCAGGTATAAATATGCAGGCAAGAATCAGGCTAGAGATAATGAGGTTAGTTCAATCAGGGAGGATGAGGCCCTCTTCTAGCAGTTGAGGTGTGAACACCAAGGGAGGAGAAACTGCTCTTGTAGTTGGCTAGCCATTCACAGTCTTTGTTTAATCCTGAGCTGATGGTGTCACATTTGCAAATGAACTGAAGCTCGGAAGTTTCTCTTTGGAGTCTGGTCCTGAAGTTTTATTGCTGCAGGATGGCTACCTTTAAATCTGCTATTGTGTGTCCAGGGAGACTGAAGTGTTCTCCTACCGGTTTTTGTATATTGCCATTCCTAATATCTGACTTGTGTCCATTTATCCTTTGGCCAGACTGGACAGTCACTACGTAAATGTACATAGCAGAGGGGCATTGCTAGCACATGATGGCGCAGATTACATTGGTGGATGTGCAGGTGAATGAACCGGTGATGGTGTGGCTGATCTGACTAGATCCTGTGATGGTGTTGCTGGTGTAGCTATATGGGCAGAGTTGGCATCGAAGTTTGTTGCATGGATTCATTCCTGAGCTAGAGTTACTATGGTGTGGTGTGTGGTTGCTGGTGAGAATATGCTTAAGGTTGGCGAGTTGTCTGTGGGCGAGGACTGGCCTTCCTCCCAAGGCCTGTGAAAGCGAGGGATTGTTGTCCAGTATGGGTTGTACATCACTGATGATGCGTTGGAGAGGTTTACAGATCCAGACTAACATGGCTACCCCTCTGATAGTTTCACAGACTAGAATCCTTCCTAGTCTGGGCCCAATCCTTTGCTGGAACTAACAAGGACGGTCCTAGGGGAGACATCGTAGGTGAAAAGCAGGGGTGTTGTCATGACTCACAGCCCCCTTTGTTCTGTTCCACCCCCTTTTATAGCTTTGGCACCAAGCGGGAATCTTTTGTCCCTCTGGGTCCTCACCCCTCCTTCTAAATGGAAAAGTACGAGATTTAAGATGGATTCCAGTATCATGTGACATGATCACATGTCCTGTGAGACCTCATTCTTCATTACCCACGGACTGGCCCACACATTCACAGGAAGGCTTGCAGGTAAATAAACCCATTCACAACCAATTGTCCTAGTCAATGGGAGCCATCAAGATTCTAAGCCACCATTAATGGCCCACACTTTCCATAGTTACAATAGGACCTCAGAGTTATACTTCATATTTCTAGCTTCAGATACAAGAATGATACATACATACAAATAAGATGAACACATTCCGATTATAAGTTTTGTAATGATACCTTACAAGAGACCTTTTGCATAAAGCATATTTCAGTTGCATCATATTCACATTCACAAGCATATTTTCATAAAGCATATGGAGTGCAACATCACATCTTCATTCCAGAACACGAACAAAATCAGAATCTTGCAAGTCAGCTTTACCTGAAATCTTCATGGAATTGTTTTGTACAAAACCACTACAGTGCATTAATTTAGTTTAAAAGTGATGCTGAACTTGGAAAGCTTCAGCTTTCCCCCCTTTTGTCTGTTAAAAGAGAGAGAGTAAGAAGAAATGAGCATGGATCTGCACCGAGCAGAGAAATAAAGCAAACACTTTAAATTCTCCAGCAGAAAAAAAATAAACCCTGCTATCTCAAAAGCTCAACATGACCACTGCTAACCCTAGGGTCAAATCCATGTCCAGCTAAAGTCAACAGCCAAACTCCCACTGAAGTCAATGGGATCAGAATATAGCCCTGAAGGAATTCTCCTCTCTTCCAGGAATGGGAATGCAGCAGCAGCAGTCACACCTCAACCTCCTGCCACAGCCCTGAGCCCCTCTCCCACACCCCAAACCCCTCATCCACAGGTTTGTTGGGTCACAGGCATCAACAATTTTCTTCAATTGGGTCGCCAGAAAAAAAGTTTGAAAACCACTGTTTTATAGGACTGCACCTCTAGCCCCTGCTGGACATTTAAACTGCATCATTAAAAGCTTCATAAAATTAAGTGTGATTTTTAGGCCCGACCCAGGACTGAAAGAGCAGGCCGTTGAACTTCAGTGGGAGTTGGGCTCTTATGAAAAACTCGATTCAGGAAATTCAAATAAAATAACTTCGAATTAATTTCGTTCTTTAGACATACCCTAGGTTCCCACAAAGTTCCCTCACCTCAACAGGACAGGAAATCCCATCCACAGGTACCACTGAGAGTTCATACTCAATGAAAACTGCTCTCAGCATCAATATGTTACTTACACATGTTCACTCCAAGGTTCTGATCCGTGTCATGTACTTGTCTGGGGCTGCAGCACTCATTACTGTGGTATATATTGTGTAACTGGGGGGAAAGGGGGAAAAAAGATGTACTGTATGCTTAAAATACCATCCCAAATCCAGGAAGATACAGGTAACAACAGCAAAGCAACAGAATCAATCTTAGTAGAAAGAAACATTCTACATGTCAGAATCAAAACAATAGAAAGGCACAGAGTGTTGAACTATCTGGAAGAGTTTGGTAATGCTGACAGCCAAATTCTCTCCTGGTGAAAACTGGCACAGCTCTATAGACATCAAGGGAATTTTACCCAGCAGAAAATATGCCCTAAATTGTGATTCTGCATCTATTCTATCAGTTTACTAGAATATTAATATTATTGATCTCAATTGCTACAGTGACAGAATTCGAATTGTGAGAAAGAGTATAAACACAATATATAGGTGATTAAATCCTTATTGCTGATCCCGAGGAACCAATTCCAGAGCTCTTAGCGTGAGTGAGGGAAGCTGTGGAAATACTGAGCTACATTTAAAGGTAAAACAGGACAACGGGAAGAAGGGGAAGATATACATTTTTGTAAAATACAGAGCCATTATGGAGCAAGTGAAAGAACTCAGTGCTGGTTAGGCATGCAGTAGCTTGTAAAACTATACTCAGTAGCTATGTTATGCATGTATTATTTTTTCCTCTTCAAAGCAAAGCATATTTACTAACACAGATTAACAAAGGCAAGAGTTACAACAAAAACTAAGTGGAAAATGAACGCTCAACATATCAGGAGCAAGATGCACCACTCAGCAGAAGAGCAGTTGGTCTGAATATCAATCTGCTTCATTGTTGTGTATCACTATGAAGTTTAGACTCCACGCACAGGAGGACTGAGCCTTATGAAATACGATTCTTTCACTGGACAGCGAGTGACCGACAAAGAAACAAACCCAAGCGAGGGCAGACACTGAAAAGCATCGTGCACAGGAGCAGTGTTTAGGGCTGGGGAAAATCATTAGATATTTTGCGTATTTAAAGGAAAATCATCTGACAATCGAAATCAATATTAAATATAAACTGCCCTGGAGTGGCAGTGGGCACTGATATATGTTTCTAAACATGATACTTACTTGTTTAAGACCAGCCTCACTGATAATACCTATTAAAAAAAAATTAAATTGTGTCAGATTAAAAGAAGTGTTAAAGGCTTTTTAGAAACAGTGGGATACAATTATTTAAGATGGATAATGCAAGATCAAAGGTTACCCTATCCATTTTTAAAAATCAGAGCACTTTACTGAACATTTTGAAACAAAAAAGCTTTGAGAATGCCCAAAGTTTGTCAAGTTCCTGCATTTAAGAGGCAGATATCAACCTTCTCTCTACATTCTACCCCCTCAGCGTCTGTAGTATTTATACATGTGCTTGTATAAAATAAATCATCTAATAATGCTGGTGATACAGTCAACTTGCGTCCCTCACATGCTCCTGTCTGAGCAGGTCAGAACACAGCTATGTTACACATGCTCCTCGTTTAAAAGTAATAGTTCATAGCTTCCTAAAGGGAATGAGGCACCTTTCTAGACCTGGGTCCTTTAGTCCACGCCCACAATAGTGCAGGATTTTACTCTGTGTTATAGGCCTGATCAAAAGCCCGATGGGCTTTAAATGATTGGGAGTTTTTTAGCTAACTTCTATGGGCTTGGGATCAAGCCCCATATGTTAAATGGCCTAAGCCAGTAGTTCTCAAACTTCTGTCCTGGTGACCCCTTTCACATAGCAAGCCTCTGAGTGTGACCCCACCTTATAAATTAAAAACACTTTTTTATATATTTAACCCCATTATAAATGCTGGAGGCAAAGCGGGGTTTGGGGTGGAGGCTGACAGCTTGCGACCCCCGCATGTAGTAACCTCCCAACCCCCAGTTTGAGAACCCCTGACCTAACCCAATTATTGGAATCACCCCTTGCTCAGCTTTGCCTGTAAAAATCTCTCCACCCAAACAACGCAAGCATTTTAGAAGCATGTAATGTCACTCAGTGGAAACTGGGAGTACTGTGGCATGAAAACAGGCTCTGGCACCTTTTGAGTCTGAGCCTGCTGCAATGTCATTCCTCCTGCAGAGGTTGTACATGGTTAATCTGGTGGCCTCTATGGCTGTGCTAGGTAGAATTTTGAAAGGACGAATGATCTGAGTTTGGAGACGACATGTCACTTGAGAATGTGGCATCATACATTGTCATATTCTTTTAGAAGGGCTGAACCAAAATTCTGACTCTGAACACCACAGAAGCATTTCATTCCAGCTCCAAATCCAGAGCCCATCACTCAAAAAACCCCCCAGTACTTTGCCAACGGTCCCCATGACCAAAAAACTAAAAAAAAAATTAAAAATTCCAATACTGTTTTTTCTATTGACTTATACTCATTTTTCGTAATATATTCCATTATCCAAACATCTGGGGAGTTCCAATTTTCACTCCTCCATTAAAACTTTTAGTTTCTGTATGAAACTAAGTTTTGTGTTGTTGCCATATTTTTCCACCAAAGAGGTCATTGCCAAAGCCCATGATAATTTAATAATTACAAAATAATTAAAATTCTTCTCTCCTCCTCTGTGACTTCTGAAGCATTGCAAAAAAAAACCTGATTGAAACCACCACAGTTATTAAATATAATGGGTAGAAATCAGTGGGACTTGTGCTTTTAAACTCCGTTATATGCTTCTGAAAGTCTACCATATCTGAATTACGGCCTAAAAACCCCACAGGAATCAAAGCTGCCCCGTCTCAGATGAAAAATAATCTGAATAGATTTACATTAAATTACAACAAAATAAATTAAGCTGGTATGCAAAGTATTTCTGAGACAGACTTTGAATAACTGGAGATATAAACTCTTTGGGGCAGAGTCTGTCTTCTTGTATGTACAGTGCCTAGCACAATTGGGCCCTGATCCTTCACTGGCACTAGCACAACATATAAATAGTCTTAATACAGATCTTCAAATTCAGCCTTAAAACCGCAATAATAATTTACACTTCTACAGCATGTTTTGTCTGAGGATCTCAAAGCACTTGAACAACCTCGTGAACTAACGCTCTTTGTGAAATACGTATTACCAGCCATGTTTTATCGGCCGGAATACAGAGACACAGAGAGGGTAAGGATCAAATTTTCAGAAGTGCCCAATTAATTCCGGATGCTCAGTTTGAGACCATTGCAGCCTAATTTTCAGAGAAGCTGAGCGCCCACACTGTCAGCTGGAGCCAATGGGGGCTGAAAATTACACTCCAGGATTCTCAACTTGGGTGCTCCAAAACTGAGTCACCCACAATTAACAGACACTGGAAAATTTGGGCTTAAGTAACTTGCCCATGGTCACAAATTGAATCAGCCTGGCTCAGTTCTCCATCACTAGAGCACAGTTCCAGTGACCCTGGATGACAACAACCACACAAATGAGCAAAAATTAGCCCTTTGCTGTATGTCCTTCACCATGCACTGCCTATGTAGTTTTCCAAATCCTCACTAAAAACAATCACATTCCTCAATCGCTGCTCTAACCATCTCTCCAAACAGCAGAATTTTAAGTCAACATCTAGACATCATGATGCAAAATTTAAAAGAAATACCTGAAAGAGGGTCTCAAAATTAATATTCTCCCATCCAGTGGCATTGAGAGCTTTAATGGCTGCAGTTCTGCAAGGAAATGATGCAATGTCATTCAAGAAAAATAATCATCATATAAAACATTATGCAGCCTGAATGAGAAATGTTTGCCACTAAAATCAATTCATGTCAAAACATCTACCTGGGTCTCAATTACTCTAAAAGATGGTATGAGCTGAATCCAGTCCCCCATAAAATTGAATGAGAGGCATTACCATTAAAGGACATAGCTACAGAACTGCAGCCAATCTGCCAACATATTTTGCGCCCTTGCATCAAACAGTCAATCAACTAAAAATGTTGCTGAAGCATTTAACAGTGCCTCCAAACAGTGCCTGGATACTGTGACTAGGGTTAAATTCTGTTTTCTACTGGGACATCAACCCCAAGCATCTTTCCCTTCCCACAATTTTCTTCTGCCTCACATTAGAGAGCCGTCACCTTGTAACCACTGTGCTCCCAGCCAAAGAGCACTGGAACCAGTCAGTATCACTCCTTACCTGGTCTAGTTTCTTCCGAATGATGCTGCAGGAGCTGAAGCGGCTGCCTGCTCAGCACACGAAGCTGCCCAGGGGAGCACCCAAAAGTCTGTGTCACCTCTTATATACGAAAACAGCATCCGAGGTCACAATCCAACTCAAACTCACCTTCGATCATCAAATGGAGGAGGGGTTGTCCAGTGGTCATAGTTTGTCTCTACACGGAACCACCTACACCACAAAACAAACCAAAACAGCAAGTGTAATTTCACCCAGTTGCACATGTGGCTAATAAAAACAGACATGAGTCATTATGTCTCTATTTAAAAAGAACAAAAAGGTTCCCCCACAAGTCTGTCAATTCCCCTGTCAATAAGAAGCCCAATGGCACAGTAAAAGGCAAGCTCCCGGTTGTACTGAGCGTTCCCATACATAGACTGTTAAGGAGATTGACAGTAATGAGAGTTTTTCCAAAGGCAAAACTGCCATTGACTTCAAGTGAAGCAGAATCAGGCCCTTAAAATGGAATCTGGTCTGAGAAGAAACTATATAACAACAGACCTCTCTCATTCATTGGCTCTGCTCCCAAAGAACCTTAAGTTTTTTGGCATGTTTGTTTGTTTTACTTCAGTGAAAAAAATAAGGTTTTTAAAAATGCTTTTTACTTCTGTTAGCCCTGCAAAGCCAACTTGACTAACAGTGAATTAGTTGGATTCTTCTTGTGCATCAACTGAATTGTTGCTAAATTGTAGTTAGAACGACAAATTATTTACCCAATACACCCCTCACTGAAACTAGCGGGGTTGCAGATATGTCACAGATGGCCCAATTTAGCGTGCAAATCTTTCATTACCAGCGATGATGCAAAAAGGAGGAAAGAATCCAGCGTAACTTTCAAATCCCACAGTGAGTGTGCAAGGCTAAGGGTACGTCTTCACTACCGGCCGTATCGGCAGGTAGCAATCGATCGACTCCGGAACTCCACCAACGCAAATGGCGGTAGCGGAGTCAACATGGGGAACCGCGGATGCTGATCCCGCGCCGTGAGGACGGTAAGTAATTCGATCTAAGGTACTTCGACTTCAGCTACGCTATTCACGTAGCTGAAGTTCCGTATCTTAGATTGATCCCCTCTCCTAGTGTAGACCAGCTCTAACAGTCAGAAAAACAGCACGTTACTTGTAAATTGACCTGTACATCAGCGACACACATGAATTCGAAACAACCCTGAATATCCTACGTACATGTAGACTAGCATATTATTGTCAGTGAAGCAGCTCAGCAATTGGATAGCATTTATATCTGTACCAGTAACTGAACTGTACTTCTTGTCACAGGCTTATATAATCTCAATTTTGTTTATTGTCCTCAGTAAAGAAAAATCAATCCACACGTCCCTTTTCTCCCCCCTGTTCTCAGAGGACTGGCCCTGCCCTGTCTGGAAGTGGCTTCCTTGGCTGAGGAGGGCTGGATGGAGCTGCATTCAAAGACATCAGTGAAAGAGTCTCCTGGCTCAGCCATAGTCGACACTGCAGGCGCACAAGATGCTGCCCTCCCACCAGGTCTCGGGTCTATTGAACACTCTTCCCAGCAGCTCACAAAGGTGAAACAAAGCAACACTTGTGGCCACTTACGCTCCGGCTGTGGGCTCAAGAGGCCAGATGTCTGCCGGCCCCCTTCTATTCCTTGTGATGACCACGCCCTCTTTGGGCGATGTCCCTGCGACGATGTAGTAAACGTCCGCAATGATCGGGGTCGCAGCCAGTTTGAGAACGGCAGCTTGAAAGTCTGCAGCCTTGCTCAGGGTCTAATGCAAAACCAAAATCACCGGGAATCAATACTGCACAGCCTGCCGAGCACTGCATCAAGACAGCTCAGAGACGGGAGGGCTCTCGGCTCCAGCGAAGGCTGCATTTTATGGAAAGGTCAATGTTTGGCTTAGTGACCAGTAGAGTAGGTATCTGTGTAGTATGGGAATGGTTTCTCACTTAGGCCCTGATCTTGCCATCAATGTACACACTTTAAGCAGGCCCACTGAAGCCAAGAGGACTAGTCAATGTGCTTGAACTTAAGCAGACATCTAAATGTTTGCAGGATGGGGCCATATATAGCCAAATTGTAAACTCCATCCTCACACAAGTGAGCAGTTAATGCCAAGAGTCGTTCCTCTTAACTCATCAGGCCCATTAGGAAGAATGAGGAAACCAAAAAAAAAAAAAAAGAAAAACCACCCCAAGACTGGGATTTTTAAAAGAGCCTAAGGAAATCAGGCCCCTGCTCCCAGCTGACTTCCAATGGGACTTGGGTAGTTAACTCCCTTAGGCTACTTTGAATATCCCAGCCCAAACACATCATTGTCTGGTAGGTCCAGGTTTGGTGAACACACATTTTTCCCATAGCTAATAAGTGACATTTTAAAAAATTCCATTAAAATAGCTGTCCAACCCGACTTGAACCATTCGTCATAAGAACCAGGAATGGACAATGACTAGGAATTGAGTACGCTAGTTTCACGGTCCAAACATTCGAATTTGCATAAAACCGTTTTGTAAAACCTGGGTACAGCTCACCCCTCCCCTCCCCTCCCTGACAGCAGCACCGCCATACCGCAATCGTGGGATGTTTTAAACCTCGCGCGCACTCGTGGTATATGCCATTGAACGCCGATTTTGGGCCCGGAAACAAGCACTGACTGGGGGGACCGCATGTGTGTGCAGACTTTGTGACTTGCTTGCCCCTGCCCTGAACGCCCATAATACCAGAGATGAGAGCCTCACCAGTAGAGAGAGAAGTGGCGATAGCCTGCTGTGTGGCAGCACAGACAGCCACCGGTCAGTCGGATTCAATTGGATTTGGAGGAAAATCTACTGTGGGGGCTGCTGTGTGCCAATCACTAAGCTGCTGCTACGAAGGTGACTGACTCTGGCGTGCGTGCAGGCCATAGTGGCTTTGCTGCAATGGGATTCCCTAACTGTAACATCCACGTGGGATGGCCAGGGAGGGTTGATGCTCGCGTATTCAGAAGCACTACTCTGTTTTTTAAGGCTGCAGGCAAAGGACTACTTCCCCAGAGAAAAAAAATACAGGGATGGAAATGATGTCTGCTTCCTCTGGGGGGGGGGCCCCCCCCTGATGCCATGGCCATGATGCTCATACCAATGTCCCCTATGTTATTGCTGCTTGCTGTATTCTCCAATCTCTCTGTGAGAGTAAGGGGACCTTTATGGCGGTGGGGGGGAGGCTGAGGCAAAACCACCTGGCCGCTGGCAGCACAGACACCAGGGAGAGGGAGAAGAGACCACCAGGCACGCAGAGGAGAAGCTCAAAGAAAAAAAAGCTTCGGGCATCATCAGTGTTTTTCATTATAAAAAGAGGGAGAGAAGTAAGTGTGTGGGGAGGAGGGGGGAGAGGGAGGAGCCAAAAAAAAAAAAAAAAAAAGAGTTCTGATCCTTCTGGTGGGCTGTCTGTGGGGTACTCTGTGATCCTGCTGCCCGTCCTGAAGCTCCCACAGGCGCTGGAGCATGTCAGTTTGATCACGCAGCAGCCCCAGAGTTGCATCCCCGCCACCGCTCTTCCTTCCGCCACCGCTGATTTTCCTGCCGCCTTTCTGCCGCCTGCCTCCTCATCTCTTCCCCCCTCCTGTCCTCCCGCTCACCTCATCTCTGTAATTTGCTCTCCTGTCCTGAAACTCACTCCCTCCACTCCTTCAGATTGAATCTAATCATAACTATCATCATCATCTCATCTTTCACATCTCTTCTCCTCTCTTTTCTCTTTGCTCCTCCTAGCCTTGGGAACAATGGTTATACTCTTTCACAGTGAAAAGCTATTCACACCTATTACATAGCATGTGATTTTTCTACAAGGTTTTTTTTTTTAATAGTGACTGCTTGCTCTCTGGGGTTACAGATCTCACAGACACAGGTCACAGGTCCAGGATTCAGCTTGCAGCTTGGCCATGGTAAGCCACTGTCTCAGTGATTTACCCCTCCCTCCCCGGCTAATACCACTACGCTAAGTGTTTTTAAGCTGCTGCATTCACGAACCCAGTAGAAAAATGGCCACCCCCTTTTTAAAATTCCTTTTTTTTTAAGGTTATTATCCTGAACGATATCCTTTGCTGGGATCTACCACGGTGGGCAGAACAAGGATGCCTTGCCCAGAAACCTTCTGCAAAGGCTCTGGAGTACCCTACAGGAGCGTTCATCCGAGATGTCCTGGAGGATTTCCTCAATCCCCCGACATGTTAAACTTTTTTTTCTAACTATACTCTCAGGGCAAATCAATCATTAAAAAGGCTTTAAAAAAAACTGTGTTGCTATTTGCAAAGGTACACTCTCTCTCAAGCCCAGGCGGTCTCTTCTCTGCAATAGTGTTGCTTGGAGGCTGGGGAGCAGGTTTCGTCAGGGGGATATAAAAAATCCTGGCTGCGTAGGCTTGTCTGAGCTCCTTAACTTTCACTCTCTGCACACGGAGTCCTCCTGCTGTGGCCTTTAGTCAGTCATAGGAAATTAGCTCTCCACGCTGTCGGGCAGGAAATGAATTTCAAAAGTTTCGCGGGCTTCCTGTCTACCTGGTGAGCAATGCTGTCAATTTCCAAGGAAGCACTTCGTAGGACTGAGCCCTAAATTATGGGATGAAAGATAAAAGGTTTCTCCAGGCCTTGGTTTTAACTTTGGTTTATGTGAATATTGGTGACAGTGGGGAAATAAAAATGCAAATAAGTTATTTTAGGCCTTGCGCCTGCAAACTTATACATGTTACTTCACACAAATGACTAGTCCCATTGATGTCAATGGAGTTCCTCACATGTGTAAAACGATGCACGTGCCAAAGTGTTTGCAAGATTAGGGCTGCAGGAAATACTCCCTTAAAAACTGACCCTAACAAATTAACAAAGCATAGGAATTAAAAGCAAATAGGGCTTGTGAAATAAATAAAAAAAAAGACAGCAGGTATCTTGTACAGTAACTCCTCACTTAAAGTCGTCCCAGTTAATGTTGTTTCGTTGCTGATCAAATAGGGAACATGCTCGTTTACAGTTGCGCAATGCTCCCTTCTAACCTCGTTTGGCAGCTGCCTGCTTTGTCCACTGCTTGCAGGAAGAGCAGCCTGTTGCAGCTAGCTGGTGGGGGCTTGGAACCAGGGCAGACCGGCAGCTCCCCTGTCAGCCCCCCTAAGTTCCCTGTGCTGCAGCCGCCCAGCAGGCTATCAGTTGCCGGCAGTTCAGCTGTCCCTCCCCCCAGCCATGTGCTGCTCCTGCCCTCTGCCTTGGAGCTGCTCCCAGAAGCCTCCTGCTTGCTGTGCGGGGGGGGGGCTAGGGAGGGGCTAATATCAGGGTGTTCCCCTCCCTGTTCCTTTACCCCATTTCCATGGTGGGGGGCACAAGGCTCAGGATGGAGGGAGTTTGCTGGCAGCAGCTGCTGTCTCAACTTGCTGATCTACTTAGAAGGCCAATGTACTTAAGAGTGCGGTCGGAATACTTAAAGGGGCAATGCACGGCTCTCTCACACACACATACAGCATGTGTGTCTTTCTCTCTCCACCATGTTATCTCCCCTCCCTCCATTCGGGCTGCCTTGTAGCGTGTGAGGCTACATTAACAACATGTTAACCCTTGAGGGCTCAGCCAAGTGCTAGTTCATCATTTAGCAGTAAGGCATCCCCTGGCAAATATCCCACCCTCTGATTTCACCACCTCAACCAAGCTTCACAATCATCATCGCTGTGTACCAGTATTAAATTGTTTGTTAAAAACTGTCTGTGTGTGTGTGTGTGTGTGTGTGTGTGTGTGTGTGTGTGTGTGTGTGTGTGTGTGTGTGTGTGTGTGTGTGTGTGTGTGTGTGTGTGCGTGCGCGTGTGTGTGCGCGCGCGCACATATAATATAGTCTTTTGTCTGGTGAAAAAAATTTCCCTGGAACCTAACCCCCACATTTACATTAATTCTTATGGGGAAATTGGATTCGCTTAACATCGTTTCGCTTAAAGTAGCATTTTTCAGGAACATTAAGTGAAGAGTTACTGAATAACAAACAAGGTACATGAAGAAATTAAATGTTTAGCAATGTCTGGCTCCTAGTAATCAAAGGTTTGTTTTTTTCTCATATACAGCAGTCTCAACGTTTGCTTGTTATTCCATTGAAGTTATGCAAGAAACATACTGTGTGTATGGTACAAAGTTCACGACCATTTTCTAGACAGCATCTGCAAATTCATTTCAGATGTGCTGAACTAGTATCAGGTGCGTGAACGAGAGCCATACAGGAAAGAAGCAGGAGGTTGGATTTTTGTGTAACAATGTGTAAGTGTTCTCCTCTCATCACCTCGTTCAAAGTCACTTGTTTGGTTCCCTTAGCTAGCCCTGGAGCTGTGCACTGAAATCCTAATAATTGCTTAGAGCTTCGTGCACATACTTCCTATGCAGCCCTCTGTACATTCCTACCTTCATTCCACATAACATGGCAAGATGGAGTTCGGTTACAAACAGTTCATTTTCTTTAGCTTTTGGACAAGATGTATCCGACATTTCAAAAAATTATTACTATTGAGAGTTCAATAATCAGCTATAGGGGGAACTCTGCAATTCAGGAAGCCTAGTATACTCACAGTCTTTCAACAAACATCCAGTGTTACACGTAACGACTCCCTCCTTGACAATTTAATCTCTCCCCTTTGGAGTTTCACCAAATTAATCAAATATAAGATCCCACAATGCGACTTTGATGCCTCAACAGGGTATGTATTATTTTTCAAATGTCTTCATTTTGAGATGTTCTGGCAAAAGGCATTTTGCTTTACAATAAAACTGTTACACTAATTGTTTCAGTACATACATATTGCTGAAGGCAAAACAGTGGATAAGCAGGTGGTTATTTTAAACTGACTCCCTTCAACAACTAACAAGCTTCTGCAGAAGCGTTCATTCATGTTCTTCTGAGTTTGAGATGGGAGTTGAATCTTCTCAGGAAGATTCAAACTAGCGCTCATCTAGCTAACTCAGTATCAGTGAAGACATGGAAGCACAGGCTACCTGCTTGAGTAATATTCAAGGACCCAAAAGAGCTTGTACAGCCTATGCCACTGTGGCTTCACAGCTTTTGTTACCTGATCTAGCTAGATCAAAGCCAGCTCAGCTGTGTCTACATGTGCTGCAGTCACACCTCTGACTGCAGAGTAGACAGACTTATCAAAACTGCCAACTACGGCGCTGCTTTCAGACACTGCAAACCTGCTCTGCAGTGGAACATACTGTTTATTTTACTTGGAAACCAAAGCGTCTTGTTTGTTATAATTCATGACACGGAGAACCAGCGCAGTTTTATTTTCCCAACTACCCAGCACATCACATACGTGTGACTCCATTAAACCACAAACTTAGCCAGAGGTTTAAGTGCCTGTGTAATTCTCACTGTGAAGCTGAATACTTTCTGAAGTAATAGCCTATATATGCAACTATACGTGCAAGTAGTGTAAAATACCTTCCCTATCACATACCCACCTGTAGGTCTATCTATCAGTGCAGCTATTATGCATTTACACTATTTTGTATCCACCTGGTCCCTTAAAATACTTCCTGTTCTGTGGGACAGTCATCTTTTCACAGAAACGTAAATGTTATTGAGTGATAAATTCAAGCTACCTGGCAAGAAGCCCCTGCAGTACTGGAAGGGCCTCTATTTCCTGCCCTAGGACAGTTTATAGCTCAAAAACTCTAAGCCAATACAATATGCTCCTATACAGGTCATATACTTGCCAGTGTATCTATGTAATTTTCAACGCAAATGAAAAATGGAAAAACAGTTGTTATTATAGTTTGTATCTTCAAGCAGCTTGTGACTAAGATAAAGAAGATGAAATACTTTGCATACTTACATCCCTGATAAGCCAGCTGACTGGGACGTTTCGACTCAAGAAAGCAGCTATTGCATTCTCCCACCATCCTCCCTTAGCTGCAAAAAGAAAGGGAAAGTGCTATTACACATGCAGGCAATTCCTGCTGCCAACCAATATCTATACTGTGCATCTTCATCCTCTCTCCCCATCTTACCATCCTTCACCTCTCCTCTCAAGCTCCGTTTTCAATCTCTATAATCCTCTCCCTCTCCTTCACTACCTAAGTCCAGTACAATAAATTCTCCATCCATGCTGCTATTGGGAATCAAAGTGACAGCCACTGATTACCAACTTCAGCATCAGCTGTAGCAACTCTGGGGTGAAGACTGACCCACCAAATAGCTACAATGCAACAGCCACTGTGACAGGGACCAACACTATAACAGAGTTTGAGAAAAGACTAGTTGTCCCCCTTTACCTACACCAAAAACCCAAAAGTAAAATCACTGTAGGAGACTCAATATCAAGTGACTTGAAGGGGCGCTGTCACAACAAATACTCAACACCTCTCAGGAAAGACCAGCACTAGCAATTTCAGTCAGAAAGTCCCCGAGTTCCTTTTCCATTACAGCTGGTGACTCGCTGACTTTCCATTTATAAACATTATTTCTTCATAGCAGAAACTGGGCAAGAGAAAGGCTGAGGTTAGTGTAACAGAGGGCAGAGTCTTGTAACACACATTATGGACAGGGCCACAATTCAGCCAGCCTAGCCTAAACTGTTAACAGCTTCTAGGGGAAACATTCCTACTTTATGTTCCCTGTATCGTTTATTGTATTGTAATTCTACAAAGAATGAAAAGTGCTGGACAGAAATCTGGAGCCCAGCTAAAAAAGTAGTGACAACTGTTTGGCTGAAGAAAACTAAGCAGAACAGAAACTGACATTCATGGTTAAAATTATCCATGGGCCAGAAACACAAAAGGAGAAAGTCCACAGGAAGAGTCCTTCCCGTCACTTAAATAACTATTAGGCTAATGTAGAGCCATCACCTCCTCCAGTCTCATGACCCCTTCCCCCAATTTTATCTCAATGGTTCAGCGGTAGGTAAGAAAGCAAGCCAGCGGCAGGTGTTATTCTGCACAACAGTAATACACGCTCCCCACATGCTGCTGTTGGTGCTACTGTTCTTTGTAGAGACCACGGTCATACATCCTTAGCATAGAAGAGTGCATGACGCGAGATCACCATCTCAGTCCAGTTGCTGGTGGACAAGGGAGGCCTAACTTGACCCACATCAAACTACCTCTCAACTCGGGGGCTCAGACCCATCTCTAATATTTACAATGCTTAATTCTCCTTTTGCCTCCCCACCATCGCGTCCCCCCCCCCGCAAGTTAAACATTGGTTTGCTTCTTTGTAAAACTGGGATCCAAGTTCTGACCATTCTATACATGCCTCTCAATCCTCCAATCTAAACTCAGGTCCCCAAGGGAGAAAGAATGGCCTCTAATGTAAAGGGGCATTGCCACCTCTGCCTTCATTGCCCCCAAATGCCCTTCCACTGTCCCTTCTCTCGCCAATGACCCCTCAAGTAGGTCTCCACTGCTTCTCAGTCTTCCCTTATCCTTTAATCCACTGTCTTCAACCTTTCTTTCCCCCTACTGAAGATCCCATTGCCTCTCTTCTCTTTTCCCCTGCATTGCCCTGTATGCATGGGCCCTACCATACTGGAACAGGCCAGGGGATCCAGCCTTTTGACTCCATGCACAAGATGGTCTGTCTCTCTCCGCCCCATGTCTCCCTTCCTCAATGGTGTCTCCTCAAAGGGCCACAAATTCTCCTCATGGGCCTCCCCAGAATTCCCCCATCTCCTGCTTCTGCTGTTTGAAGTTCAAATGCTGCCGTGTAGACATCGAAACATCTCTCCTCTCCAGGGTGGCCCCAGGGTGCTTATGTATGCAGAAGGCCAGAAAGTTGTGCTCTACCCCACTTCAGTGGCCAGCATGTTTGAGGGAGAAGGGTTGGACAGGGATAAAAGCAGCTGAACTGCAATGAGTCCCATCCAGTGTAGGAGAGTTGTCAGGCATAAGGTGATAGCTCCAACGTGGCTTTGACAAAAGTGCTTTAGAATGATGTTCTACTACATCGTTTACAACTAAGAAGTTAAACTATTGAAATGTTTTGGTATGACAGTGCTGTGGTTGAGAGTTTGACTTACCTCGTTCATCACCAGAGATTGTAAACTTGTGTGGACTCTGTCCAGTCCATAAGCCCACATAGCCCACAAACGTGGTACCTTTATACGCTACCTAAAATCAGAATATGTACAGCATTCTATACTTATGGGACAGACATGTTTTTAATACAATGTTCCAAAACAGCATCTTATATTTTACCTGTGGATTTCCAGTAAAGAAATAACTGGATTCCACCTTATGTCATTTGAAAAAGTTAACACAATAACATTATGACATTAAAATATCTGCATCATGATTGAAGGGGAAGGAAACTAAAGATAAAAAAAAGCGAAGATTAAATTCCACTGCATTTCATTGTTAAGGATAACCCAACTGCTATTAAAATGTTGTTCAAGGGTATTGGACTGTGAGGCAGAATCTTCCATTTCTAAGTATCAGAGGGGTAGCCGTGTTAGTCTGGTTCTGTAGAAGCAGCAAAGAATCCTGTGGCACCTTATAGATTAACAGACGTTTTGCAGCATGAGCTTTTGTGGGTGAATACCGAAGAAGTGGGTATTCACCCATGAAAGCTCATGCTGCAAAACGTCTGTTAGTCTATAAGGTGCCACAGGATTCTTTGCTGCTTCCATTTCTAAGACAGACAGATATGAGGAGATTGCAACAGCAAATAAATCATTTAAAATATTACAAAGTAAAACACACAGACTGGTCAGTGTTTGCAGAAGTTGTCAGACTGACAGCCATGCAATAAGATTCTTAAAAAGGAAAAGATAGTGCTGAAAGGGAGGAATCAGAGATGAAAATTACCTGTTCGGCTCTTGAATCCCTCTCCTCACTAAAACTGAACTCTATTGTACATGTTCAAATATTCTGATCATGTTTTAAATGTGCTCTGCATTTGGTCTCCTTGGGAGACTATTATCCAGCCAAATACATCGCACAATCAAGAAGATGTTTCTTAGACTCAGTCTGAGTTCCCTTTTCTTAATTTCCTTCCATTAAACTCTTGTTATACCCCCATGTACCACCTTAAATAATTCCTCTCCATTCTTGGAGTTTTCACCATTCTAATATTTGTAAACTTGTGCCATCCCTTCACTACCCAATACATATTTTGCTCTTTCAATATTTCCTTATAAGTAGGTCTCTCCTGGCCCCAGGTCAATTTTGTTTTAGTATGAAATCTGTCCAGTTTTTCAATTTCTCTCTGATATTTTGGTGCCCAAATATGAATAACTCAAATGCAGTTACACCATAGCCCTAGAGAGAGTGGCAGGGGTGCTCAAATACTACAATGATATACAAATCTCTGTTATATAAACCTGGACAGATGGAGACGCACTCTAAATAGCAAATATTCTATTACTCATTTTCTTGCTCTCCTCTGTGGATTTGTTATTCAATTCACTAAATCTAGCTGCTTAAATATATGCAGACCTGTGTGCCGTTCTCAGAAAACAGCATCAGACCATACCTGCCCATTTTGCATAAACTGCACGTCAATTGTAATCTTGCGTAAAATATCTCCAAAACCATAATCCATGTTCCGACCATGGTAAATGTTTCCCTTGGAATCTTGAGCAACAATACTGGTACAGAACCTTGGAAAACAAAAGAAGAGGAACTATTTAAAAAACCCCAAAACAGACATTTTTTCAATAGTGAATAATTTTTCAGGAAATTTCTTACAGCAGTGACTGAATCTTTATTTTATTTTCTCTGTAAAGGGCCATTAACACTTATGGCATTGCATATACAAATGTTGAACAGCTACAGTTTAAAAAAAAAACATGTTGAAACCACAAAGCAATGTAAACTCTCATATGTGAAAGTAAAAGTTGTGTTTGCAACCTTCTCTCCACCCCTTTCAGCATATGCATTACAATGCCATCTTTAATTATATACCATTTCTACGCTGTATATATTGGCAAACAATTGTTTTTACTGACTTAGATACACATCTAAAATATCCTAAAGTACAATGTGCTACTCTTTGTCTGACAGACCAACAGAGTCCATGAAAGTTATTTATAGGACAAACACAATTAGAACCCAGCACTATAACTCCTAGCTATAAAGGTCAGGTGCTACTCTTGGTATGTAGGTATCTCAGTTTCCTCCAACCATAAAAATATCTTTTCAAGCAGTTAACATGCTGCTTTCCTTCATTAACCTTAAAGGTACCAATCCCCAGCCTGCTGCAAATTATCAACTAGTTCAGCAGTTTCTTTGGATACAAAATAAGTTGGGGAAAATCTAAATTTATGCCCATAAAATACATGATGTATTTATATTTACCTTGACGAACCCAAGGTCAAGTTAAAAAGAATTAACTTAGCTAGGTCTCTCTCTTCATCCTTGCCTAAAAAATTACCCTTAATATAGCAGGATTGGGCCTGATATTAAAATGCATGCTTTATACATTGGCTCTCAACTCTCTAAAGCAAAAATAAAAAAACAGATATTGAATTATTGACAATGAAAATTATATAAATGTATCAGAATTTAAAAAATTATATGTACATACGGTTGTAGAAAAAAATTACATTATTTAAGAAACAGGATGTAATCATGTAATTAAAGACTGTATCACAATGTATGTACACAAAAGAGAGTTCAAATTCCACATGCAGCCTCTTGACATCGACTGCTCCTGAGCTGAGTACTTAACTGTGCAACTTAACATCTCTGCAATGCCCTAGCCTACTCATCATGACGCCCACAGAAGTAAGTCCCAGGAGTTGTGCAGCTTTTTGTCTTACAAGACGTAGTGAATAGCGCTGGGTGGGAAATATTTTTCCTGTCTTGGGAAAATTTTCAAGATTTTGAAAACATTTTGGGGCCCAAATTGGGACAAAAAGTTGAAGTCTCAAAAGTTTTTGCAAACTGACAATTAAAAAAAAAATCTGTTTAGGTCAATCAAAATGCTTTGTTTTGATTTCAACCTTTTAATGTTTTATATTTTAAACTATAATTAACTTACATTTCTAAATGAAAAGTCATTTTGACCAGAAAAATGGAAATTTTTTATTTCAAATGTTTCAAAACAAGACATTTTGACAATTTCAAAACTTTCCCAAAAACTCTGAAAGACAAGTAATCTGTTGAAACCAACTTCCCACAAACAATTTCAGTTTTAATGAATTGGCATCGTCTGACAAAAGAGTCAAAAACGTCACAACCAGCTCCAATAATGATTGAGGCATTCACAGCTCACTGTTACTGGATTGCTAAATTTGCCACTGAAGCATTTGTAGCATGACCTTTAGCAGTGCATATTATAAGTTTAGCATTTCTTAGTTAAACTCTCACTGCACTTATGTAGAATGTGATTTTCAAACCTTCAGACTTGGTCAAATCAAAATAAATTTTCATCAGAACATTAAGACACTTTCCTTCAATGAGAGGGATTGCCAAATTTCAACTTCAGCTTCCTTATATCAGCTGCTGTAGCATTTAAACTTTAAAAAAAAAAAAAAGCCTCCAAGAACATTTTTATACTGATGAAAACCTAATTTTTTCCACTCTCCCTCTACTTGAAAGCTAAAGTTCAGAGAAGTTATGAGTACTGGAAAACAGGAGTTTAAAATGCAAATTTTTATATAACCTTAATTATAGCAATTAGTCTCACTATAATAATGCTCCCTCATAGCAAACCATACCTTATTAGTCTTTAACTCTTAATAGACAACTCTTCAGCTAGAAAGTAATTAACCAGAGCTAGCTGGCCTTTATTAACATTAAGAAACAACGTACACATCACCAAATAAAAATCTCCTATTAAAAATATAGAATTTGATTCATTCTGAGTGGCATCCGTGTCATGCAGTAACACTTGGATGATTATTGAACGTTCGATCATCACTTGTAGATCACAGCACACTCCAAAGTAGCATATACACAACTCTAAAAGCCATATTCAGCTCTTTCTTAAACAGGTGCAACTCCAAGGACTCCAATGGAACTGCACCCAATTACACTCAGGAGACCTTTGATCTGAACTAGAAGGAATGTAAAAAAAAAAAGGAGGCGTCCTCGTGGCACCTTAGAGACTAACAAATTTATCTGGGCATAAGCTTCGTGGGCTAGAACCCACTTCATCAGATGAATGAAGTAAAAAATACAGGAGCAGGTATAAATACACGAAAGGATGTGGGTGCTTTACCAAGTGTTAGGTCAGTCTAATGAGATAAATCAATTAACAGCAGGATACCCAGGGAGGAAAAATAACATTTGAAGTGGTAAGAGAGTGGCTCATTACAGACAGTTGACAAGAAGGTGTGAGTAACAGTAGGGAGAAATTAGTATTGGGGAAATTACCGTATATACGCGATCATAAGCCGGTTTGTTTATAAGCCGACCCCTCTTCCCCCCAAGATGGATAAGTAAAAATGGAAAATTTTTATAACCCATTCATAAGCCGACTCTATAATTCAGTGGTCAGCAAACTCTGGCTCCCGGGCCATCAGGATAAGCCACTGGCAGGCCAAGATGGTTTGTTTACCTCGAGCGTCCACAGGCACGGAGGTAAATCCAAGTAAACAAAGTGTCCTGGCGCACCAGCTGCTTCCCTGATGGGCTGGGACAGCAACTAGTGGGGAAATTTTTTGAGGAGGAGAAGCTGGGAGTCAGGGGAGTAACCCCTGTGATCACCCCCCACATGACCCCACCCTTAGCCAGGGACCCCCACACTCTCCCAATCCCATCCCTTCCCACCTTATCTGGGGAGGATGTCTCTGACCTGGCTGGAGCTGCTCCGGCAGGCTGGGCAGCATGGCCGTAGCCTGCTATGGTGGGCCAGACCGGGCGGCGCAGCCACAGCGTGCTCTGGGGGGCGGGGCCGAGCGGCCCGGCTGCAGCCTGCCAGCCCCGGAGCTGCAGCTGCTTTGGAGGCTGGGGGGAGAGCAGCGTGGCCAGAAGCAGAGAGACTCTGGCCCCACATCGTCCCTTCTGGCTGTGCTGCCTCTCCTTGCTCCCTTTGTTGGGGGGAGGGGCTGTGTCCTACCTCTCCCTCTCTATACCCATTCATAAGCTGAGCCCCTTCTCTGGTGCTTCTCTTTTTTACTAAAAAAAATTCGGCTTATGAATGAGTATATACGGTAAGTTTAGGTTTTGTAATGACCCAACCACTCCCAGTCTTTATTCAGGCCTAATCTAACGGTATCTAGTTTGCAAATTAATTCCAGTTCTGCATTTTCTAATTTCCCCAATACTGATTTCTCCCTACTGTTACTCACAGAAACAATTAGCAACAAATTAACTTTCTGTTGCTATTTCATCACCACCTCGCATATGTTTTAGGGCCCAATCCAGTGTGATGTGGAGAATCCTCAACTCTTAATGGCTTCATTGTCAGCAGAGAGCACTGACTACTTCACAGCAGGTGCTTCGCACATGGTTATATCCGGCCTCTAAGTAAGCGTTTTATCAGCTAGTTACGCTTGCAAAGAGATGGTGTCACCTAGAGGGAGCCCAACATTCAGCTACTGTGATGAAAAGGGGTCAAAACCAAACATGGAGAGTGAATTTTTCCAGATGAAAAATTTGAGTGTCCTTTTCTTTTTTTAAATTAAACATTTCTCTGCAGTGCTGTGAATTCTAACAACCTGTTTCTGTTTCCTCGTGCACTAACTGACTGAAAATAAACAAAAGTTAACTTTTTCCCCCAATTAAATTTCATCCACAGTAGGAAAGAGAACTATCCTCATTTTCCCACTGTAGACAAAGCCAAGAACTACGTTGTGGCTATAACCACAACAGCTAACATGACAGTTTTAAACACAAATCTATTTGTTTCCACTCGGAAGCTAAGTGATACTTAAACAAAAAAAACAAAAACAGAACTCATTTTCCCAGACAAATCATCCTTACTTCTGCTTTTTGAGTGAAATCCTACTGCCTAAATGATTAAACAAATTCAATTTATTTTTTAACTGTAAAGGATCTAATGAGCTTTTGAAGAGATGCTCCTTGCCAGTTTGCTTTGACCTTTCAATTAGGGCGTCAAGCAATTAAAAAAATTAATTGTGATTAATCGTGCTGTTAAACAATAATGGAACACAATTTAATATTTTTGAACTTTTTTACATTTTCAAATATATTGATTTCAATTACAACACAGAATACAAAATGTACAGTGTTCACTTTATTTTTTATTACAAATATTTGCACTGTAAAAAATAAAAATAGTATTTTTCCATTCACTTAATATAAGTAGTGTAGTGCAATTTCTTTATCATGAAAGTGCAACTTACAAATGTAGAATTATGTACAAAAAAAAACCTGCATCACAAATAAAACAAGGTAAAACTTTAGAACCTACAAGTCCAATCAGTCCTACTTCTTGTTCAGTCACTCAGACAAACAAGTTTGTTTACATTTGCAGAAGATAATTCTGCCTGCTTCTTGTTTACAATGTCACCTGAAAGTGAGAACAGACATTTGCATGGCACTGTTGTAGCTAGTGTCGCAAGATATTTACATGCCAGATGCACTGAACATTCACATTTCCCTTCATGCTTCAACCACCATTCCAGGGGACATGCGTCCATGCAGATGACGGGTTCTGCTTGATAACCATCCAAAGCAGTGTAGACCAACACATGTTCATTTTCATCATTATGAATCAGAAAATCAGCCTTCTGCTGGTGGCATCTTTTTTGGTGATTTGGCTTTTGTAGTTTCTGCATCAGACTGCTGCTCTTTTAAGACTTCTGAAAGCATGCTCCACACCTCATCCCTCTCAGATTTTGGAAAGCACTTCAGATTTTTAAATCTTGGGTCGAATGCTGTAGCTATCTTTAGAAACTTCACATTGGTATTTTCTTTGCATTTTGTCAAATCTGCAGTGAAAGTGTTCTTAAAACAAACAACATGTGCTAGGTCATCATCTGAGGCAGCTATAACATGAAATATATGGCAGAATGCGGGTAAAACAGAGCAGGGGACATACAATTCTCCCCCAAGGAGTTCAGTCACAAATTTAATTAACTCATTATTTTTTTTAACAAGCGTCATCAGCATGGAAGCATGTCCTCTGGAACGATGGCCGAAGCACGAAGATGCCTATGAATCTTTAGCACATCTGGCACATAAATATCTTGCGACACCGGCTACAACAGTGCCACGCGAATGCCTGTTCTCACTTTCAGGTGACATTGTAATGAAGAAGTGGCCAGCATTATCTCCTGTAAATGTAAACAAACTTATTTCTCTTAGCGACTGGCTGAACAAGAAGTAGGACTGAGTGGACTTGTAGGCTCTAAAGTTTTACACTGTTTTGTTTTTGAATGCAGTTAACAAAAAACCCTACATTTGTAAGTTGCACTTTCAGGATAAAGAGATTGCACTGCAGTACTTGTATAAGGTGAATTGAAAAATACTATTTATCACTTTTACAGTTCAAATATTTATAATAAAAAATAATACAAAGTGAGTACTGTACACTTTGTATTGTGTTGTAATTGAAATAGATATATTTGAAAATGCAGAAAAACATCCAAAATAAGTAATAAATTTCAGTTGGTATTCTATTGTTTAATACTGCGATTAATTGCGATAAATTTTTTTCATTGCAATTGTTTTGAGTTAATCATGTGAATTAACTGCGATTAATCAACAGCCCTAGTTTCAATATATACATTACTGCACTGCACCATCTCACCCCCTCATTAGTGCACTAATGTTGCTTGATTGATTTATACACTCAAAATTCAGTTTGATTCCATCTCATATATTAGATCAGAGATTTATTATCTTCAATCATAATTTATAGCCATTTTGCATTGAGACACACTCCTCCTTATACTTACGCAGAAAATTCATAGGCCAAATTGATGAGAATTCCATCTCCAGCACTAATCCCCAGTGCTTTGCACATTCCCAGGATCTCTCCTGCAAAGGGTTGAGGGATAAAAGACTCCAGTTCTTCTGCTATCGGCCGAATGGCAGCATGGACCCACTTAGGTACAGAATCACTGAAAGACAAACCCAACATATCAGCTAATTGTTCCCTTGAAGATGGGTGTGAGCAGTCAGAGTGGTATGACCAGTATCTACAGCTCACAAGTTAACCAGTTATTGGATTCACTGCCCATCTGCTCAGCACCAGACAGAAAGTTGTTTTCCATTATCAATTATTAATTAGCAGCCACACTTGTGCTAGGCTGCCTCAATCCACAGACATTTATCCACATGAGTAATCCCACGGCGTTCAGCAGGATTCATGGAAGTAAAGTTAAGCACGTGCTTAAGGGTTTACAGGATGCAATGCTTTTTCCTCTACCATTAGGTCCCTCAAACTCCTAATTTTATACATTTCTAACGAGCCATCACCGCGGTACTGGGGGTTTAAAAATTGCTATTTATTAGGGCGACATTTACTCTACTTACATAAAGCCTGAGTATTGGGGCTTGATGCTGGCAAAATCCACCACCACTCCGAGCATACACTGGCTGTGCGGCCCTTGCCCAGCCTATGGGCCGGGACCAGCTACTCCCCCTTCCTCCCAAGTGTACAAAGTTTGGGCCCATCATCCCCTCACCCACTTGCAACATGGCCTTCCAGCGCCCCTCTGCACAGCCCCCAGGCCTGCTACCAACGCAGCTGCTCAGCCAGCAGAGCCCCAGGACAAGCGCGAAGCAGCCCAGCAGCTCCGGTACCAGCCGGGCACAGGGAAATCTGACAAGGACAAGACCAGTGGTTCTCAAACTTTTGTCCTGATGACCCCTTTCACATAGCAAGCCTCTGAGTGCGACCCCCCTAATCAATTAAAAATACTTTTAAATATATTTAATGCCATTATAAATGCTGGAGGCAAAGCAGGGTTTGGGGGTGGAGGCTGACAGCTCATGACCCCCCCCCCCCGTAATAACCTCACAATCCCCTGAGGGGTCCTGACCCCCAGTTTGAGAACCCCTGGACAAGACCCAAGGCAAAGGAAGCGGGTGGGGAAGGCGAGGGGAGAGCCAGGGCTGTGGGGCTAGGTTGGTTGCCCGCACTCAGACCTGTGCCGGGCTGGGGGGGGGGTCTCCCTTTGCCCACAGGGAGCACTGCTGGCGCCATGCGCCCGAGGGACTGGGCAGAGCATTGCCGAGGCCAGGGGCAGCTTTAGGATTTCCGCTGCCCCAAGCAGGGCGGCACGCCGCGGGGGGCGCTCTGGCGGTCGCCGGTCCCGCGGCTCCGGTGAGCCTCCCGCAGGCATGCTTAGCGCGCTGGGGTCTGGAGCCGGCCCTGGCCGAGGCAGAGCCCACCAGCCAGACGCCACGGTGATGGGCGCCTTCGGGAAAACGGAGGCAGGCGGGGGGAGGGGGGCCCGAGCTACGCCCCAGGCTGGGTGTGGGACCTGGCGGCACCCCCCGGTGCGCTGCTGCCCCCCGGCCCGGGCCGCTCACTCACTCGATGACCCGGGCCACGGCCGCCCGCAGGAAGGCCGGGTCGAAATGCCGCAGGGCGGGCAGCCAGCGCTGCCGCGGCTCCTGCTCCAGGCTCACGTTGCACAGCGGGGGAGCCGCGGCCCGGGCCGCCCCCCAGAGCAGCAGCAGCAGCAGCGCGCGGCCCCGGCCCGCGCCCATGGCCCCGCCGCCAGCCCCAGTCTGAGCGGGGAGCGGCCCGCGGGGCAGGGCGGGACCGAGCGGCCGCGTCCCTCCGCTTCCGGCCGGGGCTCTGGCCCGAGCAGGTGCCGCCGCGGGTCTCAGGGGCGGGCCCGCGGGCTGGTTCGCGCCGCGTCGCGCTCAGACGCCCCTCAGGGGCTGCAAGGAGCCGGGGCTGCTGGCAGAGGGTGGGTGCCCGGGCAGCAACTGTGAAAACACGGGACGGGGGTAACAGGAGCCCGGGTAAGGAAAAATCCCTAAAACAGGACTGGCCCTTTAAAAACGGGACCGCTGGTCACCCTAGTCGGGGCCTTAGCGGGTCAGGCTTTGCCCCGCCCCAGGAGGGTTGTAAATCCCTGGCGCTATATAAGGAAACAGGTTTCTAAATCCGACGAAGTGGGTATTCACCCAGGAAAGCTCATGCTGCAAAACATCTGTTAGTCTATAAGGTGCCACAGGATTCTTTGCTGCTTCTACAGAACCAGACTAACACGGCTACCCCTCTGATACTTAAATCCAAAGGGTGTTAAGCGGCCTGTCAACCTGCCAGTCAGGGCGTCAGGCGCCTTGGAGCAAAGCTTTTACAGCATCCCTTCACTAAGCCCCAGCTGGCTCCAGCCCCACAGACCCAGCCAGGGCACCTGCCAGCCCAGTTCAGCCCCTTGCCAGTCTGAAACCACTAAAGCTTCTTTCCTAGGGCTTCTGGTGTGTATTTACACAAGGCTCTATCTGCATACAGGGGCACTGGAACATTTTTTTTTAAATAGTAGCGGTGCTGAGAGCCATTTAACCAAACTGTAAAGCCTGTATATAAAATGGAAACCACTTCAAGCCAGGGGGTGTAGCAGCACCCCTAGCTCCAGTACCTATGTATGCATACACAAATGCATCCCAAGGCAGCAGTTCCTATTACTCCAGGTATGGACCCAGACTTTCTACCAACACTTAAAACTGGTGTGAGTATTATACAAAAAAAGCGTGAGCTACTGCTTACATTTTCTATAGTAGAAACTTAAAGTGGGGGGAGAACTGGAATAAAAAAAAATCCAGTTTCTAAGTTCTGGCTTTGAAATGTACTGTTTTTAAAAGGGAACTTGTCAAAAGAAAAGCAAGGTGGGAGGAGGGACAGCCAACAAAAAGGACAGAGATGAGAGGGAGAAATGTGGCAGAAACAGGATGCAAATTATTATTTCTGAATAAAAAATTTGCATGGCAAAATGTTACAGAAAAGTAATTGGTTAGGTGCTATCAGAAGGGGGTGGTACAGACATGCACTTTATTTCATCTTCTAACAGATTTAGGCCTCATTCTGCAATTGACTCAGTAGGGGCAAATCTCTGCACTTATATGGTGTCAGTTTCAGGAGAGGGGCATTGTTTTAGAATAGAGTTACGCAGATCCCATTCTTCCACTAACTGTTCCAGTTTTGGAGCATAGAATAACCTAACTGCACATCCACAATCAGTTGGCTGAACAAGCCCTGAAACTACAAGTTGATTTTAAACAAAAAGGGGAAAGGTATGTAGTGTTGGTGTAGTTGTGTTGGTCCCAGGATATTGGAGAGACAAGGTGGGTGAGAATATCTTTTATTGGACCAACTTCTGTTAGTGAGAGAGAAGTTTTCCAGCTTATTTGGAGCGCTTCACGTCTGGGAAAGGTAAGTGTCACAGCTAGAAACAAGACTGAACCTGTACTTTAGCATAAGCCATTAGCATGTATTCTAAAAAGGACCATTCAAGAATCAGGGGCCTGTGAACACCTCTGTGGTTATAGGACACAAAAAGGGGCAGGGGAGAAGGGGGTGCTATACCAGAACAAGTCACCAACTCAAAGCAGCACTAGACCCTGCCACAACAACAAATGCAAAACCTGCAGACAAATCTCCACTGCTCTGATGATCAACACCCCTCTACAATACACCTTTCACGATCCCTGGGTCCTGCACATACCTATCACAACATGTGGTGTACCTCAGCCAGTGCACTAAATGCTCCAACAGCTATGGGGGTGAAACCAGACAGACAATCACTACACCCTTGAATGAACTCACACAGGAAAATTATAAAAGACAAAAAACACCGTATCACCTGTGGGTGAACACTTTTCACAAAGAAATCACTCCATTCTGATCTCGGAGTCCTCATCCTCAAAGGAAACCTGCACAACACTTTCAAAAACAAGCCTGGGAGTTTAAATTCATAACTTCGCTAGCAGGGGAGGCTCCCAGGCACCAGCACGCCAAGTGCGTGCCTGGGGCAGGGCCGCCCAGAGGGGGGGGCAAAGGGGGCAATTTGCCCCGGGCTCCGCAGGGGCCCCCAAGAGAACAGCGGGGGCTCCCGCCTCCGCCCCTCTCCTGGAGCCTCAGCGCATCAAACGCCGAGACTCCGCCGGGACCTCTGAGCCCCGCCCCGCTCCGAGCCGCGTTGTCAGGGGGCGGAGCTGGGAGCTCTGGGCTGAGCTCGGCTCCCTCAGCTCGGCGTGGAGCTCCCAGCCCCACCCCCTCCCCACGCGGCTCGGAGCGGGACGGAGCTCAGGCCCCGCTGGCCACATGCTGCGGCTGTTCCGGCGAGGCGCTGAGACTCCGGGTGAGGCGGGAGCCGGGGGTAAGGGGGGTGGGGGAAGTGGGACCCGCCGCCGACGTGCAGCCCGGTCTTGGCGCGGTAGTCGGCGGGGGCCCTTCCGGGACCGCGGGCGCCCGCGCGGAGCCGCCGCCGAATTACCGCCGAAGACCGGGCTGCACTTCAGCGGCGGGTCCCGCTTTGGCGGTAATTCGGCCGCGGGTCTTCGGGGCACTTCCGCAGCAGGTCCCGGAACGGTAGGGCCCCCCCACCGCCGAAGACCCGGGGCCCCCGGAATCCTCTGGGCGGCCCTGGCCTGGGGCAGCAAGCCACCGGGGGTGCTCTGCCGGTCGCCGCGAGGGCAGCAGGCAGGTTGACTTCGGCAGCATGCCTGCGGAGGGTCCGCTGGTCCTGCGGCTTCAGCAGACCTCCCGCAGGCGTGCCGCCGAAGGCAGCCTGCCTGCCATGCTTAGGGCGGCAAAATACCTAGAGCCACCCATTTGCTAGCCACTACAAAACATAGCCTTAATAAAATAAACTGGATTTCTAGCTTATTACAACACTCTGTAACCCACTAACCCCCCTTTTTGTCCTATGACTACAGGCATGTTAACGGGTCACTTCACCCTCAAAGGTCCCTTAGAAACAGTGGTTCTCAACCGGGGGCCAAGAGAAGATGCTAACTACTTATGCTAAACTATCTATTTGATCTTGTATTTAGCTGTGACACTTTGGTTACCTTTCTCAGACCTGAAGAAGAGCTCTGTGTAGCGTCAAAGCTTCTCTCTGACCAACAGAAGTTGGTCTAATAAAAGATAGGTTTCAGAGTGGTAGCCGTGTTAGTCTGTATCAGCAAAAAGAACGAGGAGTATTTGTGGCACCTGAGACTAATTTAATAAATACATTTGTTAGTCTCTCAGTTGTCACAAGTACTCCTCGTTTTTTTTTAATAGAAGATATTACCTCAGTCCTCACCCACCTTCTATTTCTAAAAACAGGAAATGAAAGTTAACCATTTTCAACTATGGTGAATTGTAGAGTAAAAGTCCTTTAAAAAATTACATGCTTATGAAAGGCACAACGTTTTTAATCTATGTAAAAGTTATTTTACATGGACTGATCTAGAACTTACATTTTCCATGATTCAGGCAAAACATTTAACAATGAAATTCTCCTTGCTTTAGTTAATATTTACAGGGACATAACCAGTTAATTCAAAATAAGTTATATTCAATAAAAGGTAACTCCCTCCCTTCCTAAGATGCTTCTAGAATGCAAGATCTTCTGGCACATTAAGGCCTCTTGACACCAACATGTACAAATCAGACTCATTTGGAACTGCAGAGTTATATTCAATCATCAGTTGCATTCGAAGTTATATGCAATCGACATCCAATTCTTCAGTACAGGTGATCCTGTACTTTCCAATATAAAAACTGTTTCCAGGGTTATTACTGTACCCCCAGTAAGGATATAAAACAGTCCACTTCTTTGTTGTTTTAAGTTATTTCACCAGCCTTTTTCTCTTTTTCAAAAGTGCATCTCGTAATGCCAGCTAGAATACAAAATAAATAAGTAAATAAATAAATCATGTTGCATAACAGTGGAATATTGAGGTATTTTGACTACAAGTTTTCAAGTATTTAACTGAAATACCAATATAGCACCCATCATGCAGTGATCCCCATGTGATGTGAAAACCGTGTGTGTGTGTGTGTGTGTGTGTGTGTGTATCTATCTATCTATCCATCCATCCATCCATCCATCCATCCTGTTCATTGCTGGTGTGTAGCCACCTCTAGGGTGGAAGACATTAGCAGGCAAGATCACCACACGGGAATTCAAAAAATCACATCATAGTTAAAACTGTGGGCTTAATTTGGTTATAGATTGGAGGACACGTGCTACTAATTACAGCAGGGACTAGGATTTTCCCAGATGCAATAGCTGACAGATTTCTTCACCTAACTGTAGCCAAACCAGCAAGATGTGATGCCATTTTAGATTTGATATATGTGCAGTTCTGATCTCCCATATTTAAGAAAAATGAATTCAAACTGGAACACGTGCACACAAAGGCTAGTATGACGACCACAGGAATGGAAAACCTATCTTATGAGAGGAGACTCACAGAGCTCAGCTTGTTTAGCCTAACCAAATGAAGGCTGAGGGGAGATATGATTGCTCCCCATAAATACATCAGAGGGATAAATACCAGAGAGGGAGAGGAGTTATTTAAGTTGAGCCTCAATGTGAATACAAGAACAAATGCATATAAACTGACCATCAACAAGTTTAGGCTTGAAATTAGAAGAAGGCATCTAACCATCTGAGGAGTGAAGTTCTGGAACAGTCTGCCAAGGGGAGCAGTGAGAGCAAAAAACCAAACTGGCTTTAAGACTGTTTAGTAAGTTTATGGAGGGGATGGCATGATCAGACTTCCTACAATCGCATGTAGCCAAACTGAAACTGTGAGCAACAAATCTCTCCAACAGCCAGTGATGGGGCACTAGATGGGGAGGGTTCTGAGTTAAAAATTCTCTCTCAGGTGTCTGGCTGGTGGGTCTTGCCCACGTGCTCAGGGTCTAACTGTCATATGTGGCATCGAGGGAATTTTCCCCCAGGTCAGATTGGCAGAGACCCTGGAAATTTTTTGCCTCTCTCTGCAGCATGAGGCATGGGTCACTTGCAGGTTTAAACTAGTGTAAATGGTGGAATCTCTGTAACGTGAAGTCTTAAATCATGATTTGACAACTACAGTAACTCAGCCAGAGGTTATGGATTGATTACAGGAGGGGGTGAGTAAGATTCTGTGGCCTGCAATGTGCAGGAGGTCAGATGATCATGATGGTCCCTTCTGGCCTTAAAGTCTGAGTCACCTGATGGAATCAAGCCAGCCTGCCTGGGCTAGTGTCCCTTAGGTATTGTATGCACAGATGTATTACAGCTATGTATTTAATGCAACACACTTTGCTACTTTGAAAGCAAACTTGGCACAAACAATTTACATTGAGATAAAATTGGATATTTCACTGCCAAAAGCTGTTATAAAAACTGTAATTTGGAAACAATTTAATTCTTATTTTAAGCACTTAGGAAAGTTTAATATACTAACTAAAAAATTACCCTTGTGAGGAAAAGCTATAATAACTTTTCTAGTGACACACTCAGGCTAGACTTAATAACTTAGTTCAGAAAAAATTAAAAATGCCAAGAAACCAAGCAGATTATTTAATACTTTAGGGAAAAAGTCTCGATATATATTGTAAAAATGAGAGACAAAGACCCCTCATAAACCCCTACACGAAAAACAATGGCAGGCACTATTGTGACAGGGATCATACTTGTACCTAGATAGAATTGGTAATACAACCAAGAAAGAGTTAGTGAACTCCTAGATTCAGGCAGTAAACATAGCAGTAGTGACACTTCTTTGACACTGTACAATAAAAAAAAATCACTAATGTAATATAAATGTCATTGCACTGTGTCAATGGTGTTAAACTGGAAAAGATCAGTATAATATCACTCTTGTCCCTTTAAGTAGGTTTAAAGTAATTTCTTTAAAGAGCAAATGAAACTTAAAAAAAAAAGACTGACATTTACAAGCGCAGAGTCACTCCAGAGAGGTTCTGCCAGAAATGTAGACGCATTTAAAACAGGGCTGTCAGTTAATCATTGTTAATACAAACAATTAACACAAAACAGAATATCTAAATTTAAAAAATAGTTGTGATTAATTGCAGTTTTAATCTCACTGTTAAACAATAACAGAATACCAATTTAAAATTATAATATTTTGGATGTTTCCTACATTTTAAAATATGTTGATTTCATTTATAACCCAGAATACGTGTACGGTGCTCACTTTATATTATTTTTATTGCAAATATTTGCACTGTAGAAAAAAGAAATAAATAGTATTTTTCATTCACCTCATACAAGTACTGTAGTGTGATCTCTATCGTGAAAATTGTTGTGATATGTAAGGGTTAAGTAAAGACCTGGGAAACTGCTTTAACTTGTAGTCTCTAAAAAGTTTTACATTGTTTTGTTTTTAAGTGCAGTTATATTTAAGAAAAAATCCTACATTTGTAAGTTGTACTTTCACAATAAAGAGATTGCACTACAGTACTTGTATGAGGTGAATGAAAAACACTCTTTTGTTTATCTTTTTACGGTGCAAATATTTGTAATAAAAAAATAAAGCGAGCGCTGTACACTTTATATCCTCTGTTGTAATTGAAATCTATATATTTGAAAATGTAGAAAAACATTCAAAAATATTTATAATAAACAATAATAGAATACCAATTTAAGTGTAACAGTGTGATTAAAACTGCGATTAATTGCAATTTATTTTTTTTAACCATTTGACGGCCCTAATTTAAAATGGGGATTTCAGCCCTGGATTTTAAACTATAAAATCAAATGTTAGTTCTTTTAAGCCGTTCGCCTCCACTCCGGTCCCCCCTCCAACAGGACCCTTTGGCTCAAATCACTAACACGCTGCTCATTTTGCTTCTCATAGAGATCTGATGTAGTGAGGTAGTCCGGCTGCCTACCAAATCAGAGCCGTCAGCACCTCAATGCCAGTGCAGAGGATTAGCAAGCTCATTGAAGTACCTAAGCTGCTCATTCACAAAATGAACCTCTTGTGTTTTATAAAAGAGGGGGTGGAATCAGCACATTGCTGCTGCAGTCAAGGGGGTCAACCTAGATCCCACATTTGTGGGAAATGGAGACGATACCAAGTAAAGAGCAAATTTGGAAGTACTGGTTCAGGGTCATATTATTTAATAAAACAGCATAAGAATATCCAGGATCTACTTTCCTCATTTGGTTTGTAAAGACAAAAGCCACTGGCGAACTGTTCTCAACACTGTTTGGCTGCCCTTAGCAGAGAATAAAAAGCCAGAAACAGACCCCGGAGCTACTCACTGGGACCCAAATCTTACCGACAAAGGTGGGTTTATAATGAAGTCAGTACACATACTCTACCGAAAGGACAGCTTGGTGAGAAAGCCACAAAGCAGGATTTTCCTGGAAACGGCTCTTTGAACACATTCAGAAACAGTCAGCGCAAGTACAGTGACATTATAATAGTCGGCAACATTTTGGCCTTGAGATTTTCCAGAGCAGATGAGAGGATTTCAAGAGGCACCTTTTATCGTAGACACAGCATACCCAGCCAGCGTGAAAGGGAGGACAGACCTGTCTCTGGTGAATAAGGTAATCAGGAAGATGGTGACTGTGAAATGAAGGTTTGAAGAGGAGCCCAAAGGAAAATAAAAGGATAGACTAAAAGGCCTGTCTGCAAAGCCAATTCTACCACGCAAAGGCAGCATGTTCTGTCACACTGGTGTCCTGATTATACTACAATCCAAGTTTGACCTTGCCTATGCCAAGGGGCCCACCCTGTGTTATAATTATCTTACCATACCATGGTACAACTCTAACATAAAACTTCACCACATGATTTGGTGTTGTCTATGCAGACAAGCCCCACCCAGCACCAGCAGCCACTGGTCTGCAAGAGCCCAGATCTGTGATTGCTACAAAGCCCAGGCATTTGGGTAGGACATAGGCTAAGGGATGTATAGACTGCACAAAGGGCTTTATTATTGGGTTGGTTGGCAGGTGATCATTAGTTTAAGAGAAGCAGCCTATTATAGGTTCATTTGAACGAAGTTTTGACACAGGAAATCTTTAAGCACAAGAAACCTCCTAGAGAACGTGAGGGGTGCTTATTTTAGCTGAAATACAAGCAACTAAAGTTTGTTGCATACACTGCCCTGACTAGTCTCCAATTTACTTTGTCACCAATGGGCTTAGTATTAAATACTGACCTGTTTTTCCCTGAAGGAACGTTTATTTTTTGTTCTGACATTGTGACTGTATCTCATCATCATAAAGTTCTTCTGCTTTTTCTTCTCTTTGTTAGTGGAGCTCGCGAACGGATTCATTTTCGTTTTCCTTTTCACAAATTCTTTTCTGTCCGTCTTTCCAGCCTCGGGAGGAAAAAATATCCAAACAATTAAAGCCCACAGGGTTATCTTCCTTTCTCACAAGTGAGATCATCTAACTGGCCTCTGTAGAAATGCCATTTACTGCTGCACACTTTCCATTCCTGGAGCTGCAAATCCAGACTCACTCTGCTTTCCTGGGCGATTTTATGTGCTTTGTGATTGGCTGTTTAACTGTATCTTTTGAATAAGAGCCTCTATTAAAAAAGAGCTTTTAAAATTCCCAGCGTCAGACACAGGGAACTGGTCTGTGCCGGGGGGGGGAGAAGAGATCTTCAAAAGCACAAATGGCAACCAGGGGGTCTAGCTGTCATTCATGCCTGTGCCCTTTCAAACCTGCCCCTACTGTGTTCTTGTAACACTGCAGGTTGCAAAGCCTTTTCCCCCCTGAAAATTTGCAAGGAAGAGGTTCTGGAATATCACGGCTCCTCACCATGGCTGTAGCCAGTCTTGTTTCTTTGTCTGATTTAGGCTTCTTATGCAGATGCTCAATATCTCTGAGCGAAAGCAACTCTCCCCTGCAAAACGAAAAGAGAATATTATGTTGTCTGGCATCATGGGCGCTTCCACCACGCATGGGTCTATCCCCACCCTCTCCATCATCTCTCATTCGTTCTCAAGATATGGACTCGGACCTCACTGCCCACTTTCACACAAGCACCTCTGTGCTTTGTCCCGTGCTGCCCTTAAGCATAACAGGAGCTACCCATAAACATCTGCACAGCTGCCTCATTGTCCTCCTTCAAATCCCTTTTTAACTACCATACCTACAAAAATCTCAGCAGCCATTAGGCAGCCAGTTTGCTGAGACCACAGCCTATCAAGTTTACGAGTATCGTCTCATTGTTCCCTTGTGCTAACCCTCCTATATTCACCCACTGTCTCGTCTCATACTTAGATTGGAAGCTGTGTGGCATGAGGATACATCTTTTTATTATACATTTGTACAGCACCTAACACAATGAGGTCCTGGCCCATGATTCAGACTCCTAAGTGCTACCGCAGTACAAATAATATCCATTCTACCACCTGAGTGAAAAGGAATTTTGTATTCTACCTGCGCTCCTCGTCGCTGTCTATTTCAATGTTCTTCCTCTTTGCAGCTTTGCCAGGTGCCGAGTTGAGTTCTTTGGCTATTTGGGCCAGGCGTATTTTCTGGAAGTCTTCTTGAGTTAAAACCCGGCTTGTGCTAACTGCTGCGGCTTTGGCTTTCTGTTCTTCTACAGGCATGCTCTTGATCTTCTCCGCCTTTCAATGCAGACAACAGCCACGATTATCAGGGTCTTTAAGCAATGGTTTTGTATGGTTTATTTGTACACTATAATCTTATTATAAAGGCAAGTCCTGTTTCTCTCCACCTATGCGGGTGGGTGGAGAGAAACAGAACTTGCCTTTATAATAAGGGCATATGACTGATTAGGGCAGAAGACAAGAATATTGAAAACATAATAGCAGGTACAATACTTGGGAGGGGAGAGGCATAGGGGAGGGAATAGCACTGGCCTTCTTCAGGTCTACAGCAAAGTTCAATGGTGGGTGTAACATTACCAACGGAGCCCATGTTGCGGCACCACGCAGCCTGTGATCAAGGAGTTCCCAGGCTTTTCAGGAAATTGGTTGAGTGTGCTTGTTCATGTGTAAGATAGAGAGAAGGGATACGGAGCAGTATAAATGTGCCAAAATACTACTACGCTTTGTTGGAGATGGGGATGGGGGGGGGAATTTGCCCTATTCCCCATAGGTTGTAAAATAGTTACACACAAGACTGATTCTTTCCTGCTTTGACCCGTGGATATTTGACCTGTGCAAAGGGGTGTGACACACCACCATTCTCATTAGCTACTGTTTCTACACCCACTTGGCACAGCTGAAAACTACCTTAAAGGTGCAAGCCAGTAGAGAATCAAACCCAATCTTTGCAAATCACATTTATATTTAGGCCAGAAAGTGATGACAAAACTCACTACTTCTTGCTGCTCCTCATCTGAGGAGTGGTGCACATCTATCCATTCCCCATCTTCATCGTCGTCCTCCTCACTGAGACTGGCACTTTGCCATCCATCTGCCCAGGGGAAGAGGCGCACACAGTGACTAGAACAGACTTAGTTCAATTGCATGATAATAAATATAGCAATTAAGACTGGATCCCAGATTCATTTCTGTCCATGTTATCTCCACCTGCTAAGTGTACTACTGTTTTTAAAAGCCCTCCATTTGCAGTTCTCAATCACCTAGTCCAGATGCCACTAGAAATAACAAGCAAGAATTAAAGGGTTGTCGAGTTACAGTAGAGGCTGACTGCTATTTAAAAACTATACATTTCAAGTAGCATCCACAACGTGCTAGATCAGGGATTGGCAACCTTTGGCATGCAGCCCGTCAGGGAAATCCACTGGCAGGCCGGGCCAGTTTGTTTACCTGCAGTGTCTGCAAGTTCGGCCAATCACAGCTCCCACTAGCCGCGGTTCACCATTCCGGGCCAATGGGGGCTGCAAGAAGCAGCAGCCAGCACATCCCTCGGCCCGCGCCGCTTCCCGCAGCCACCATTAGCCCGGAAGGGCAAACCGTAGCCAGTGGGAGCTGCGATCGGCCGAACCTGTGGACGCTGCAGGTAAACAAACCGTCCCAGCCTGCCAGCGGATTTCCCTGATGGGCCGCATGCCAAAGGTTGCCGATACCTGTGCTAGATACGATACAAAAATAGTCCATGGACCACAAAGTTGTGCCTCTCAGCAACATTCAGATATGTGTATTTATATGAAAACAGGTAGTTTGGAGGCAATGGCTTGTGGAAGCTGTTAAAGACAAGACATGCCCCTAACCAGTTTACTTCAGGCACCTGTTGCATCTTGTAATTAACATAGTACACAAGCTATTTAAGGCAGAGACTGTCACTTTATTACAAGTTTGTACAACACCTAGAATCAGATCCTTCATGGAGATTGTGACGTCATCAGTTGTTGTAAGTGGGACCAACCATAGTCATAAACAAGTTATCCCCAAAGTTGTAAGAAAACACCAAAGGCAGCATGCAAAACGCTGGTGTGCCTGATGTCTGATCACTGGCAATGGAGACAAGTGGTTGTGTAAACCTAATTTACTGCCAGCCTGTGTTGCAGTTATCGTAAAGAGCTCTATAAAATTCTAAAATGTGTTTGGAAAAGGCTCTGAAGATAAACAGCGCTACATGAGTGCCCCGTGATGTCTACTGCACAGGGCACCCTACATGCATGCAGTGATATTCTGCAGCATCCCCAACATCCAACCAGTTCACAGAGATACGGAAGCAGCCCACAATATATGAAAAAGTCATGTTACATTTTCAACAGCCTGAGCACTGCTCTTCATTCTTCAAAGTGACTCAAGGACATAGTAAGCAAACAGTTATTTATCTTGGGGAGAGCTGAACAGGTGCATTTTTGAAGCCATATGACCTGCTTTTCCTTGAAGATTAGTCATGCAGGCAACAAAACCCCTTTGTTATCTCTCGCTAAAGCAAATACTGTAGGAAGCAGCACAGACCCAATGTCAAATATAACTGGGTGTATTGCATTCATTCAAGGGCACCACTAGTGCTGTTTCACTGGACAAATGCACACATAGCCAAGGTTACTCAAGACATGACAGTGTCAAACACATGCAAAGTTCCGGCATTACAACAAGAGACTTGCACCACATTTTCACATGTAACTAGAATTCTAGGGGCAATGCTGTACTGCCTGGAAGTGAAGAAAAACTAACCAACCTTCCTCATGTTCTCCTCCTCCTTCTTCCGTGTTCTCGACCTCTAGTATTTCTGCTCCTGGAATATAATCTTTGGCATCTAATTCTCCATACTCGTGGATTCTGGCTTCGGACGAGGCCTCAGTAGGTTTACCCTACAAGTAAACAAAGTACATTTTTAAGTAGCTCTTTGTTTTCTTTAATTTCACCAACAGGACACTTTAAAAGGAGTCTAAGGTGGGTGGACTTGATCACCAGCCTGGGAAACACGATATGGCAATATACATAGTACTGCTCACAACACAGACTGTGGCGTCCCCCCGGCCTCTGGCAGTTTAGTGTCAGGATTTCCATCCTGCCTAGAAGGTCCATAGGGCCTCCTGCAGTCCTCTGCCAGTTACAGGAGAGTATTCTCCCAGCCCTCTCCTGGTCCTGGACTTCCGCAGGTCCTCATTTATATCCCCTAGCCGGAAAACATCAGAACCAATCAGCTGTTGTTACCCAGCTGGGTCAGTTGATTCCCAGCACCTGCCTGCCAAGCTGCTCACCAGAACAGGGCTGGTTGCTCCCCTTAAAGGGAAGATTGCCCTGTTACGAGGTGTTTTTTCACCAGTGAAAAAAGAAGTGATCAGCCAGTGTTAGAAATCAGCCAGAGGCACACATCCCAACATACCCTCCAAAACTTTGGATTAAACTTCTGCAGCTTGGGCTTTATACATTAATGAACATTGCAATGACAGAGATCCACAGCCCTCCAGGTTCAGATAATCCCTCCATCCACTTCTTTTAACAAGTTTAGGTTTTAGTCACACAGAAAAATAAATGATGAAGAGCTTCTGATATTCCATTTTCGGAGCACAGCACTTGATGGAAAAACATCTCCTCTCCATAGATTAATGATGGATTCTGCAGTGAAGTGGTGGGGTCAGAGATACTCTATAGCTTTCAAAGCACTTGGCAAAAAAGCATCATTATCTCCATTTTACAGATGGGAAAACTGAGACAGGAAGTGACTTGCCCAAGGTCACCTAGTAGGCCAGTGGCAGAGCCAGGAATAGACCCCAAGTCTCCTAGGTTCAGTGCTCTGTCCACTAGGCCACACTGCCTTTTGCCTTTAGGTGATCTCTCCAGGGCAAAATTCAATGCACATATTCTTAGTTAAAAGTATGCACACAGTTAACCTTGTTCACTGGCTTGAGGTGCTCAATTTATTTCATCCTCATTTTCAGCATCACGACTCTGCATTTCAGATACAAATTAATGCACATAAACGTCACTTACCCTGAATTTTTTTTGTAACATTTGCGGATTCAGTGATCGGAAGAGATGTATCAGAGTTCTTGCAGACATCATTACATCTACAAAACAAATACCAGGAATAAACAAACACCTTGGAAAAAGCAGGATCTGGATCAAATGAAGAGGAAAGCATTGAGCTAGAATTAGGTTTTGTTCTGTGGCTGGGGAAGAGGGTAAAATGAAAAGCGGTATATTTCTTTACATCTTTCTCAGAAATGCTAGTGCTTCTTAGCATTATTCTATTTGACAATCCGTGTCTTCTGGTCTGGACTACCTACTTTTTAAAACTACCTTCTACTCTCAGCCTTCTTCCAACATAACTGCTATCTTTGCTCTACTCATTTTGTTTGTTGGATACATCTCCCCAAAAATCCTTTTTCAAAATTTAAGCAGCTACCAATATCAGCGTGGATCTGTTACTTTTAAAAAAGAAGTGAAGAAGAACGTTTCTCCAGGACTAGACCTTTCCAAGATAACTCACACAATCAACATTTATTTAGGACATGAACCTGCATCCCCTACAGTCAATGATCAACCAATTGGAAAAGTTCTCATTGATCAAATTGTGCAAGATCAAGCCCTTATGTAGCTTCAGTTCAGGTAGCTGCTGGGCAACTTTCCCCTCCTGACTGCTCTGACTGCTTCATCTCTCACATGAGGACCCCTGAAACAGACACAGAGGTGCAGGAGACTAACATGAGAAATACTCTGAACTCCAACCTATTCCCTTCACAAGCAATGAGGATGTGCCATCAGAACACATAGCATAAACACACGTAAATAAAAGAGCAGCACATTTTTCCACCTGCAAAACACTAAACTTACTTTTGTTTTTATGAGATTTGTACAGGGCGAGGTCTTGGAGCAGGTCTTCCGTCATAGCCAGAGGACATCTCGCAGTTATCTCTTTTATCGCATTCATTCTAGAAAAATCAAAAAAAGTGTTTTTTTTTTAAATTCTCAGTTAGGAAAGACCTTGGCAGCAGCATGTTACACAACCGTGTCTGAGACTAAGGGACAGTTATCCTGAGGCACACAACTCAGTGTCAGAGAAAAGAGCAGCACGGGACTCAACCCCCCAAGTAGCCTATCAAAGGGGCTGTAACCATGGCAGCTTTGCATGGTCTTTTCTCCTAGCCACCACGATGGCCCAGTTTCCAGAGGTGCAGGTGCTCAGCACCTTTGAAAATTAGGATAAAGTACTGGCACAGCAATCACAGCATCCAAAACCAAAGGGTGGAAGTGGGCAGCCCATACAGAACAGTTAACCACCTTTAAATCTGTGGACCATGTCTGTGCCTAGTGGAGTCAGGAATCTTGACTGCATTCATCCATGGTTAGATCAGTAAAGGACAGCCTATGCTGGGGGCCTGTATGCTCACACAGGAGAGTTCCCTTTAAAGTAACTTTACTCTCACATTGACCCTCACCCTCCCTAGTCTCTCTCTAAAGTCCATCCCTCACCCCCTCCTTACGGTTGAAACCATTTTAGCAAGAACCATTCTTAAAGCATGGCTGGAGGTAGTGAGCATGTTTCCTCCTGCACCCCCATGCAATTGGTATGAACAGGGACACCTTTTCCTGAGACTCATCTTAGATCTCTATTATAAGAGAGAGATAATACATTATACAATTATTATTATATAATTAATATTATGCATCAGTCTATAGCATGGGTCTCAGCAAAATAAGCCAGTTTATACTAGGCAGAAAAAGTGGGTTAGTGTTCTGCTGGCAACAGCTGTGTTTAAACTTAATTATTGCTAGCACAATTTCAGTCATTGCATAGACAGGGAATGAAGTCTGGACCATCATGTTATCTACACCCTGAAAAATCATGGCGTACATAAGAGTTTACAGATAAATGGGATACACACAGAACCTTCCCTTGTTACCCAGGAAAGCAGGGATTCAGCCCCATCTGGGGAGAAGAGAATGGAGCATCCTGGTGCTAAACAATGACCTCTACGGCCAGCGACATAGCAGTGTTGGCAATTAAAAATAAATAGTTTACCGTACTCAAAGCACGCTGCACAAAAGGTCATTTTATTTCAATGGGGTTTTGCTTTTGTTTTTTAAAGAGATACACCAACCAACCTATTTTCTATGAGTTGTACAGTGTTTGTAGGAACCCAGGTTCCCCAGGGATCTCAGACTGAATTGTCATGAACTTTTGTACCTACCCTACAGTCATAACTTCCCCAGAATTCTTGTCAGTGACAAAGTTGTTGGCTATGGTCATCAATACTGACTGGATGATCTAGAAGGGAGAAAGTAAAGCAGAGCCAGATGAACATACATTCCTATTGTAGCTGTATTCATTTGCATACAATGCCCTATTCACAAAGGGCAAATTCACTCCAAGCTTGAGACATGGCCCTTTAAGAGGCTATTTTTAGAGCCATTCTAATGGAGCATTTTTGCGATACAAATCCTGCTACAAGCAGGAAATGTGACTACAGCACTGAACGTGGATTCAGCAGACCTGGGTCTGCCACTGGCCTGCTGAGCGACTTCGATCATGTCACATCACTGCTCTGTGCCTCGATTTCCCTATCTGAAAAATGGGGATAATTCTACTGACCTCCTTTGTAAAGCCCTTTAAGATTTACTTTGATTAAAAGTGCTATATGAGAGCCAATGTGTGACCCTAAGAGCATCCCAAGGCTAGATGGCAAGGAGCTCCCTGGTATGCTGTGAGACTCAGCTGGCCTGGCCTGCTCAGTACATCCCCATCCACTGTAGTCATACTTATCCAAAAGGTGGCATGTAAAAAATCATTGCAAAACAACTCACTCACTGATCATTCACATCTTTGTGTGACGTATATATGGTTAATCTACAAAGAGTTATCCAGAAATGTGTGACTAAAATGTGTTTTAACCAGGCATGTCAGGGGAAGTTGGTAAATAGGTTTTTCGAGACAAAGGAAAAGGACCAGCCCCACAAGCCAGGTGTTGCTAGGAGCAGTGGGCTATTTACCAAATGGGAGATAGCAGGAAGATCATTTGCATTGTAAAAATTACAAGCAGGGGTGAATCCAGCATGGAGTCTGCACCAGACAGCATGGAGTCTACACCCAGCAGGGGAAAGGAACTTTATCTTGGGGATACACTTCAGAAAAACACATTTCAGAGGTTTACTGGACTATAAAGAGAGGGAGAGAACCCCTAAGTTATCCTTCACCTGAACAGTCAAAGGAACTGAGCAGTTTGGGCTCTGTGACTGACCCCTGGCTAAAAACCAGCCAGCCATGCAGAAAAGCAACCGTGGTGAGACTCTTACTTTGAACCAAAGCCTCTAGTTTGTTAAGTTAGGTTTTAGTCTTAGAAGTGTATTTTTACTTGTGTTTGGTTTGTAACTGTTCCTATCCCAATTCCTTCTTCTTGGCATCACTTACATGCAAGTTCCTTATTAATAAACCTCATCTTGTTTTATTACACAACGGCAGCCTAGTGTTTCAAACCGAGGAGGAAAATCCTCAGCCAAATGGGGCTGCGTACTGCCTCTGTAAAGGAGCAGCAAACTTAATCAGGTTTTGAGAGAGGTACAGTGAGAGGGGCTGAGCACTGCATGAAGAGGTCTTCAGGGGAGAACTCAGGGCTGGAAGGGTTGTTGAGGTCTCCCTGCTAAGAGTAATTGGGCCGTGGAAGCCAGAGTGTGACCAGCACACTTGTATGCATATTGGTGTCAGGGCAGTGAGCCACAACAGCATAGGATTTAAGATACCCAGAGTTGCAAGGCGGGTGCTGACTGAACCCCCTACTGGCCTGAGTGAACCCCAAAGAGTCACAGGTATTCATTATTAACTTTTTTATGGAACATACACCATACAATAAGCACAAGTGTTCCCATTTTGAAAGATCAGCGTGTGCTTTTCAACCCCACCTGACACCAAGAGGGTGTAATCTCAGAGGAACTGAGCAGACACCACTGAGAAATCACTCCTTGCATTACTTTTCCCCCTACGTAAACAATACCCAGCATCCAACAACACTTCCAACCTGAGATTGGGCAGGTATTTTGCCTCTCTCAGCATAGCTCTGTCAACACATTCAGCAGTTCTATTTCCAATGTTCGCACACAGTCTACTTTTTAATATTAATGAGATTTGGAAGATCCTGACCTCTGGCGGCACCAGCTGATGAGATGCTTGCGCAGCAAAAAGAAGGATCTTGGTCACTTCTGGAAGAGTAGAAAATAAATAGAGAAAGGTTCCACAGTCAATGGACAGCCATTTCAGTGGCTTATAAATATCTCCGTGCATCACAACTTCTAATTCTGGATCCCATCCTGCGAGAAGCTCAGTACCCTGAACTTCCACAGAGAACATGAAGTCATTTGGGGCCTCGCAGAACCAGATCCTCCAGATCACTCTGTCACAATAAAGCACTCAATCAGATACCACAAACTTTATCCCAGACCCTCAGCTGGCCACCTCTTTTGAAGCACCGCATATGGACGGTAGAGCACTTTGAAAAGTCTGCTCTAGGGCACTGGTTCTCAACCAGGGGTACATGCACCCCAGGGGTAGGCAGAGATCTTCCAGGGATGCATCAAGTCATCTAGATAGTTGCCTGGTTTTACAGCAGGCTCCATAAAAAGCATTAGCAAAGTCAGTACAAACTAAAACTGCATACAGACAATGACTTGTTTGTACTGCTCTATGTACCATAAACTGAAATGTAAGTACAAGATTTATATTCCAATTGATTTATTTTATAGTTATATGGTAAAAAGGAGTCCTGAAAGCGGTACAAGTAGTCTGGAAAGGTTGAGAGCCACTGCTCTAGACTGAAATAGTGTTGCAACGTTAACTATGGTGCGGCAAGAGAGACAAACTTTGCTAAACAATTACAGACAGCTTCTTGTAGCAGCCTGGTTTAACTCACACAGCTCAGGGGATCTATTCTAGTCTGTATTTAAAGAATTCTAGCTCCCACGTTCAGAAGTATGGAACACACTGTTCCCATATCCCAGGGGTAGGCAACCTATGGCACGCGCGCCGAAGGCGGCACGCAAGCTGATTTTCAGTGGCACTCACACTGCCTGGGTCCTGGCCACTGGTCCGGGGGGCTCTGCATTTTAATTTAATTTTAAATGAAGCTTCTTTAAACATTTTAAAAACCTTATTTACTTTACATACAATAGTTTAGTTCTATATTATAGACTTATAGAAAGAGACCTTCTAAAAACATTAAAGTGTATTACTGGCACATGACACCTTAAATCAGAGTGAATAAATGAAGATTCGGCACTCTGCTTCGGAAAGGTTGCCGACCCCTGCCGTATCCCATAACAACAACTGGGAGCAAAACTGTGTCTCTGTTCTTCACCCTCCTCCTTCCACGCCCTCCCTATCTGACAAGGCAAACCAGATTGTCCACTTTTAATCCTACAGCACCACTGCTCGAGACCGACTGCACCCAGGGCAATATGGGAATGCAAAACACAAAGGCAGGGAGAGGACACAGGTTTTGTAGATGGTTGCTTACCTCTCTGATGGGGCTGCATGAACCGCTGCACAAAGGGATAGAAGTTAAAGAGAAAGAGCTGTGGGGAGGAAAGTGGATACTGGATTAAAACCCTGCCAGCGTTTCCTCCCTTGTATCTGCCTGTCTACATGGAGGGCTGTGAAACCTTCATAATAATTTTGTACAGACAATGGTACACACAGACTGCACTGGTGTTACTGGGCAACATGCTTGTAACAGAGAGTGGATTCTGATTTGTTTGCCTGCCTTGGACTGGGGGCGGGGGGAAATACTGTGATGAGATGTTCAATATTTTCTTTAATAAAGTAAATACTGATCCCAGTCCAAATCCTATTAAAGTCAATGGAAAGAAGGGGCCCCATTGGCTTTGAATTGGGGCTGTCGTGCAAGTGTCTCATGTTAGATCTGCCGCTTTCTTGATCCCTAGATAAACATCCCTCAGTCCAAAGCTGGAGGGACCCGCTATAAGCAAAAGCAAGTAACTGAGGAACGAGTGGGCATAGAGGCTAGTCTTCAAGAAGACTGTCAAAGGGGCAGCCGTCATGGGTGTGGCCTTCATCACATGGCCATGTGCCCGCTAGGCAATGGACCCGAACTCACTGCACTTCAATATTGAACATCTAAGGTTTCATATAGCGTCTGTTGAATTCCAATTTTCAAGCCACTCAATTTTTCTTCTGTCCCAGTCTGGAATGAAGAGAGAGTCCTGCCAGAGCCTGTCGGCACAGGCCCAGGCTGGGCAGGTTTCCCCTCACATACTCAGTACCACCTGAGTTTGTCAACCCTCAGGACAGGCTGCAAGGCCCATCCTTTCTCCTAGGCCCACAGGGAGCTGGGAGGAAGGAAAAGTTGGAGAACTGTAGAAATTCTGTTTGTGAGGATTAATACAGTTCAGTTACACTCAAGTTGCTGTTAGGTGGGGAACTGCCAGATTCCATTTAGGATTGACAGTACTGTGGGGATGTGTAAGGGTTAAATAAAGACCTGGGAAACCGCTGGTGTGCTAGCATGGTATTAAGGAGTAGAAGCACAGGCAGGCACCGTTTCTGTGCTGGATAGATGAAGTGCCATCCCTCTCCTGTCTGCTTGTTAACGATTGATAAGCGTTGCAGCTGCATAAGGAACGTGGCTGTCTAAAGGATACCCTTTGTATAAAGTAGTGTTAGCTCCCCCTCTCTTCCTTTCCCAGCTACATAAACGAGCTCAGGATCATGGACCCTTCCTCCCTTCCCTGTGAACTGCTGATCAAGGAAACCTGTGGCTGCAATTACTGCAAAGAAATGTATCTTTAAGGTAAAAATGTTTTAGAATATGCTTAATGCTATAGACAGTAAACAGGGCAGGGATAATTATATTCAGTAAATACTAAATTGGGTTTTGGGGGTGTTGTAGTAAATGTGGGTATTTACATATTAACTTAGATAACAGAGCATGATGTGATTAACTCAGGGCTTACTCGACAAGTGAGTCGAGGGGAACAAGTATCACAATAAAGAAGCCTGTTTACTCAATGTGCCTCTGGGTCCTTCTGCTCAATCTCTAACAAGTACTTTGAAGAGACTGCCAAAAGCATTCAGATCCTAGGATGGACACTCCTTTATGTAGTTATCATAAACCTCAGTGACTCCTGATCCATAAGTGCTGGAATCTGGGATGCTGGCAGTGCAGCAGCACCCCCTGGCTTGAAGTGGTTTCCACCATATGCAGCGTTTACAGTTTGGTTCTATGGCCCTCAGCATCCCCCCTATACAAATTGTTCTAGCACCCCTGTCCTGGCCTGCAAGGACCAGCTGGCCCTCTCAGGGCAGCTACTAGTGCCACACATAAGTCCATTAGGAAATAAAATGAAGCCAAACTCATCTTCACTTACAACGACAAAGTCTCCTGTGGCGAAAGGCCAGAGCATTAACCCACTGTACCATCTTGATCACATTCAGACCCATTACTGATGGACAAGCCTACTTTGGACATGAGAGCTCAAAAACCCAGTGCAGTTAACATGACGTGTACCTCGTGTATTCCAACTAGTCTAGAGATAAGGTCCATGAGCATCATCTTCACTTCAAACCGTTCCTTGGAGGTCTCTAGCTGCTTTAGGAGTTTCTCTGCAAAATCTGGAAGCAACATGGAGTGTCAGCAAGAAGTAATAGCACTGGGAGGGTCGAGGATGTCAGAGCAGGATGTGTGTCAGCTTGACATCCCAAGAGACTTTGGAGAATAAAGCTGCCACAGATCATTAGATAATCAGCTATTAAGGCTCAGATAGCCTCACCCTGATGATACACAAGGTGAATTGGTTACTGCACTAGATCAGCAAGAAGAAAAAAAAAACTTGAATAAAGAAAAAAATTGCTCATAAAACTGGGAACAGGATAAACAAGCAAAAGGAAAATCAAGGGGCTTGTCACGGGGTGGCTTGCTCCTTTAAGGGCCAAGAGGCCTGGGGCTAGCCAGCCCTGTTCAATCAGCCCTGCTTTTGCCATACTTAGCTGCTTCCCTGCCTAAGGAGGCTGGACTCACTGGGATCAGGTGACAGCCTGAAACACCTGGGCCTCAAAGGGTGGAGAAAACCCAATTTGCAGGAGCAACTACAGGGAGCAAAGCAGGGCTCCTGTGTAAGGCCCTGAAGCTGGGTCTAGAAGAACTCCAGAGATGCAACCTGGGTGCAACCAAGGAGGCCCTGTATCATCTTGTTTAAATAGCTCACCCACAGGAACAGGAAGCTGAGCAAGGCAGACAGGACTAGAAGCCATGCAGACGGCGCTGGATGGAGCCTCTCTCAGTCCAGGACACCAGCCTGGCCAGTCTCAGAGACTTTGCTCTGCAGACTAAGTTCGGGAGCTCTGAACCAGAGTCTTGAGATCTATTAAAATCAACTTACAGATGCCCAACTGTGGAATTCAAGCAGGGTACACCAGGCTGCCAGGGGGCACACAGGGATGGCACATGCCTTTTACAGAGCTCCACAGCTTTAGGGGTCAATATTTAAAGCCAGTTAATATGCACTAAAAAGGAGGCTGAGTTGAGGCCTATCTGAAAAAAAATCAAGTTCATGATGTCTAGAGCGAAAAAGTAATATGAGACAAAACAGACTAGAAATAAGGGGGAAAATTTTAAATGACCTAAGTGATGAATGGTAGTTAGTCATTAAAACTTTCTAGTGTTTCCCTAGGTTTCTCCAGGAAGTCTTTAACGCAAGGCTGGGTATCTGTTTTTAAAGAGAAGCTTAGCTCAGACAGCAGTTACAGCCTCAAAAGTTACTGGGTGAAGCTCCATGGCCAGCGTTATGCAGGAAGTCAAGACTAGATGAGCATAACAGTGATCCCATCTAGCCTTAAAATCTCTGACCATTCCTCCTAACTTGCAAGGTGCTGTGAGATTTAATCAACATTCGTGAAGCGTTTTGAGATCTGGTGACCCAGTGTGGTATCTAAACATTCCATATCATTCCCACATTCAAACAGTGGAGCATAGGTGTCTCTCCCATTGCAGTTTAGCCTGAAAAATCAGTATCTCAGCTCAAACATGGATTAGAATTTCCAAGGCGCATGTATATTAATTGGCTTGGACACCATGCTTACCTTGGGGATCGTGGATCAAATGAATAGCGGAGAAGTTAAACACCTCTGGCTTTTTCTTCTTCTTGTGTTTCTGTAGGACAGCAAGAGACAAGAAGACACTTTTTCCTTTCCATGGAAGAGTTGTTCTAAGCAAATTTCAGACATCAGTTCTGGAAAGCTCCCATTTCACATTACCAGCTTTAAGAGGCATGTTTTGATTTTAAATAGTAAAGTTCATCAGCACTTTCAACATTTCCTGCATTACGTGTGGTTTTCAGACACACGACTCCAGGCAAAGTCAATGCAAACTGCGTAACAAAAGCTCCACTCAAACTCTTGAAACACCTCTAGCTATATAGATACTAGTTCCCAACCAGGCACTGGGCATGGGAAACAGTTCAGAAAACACGCCACAATCCTGCCCTGACTTACAGTGTACCCCACGCAAAGGGATTGAATGAGATGCAAGTCACGGCAGAACCTGGTCCACCATCTAACCTAGCAAAGTCTCTTTTCAACTCGTGTTCTTCCACGTGAACACGTGTACGTCAAGCTGGCTGCTGCCAGAGCAGCAAAGGGACCTTTGCTTAGAAGACATGGCAAAGGGTAGTTGGCTAAAAAGGGACAGATGAGAGCACAAAAATCCTGGTCTTGAAGGGTCCCAATATATGAACCGACGAAGGAGAGAACCTGACGTAGATGACTGCGGTCTCAAAAAGGGAAATGAGAACAGCACGTTGTCTTTAGAAGTTTGATTAAATTGAGCACTGCATTGTTAGGGCTGACTGCTTTTAAAATCCTATTTAGCTTTACAAGTATTCAATTTACTCTTGTTTCCCTTTCTACCAAGCCACCACCGGAAACTTTACACTTGGGTTCTGCTGCTAGTTCCAGGGTGATTCCAAAATGTCCAACCGGGCTTCCCTTACCTTCAGAACCTTCATGGCTTTCTCCAGCTTCTTCTTGTGCTTGGTGGTTTTCTTTCCCGTTGCATATCTCACCATGAGGTCTCTGGCCGTGGGCCCTTCATCCTTCAGAAAGGAACATCAGACAGAGCATGGGAATGAGACTTCAAATAGGATATTGCAGCTGGTTGACAGCAACAGTTGTCAGGGTCACACACCAGGTTTTCAAAAATAGGAAACCAATTCATTCTACCTCCAAGTGTTTGCCGTGTAACCAGCCTGACATTCATTTCAATACTTAAAACACTGACTTCATAAAAGAGAACACACACACCAAGGTTTATGCCCAGGTGACAGCACGTCAATAAAGCAATACAATAGATATGGGACTAGTCATTAGGCAACAGTAACATATTATTCAACAATACCCAACGCATGAGTAACGCTTTAAAAGGATCTTGATACAGATCAGATAAAGTAGCTGGGAGTAGGGGGATGGTTAGGGTAACATACTTCAGTGAATTTGTTCAAAAGCATCTATGTACTTGTCTGACCCCCATCACTAACCTCTGTGCACTCCCCACATATCAGTAAATTTATTCCCACAACACCATCGGAGATAAAGAAGTGCTATTTTCCCCATTTTACAGATGAAGAACTGAGCCAGAGAGAGATTAAGTGACTTGCCCAAGGTCACATGCAAAGTCTGTAGCAGAGCTTTAATTAAAAAACAAACAAAAACAAAACAAAAACACAAAACACAAAACACAAAAAAAACCACAATCCTGGCCTCCCAAATCCCAGTCCAGTTCCTCAATCACAAGTCTACATGAAGCCTCTGGTAATTCTTTACCTTCTAAACCAGGGGCGGGCAAAATTTTGGCCTGAGGGCCACATTGGGTTTCCAAAATTGTGCCTCCCCAAACAGCCAGGTGTGGTCCCTTACAGTGTAAGCTCTTCAGGGCACGGGCCACACCTGGTTTGTATCATCAAGGTACAGTGCCCAGCATACTGAGGGCTCTGCTAGAACCAAATACATTCTCACAGTCTGTAAGGGGGAAAAAAACAAACCTGTTTTTCCTACTAGCTCATTCTTATAATGCGGGTTATGACTTCCCATGCTGCCAGCTACGCGACCATCAGCCCAGGCACTACAAATGGGCCAGTGACTAAGTGGCCCTTAATGATTTTGAAAACAAACGGGACCGTTTTCCTGATCTTCCCCTCAACGTACAGGCCTATTTCCCATTAACAATAACAGCACATGTCCTGAGGATACCAAATCCCTCAAACTGAAGGGCAAACTAACAAACAATCCCGGCTATTCTTTCTGGCTGGCATGGAAGAAAGCCCACAGGTGCGTCGGGGAGACAAACAAATGGGTGTAGGTGGCTGACATCCCGGATGGAGGAGAGAGGGCAATGCAAGAAGAGACTAGGGCAGAAAAATAAGATACATAATACCTACTGCGGATACATTTGCAGAGTTTGAGAAAGTGACAGCAAGAGAATTAGCCTCCGGACTAACCTCAGATTCTGAATCACTCTCTCTTTTCTCATCTTCGTCTTTCCCAAGGAAGAATTTCAAACCAGCAACAAGTATCTGAAAAACGTGGACATTTGGGGGGAGCGGGGAAGGAAGGGAAGAATTAGTTTACAAGAGGCAAAAGGTCCCATGTTAGGTCACCAGTTGCTTATAACAGGAGATATGAATTGGCATAAAACAGACAGGCTGACTGAAAACACTAGACATGTGCAAAAAAAAACAACAACACTCTCAGTCTTTGTTGCCTGTCTTGCAACAGTGAAGCAACTGCTCGAAGGGTAGCAGGTCTTTCACAATGTTCCCACGTGAACCTGCACTATTGCATGAGGGCTGCTTTACTAGCACAGGTATATCAGCAAAGCACCCCAGTGTGGACAGGTCTTATTACCGGCCACACTGCTCAGCAATATAGTTTATTCTACCAGCCCTAAATAAGACAATCTGTGCCAGCACAATGGCACCAAAGCCAGGGGCTGTGGCCAGCAGAATTATGTCAGCCAAGGACGTGAAAAGGTGTGATCCTCGACTGACACGACTGTAGTGTAGACACAACCTATTGTGCAACGTCTGGTTTCTTTAGTTGCTAGTACAATTTTGGTTTTATTGCGCTGAGCAATAAGGCCATTCATGGTAACTTTGGCAGCAGCTTGAGATCCTATGCTCAGTTTCACAAGCCTACGGTGGTTTTAAGAACTAGAGTACGGGCCTTTATCATATAACGAACCAACCCACGGCATCCTAGGCATTTCTAAAACCACCACCATTGCAGCATCCAGATACAGGCAGCTGGGATACTAGTTATTTTCAGTGCTGGAGCTGAGAAAGCACAACAGTGCCGATCAACATGAGGCAATGCTCCTGAAAGTCACTTTTGGCTAGCACTGCCAGCATGAGGAGGTATGGAATCTCACACCAGCCAGCAACAGCTGGGCTACTAACGTCCATTCCCAGGGTGTTCATAACTCTGAGGTCCTTCGGTATAGAAAGGAAGTTGCTTATGTACACACACACACACACACACACACAAACACAACAGCGGAAGCAAAATATACTGGCATTTCAGATAGGTTTCTACCTCACCTTTGTGACTTTAGAAAAGCAGGCTGTTGTGATAACGTTTACTGTTTTGGCATCATTCCTGGAATAAGCAAAACATTAATATACCTTCACCAAGAAGTTTGCTGATTTTGAAAAACAAGACATCATGGTAGATTTAATGCAAAGTAGAGTCACTGGAAACAAACCCCACAGTACTAGCTGCTTTCATCATACCATCAGTGATTTCAAACGCAAACCAAGAGATGATGTTTCTACATGTCATTTGTTGTCATTTTTCCTACACAAAAATGATCAGATCTAGATAGATAAAGCATATACGCTTCTGGGTAAGTTCACACTTGAGAAGAACACACCATTTCACTTTGACAACAAAGATGAACCAATAAAAGCAACGGCAGGCCCCACAGTAAAAGATACTTCAAGTGATAAGAAATTGCCTGTTAAAATAAATGCAGAGAGATTTGGCTTTCATTACAAAAGCTACAAGAAAGGTTTGAAACAATCTCTAGGAGAGGTTTATAAATATTGTAGATCCTGAACTGAATTTGAGCTGAGTCTCAAATACCTATAAAGCTATTTAGCAATACTGCAGAAGCCCTGTCTTTAAAAGGGGAAGGTATGATATAGATAATCTCATCATACCATTCCCTCTAATGGCACATGGCCCATCTGCAACTGCTGGTAGGAAATATCCCCAATTGCTGGAGATGGGGCACTCCATGGCCCTCTCTGAGTTACTACAGGGAATTCTTTCCCAGGTATCTGGCTGATGGGTCTTGCCCACATGCTCAGGGTCGAACTGATCACCATGTCAGGCATCAGGAAGGAATTTCCCCCCGGGTCAGATTGGCAGAGACCCTGGATGTTTTTCGCCTTCCTCTGCAGCTTGGGGCCTGGGTCACATGCTGGGCTGAACTGGAGTAAATGGTGCATTCTCTATAACTTGAAGTCTTAAATAATGATTTGAAGACTTCGGCAATTCAGCCAGAGGTCATGGGCCTATTACAGGAGTGGGTGGGTGAGGTTCTGTGGCCATGTCAGAATAGATGATCATGATGGCCCATTCTGGCCTTAAAGCCCATGAGTCTATGAGTAAGATGGTCACCTATATATTCTAAGTGTTCCCAGTGTTTACTCTGTTGCAATATTTCGTTCCCCTCCATTGTACCAGAGGCATTATTACGCTGCCGTTCTAGAGCTAGCATTGCGGCAGTGCTGCCCAGCGGATTCACGGCATATCCCAGATCAACACGTGAACAAAGCTCCTGAAGCCCAAACATGCTCTGCCAACTCGCCTAACGCCCCAGCTATTCTCTCTCCTTTCTATAAAAGGCAGAACTGCTGCACAGTCGGGCTGAACTGCTGAAGTCCCTAGGAACTCTGCCTGGAATACAGAACAAAGGGCCATGCAAACCACCCCTGCAGAACATTGGGGAGACCCCAATGAGGCAGAAAATGCTTAAAAGGAGCAGTTTTTCTTATCTGTACTTTCATTTCCATGGAAGTTAAAAGGGGGGTACAAGTTAGGTGACAACTTCCCCCCCCCCCCCACAACGACACACACTTAGGGATAATTAGAACCTAAAACAATAGGCAAACGAAGATCCACTCTTGCTACTCCTCACGGTGAAACATCTGCTGAGAGCAGCAGCACCAGAACTAAGGCAGCAGTGGAATCAATAAACATCTGTGCACCTCCATTAATACTCAAAGTTATGTTCTTCTAATACATCGCCATCTTGGCACTTACCCAGCCCCCTGCTTATTCAAAACAGCGCTTGCTTTTACTCCGGAAAACCAACTCACTCCTCAAAACATGAATGCACCAAGCAGGTAGCATCAACGTACAGCCTTCTTGTCTAATACTAGCCATGCAAATCCTATTTCTTCTCTTGAAGTACCCCTACACTTGCAGCAGCATGTAGAAAACAGCCAGCGCCCAGCTGGCTAGCACGGGGTGTACATAGCAACGTCGCTGGGGAGGCACCGCTTAGGCAAGTAGAGTACAAAATACCCTACACATCTCTTGACGTAACCATGGGGTGCCTCCCAGGTCTACACTGATATTTTTAGCAGTGTAGTGTCCCGCTATCTCCTCACTACCAGCGCCTTTCCTCACTGCATGGAGCTACATGCACTATACACACTGCCGCAAGCGTACACAAGGGCTTGGACATCAGCCACAGTTGGACTTCATGACTTACAGCAGAATTATATTCAAGATTTAATGCATCAATAGAGAGGCTCAAGAAAGCATGTGTATGTACAGGTTTTGCTTGATGGTTCGAAGTATACTTGTTTATTGTTCTTAAAAGGAAAACGTCTAAGATTCTTCCTGCGCACCTTCTTCTGCGAAGTCTCTCAGTCATTTCTGCCCTTCTAGATTGTGTTCTACAGAAACACAGTACCACCACACTACAAATGGATTGCCCCAGGGTGCACTGATTTAAAATCAAAGCCATTTTAATCACATATTTTAATCACGACTGAGATCAGCAAGCAGAAAACCTTGATTTAAATCATCAATTTTAAACTTGTTTTGCATTTGTACCTTTTAGTTATTTTCCAAAAGAAAAATTGATTCCTTTTGGTTGGAAACCATTAAAACATGCTGATTTGCAACAAAAATATAGCCTTTACACCACACTTAATGCTTCTTTTTTCTAACCAGGAAGATGCACTACACCTCTATACACATTTATTTAAGCAATTATATTGCTTAAATACATGTATTCAGATTCTAAATTTTTACATTTTCTGTCATGTTAGAAAGCAACAAATAACATTTCTTATTTATTAGATGATTGTTTTTTGCTTGTGATTAGTGTCAAGATCTATTTAGATGGAAATTCAAAAATCAATTAAAATGCACAAAAACAGTGTTTTAAAATGTTTTTCGTTTGCTAACGATATCTTAAACATGCTGGATATAAAAGGAAAAAAGTTTATCAGAAAGCTCATCAAAACATGTTTTGCATTTAAAACTAACTGACTTATTAAACTAAAAAAGTATTATCTATACTTAGTGAACTGAATTGATTGTCACCATGTCTTTCAAGATTTTAGAACTAGCAGATCTCATCCTCTCCAACTTCATTTTTATTCATAGATTGGAAGAGGAAAACAAGCTTTTCTGCTTTTTCAACTCCCAATTTGTTTCTTAACTTTGAATAGTCATTGACCTGAACTAGCTGAATAAACTGAAATGAAGAAAATATTCTCCCAGTACCTGCAATAGAGGCTACTGCTGTCAAAAGCTGGTTAGCCCTTCAACAAACTCTGGTTCCAGGTGCTTAGCCAGTGACATCTACCAGTGCAGTGGTCTGACTGTCTTTAAAATTAGGCAGCAAAGATGTACTTCTTAATATTTTTTGGTGTTTAATTTAAATTATTGTAATAGATTACCATATGTTTAGGCCTTAACAAAGGTTGTCAATTTCCAATAGGTTTATTTTTAAAAATAAACATTCATTTAATTTAAATAAAAAAGTTTGTTTTTTTTTTTAAATCATCAATTTTTATCCATCTTGCGTTGCCCTGGAATAATCAAGAACCAGTTCTGTGCACTCAAACTCACCAAATATTCCTTCTATATAGTTCGATCATCACATCCAGAGATATCTTGGCTGCAGTAGGGTTGCTGTCTCTTAACATAGTATACATGAAGTTCTGCAGTGTCTTAAGAAGAAGAAATTGGGAAAATGATAAGTGAGTTTGAAAATGTTTTCATAATAAAAAGCATTCAAAGTAAACCTGGAAGCCAGCATACTTACTGTATTCACTTTATTGTTCTTGTGTTTAGCATTTATATTCTTGATGTCTGTCACAATGTGAGTATATAAAGTCTGTAAACAAACAGTGACATGTATAGTAAAGTGAAGTATTTACACTTTGCAGCCTACAAAGTTCATTCCCTAAAGCCTATTCGTACTATCATGCAAGGAGAGCACCAGTCACTCTGGCAAAGACGTTTTTTCCAAAGCCACAGTTGGGAGAGGAAAAAAAAAAGTCATTGGCCCCAATCCTGCAAGAAGATTTATTCATGTGCTTAACTTCACACACTGCAGATGGTCCCACTGGCTTCAATAGAGCTACTCACGGCACACAGAGGGCTCGTCTACAAGGGGATGTTAGTGTGGAATAAAGTAGGGTGCGACTTTAACGAACAATAGCTATGCTGCACTAATTCCTCGTGTGGACATTCCTATTCTGCACTGAGTGACTTTTTGTACTTTAGCTTAATCCACTTCCAAAGTGAAATAACCATGTGGTGAACAGTGAGTGGGTGGCAAGCTGGGTTATAAATTTACAGTGCACTAGCCTGCGACACACTATCACTGCAGACCCTGCTACCACACCCTACAAGTTCCGTAGTGCACTTTTATCTAGTCCGGTTTCAAAGCAGAGCAGGTCAATGTGCACTAGAGAACTTTTCATGTGTGGTAGCAGGGTCCACACGGACAGTCAGTGCACAGCACACTAATGTAATGTAGATTTACACCCTAGCTTGCTGCAAACTATTCCATCTAGACAAACCCTAAGTTAAACCGCAAAAGGAGAAGAAGAGCCTTCACATGGGGAGTTAACGTGGAATACGTATTCGGCACGATTTCCTTATGTAGACAAGACCACAGTCTTTGCAGAATAGAGACCACAGAGAATTGAACAACATCAAATATAGCTGTAATTAAAAAAAAAATTCGTATTGCTGAAATTTCTTTTGCAAATTCAGCTAAGTTTTGACTGACTGTTGTAGTAAGTTTGATTCCAGTCAATTCCATTTTCAGGTAGTGATAAATCTTTCTGAAACAAAGAAGGCATTTAAATGTTTATGCCCAGCAGTGCTTTTCATTTACAAGTTTCTCTAAAGAACTCAGGAGTTCCTGTTTGGGTACTGTACCTACAACAGAAAAGTCCTCAGTGAACAGGACTGTCTATCCCGTAACTTTAGGAATAAACTCCTGAATTCTATTCCAGAAATTAGAATCATGTAGGGATGTAGAACAAATTCTAACTTATGCCTAGACAATTATCCTCAGTCTCTCCAAGAGGGATCAGATATGCTGACTTTTAAATCAATGTAATTATGTTTATTCTTAGTACACCTATGATACGCTGTAACCCACGTTTACCACTTTTATATGGTTATGTTCTATTTTGTACAAAGTACTCCTTGTGAGGTCTCATTTGAAAACTCAATCTGCTGAATATTATGATCCTGGTGAAATGTGTGCAACAACACTGCATGTAAAATTATGATTATTGAAATACGTTGTAGTTCTGGGTAATGTCCACAAACCAATTTCTCAGAGACAAAGACACCCTAGCATGCCAGCAAAGTGCTAAAGAGTTATTACCAGCTTAATCGGACAGTCTCCAGAAGGCCGGGGGGTGGGAGATGGGGAGTTGCAAACAAGAAATTTACAATTCACGTGAAGGACAGTTTGGCGCCTACATATACAATGGAACTGCCTGTTCCTATGATCCAGCAAGGATTTTTCCAGCACAAAGGACTAGGGTGTAAGAAGGGAGGGAGGGGGAATGTCCCTAACCACCTTGCTGCTCATGAGAGCAAAGACTCTACTCATTACCCCTTGTTGGAATGACTAACTATCTATGAACTTGTACTGTCCAGTGGGCTACTGAGCAGTATAAGACGCACACTTCCGGGGAGCAAGGCTGGAGCTGCGGGATACGAGGGTGCCTCTCTGTATGTAATTCATGGATGGCTGGGCACAGCAGTCATGTATTCAGCTGGGAGTGACTCTGCATGCTGGTGGCTGAGAGTGATGAGCCTGGATGGGCTGCTGTTCACCAGCAAGGCAGGGTAAAAGGCTTCCCAGGCTGGAGTGCTAAGGGGACACAGCAGTCCAGCGGGTCAGATCGCACCCCCGGGGAATGTCACAACACCATCATCGGAATGGTATTTCCACTAACTCTTAAATGAGTGGCACAGGAGCCCACACAAGGAGTTACAGCTGCTCAGGCCCCATGAAGTCCATGACACCAGCAAAAACTCAGAACTTCTAGGAACCAAGCCAATCAATGAACTGCCAACCCCCCGGTGCCCTTTTGGGGGCTGGGTGACACACTATTTTATCTCACATTTCAGGTTTCTAAAGCTGGCCCTTTCACACTCATTGCATTTATCCCTGAGTGTCCATCTCCATAATATTTGGTCACAGGCACATCAAGCTGCTAAATGCCCAAATACCCTAAAATCTTTGCTAGTGGAACCAACAGAACTACAATAAGGTTATATATTCAGCTACTGGGAAGAGCAAACAGGCTGTCTGGTGCTGCTGAATTACTTGTGCTTCCTTCTCATAAGAGAGGGAAAAAACACTGACAAGAGGCTCACCAAGGACATAAAACCAATTCTTATTTTGCAGCTTACTTTTCGTAGAAGTTTATCATGGCAGCGCAAGAGTTCAAAGAAGAGTTCCAGCAAACTTGTAGGGTTTATAAGATTCTTGTTTCTTAATAAGATCAGAGCTTTGCAAAATGTCTGCAACAAAGAAGCAGTGACCAGAATCACAATTTGAAAATGAGTAAGACGAGAGCATTTATTATTCATCCACACACACACACACACACAGGCCCAAATCCTGCTTAGACTGTTACACATGCTTAATTTTCCACACAAGAAGTTCCAGCAAAGTCAACAAGACTGTTCACAGTGCATTAGGCATGTGTATTAGTCTTTGAAGGATCTGGGCAAAGATGTGCTACTGGAGCCCAGAGTTGCTAACTGTGTGGTGGTCCTCAAAAGCAGAGTACCTTATCGATATATATCAGTGCTTTACATGTCAGACTTACCATTCGAAGATCTGCATCCAAAACACTGTGGTTGTAAGAAAGCAGTTCTTTCAACTGCTGCGGAAAATCAACAAGATGTTCTGGATAGCAGTGCCCAACCTGTTTAAAAAAATAATCTTTATTGAAATCCCTATAATAAACTAACAGTGTAACAATGGTATATTTGCCTGAGAGTATCTGATTCTGTAAAAAAACTACCCCTTATCATTTAATGTATATTTGGTTGATTCACTTTTTCAAATGTTGTTGATGTGTAATATATCTTTGAATGCTGAAGTTTCTATCATTAACTACCTACATAAAAGCTCACTTCTTTATTAAAGGATTAAGAGTGCTGTAGAATCTGTATGTTCAATGCATTTAAAGGTGATCTGCAACACCCATTCCAAAAATAAGATAATTATGAGTAAGAAGTTCCATTTGGCATCACTATGATGTTCCAGAATCATTCTGAAACAACACACCTATTAAAAAATTTTGCTGATGCAATGTAGGTCTGTCAAATAGGACTCAACTGGGTTATTGTTTGTTTGTTTTTTAAATGTTTTATTTTTACCATTTTACTGTAATTCACAGAAAGCAACACCGGAGAACAGAAATTAAAAAAAATATATTACTATCTTCTCGTCAGTTATTTATCACCTGCTCCTGGCTATATTGGCCATCTGTATATAGCTTACAATTATTTCATTGGGGGGAAAGGTTTTGCAGGTCACCTTTAATAGTTCTGTGTGTTTGTTTTTCCTAGAATTACAGAATTTTACCTGTGCCAAGAAGATCACCAATTCAGCCAGCTCCTTACTGGGCTTATCGGGCTGGAGTTTGAAAATCTCCACATTGGACTGGTAGTGACGATACTGCTGGAGAAACTGAAACACAAATATGGCATTTCACTCTTAGTTGTCATTACTGGATAAGATAGCTTCTCAATACCAAGAGATAAGGCCCTTAGAAACCCATTCATGTCAGAAAATCCCCCTCGAAATGGCACTCTTTTTAGCGTACGCGTAACATGCCTCAGGTGGCATGTGACCAGGATTCCTCATCGACAACAGTCTGCTGGTTGGATCATTAGCTTCCCCAGCTTGGGCAGGGTACTGAAGGGGAGTGCGATGTGAACGCTGCTCCACGCCCCCTGAAATGGCACTGAGTCCCTTTAAATATATAATTATATTTTCCCTGTGACATTCAAGCCAAGCAGCTTTTGATGATACATCTCAAGTGCCTCAGTGATGTGACTAACAGCTAACCCACGTGAGACGGGAGTATGTCCCTTATTAGGGTGAGATATTAATATTTACAGTGGGGCACAGAAGCACCAATCACAGTTAGGTTACCATTGTGCTAGAAACCACATAGACCCCCGGGCCCAGACCTTGCAAAGATTTTATGTCCTGGGACCAGTCAAGCACATGCTTAAGTTTTGCAGGACTGGGGAGCAGCCGAGCACAGTCCCCGTCCAGAAGAGTATGCATCAGAAGCTGGTAAAGCACAAATAGCTGCTGTGCAGGTATAATGCATGCACATTGCCTACAGGCAGGAGGGAGACCGGTGTTGCATAAAGCCACTTTAAACAATCATCGCTGTGTGGAGAATTCCTGAGGTTTAAAATTCTGGTTTCAACTCAACCTCTAACCACAGGGGAGATAGGACAGCGAGGAAGGTATCCAGACCTATTGACCACATGTTAAACACAGCCATTCTCCCAATGTACAACAGGATCAAACAGAACAGCTCCCTCGCCCCAAAGCTAATGTTCAACCTGATTGTTCCACTGGCATAGATACCATCTTGGACCATGCATATGCCAGCGGGCTAACCGTCTTTAACACCGATCTGTGTGAAATGAATGAGAGTAGAAATATATTTACAGTTTTTCTTCTTTGTGCATCTGACAACACGTAAAGCTTATCTACCACGTAAGTCCATGTAACTTATGTCACTCAGGGGTGTGAAAAAGCCACGTCCCTGAGCGACACAAATGACATCGACCTAAGTGCTGTCCCCACCAGCGCTAAGTCGGCAGGAGATGCTCTCCTGATGACAACACAGCTTCCGTCTCTTGTGGAGGTGGAGTAATTTTTCCAACGGGAGGGGGCTCTCCTATCGGCGTAGCGCATCTTCACCCAACGCACCGATGTAGCAGGGTAGTGTAGATTCACCCTAAGCGTCTTGCCAGTTTTGATGTCTCCCCTATCATCAGTCAGTTTCAGATGTCTGGGTGGGACTTTCAGTAGCAAGAGGGGAGGTTTTATTTTAAAAAGAAATAGGCAATTGTAGGACTACAAGAACTGGTAAGGGGACTCCAGGCTGGCATAAAATTACTTCTAGCTTTTTTAAGAAGCTAAAATGATGGCATGCTGGCAGTTTAAGGGCTCACCAGTGCTTGTACGACAACTCTGAATAAGGTGCAATATCTGTTCCTTAATACTTCCATGAGTACACAAGCCCAAAGGCAACTTTTAAAGTCTCTCTTTGGCTTTGGCTACACTTGCATTTCAAAGCGCTGCCGCGGCAGCGCTTTGAAGCGCTAAGTGTAGTCAAAGCGCCAGCGCTGGGAGAAAACTCTCCCAGCGCTGTCCGTACTCCACATCCCTGTGGGGAATAACGGACAGCGCTGGGAGCACGGCTCCCAGCGCTGGGGCTTTGACTACACTGGCGCTTTGTAGCGCCGCAATTTGCAGCGCTGCAGAGGGTGTGTTTTCACACCCTGCTGCAGCGCTGTAAATTTGTAAGTGTAGCCAAGCCCTTAGGCACTGATCTACATGCAAAAGTTGTACCACATTAACTATACTGGTACAGACTTCGCAGCAGAACTGCCTGTCACCCCTCCACCCCTAGGGACGCAGTTATACTAGTACAGCAGTGCTTCATAATGGCATAGCTATTCCCCTACAGGAAGACAAATAAACCACACCAGCATAAGGCACCTTTATACGGTATAACTATATTGGTAAAAATATTACCCCTAACTAAAACAGTTAAATTGCTGGCAAAAAGGGTGTCTAGCCAGGGCTAAGGCCCTGGTTCAGCTTGATGCTTTAGCACATGCCTAATTTGAAGCATGTAAAGACACATTGAGTTCAAGGGATCCAGGCCCATGTGAGAAAAAGAATGAGGCGGCGTGTTGCCTTATATGCCACCATCTCTGGTAAAGGCAGCTGTATCTGAACAGGGGGAAAGGTGCGGTTTTACATCAGAACACCAAGGCACCTCCATGTAGCCAGCCGAGTTGAGAAGCACAGTGCCTCGTCGCCACTAGGATTTCACTCCCATCCTCGTCCAACTCGTTACGGCCAGGTAAACACGCCCTTTGTGAGCAAGGCCATACAGCCCTTTGGGGGCAGGGGGGCTGCGCTGTGGGCGGGACACTGACTGGGGGTCACTCTGGTTACCGTCCCCGGACCCGACGAGGAGCTCTGTGACGCTCGCCAGCCTGCACCTTCCACCAGCAGAAGCTGGTCCATTAAGAGATATCACCTTCCCCGCCCCGTCCCTCTCTGGCACCCACGGGCCACTGCCCTCCGGGCCTCCCAAGGGAAAGAGACCTCCCCATGCTGCGGACTCTGCCTTGCGCACTCAGGATGGGGGCTGGGGCCCAGGGGCACCCTGGGGGCTGGGCCTGGGGCGGACGCCCCCGGCGGCGGGGGGGTCTCGCTCTCTCACCTCCTCGGTATAAGCCGGCGGGTCCCGCTTGATCAGGTTCTGCAGCTGGGGCAGGTTACTGGGCAGCTTGTTGTTGTTGCGGCCGGACATGGTTGCTGGAGCCCGGGCGCTACCGCCTACGAGACGCTCTGCTCCTCCCGGAACAACCACGTGGGCTACCCCTGGGCGCCGCCATCTTGGCTTCCGGCGCTACGGGAGCCACAGAGGGGCAAACTTGTTACAAAAGCGACCGCACGTGCGCTCTTCGGAGTCTGGCCTGCTGCCTGCGCCCCCTACAGGCAGAGAGCGCAGGGGCCCAGGAGGCCCGCACTGGAGATGGGGCTCGTTGGGGCAGGCACAGTGATAGGTGCAGAATGCTTCATTACAGTGTTCCCAGTTAATAGGAATTGGTTGTATTAAAGGGAAAGAGCTGTCCCTGGCCAGCGGAGGGGGGATTCCAGCTGGGACTGGCAGCCCCCCTTCCCCTAAGGTGTTGGACACACACCCAGTTCCCGCTGGAATCAGTAGGAATTAGGTACCTACGTACTCTGGAGGATCTGGGCCCCTGTGCTGCTCCTCTGGGACCAGCTCCTTTCTGTCACAGACCAGGGACACACGTCTCAGCCCCTTCGCGCTGCCACACCAAGGCCAAGAGCCGCCGTGTAAATGGGAATCAGGCCCAGAGCCTCTTCAGTGAGGTGCCCTCCAGTGTGGCACTAGCTTTCCCGCCCCACTTTGCCAAAGACCAAATGTGTTGACTTGACCTTCAGGAGAAGCTGCAATGCTTAGCTATTCTTCCAGGGTTTTCTTTGGGGCGACACGGAAAGGTAAGTAGATGAGTGGGGATGGGGTGCAGTTCTGGTGTTAGAGGTGTAGGAGGAGGACTTGATAAAGTGCTGTGGGTTGGATATTGGTTTACCAACATTGAACTCTCTATACGTGTATTTTTATCAAATTAATATGGTAGGATATTAGTATTAATTCTCAGATGGAGTTAGTCAACCGTAAACAGAGGTGAAAGTAAGCCGGTACGGCCTGGTACAGAGTACCGGTAAAAAAAGGCGCAGCAGTATAGCGGCAAATAAGTGGAGCATTCAGTACTGGCTTACTTTCACCTCTTTTGGCTGCATAAAAAACAGTTTAAACTCAGAGCTAATAAAAGTTTGGAAAGGGAAAACTGATAGTCACATTTGTTTCTCTCCTCCCTCCTTCTCCAGCCAGGCTGCTACCAGGGCTAGACTCTGCATTCCCCCTCCCTGCATGCACTCAGCAGGGGCTCCCCTCTAGCTTGTAGCCAGGTCTGGCTCCAGGGGTTTTGCCACCCCAAGCAGCAAAAAAAAAAAAAAGGCCGCTATTGGGATCTGCTGCAATTCAGCGGGAGGTCCTTCGCTGCAACTGGGAGTGAGGGACCCTCCACCAAATTGCCGCTGAATAGCTGGATGTGCCTCCCCTCTCCAGAGTGGCTGCCCCAAGCTCCTGCTTGCTAAGCTGATGCCTGGAGCCGGCCCTCCTTGTAGCAGGGGGACTGGCTGATGGAGAAGCCTCCTCAGGATGCCTGGAGCCTGTATAAGAACAGTTTGAATTTAGCTGTTCACTCTGCAGTTCAGACAGAGGATTAGGGGCCATTTCTGGCATCCTTGTTAATTACACTCACAGTTGTTGAGGGGCGGGGGTGAGACCAAGGCCGGGGCAGAATACAATAGACATTTGGCTGCACAGCTTAAATCCAGAGCTAATAAAGCCAGTGGAAGGGGAAAAGTCACTTTCACATCCATTTCTCTCCTCCCTCCTCCTCCAGCCCCAACAACTGTGAGTGAAATTAACAAGGATGCCAGAAATGGCCCCTAATCTTGCAGGTTGAACCAGGGCGTGAACAGGTGAGTTTAAACTGTTCCTATGCAGGCAGCAGGCATCTTGGGGAGGCTTCTCCTTCACCCAGTCCCTCTGCTCCCTGCTATAAGCTAGAGGGGAGCTGCTCTAGCCCCTGCTGAGTGCGGAAGGAAGTCGGGGTAACAAGGAGCCATGCTGTGTCAGCAGCCTGGCTGGAGAAGGAGAGAGGACATTGTATGACAGTGAGTTTTCACTTTTTCAGGCTTATTCCACTATGAAAGTTTTATTACAGACAGTACTGGTAGTAGTAGTAGTAGCTTTATTTTCTATAGCGAAGTCATGCAATGGGAGGTATGAAGTATGTAGGAGAGGTGGGTTGCTTGCCTTTGGACTGTATCAGTAAGAAATTTAACTTACTTTCACCCTGGCCCCACCCCTTTCAGGGTGGGGGGCAGAGTGGACCCCTGTACCGGTAAGAATTGTATTTTTACTTTCACCACTGACTGTAAATATACCTAGCACTATAAATGAAATTTCAGCTGATGAATGATACAATAGTACAAACTACAAGGCAACTATTACAGTTTTCAGTGTCTTTCATTCACTTTAATTGGTTTATCTTTAAAAGGAGAAGTCTAACACAAGGAATGTGTGTGCATATTCTGTTACAGTCATTTGTTATATTACATTTCATAATGATCAGATGCATTTAGTCTATAAATGTTTATACATAAGTTAAACACAGAGTGTGGTTTCCTTTAGATTATAAGCCTTCTTCAATTTATTTATAAAGCCTACAGACAAATGTTTTACATACCCTAGAACAACAATCATATGTGATATTATGTAAATTAACATGGAACATGTATATCTAAGAACTACATTAATTTCAAACCTGGAAGAAAAACTAACTTAGAATTCTTAGTATGTGTTACCTGAGAATATTTTTATCTCTGAGTTATGATTATAATATAATAACCCATCCATGTGACTCTGAGATCCTAAAATATCATTAGTCTGTTGAAGTGATCCTTAGCTCTTCTCCTTTACGGGTGAGTGCTTTGTGAAGACCTGTCAAAATAAAACACAGTGGGAACTTTATCCTTTCATTAGAATTTTTCTTTCGGGATTACACATACAGAAGGGCTTGATTTTCATCACACTAGTTTTACACTGTGCCACTCCATTGGACTTACTCCTGATTTACACCAGTTTAAGTCACATCAGTATCAGGGCCGGTGCAATCATTTAGGCGAACTAGGCGGTTGCCTAGGACACTGGCATTTGGGGGGCGCCATTTTCTTCGGCAGCGACCGTGGCAGCCGGATCTTCGGCCGCCCCGGTCGCCGCCGGCATTTAGGTGGAGGGAGCTGGGGCAGGGGAGCACAGGAAGGGCCGCCTGCAGCAAATAAAGTGGGGGGCGTCACGCAGGGGAACTCCCCGCCCCAGCTCACCCCTGCCCCGCCTCCTCCCCGAGCACGCCGTGGCTGCTTCACTGCTCCCACCTCCCAGGCTTGTGGCACCTAAGCTGATTAGCACCATAAGCCTGGGAGGCGGGAGCAGTGAAGCGGCCATGGTGTGCTCGGGGAGGAGGCGGGGCAGGGGTGAGCTGCTTCACTTCTCCGGCCTCCCAGGCTTGCGGCACCAATCAGCTTAGGCGCTGCAAGCCTGGGAGGCGGGAGCAGTGAAGCGGCCACAGCGTGCTCGGGGTGCTTGTGTGCGGAGCAGGGGTGAGCTGGGGCGGGGAAGTGCCTCAGGGCGGAGGGTGGGGAGCTGCCGCAAAGAGGGCACCTCAGAGCGGAGGGGGGAAGCTTCCGCGGGGGGGGGCGTCCCAGGGCGGGAGCGCGGGGGAGCTGCTGCAGGGGGAGGCACCTCAGGGCGGGGGTGGGAGGGCTCAAGGTGGAAGTTTTGCCTAGGGCACAAAACATCCTTGCACCGGCCCTGATCAGTATCAGGACCATCGAGTACTTGGTAGAACAGCAGGTTAAATTTAAAGGACCAGATTCTGCCACTGTGAAGATGATTGGCACCTTACGCTGTGAATAGCCCCTTTGCTTTCTATCGGATTACTTGTGGAGTACAGTGTTACTCGGTGAGGGTAAATGGGGCACAATCTGGTCCTAAAGGATTATGTGATTTCTCAAAAGGCATCATGGATGGCCATTCTTCCCAGCTTTTGAAGCCCACCCATGGGTGAAGAGCCCCAAAATTCAGCACAAGTGAGTGTAGTACTGAGTCTGAGACACACAGGTTATTTAAATGAACTTGGTTTTCCCTTTGAAACTCTGCAGTGCATTTGACCTGCTCTTCTGCGTGAAGCAGGGGGTACTGCTGCAATGGGGAGTTCTGTATACCCCAGATAGCTTATACTGTCTCCCAAGAAATCTGCCATTTTCTGGGGTTGCAATGCAGGTTTCTGAGGATGCTGTGAGCAGTGGTTCAGGCACAGGCTGTGAGACTGCCGAGACCATTGATTGAGCTCAAAGTTCGATCTCAATGATGTATAAGAATGAAGTGAGCTCTTAAGCACATGAGAGTTTTTCCCTGCAGATGGATGGGAAACCTACCTTTTCTTGATGAGGGCTGTCATCATCTTCTGTACCCATTTGGAATTAGGGTTCAAACATCTTTGCTCTCCTTTGGGCTTCATTGTCACACTGAAATGAACAAAGCAAAACAGAATTCATTTCCATACAATGGAAAGGTCACAAATGTCTTTGTTATCTGGGATCAGGGTCTGAATAGCAGGAGTCCGGCTCTTGGTGAGCTGAGTGATACGCTACATTGTCGCCATAAGCTGGGAGCGAATATAAAATCAAAAGACCTCAAATCAGCTAAAGCATTAGAAGGATCTACCTGATGTATTTCTATGCACCCAGCAAGTGGGATCTATGTTCTCATCTAGCCTCAGGGCCTGATTCCCTACAACCTGTGTAGTCATTGACCCCTGTGCCAAGGGAGTGCAGAAAATGCTCCTCTTCAGGTCTGGGGTCAAGGACTAAACAAGGCAGCGAGCCCTGGAGAATCCCACCCTCCAGGCTAGTCCTCAGTTGGTGTATTTCCATGGGAGTCTATGAAGCTGTGTTGATCACACCAGCTGATGATCTGGGCCTTAGTCCCTAGCCTCATTGCACTTTGCTTTGCTTGTAATATGGAGATGGACATCAGAACTTGGGCTTATGTTAAAGGGGGGGAAATCCCCATATTTCCTGCCATTGCAACAACAGCCCCACTGAGTGGTGATAGCTGAGTGGTTAAGTCATTACTCACATGATCTCAACATGGTCACAGGAAGAGCTCTTGGGAATCACTTCTATTTTTCCTAAGGCTTTTCGCTGAATGAAATCAGAACCTTTGTCTATGCAGCTGCAACGTCCTTTTCCAGAGGTCAACTGCCCTAAAAGAAATGGGCCCAGGAGAGAGAGAGATTAGAACGATATTAGATACCTGAGATGTCTTCAATAAAATATATTTAAGTAGGAAGAGGAGAGGTTGAAAACACTCCATTTCATCCTCAGGGCTGCAGAGTAATTTGTCCTGCAATGTTTCCATGTGCATATTTACATTAGGACAATGTCATAAAATGTGCTACACTCTTTTGCCTTGATCTCGTTAGTTTTGAAGTCAGAGGGCCTGATTCTGCTCTCACACGAGTCAATGGAAAACAGGAGTCACCCTGGTGTAAAAATGATGGGAGTGAATGAGCAGTTGGAACTAAAATCATTGTTGCTCACAAAGTGTCTGATCCAACAGCCATTGAAATCAGTAGGAAAGTTTCCCACTGACTTCACTGTGCTTTGGATCAGGCCCAAAATGTCATCTTCAGGTGATTAAAAGAAGACAGAATTTGATAGACTGAGGTTGATTTCACACCCTTACAAACTAGGGGACAGTCTGGGAACAAATCCAAGCCTGCCGAAAACTCTCATATTTCCCTGCTAAATACAAGCTGGTCAGTCTGAGTCCTGTGTGGACAACACACACATTCTAGACACAAGCAGAGAGGACAGATGTTTGCACGCTGCAGTAGAACACAAACCCTGAACCGAGATCACTTTTTTCCCACAAAAGTAACTTCCAAGGATTTATTCTACACAGCTTCCCAGTGACTCACGCCTCTGGCTTTCTCACTGCATTACACGTCTTTTGTGATATTGCTGCCTCTTACCTTGAATTTCAACTGCAATCAGGAGCAGTGAACAAAGGACGACAGCCCAGGTTCCCTTCATGGTGATGAGAATGAAGGTTCTTCTGTATTATTCTTGGATATCTGGGAGAGATTGAGGACTGCCTAAGAGAAAGTGTTTCCCAGTGTATATTTATACTCTAAGCCTTTTACCGCCTTGATGCTGATTGGTCTTGATTATTGCCATCACAGCTAAAATAACCAGAGATTGTTCAAGCTGTGCAGGGAAATCCCAACAGGTGACAGAAATGTTTGCCTTTGCCAGCTGTTCCCTTTTAATTGAAATTCCTGATTTCTCATAAGGAAACAAACTAGGTTTCACTTTCAGTGAGTCCTAGGAAGTGATCGACACACGCCTGTATGTGTGCAGGGAGCCTTTTTGCTCTCCTAGGCAAAAATTACACCGGGGTAATTCCTGAAGTGAAAACCACAAATAAACATTGTGTGGGGTGAGGAGTTGGGGGAAGGGAGTCAAATTTTCTCAGCTCCTGTCCCTCCATTAAGGGAGCCCTGTTTTCTGATATCTCCTAGGAATCTTGCTCGGAAACATGGACCAAAGTGTTCACTACAAATTCTATGCAAGTGTGAAGGCCATACTAATAGAAAAAAAGTGCAGTATTTCTGTTAATATTTAAAAGCCCCAAAGCTGAGTCAACTCACATTTAGGATTAAGGGACTGGGGTTGAGATAATCTGACTCTGTTTTCTCTGTCCCACCCCTGAAATATTTTGGGGGGCTTTAACTTTAAGAAATCCCCATGGGTTAGTGTCTTTTGTGAGATCACCCAGACAGCTCCCTGCATACATTCCCTGCACACATTCTCTGGCCCTCCATCTGTGACAGCCTTGCAAATTCATTTACCTCACTTTTCTGCTACTTCAGCATTATGATCATTTCCTAAGAGTCACGGGAAGTGAAACCTACTCACTGTTCTGAAGAGAAAACAGGCATTTAAATGAAAAGGGAACAGCCAGCAAAGACAAAAAATTCCACAGGACTATTGGCTTTTGTGACTTCTCCACCTAGACTGTATACTCTCTACTTAGTTTAATTTACAAGGCAATATTTTCAGTGATTCTGCACAAGGAGTCAGAGTGGTAGCCGTGTTAGTCTGCATCAGCAAAAACAATGAAGAGTTCTCATGGCACCTTAGAGACTAACAAATTTATTTGGGCATAAGCTTTCATGGGCTAAAACCCACTTCTTCAGATGCATGGAGTGGAAAATACAGTAGCAGGTATATATACACAGTACATGAAAAGATGGGAGTTTCCTTACCAACTGGGGGGTCAGTGCTAATGAGACAATTCAATTAACAGTAGAATACCAAGGGAGGAAAAATCACTTTTATAGTGGTAATGAGAGTGGCCCACTTCAGACAGTTGACAAGGTGTGAGTAACAGTCAGGGGAAATTAGTATGGGGAAATTAGTTTTTGTAATGACCCATCCAGGGCCTATTCAGTACTAATTTGATGGTGTCCAATTTGCAAATTAATTCCAGTTCTGCAGTTTCTCGTTGGAGTCTGTTTTTGAAGTTATTTGGTTGAAGAATTGCCACATTTAAATCTGTTATTGAGTGACCAGGGAGATGGAAGTGTTCTCCTACTGTTTTTGAATGTTATAATTCCTGATGTCAGATTTGTGTCCATTTATTCTTTTGCGTAGAGACTGTCCGGTTTGGCCAATGTACATGGCAGAGGGGCATTGCTGGCACATGATGGCATATATCACGTTGGTAGATGTGCAGGTGAATGAGCCCCAGATGGTGTGGCTGATGTGGTTAGGTCCTATGATGGTGTCCCTTGAATAGATATGTGGACAGAATTGGCACCGGGGTTTGTTCCAGGGTTTGGTTCCTGGGTTAATGTTTTTGTTGTGTGGTGTGTAGTTGCTGGTGAGTATTTGCTTTAGGTTGGAGGGCTGTCTGTAAGCGAGGTCTGGCCTGTCCCCCAAGAACTGTGAGAGTGAGGGATCGTCCTTCAGGATAGGTTGTAGATCCTTGATGATGCACTGGAGAGGTTTTAGTTGGGGGCTGTAGGTAACAGCTAGTGGTGTTCTGTTACTTTCTTTGTTGGGCTTGTCTTGTAGTAGGTGACATCTGGGTACCCTTCTGGTTCTATCAATCTGTTTCTTCACTTCACCAGGTGGGTACTGACCCCCCACTTGGTAAGGCAACTCCCATCCTTTCATGTATTTATACCTGCTACTGTATTTTCCACTCCATGCATCTGAAGAAGTGGGTTTTAGCCCATGAAAGCTTATGCCCAAATAAATTTGTCAGTCTCTACGGTGCCACAAGGACTCCTTGTGGTTTTTGCACAAGGAGTGTAGTGCTATGTAGTGTGAGTACAGGCCCTGGATTCTGGCCTTTAGCAATTGTTGTGTCTTCTGCTCTTTCACAACATATGAAATATGAAGGAACCACACAGGTTCAGTGAAGTCCAAATTGTGGTATATTAAAACTGTGTTAAAATTGTAGGTTATAACTTTAAATTTCGGGGAAGGAGTGGTTCCCCTGGTTCTGCTTGCAGGCTAGAGGGCTCTGTAGAGAAGTGTGTGAGTTGGGCCTAACACTAGCAGCAGTGAGTTTGCAGTCAGAAAGGCCTGTAGTAAGATAGGGTGAGTTGTTCCTTGCTGCTTTAGGGAGCAGACTGCTTTGTCTCCCTCTGTTTTTGGGTTTGTGATGGGGCGGACTGGCCCCACACCGGGACTGAGAGACTTAACCCTTCCCTTTTGGCAGAGACAGCCAAGCCCTTGAGGCTCCTCTGGGCATGCTCCAACTGGGAGTCGAGCATAAAAGCCTTCAGAACTGCTCGGTCAGGGCTGGTGGCTGGGGAAGGAGAATGTCCAGCAGAAGCTCCAGCCCGGGAGCAGTGGTGACCCTTACAGGAGGGAGCTGAGGAGCCAGGAAGCAGGCCCAGAGAGTGGCAGCTGTTGGAACCCCAGGGAGTGCCGGGTGCTGAGGAACCTGAAGACCCTGATGCCACAGGGACTGCTACGTTTGGGAGGACTGGTAGGAAGTGACCCAGGGGAGGGAAGGGAGTGGTATCTACCACCACTCTGAGGGCAGCATGTTGCAGTAGGATTCCCCGCTGACCCATGGTGGATCACGCCGTCACTGACAGGGCCCTGGATTGGAGCCTGGTGAAAGCGGATGGGCCCCGGGCTCCCCTACTGGGGGTCTCTAAGCTCCCCCCCCCCCCATTGTGACAACATAGTTCACTGACTCCTCTCTCACCCCAAAGGAGATAGATGGACTCCGGCCACTGGGCCACGCTATCCCCTGAGGGGAAGAGAATTTAGAGAGATTCCGGCCATTAGGCCACGATGCTTTAGGAGCACACTATAGAGACTCCGGCCGCTAGGCCGTGCTACCCTGTCGGGGAAAGAAGGGCAGAGAGACTCTGGCCACTAGGCTGTGCTCCTTTAGGAACACACTATAGAGACTCTGACTGCTAGGCTGTGCTATCCCGCCAAGGGAAGAAAGTGCAGAGAGACTCTGGCCATTGGGCCCTGCTGCTTTAGGAGCACACTATAGGGACTCCGGCCACTAGGCCATGCTATCCTACCAGGGGAAGCGGATTTAGAGGGACTCTGGCCATTGGGCCATACAGCCCTGACTACCGGGGCGGTAGTAAGACTGATGTAGATGCGGGGAGGAGGTTCACCCTCCTTTGAATCAAAGAGGTTGACGAGGTACAAAACCCACCACAGGGTTCTTGTGTGTTATAGTTCTGATCTCTAAGACATAAAGAAGTGTTACGTTTGAAGGACCTGGCTGGAGGGCCACATCACTGGAAGAGGGGAAACTACCACACAGGCGGAACAGCCACCAGCAGGAGACACACACACACCCAGTGAAGAGAGAGCTGCTACACCACACCTGGCTATCAGGAGGCACCAGTTGACCCCTTCACAGGCCTCTAATCAGGAAAACACTTTAAGCACATATCTAAGTCTTATTTGCATCAGTGGGAAACCAACTGATATGATACAGCATATCTGGGGGTTTCTACTCCAACTAAAATAAACTAAGAATTCCGTATTAGAGTGGCACGCCAAACAGATAAGCAACTGGGAGACCAAAAGGGCAGTGAAGCTTCCTGCCATTAATACAAAACAACTGTGGCGTAAAAAAAGACATTGTGCTAGAAAATAATGAACTAAAATGGAAGAATCCTTTAGCCTCAAATGATAGTCTGCAAGTTGAAGGGCTGAGTATTGTGTGAGAAGAGTCATCGATTCCAAGGCCAAAAGGGACCATTGTGATGATCTGGGCCATGTCTGTGATATGGAACTGTAGCAGCATAGCTACGGTGCTGTAGCTCTGCTACAATAACCCCATAGTATAGCTGCAGGCCACCGTGACGTCACTGTAGGACTGATGTGGGCAAACTACGGCCCACGGGCCACATCCGGCCCATGGGACCATCCTGCCCGGCTCCCGAGCTCCCAGCCGGGGAGGCTACCTCCAACCCCTCCCCTGCTGTCCCCCCTGCCCCGCAGCCATGCCACCATGTGGTCAGCAAAGCTTGTGCCCGCCCTCCTCCCAGGCTTTGCAATAAGCCAGTCCTGCTGCTCTGAGCAGCATGGTAAGGGGGCCAAGGAGTTGGATAAGGGGCGGTGGGTTCCGAGGGATACTCAGGGGACAAGGAGCAGGGGGCGGTTGGATGGGGTGAAGGTTCTGGGGGTGGGGCAGTCAGGGGATGGGGAAAGGGGGAGTTGGGTAAGCATGGGAGTTCCGGGGGGGTCTGTCAGTGGATGGGGGTGTGGATAGGGGTCAGGGCAGTCATGGGACAAGGAGATGTGGGGGCTGGATAGAGGGTGGGAGTCCTGGGGGGCCAGTCAGGGGATGGGGAGCAGGGGAGTTGGATAGGCGTGGGAGTCCCGGGGGGTCTGTCAGGGGGCAGGGCTATGGATAGGGGTCAGGGCAGTCAGGGGATAGGGAGCAGGCGGGGTTGGATAGAGGTGGGATCCCAGGGGTGGTGGTTAGGGGTGGGAGTCCCAGGAGGGGATGGTCAGGGGACAAGGAGCGGGGGGGTTGGATGGGTCGGTGGTTCTGAGGGAGGCAGTTAGGGGGCAGGAAATGGGATGGGCGGATAGGGAGTGAGGGGCCAGGCTGTTTGAGGAGGCACAGCCTTCCCTACCCAGCCCTCCATACCATTTCGCAACCCCGATGTGGCCCTCGGGCCAAAAAGGTTGCCCACCCCTGCTGCACCTCTCCAAGCGGGCGGTAGCTAGGTCAACAGAAGCATTCTTCTGTCAGCCTAGCTGCACCTACACGAGGGGTTCGGTCAACATAGCTACATCACTCAGGTATGTGAGAAATCCACCCCCCTGAGCAATGTAGCCATGCCGACCTAAAGTTTGAGTGTAGACCAGGCCCTAATTTGACTTGTATCACACAGGCCATAGAACTTCCCCAGAATAATTCCTTTGGGGCTAGAGTATCTCTTTCATAGAAAGATCCGATCGTGGTCCAAAAATTGACAGTGATGGAGAATCCACCACAACCTTTGGTAAATTGTTTCCAGGCCCAGATTTAAGTCAGGCAACCGAGACAACAGCCTGGGGTGCCGGAGTTGGGGGCGCTGGGTTTGGGGTGCTGTTTTTATTGTACAGATCCTAGCATGCAAATTTATCATCTTATATGACAGGGATAAATCATGCATCAAAGTCATGAAATGGGCTACAAATGCAATAAAAAATAAGGTGTTCGAAATTTTAACAAATGGGGGGGTACTGAAGATGCTCCTCACCTGGGTTGCCATTTGGTGTAGGGCCAGGCTGGATTGATTCAATGGTTAATTACCCTCACTGTTAAAAAATTATACTTTATTTCCAGTCTGAATTTGTCTAGCTTCAGTTTCCAGCCACTGACACCAACATGTTTAGAAGAAGTATGGGCTTGTCTATGTAGGGAATTTAGTGCCATAATTATACTAGGATATTTATACTGCCATAGTTATACTGGTATAAATCCCTGTGTAGACACACTAATCCAAGACTAAGAGTGCCTTTTTCCAATTTAGTTGGTCAGTTTAGGCCTTGTCTACACTACCAAGTTTTGTTGCCAAAAACTGCCTTTTGGCGACAAAACAGCAAAGGCGTACACACTATAATGCGACTTTTGTCAGGAAAAACGCCCAATTTTGGTGAGAAAACCTTCCACCCCATGAGAGACTTTTGTCTTTTCCTCTCCCTTTATTGTTGACAAAGAGCCAACAGACACTGCTGATTGTTTTGTGGACAGAACTGGCTTCAGCCTGCCCTGATAGCTCTGCTCAGTGTTTTGATCTCTGCTGGCCAGCAGGCATGCGTCGTCTCCTTTCAAAGCCCCGGGAAGTATCTGTGTGCTGCTGAGGGCGTTGAGCAGCAAGGCCAGCGCTAGAGATGGGGCTCCTTGGGGCAGGCACAGCGATAGGTGCAGAATGCTTCATTACAGTGTTCCCTGTTAATAGGAATTCATTGTATTAAAGGGAAAGAGCTGTCCCTGGCCAGCGGAGCGGGGATTCCAGCTGGCACCGGCAGGCCCCCTTCCCCTAAGGTGTTGGGCACCTACTTCCCGCTGGAATCAGTAGGAATTAGGTACCTACATACTTTGGAGGATCTGGGCCCCTGTGCTGCTCATCTGGGACCAGCTCCTTTCTGTCACAGACCAGGGACACACGTCTCAGCCCCTTCACGCTGCCACACCAAGGCAAAGAGCCGCCGTGTAAACAGGAATCAGGCCCAGAGCCTCTTCAAGGAGGTGCCCTCCTGACGTAGTGAAGAGGAATGTTGTTTCAGAGACTAAAATAAAGGATTTTTTTCCAGTTTAAAAAAAAACAAAACAAAAAAAACTAGCTTTCCCGCCCCGCTTTGCCAAAGACCAAATGTGTTGACTTGACCTTCAGGTGAAGCTGCAATGCTTAGCTATTCTTCCAGGGTTTTCTTTGGAGTGACACGGAAAGGTAAGTAGATGAGTGGGGATGGGGTGCAGTTCTGGTGTTAAAGGTGTAGGAGGAGGACTTGAGAAAGTGTTGTTGGTTGCATATTGGTTCACTGTAGTGTGAAGGAATGTACGCAAGCATTGAGCTTTCTATACGTGTATTTTTTCCAAATTAATATGGTAGGATATTAGCATTAATCCTCAGATGGAGTTACTCAACTGTAAATATATCTAGCACTATGAATGAAATTTCAGTTGATGAATGATTACATAGTACAAACTCCAAGGCAACTGTTACAGTTTCAGTGTCTTTTATTCACTTTAATTCGTTTATCTTTAAAAGGAGAAGTCTAACACAAGGAATGTTTGTGAATATTATATTACAGTCATTTGTTATATTACATTTCATAATGATCAGATGCATTTAATCTATGTAATAATTGTTTACACATCAGTTAAACACACAGTGTGATTCGCTTTAGATTATAAGCCTTCTTCAATTTTATTTACAAAGCCTACAGACAAATGTTTCACATACCCTAGAACAACAATCATATGTGATATTATATAAATTAACATGGAACATGTATGTCTAAGAATTACATTAATTTCAAACCTGGTAGAAAAACTAACTTGGAATTCTTAGTATGTGTTACCTGAGAATATTTTTATCTCCAAGTTATGATTATTATAATTATATAATAACCAGTCCCTGTGACTCAAATAAATATTTGCTAATTAGATAAGCAGAATCAATCTATTACCACTTATAGCCACCAGGAGACCCCAAAGACAAACTGGGCCTTCACTGTCACTGGTTTGCCAGTAGGATTACTGAGGTTACAGAGGCCTCACTACATGTCCTGCCATGACAGGCTCATGTTCCATCACAGTGCTGAGATGATGTCATACCCAGATGTCATCTTAATGGATGCAATGACTTTGTGCTGGGAACAACTTTCCTCAGCTGCAGCATTTGTATTTTAAAAGCTGTAGAGCCAGGTGGAGGAAACAGACAAGTTCATTGCTCACTGTAGAGGGAGCCTGAAGCGCTGTTGAAGTGATCCTTAGCTCTTCTCCTTTACAGGTGAGTGCTTTGTGAAGACCTGTCAAAATAAACACAGTGGGAACTTTATCCTTTCATTAGAATGTTTCTTTCTGGATTTCACATACAGAAGGGCTTGATTTTCCTCTCACACTAGCTTTATGCTGTGCCACTCCATTGGACTGACTCTGATTTACACCCATTTAAGTCACATCAGTATCAGGACCATCGAGTACTTGGTAGAACAGTAGGTTAAATTCAAAGGACCAGATTCTGCCACTGTTAAGCTGATTGGCACTTTACTCTGTGAATACTCCCGTTGCTTTCTATAGGATTACTTGTGGAGAACGGTGTTACTCAGCGAGGGTAAATGTGGCACAATCTAGTCCTAAAGGATTGTGATTTCTCAATAGGCATCATGGATGGCCATTCTTCCCAGCTTTTGAAGCCCACACATGGGTAAAGATTCCCAAAATTAAGCACAAGTCAGTTTAGTACTGAGTCTGAGTCACACAGGCTGTTTAAACTAACTTGTTTTTCCCTTTGAAAGTCTGCAGTGCATTTGACCTGCTCTTCTGCGTGAAGCAGGGGGTATTGCTGCAATGGGGAGTTCTGTATACCCCAGATACCTAATACTGTCTCCCAAGAAATCTGCCATTTTCTGGGGTTTCAATGCAGGTTTCTGAGGATGCTGTGAGCAGTGGTTCAGGCACAGGCTGTGAGACTGCAGTGACCATCAATTGAGCGCAAAGTTGGATCTCCCCGATGTATAAGAATAAAGCGAGCTCTTAAGCGCATGAGAGTTTTTCCATGCAGACGGATGGGAAACCTACCTTTTCTTGATGAGGGCTGTCACCAACTTCTGAACCCATTTGGAATTAGGGTTCAAGCATCTTTGCTCTCCAGTGGGCTTCACTGTCGCACTGAAATGAACAAAACAAAACAGAATTCATTTCCATACAATGGAAAGGTCACAAATGTCTTTGTTATCTGGGATCAGGGTCTGAATAGCAGGAGTCTGGCTCTCGGTGAGCTGAGTGATACGCTACATTGTGGCCATGAGCTGGGAGCGAATATACAATCAAAAGACCTCAAATCAGCTAAAGCATTTGTATGATCTACCTGATGTATTTCTATGCACCCAGCAAGTGGGATCTAGGTTCTCATCTAGCCTCAAGGCCTGATTCCCTACAACCTGTGTAGTCATTGACCCTTGTGCCAAGGGAGTGCAGAAAATGCTCCTCTTCAGATCTGGGGTCAATGACTAAACAAGGCACCGAGCCCTGGAGAATCCCACCCTCCAGGCTAGTCTTCAGTTGGTGTATTTCCATGGGAGTCTATGAAGCTGTGTTGATCACACCAGCTGATGATCTGGGCCTTAGTCCCTAGCCTCATTGCACTTCGCTTTGCTTGTAATACGGAGATGGACATCAGAACCTGGGGTTACGTTAAAGGGGGGAGGAATCCCCATATTTCCTGCCATTGCAACAACAGCCCCACTGAGTGGTGATAGCTGAGTGGTTAAGTCATTACTCACATGATCTCAACATGGTCACAGGAAGAGCTCTTGGGAATCACTTCTATTTTTCCTAAGGCTTTTCGCTGAATGAAATTAGAACCTTTGTCTATGCAGCTGCAACGTCCTTTTCCATAGGCCAGCTGCCCTAAAAGAAATGGGCCCAGGAGAGCGAGAGATTAGAATGATATTAGATACCTGAGATGTTTTCAGTAAAATATATTTAAGTCGGTAGAGGAGAGGTTGAAAACACTGCATTTCAGCCTCAGGGCTGCAGAGTAATTTGTCCTGCAATGTTACCATGTGCATATTTACATTAGGACAACGTCACAAAAAGCACTACACTCTTTTGCCTTGATCTCCGTTCATTTGTTTACACTAGGGCCTTCTGAACCTCTTTCTTCCAGAGCTGAGAATTTCTTTTCTGTTATCAGTCTTGATTGGAAGTCAGAGGGCCTGATTCTGCTCTCACATGAGTCAATGGAAAATAGGAGTCGCCCCGGTGTAAAAGTGATGGGAGTGAATGAGCAGTTGCAACTAAAATCATTGTTGTTCACAAAGGGTCTGATCCAACACCCATTGAAATCAGTAAGAAAGTTCCCACTGACTTGAATGTGCTTTGGATCAGGCCCAAACTGTCTTCCTCCGGTGATTAAAACAAGACAAAATATGATAGACTGAGGCTGATTTCACATCCTTACAAACTAGGGGACAGTCTGGGCACAAATCCAAGCCTGCCGAAAACTCTCATATTCGTTTCCCTGCTAAATACAAGCTGGTCAGTCTGAGTCCTGTGTGGACAACACACACACCTTCTAGACACAAGCAGAGCGGACAGATGTTTGCGCGCTGCAGTAGGACATAAACCCTGAACCGAGATCCAACAAAAGTAACTTCCAAGCATTTATTCTACACAGCTTCCCAGTGACCCACGCCTCTGGCTTTCTCACTGCATTACACGTCTTTTGTGATATTGCTGCCTCTTACCTTGAATTTCAACTGCAATCAGGAACAATGAACAAAGGACGACAGCCCAGCTTCCCTTCATGGTGATGAGAGTGAAGGTTCTTCTGTATTATTCTTGGATGGCTGGGAGAGATTGAGGAGTGCCTAAGAGAAAGTGTTTCCCAGTGTACATTTATACACTAAGCCTTTTCCCTCCTTGATGCTGATTGGTCTTGATTATTGCCAAGACAGCTAAAAGAACCAGAGATTATTCAAGCTGTATGGGAAAGTCCCAGCAGGTGACAGAATGGCTTTGCTTTGCCAGCTGTTCCCTTTTAATTGAAATTCCTGATTTCTCATAAGGACTCAAACTAGGTTTCACTTTCAGTGAGTGTTAGGAAGTGATCCACGCACGCCTCTGTGTGTGCAGGGAGCGGAGCTGCCTTTTTGCTCTCCTAGGCAAACATAACACAGGGGAAATTCTTGAAGTGAAAGCCACAAATAAACATTGTGTGGGGTGAGGAGTCAGGGGAAGGGAGTCAAGTTATCTCCGCTCCTGTCTCTCCATTAAGGGTGCCCTGTTTTCTGATATCTCCTAGGAATCTTGCTTGGAAACATGGTCTGAAGTTTTCACTACAAATTCCGTGCAAGTGTGAAGGACTTACTCATAGGAAAATAGTGCAGTATTTCTGTTAATATTTAAAAGCCCCAAAGCTGAGTCAACTCACATTTAGGATTAAGGAACTGGAGTTGAGATAATCTGACTCTGTTTTCTCTGTCCCACCCCTGAAATATTTTGGGGGGCTTTAACTTTAAGAAATCCCTCTGGGTTAGTGTCTCTTGTGAGATCACCCAGACAGCGCCCTGCACACATCCCATTTGCAGGCTGATCATTTCCTAAGAGTCACAGAAAATGAAACCTACTTAGTGTTCCGATGAGAAAAGAGGTGCTTAAATGAAAAGGGAACAGCCGGCAAAAACAAAAAATTCCACAGGACTACTGGCTTTTGTGACTTCCCCACCTAGACTGTATACTCTCTACTTAGTTTAATTTACAAGGCAATATTTTCAGTGATACTGCACCAGGAGTGTGGTGCTATGTAGTATGAGTACGGACCCTGGATTCTGGTCTTTAGCAATTGTCTTCTGCTCTTTCACAACATATAAATATGAAGGAATGACACAGGTTCAGTGAGGTCCAAATTGTGGTATATTAAAACTGTGTTTAAAATTGTAGGTTATAACTTTAAATTTCAGGGAGGGGGTGGTTCACCTGGTCCTGCTTCCAGGCTAGAGGGCTCTGTAATGTAGTGTGTGAGCTGGGCCTAACACTAGCAGCAGTGAGTTTGCAGTCAGAAAGGCCTGTTAGATAGAGTGAGTTGTTCCTCCCTGCTCTCGGGAGCAGCCTGCTTTGTCTCCTTCTGTTTTGGTGTTCTTGTGTGTTATAGTTCTGAACTCTAAGACATAAAGAAGTGTTACATTTGAAGGGACCTGGCTGGAGGGCCACATCACTGGAAGAGGCAAACTGCCACACAGGCGGAACAGCCACCAGCAGAAGACACACACACACACCCAGTGAAGAGAGAGCTGCTACACCACACCTGGCTATAAGGAGACACCAGTTGACCCCTTCACAGGCCCCTAATCAGGAAAACACTTTAAGCACATACCTAAGTCTTATTTGCATCAGTGGGAAACCAACTGATGTGATACAGCTGTGGAAGTACAGAAAGAACTGACAGGGATTTGTAGAGGATCTTAATGCATGACAGTCTCTGTTAGCCAGAGTTAGGCTAACTGTAACCCTAATAACGCGAGATTTGTAGAAGCAAGGATTGTGTGAGGCAAGTGGAAAAGAACTGTGTGAGAAGTTGTTTTTCGACCTTGTGTAGATAATACAATATGTAGACTGGCGTCTCTTAAGTGAGAAAAACAAGATACCAGGATGACCTAGGTATAAACAAAATGCAGCTGTTGCTTATTATTGTCTGTAACAAATGTATAAATGCTTGCTATAATTGTTTACCTGTTGAGAGTCCTGTCTAGGAAGGGGAGACCCTATGTCCTAGTGCACTCTCTCCCTGGTGTAGCTGCTAAACAGAAGAAAGTATCTGACTCTGCTGCACCCAAACAAAAAGCGAGAACTGAGTTTTTCTGCGACGCAGCATATCTGGGGATTTCCACTCTAACTAAAATAAACTCAGAATTCCGTATTAGAGTGCTATGCCAAATAGATAACAAGCAATTAGGAGACCAAAAGGGCAGTGGAGCTTCCTGCCATTAATACAAAACAACTGTGGCATAAAAAAAGACATTGTGCTAGAAAATAATGAACTAAAATGGAAGAATCATTTAGCCTCGAATGATATTCTGCATATTGAAGGACTGAGTATTTCTTGTGTGAGAAGAGTCCTCGATTCCAAGGCCAAAAGGGACCATCTAGGCCACATCTTCTATATGGGACGATAGCAGCATAGCTATGGTGCTGTAGCTACGCCGCAATAACCCCATAGTATAGATGCAGGCCACCGTGACATCACTGTAGGAGCTCCACCTCTCCAAGCGGGTGGTAACTAGGTCAACAGAAGCATTCTTCTGTCATCCTAGCTACACCTACACGGGGGGTTCGGTCAACATAGCCACATGACTCAGGTGTGTGAAAAATCCACCCCCCCGAGCAATGTAGCCATGCCGACCTAAACTTTAAGCGTAGACCAGGCCCTAGTCTGACTTTTATCATGCAGACCATAGAACTTCCTCAAAGTAATTCCTTTTGGGCTGGAACAACGAGGAGTCCTTGTGGCACCTTAGAGACCAACAAATTTATTTAGGCATAAGCTTTCGTGAGCAAAAACCCACTTCATCAGATGCATGGAGTGGAAAATATAGGAGCAGGTATAAATACATGAAAGGATAGGAGTTGCCTTACCAAGTGTGAGGTCAGTCTAACGAGATAATTCACTTAACAGCAGAATACCAAGGGAAGAAATATAACTTTTGAAGTGGTAATGAGAGTGGCCCATTTCAGACAGTTGACAAGAATGTGTGAGTAACAGTAGGAGGAAATTAGTATTGAGGAAATTAGGTTTATGTTTTGTAATGACCCAACCACTCCAAGTCTTTATTCAGGCCTAATCTGATGGTGTCCAGTTTGCAAATTAATTCCAGTTCTGCAGTTTCACATTGGAGTCTGTTTTTGAAATTTTTTGTTGAAGAATTGCCACTTTTAGGTGTGTTATTGAGTGACCAGGGAGATTGAAGTGCTCTCTTACTGGTTTTTGAATGTTATGATTCCTGATGTCAGATTTGTGTCCATTTATTCTTTTGTCTAGGGACTGTCTGGTTTGGCCAATGTATATGGCAGAGGGGCACTGCTGGCACATAATGGCATATATCACATTGGTAGATGTGCAGGTGAATGAGCCCCGGATGGTGTGGCTGATGTGGCTGGGTCCTATGATGGTGTCCCTTGAATAGATATGTGGACAGAGTTGGCACCGGGTTTGGTTCCTGGGTGAATGTTTTTGTTGTGTGGTTGCTGGTGAGTATTTGCTTCAGGTTGGAGGGCTGTCTGTAAGCGAGGAGTGGCCTGTCTCCAAGGTCTGTGAGAGTGAGGGATCGTCCTTCAGGATAGGTTGTAGATCCTTGTTGATGCGCTGGAGAGGTTTTAGTTGGGGGCTGTAGGCAGTGGTGAGCTGGAGCCAGTTCCCACCGGTTCGCAGGAACTGGTGGTTAAATTTAGAAGCTGGTGTAGAACCGGCTGTTAAACGGGTGGGTGGGCAAACAACTCTGGTCCACGTGCCCATTCTGTCCCCGGCCTGAGTTCCCAGCTGGGGAGGCTCCCCCAACCCCTCCTCCGCTTCCCCTTACCTCGCAGAGCCGCCGCATGCCGAGCCACCGGCACCAGCGCTCTGGGCAGCTCTGCAGCTCCTGCCGCTTGGAGGAGCAAGATAAGGTGGGGGCTGCGAGCTCCAGCGGGCCGCGCGGCATTCTTACACGCTGCCCTGAGCAGCATGGTAAGGGGGCTGGGCCTGGCCTGGGAGGAGGGGTTGGATAAGGCAGGGGCCGGGCAGGGAGCGGTTGGAGGGGGCGGAGGTTCTGGGGCGGGGAGGCCAGGGGATGGGGAACGAAGCGGGTTTGGGTAGGCATGAGTTCTGGGGGTCTGTCGGGGTGGTGGTGGATGGGGTCAGGGGAGTCAGGGGACAGGGAGCAGGGTGAATTGGGTAGGGGGTGGGGAGGGGTTCTGGGGCAGTTAGGGTGGGGGGTCTCGGGAGGGGGTGGTCAGGGGACAAGGAGCAGGGGGAGGTAATGGGTTGCTTGCGGCCCTTGCGGGTTCTGAGGGGGGCAGTCGGGGGCAGGACATGGGTGGGGGTCGGATGGGGGAGTCAGGCTGTTTTGGGAGGCACAGCCTTCCCTACCTGGCTCCCAATACAATTTTGCAGCCCCGATGTGCAGGGCCGGTTTTAGGAAGTGCGGGGCCCAATTCGAACAGTTTCAATGGGGCCCCGGCAGGGATTACTAAAAAAAAACACGTAATAAAACATGTGGGGCCTGTACTCACCGGGCGGCACTCCGAGTCTTTGGCGGCACTTTGGCGGCGGGTCCTTCACTCGCTATGGGTCTTCAGCAGCACTGAAGGAGCCGCTGCCGAAGTGCCACCGAAGACCTGGTAGGGAACCAGTTGTTAAGATTTTGGCAGCTCATCACTGGCTGTAGGTGACAGCTAGAGGCGTTCTGTTACTTTCTTTGTTGGTCCTGTCTTGTAGTAGGTGACTTCTGGGTACCCTTCTGGCTCTGTCAATCTGTTTCTTCACTTCACCGGGGCGGGGTACTGTAGTTTTAAGAACACTTGATAGAGATCCTGTAGGTCTCTGGCTGAGGGTTCGGAGCAAACGTGGTCGTATCTTAGAGCTTGGCTGTAGACAATGGATTGTGTAATGTGATCTGGATGAAAGCTGGAGGCATGTAGGTAAGTATAGCGGTCAGTAGGTGTCCCGTATAGGGTGGTGTTTATGTGACCATCGCTTATTAGCACTGTAACAAGAACAGAACCTAGTGAAAATGTCCCTGCAATGGTGACTGTCAGAGAGCATTTTCTAGAATGTATTGACATTGACGATACTACAGGAGCTGGTATGACAAATGTACTTCTTAAAAAGCTGGAAGATACAGGAATTGCGATAGTTGACATGAGAGATCAGGGCTACGATAATGGTGCCAACATGAGAGGAAAGAACAGAGGAGTGCAGACACAGAGCCGAGAGTTAAACCCTCGAGGCTTTTTGTCCCATGCAGTTCTCATTCATTGAACTTGGTGGTCAGTGATGCAGCATCAGCTTCTAGTGAGGCTGCTGAATTTTTTAATGTAATTCAAAGCATCTATGTATTTTTCTCCGCATCAACTCATCGATGCCAAATTTTGAAGCAACATCAGGGAACATCCTCTCTGACACTGACCACTGAGTGCCACACAATGGGAAAGTCACGTGGAGGCGATAAAGCCTATCAAACACCAAATTGGGAAGATAGATGATGCCATAGTTGCCATTATGGAGGATAATGCTATGACAGAAACTGTTCATGGGAGAACAGTGGCAGAGGGAAATGGAATCACCAGAAACATACATAACTTCACATTTCTGTGTGGCTTAGTGTTGTGGCATGCCATACTGTTTGAAATACATGTTGTAAGCAAGAGACTCCAAGGTGTTGACCTTGTTCTATCTGGAGCAATGGAACAACTGGACAAAGCAAAGTCACACCCAGGGGCGGCTCTAGCAATTTCGCCGCCCCAAGCACGGCAGCAGGCCGCGGGGGGGCGCTCTGGCGGTCGCCGGTCCCGCAGCTTCGGTGGACCTCCTGCAGACGTGCCTGCGGAGGGTCCGCTGGTCAGGGGCTCCGGTGGAGCATCCGAAGGCACGCCTGTGGGAGGTCCACCGGAGCTGCCTGCCGCCCTCTCGGCAACCGGCGGAGCGCCCCCCGCGGCATGTCGCCCCAAGCACGCGCTTGGCATGCTGGGGCCTGGAGCCGGCCCTGGTCACACCTACAGTCTTAATAGTCAGATGAGGGATTTCAAAAAGTTCAGAAGAGTGCACAGAAGTTGGCAGAAGAACTTCACACTGAATCTATTTTCCCACCCATTCAAGAATACAAGAGTCACCAAAGAAGAAATTTTGGTTACAAGGCACAGGATAATCCCATAAGAGACCCCAAACAACAATTCAAAGTTGAATTCTTTAACCAGGTGCTAGATTGTGCAATACAGTCAGTTGAAGAACGTTTCATGCTGCTCAAGGAACACAGCAGTATATTTGGGATGTTGTATGATGTTCCAAAACTCCTCACTATACCTGAAGAAGACCTACACCAGCAATGCAGGGCACTAGAGACAGTGCTGGCACATGATGACATGCGCGATATTGATGCGAGTGATTTAGGTGATGAACTGAAAGCCCTTTCAAGATACATTTCAGCAGGATCAACTCCAGAGGCTGTTCTGGAATAGATGTGCACAGATAAGATGACCACCCTCTTCCCAAATGCTTTTGTTGCTCTGCACATACTTCTAACACTTCCTGTAACAGTTGCCAGTGGAGAATGCAGCTTCTCCAAGCTGAAGTTAATAAAAACACATCTACGCTCCACAATGACACAGGAAAGGCTGGTCGGCCTTGCAACCATCTCAATAGAGCATGAGCTGGCCCAGACTGTGGACCTTCAGCAGGCAGCAGTTCAAATCTTTGCAACCAAGGCGGCCCGGAAAGCCCCACTTGGATTATTCAAACAGATACAAATGCCAGTGTTTACTATGCAGACAAGAAAAGTTACATTTGCTGTTCAGGCATTTGAAAGTTAAGTGTTAAACTTTTTGAACAAGGCATTTTAAGTTGTTAGTTCTCCTTTATTGGGTAGGTAGCAGAGCAGTACCATGAGAGGAGTAGAACAGGAAGAAGGCAGAATTGAGACCTTTCAAGTTTTGGCCCAAGCGAGGGGCCATGGGGGGCGGCATTTGAGCTCCCTGCCTCAGGTGCCAAAATGTTGTGGGCCCAGCCTGAAGAGCGTACACACTGCAAAGGGACTTTTGCCGGGAGAAATGCCCAGTTTTGGCGAGAAAAAACTTCCAAACCTAAAAGAGACTTTTTTGTCTTTTCCCCTCGCATTATTGTCGACAAAGAGCCAGTGTAGACACTGCTGATTGTTTTGTCGACAAAACTGGCTTCCGCCAGTATCCCACAAGCCTGCCCTGATGGCTCTGCTCAGTGTTTTGATCTCTGCTGCCCCGCAGGCATGCGCCGTCCCCTTCAAAGCTTCAGGAAGTATCTGTGTGCTGCTGAGGGTGCTGGGCAGCAAGGCCAGCACTAGAGATGGGGCTCGTTGGGGCAGGCACAGTGATAGGTGCAGAATGCTTCATTACAGTGTTCCCCGTTAATAGGAATTCATTGTATTAAAGGGAAAGAGCTGTCCCTGGCCAGCGGAGGGGGGATTCCAGCTGGGACTGGCAGCACCAGTTCACCTAAGGTGTTGGACACTTAGTTCCCGCTGGAATCAGTAGGAATTAGGTACCTACATACTCTGGAGGGTCTGGGCCCCTGTGCTGCTCGTCTGGGACCAGCTTCTTTCTGTCACAGACCAGGGACACACGTCTCAGCCCCTTCGTGCTGCCACACCAAGGCAAAGAGCCGCTGTGTAAACGGGAATCAGGCCCAGAACCTCTTCAGGGAGGTGCCCTCCTGTGAACTAGCTTTCCCACCCCACTTTGCCAAAGACCAAATGTGTTGACTTGACCTTCAGGTGAAGCTGCAATGCTTAGCTATTCTTCCAGAGTTTTCTTTGGGGCAACACGGAAAGGTAAGTAGATGAGTGGGGATGGGGTGCAGTTCTGGTGTTAAAGGTGTAGTAGGAGGACTTGAGAAAGTGTTGTTGGTTGCATATTGGTTCACTGTAGTGTGAATGAATGTACACAAGCATTGAGCTTTCTATACGTGTATTTTTATCAGATTAATATGGTAGGATATTAGCATTTATTCTCAGATGGAGTTACTCAACTGTAAATATACCTAGCACTCTGAATGAAATTTCAGCTGATGAATGATTACATAGTACAAACTCCAAGGCAGCTGTTACAGTTTTTTAGTGTCTTTTATTCACTTTAATTGGTTTATCTTTAAAAGGAGAAGTCTAACACAAGGAATGTTTGTGAATATTATATTACAGTCATTTGTTATATTACATTTCATAATGATCAGATGCATTTAATCTATGTAATAAACGTTTATACATCAGTTAAACACAGAGTGTGGTTCGCTTTAGATTATAATCCTTCAATTTTATTTATAAAGCCTACAGGCAAATGTTTCACATACCCTAGAACAACAATCATATGTGATATTATATAAATTAACATGGAACATGTATATCTAAGAATTACATTAATTTCAAACCTGCTAGAAAAAAATAACTTGGAATTCTTATTATGTGTTACCTGAGAATATTTTTATCTCTGAGTTATGATTATAATAATATAATTACCCATCCATGTGGCTCAAAGAAATATTTGCTAATTAGATAAGCAGAATCAAGCTATTACCCCTTATATCCACCAGGAGACCCCAAAGACAAACTGGGCCTTTACTGTCACTGGTTTGCCAGTAGGATTACTGAGGTTACAGAGGCCACACTACATGTCCTGCCATGACAGGCTCATGTTCCATCACAGTGCTGAGATGATGTCAAACCCAGATGTTACCTTAATGGATACAACGACTTTGTGCTGGGAACAACTTGCCTCAGCTGCAGCATTTGTATTCTAAAAGCTGTAGAGCCAGGTGGAGGAAACAGACAAGTTCATTGCTCACTGTAGAGGGAGCCTGAAGCGCTGTTGAAGTGATCCTTAGCTCTTCTCCTTTACAGGTGAGTGCTTTGTGAAGACCTGTCAAAATAAACACAGTGGGAACTTTATCCTTTCATTAGAATGTTTCTTTCTGGATTTCACATACAGAAGGGCTTGATTTTCCTCTCACATTACCTTTACACTGTGCCACTCCATTGGACTGACTCTGATTTACACCAGTTTAAGTCACATCAGTATCAGGACCATCGAGTACTTGGTAGAACAGTAAGTTAAATTTAAAGGACCAGATTCTGCCACTGTTAAGCTGATTGGCACCTTACGCTGTGAATAGCCCCTTTGCTTTCTATAGGATTACTTGTGGAGTAAGGTGTTACTTGGTGAGGGTAAATGTGGCACAGTCTGGTCCTAAAGGATTATGTGATTTCTCAATAGGACGGCTATTCTTCCCAGCTCTTGAAGTCCACCCATGGGTGAAGAGCCCCAAAATTCAGCACAAGCGAGTGTAGTACTGAGTCTGTGACACACAGGCCATTAAACAAACTTGTTTTTCCTTTTGAAACAATGCAGTGAATTTGACCTGCTCTTCTGCTTGAAGCAGGGGCTATTCTCTATGCCCCAGATAGCTTATACTGTGTCCCAAGAAATCTGCCATTTTCTGGGGTTGCAATGCAGGTTTCTGAGGATGCTGTGAGCAGTGGTTCAGGCACAGGCTGTGAGACTGCAGTGACCATCAATTGAGCCCAAAGTTGGATCTCACTGAGGTATAAGAATAAAGTGAGCTCTTAAGCCCATGACAGATGGGAAACCTACCTTTTCTTGATGAGGGCTGTCACCATCTTCTGTACCCATTTGGAATTAGGGTTCAAACATCTTTGCTCTCCACTGGGCTTCATTGTCGCACTGAAATGAACAAAGCAAAACAGATATACTGATTTTTTGGGGTTTTCCTTAATAGGCACCTATTACCCCCGCCCCCCACTCCATTCTGATTTTTCGCATTTGCTATCTGGTCACCCCAAAAACAGAATATATTTCCATACTATGGAAAGGTCACCATTGTCTTTGTTATCTAGGACCAGGGTCTGAATAGCAGGAGTCTGGCCCTCGGTGAGCTGAGTGATACGCTACATTGTCCCATGACCTGGGAGCGAATATACAATCAAAAGACCTCAAATCAGCTAAAGCGTTTGTATGATCTACCTGATGTATTTCTATGCACCCAGCAAGTGGGATCTAGGTTCTCATCTAGCCTCAGGGCCTGATTCCCTACAACCTGTGTAGTCATTGACCCTTGTGCCAAAGGAGTGCAGAAAATGCTCCTCTTCAGGTCTGGGGTCAATGACTAAACAAGGCACCGAGCCCTGGAGAATCCCACCCTCCAGGCTAGTCCTCAGTTGGTGTATTTCCATGGGAGTCTATGAAGCTGTGTTGATCACACCAGCTGATGATCTGGGCCTTAGGCTCTAGCCTCATTGCACTTCGCTTTGCTTGTAATACGGAGATGGACATCAGAACCTGGGCTTACGTTAAAGCGGGGGAAATCCCCATATTTCCTGCCATTGCAACAACAGCCCCACTGAGTGGTGATAGCTGAGTGGTTAAGTCATTACTCACATGATCTCAACATGGTCACAGGAAGAGCTCTTAGGAATCACTTCTATTTTTCCTAAGGTGTTTCGCTGAATGAAATCAGAACCTTTCCCTGTGCAGCTGCAACGTCCTTTTCCAGAGGTCAAGTGCCCTAAAAGAAATGGGCCCAGGAGAGAGAGAAATTAGAACGATATTAGATACCTGAGATGTCTTCAGTAAAATATATTTAAGTTGGAAGAGGAGAGGTTGAAAACACTCCATTTCATCCTCAGGACTGCAGAGTAATTTGTCCTGCAGTGTTACCATGTGCATATTTACATTAGGACAATGTTACAAAAAGCTACACTCTTTTGCCTTGATCTCATTAGTTTTGAAGTCAGAGGGCCTGATTCTGCTCTCACACGAGTCAGTGGAAAACAGGAGTCGCTCTGGTGTAAAAGTGATGGGAGTGAATGAGCAGTTGGAACTAAAATCATGGTTGCTCACAAAGGGTCTGATCCAACACCCATTGAAATCCGTGGGAAAGTTCCCACTGACTTCAATGTGCTTTGGGTCAGACCCAAACTGTCTTCCTCCGGTGATTAAAATAAGACAAAATATGATAGACTGAGGCTGATTTCACACCCTTACAAACGAGGGGACAGTCTGGGCACAAATCCAGGCCTGCCGAAAACTCTCATATTAATTTCCCTGCTAAATACAAGCTGGTCAGTCTGAGTCCTGTGTGGACAACACACACACCTTCTAGACACAAGCAGAGCGGACAGATGTTTGCACGCTGCAGTAGAACACAAACCCTGAACTGAGATCACTTTTTTCCCACAAAAGTAACTTCCAAGCATTTATTCTACACAGCTTCCCAGTGACCCATGCCTCTGGCTTTCTCACTGCATTACACGTCTCTTGTGATATTGCTGCCTCTTACCTTGAATTTCAACTGCAATCAGGAGCAGTGAACAAAGGACAACAGCCCAGCTTCCCTTCATGGTGATGAGAGTGAAGGTTCTTCTGTATTATTCTTGGATGGCTGGGAGAGATTGAGAAGTGCCTAAGAGAAAGTGTTTCCCAGTGTACATTTATACACTAAGCCTTTTCCCTCCTTGATGCTGATTGGTCTTGATTATTGCCAAGACAGCTAAAATATCCAGAGATTATTCAAGCTGTATGGGAAAGTCCCAGCAGGTGACAGAATGGCTTTGCTTTGCCAGCTGTTCCCTTTTAATTGAAATTCCTGATTTCTCATAAGGACTCAAACTAGGTTTCACTTTCAGTGAGTGTTAGGAAGTGATCCACGCACGCCTCTATGTGTGCAGAGAGCGGAGCTGCCTTTTTGCTCTCCTAGGCAAACATAACACAGGGGAAATTCTTGAAGTGAAAGCCACAAATAAACATTGTGTGGGGTGAGGAGTCGGGGGAAGGGAGTCAAGTTATCTCAGCTCCTGTCCCTCCATTAAGGGTGCCCTGTTTTCTCATATATCTTAGGAATCTTGCTCGGAAACATGGTCTGAAGTTTTCACTACAAATTCTGTGCAAGTGTGAAGGACTTACTAATAGGAAAATAGTGCAGTATTTCTGTTAATATTTAAAAGCCCCAAAGCTGAGTCAACTCACATTTAGGATTAAGGGACTGGGGTTGAGATAATCTGACTCTGTTTTCTCTGTCCCACCCCTGAAATATTTTGGGGGGCTTTAACTTTAAGAAATCCCCCTGGGTTAGTTTCTCTTGTGAGATCACCCAGACAGCTCCCTGCACACATCCCATTTGCAGGCTGATCATTTCCTAAGAGTCACAGAAAGTGAAACCTACTTAGTGTCCCCATGAGGAAACAGACATTTAAATGAAAAAGGGAACAGCCGGCAAAGATAATTCCACAGGACTATTTGCTTTTGTGACTTCTCCACCTAGACTGTATACTCTCTACTTAGTTTAATTTACAAGGCAATATTTTCAGTGATACTGCACAATGAGTGTGGTGCTATGTAGTGTGAGTACGGACCCTGGATTCTGGCCTTTAGCAGTTGTTGTGCCTTCTGCTCTTTCACAACATATGAAATATGAAAGAACGACACAGGTTCAGTGAGGTCCAAATTGTGGTATATTAAAACTGTGTTAAAATTGTAGGTTATAATTTTAAATTTTGGGGAGGGGGTGGTCCCTCTGGTTCTGCTTGCAGGCTAGAGGGCTCTGTAGAGAAGTGTGTGAGCTGGGCCCAACACTAGCAGCAGTGAGTTTGCAGTCAGAAAGGCCTGTAGTAGGATAGGGTGAGTTGTTCCTTGCTGCTCTCGGGAGCAGCCTGCTTTGTCTCCTTCTGTTTTGGGGTTCTTGTGTGTTATAGTTCTGAACTCTAAGACATAAAGAACTGTTACATTTGAAGGGACCTGGCTGGAGGGCCACATCACTGGAAGAGGCAGACTGCCACACAGGCGGAACAGCCACCAGTAGGACACACACACACAGAGAGTGAAGAGGCACCAGTTGACTCCTTCACCGGCCCCTAATCAGGAAAATACTTTAAGCACATATCTAAGTCTTATTTGCATCAGTGGGAAACCAACTGATATGATACAGCATATCTGGGGATTTCTACTCTAACTAAAATAAATTAAGAATTTCCGTATTAGAGTGGCATGCCAAACAGATGATAAACAATTCGGAGACTGAAAGGGCAATGGAGCTTCCTGCCATTAATACAAAACAACTGTCGTGTAAAAAAAGACATTGTGCTAGAAAATAATGAACTAAAATGGAAGAATCCTTTAGCCTCGAACGATATTCTGCGTGTTGAAGGGCTGAGTATTTCTTGTGTCAGAAGAGTCATCGATTCCAAGGCCAAAAGGGATCATTGTGATGATCTAGGCCATGTCTCCGATATGCGTCTATAGTAGCATAGCTATGGTGCTATAGCTATCCTACAATAACCCCATAGTATAGATCAGGGATCTCAAACTCAAATGACCACAAGGGCCACATGCGGACTAGTGCATTCAACCGAGGGCCACATCCCTGACACACACCTCTCACTGCCTCTGGCCCTGCCCCCACTCCATTAGGCCCCACCCCTGCCCCACCTCTCTCCACCCCTTCCCTGCCCCAATCCAACCCCTTCCCCGAAGTTCACACCCCAAGGCTGCCCCCAGGGTGTGCAGGTGATGTGCAGGGTGCGGCAGGGGGCTCAGGGCAGGTAGTGCAGGAGGGGTGTGGGATGTGGCAGGGGGATCAGGAGTTGGGGTGCAGAAAGGGTGTGGGATGTGACAGGGGGATCAGGGCAGGGAGTTGGGGTGCAGGCAGGGTTTGGGCTCCAGCCCGGCGCTGCTTACCTAGAGCAGCTCTGGAGTGGCAGCGGCGCGCACTGGGGCCAGAGCAGGCTCCCTGCCTGCCTGCCCTGGTCCCCGGCCCCGCGCTGCTCCGTTCTGGGAAGCAGCTGGAACCGTGTCCCTGCAGCTCCTGGGGGAGCGGGAGGGGGCTCAGGATTCTGTGCCTGTGCTGCTCTTGCTGCTCCTCCAGGTACCTCCCATGAAGCTCCCATTGGCCGCGGTTCCCTGTTCCCTCTGCCTCCTTCCCCCTTGCCCCCCCCCGGCCCGAAGGGGCGTGCTGCCAGCGGCTTCAGACAGAGGCGCAGGACTCGCAACACCACAGGGGGCAATCCTGCAGGTAGGCAGAGGGGCGGGGGGGTGCAGGGAGCTTGGCGGGGCCACACGCAAGAGACCCCTGGTATTGATGCAGGCTACCATGACATCACTGTAGGAGCTCCACCTCTCCAAGCGGGCAGTAGCTAGGTCAACAGAAGCATTCTTCTGTCAGCCTAGCTGCACCTACACGGGGGGGTTAGGTCAACATAGCTACATCACTCAGGTATGTGAGAAATCCACCCCCCCTGAGCAATGTAGCCATGCCGACCTAAACTTTAAGTGTAGACCAGGCCCTAGTCTGACTTGTATCACGCAGGCCATAGAACTTCACCAAAATAATTCCTTTGGGGCTAGAGTATCTCTTTCAGAGAAACATCCCATCTTGGTCTAAAAATTGACAGTAATGGAGAGTCCACCGCAACCTTTGGTAAATTGTTTCCAGGCCCAGATTTAGGGCAGTCGACCGCCTGGGGTGCCGGAGTTTGGGGCACTGGGCTTGGGGTGCTGTTTTTATTGTACAGATCCTAGCATGCAAATTTATCGTCTTATATGACAGGGATAAATCATGCAACAAAGTCGTGAAATGGGCTACAAATACAATAAAAGATAAGGTGTTCGAAATTTTAACAAATGGGGGAGTGGGGGCACTGAAGATGCTCCTCGCCTGGGTTGCCATTTGGTGTAGGGCCGGCCGGATTGATTCAATGGTTAATTATCCTCACTGTTAACAAATTATACTTTATTTCCAGTCTGAATTTGTCTAGCTTCAGTTTACAGCCACTGGATCATGTTATACCCGAGCACTAAGCTTGATATAAAGATCTGTACGAGACCCACATGTTTAGAAGAAGCGAGTATGGGCTTGTCTACATAGCGAATTTAGTGGCATCGTTTATCAGTTTAGAAACAACTATTTTTATCAATGGCCTGGAAGAGAACATAAAATCACCATGGATAGTTTGCAGGTGACACAAAGATTGAGGGGGGGGCGGTGAATAATGAAGAGAACAGATCACTAATACAGAGCAATCTGGATAACTTGATAAACATAGACAAGTAAACAATAAGCACTTCAGTGTGGTCAAATGTAAAGTTAGACACCTAGGAGCAAAAAATATAGGCCATACTTGCAGGATGGGGGACTCTATTCTGGGAAGCAGTGATTCTGAAAAAGACTTCGGGCTTGTGATGGATAATTAGCTGAACATGAGCTCCATGTACAATGCTGTGGTCAAAAGGCTAATGCAATCCTGGGATGTATAAACAGAGTAGAAGTAAGGAGGTTGTGTCACCTCTGTATTTGGCACTGGTGCGATTGGCTTGCTGCTGGAATTTGTGTCCAGTTCTGGTGTCCACACGTCAAGAAAGATGTTGAAAAATTATAGAGGGTTCAGAGAAAAGTCACAAGAATGATTAAAGGATTAGAAAAAATGCCTTATGGTGAGACACAAGGAGCTAAAACTATTGAGCTTATCCAAGAGAAGGTTAAGCGGTGACTTGATCATAATCTATAAGCACCTACATGTGAACAAGAATCTGATAATGAGCTCTTCATTCTAGTTAATGAAGATGCAATAAGAACCAATGTCTGGAAGCTGAAGCTAAACAAATCAGGCTAGAAATAAGGTGCAGATTTTTAACAGTGAGGTTAATTAACCGCTGGGACAATTTACCAAGGGTTGTGGTGAATTCTCTGTTACTGGTCATTTTTAAATTAAGATTGGATGTTTTTCTAAAAGATCTGCTCTAATTCAACCATAGCTATTGGACTTGAAGCAGGGGAGGTTTATGGCCTGTGTTATGCAAGAGGCTATGTGATCGCAGTGTTTCCTTCTGGCCTTGGAATCTACTCATCAGATACTTGAGTCAAATGAGGCATTGTCGTGTGGTGAGTTGGTCCTTAAAGGGGACCTGGAGCTCAGCCACACATGTGTCAGGCTTAGCTCGCCTCACAACGTGAAGGAATCATAGAAATGTAGGGCTGGAAAGGACCTCGAGAGACCATCAGGTCCAGCCCCCTATGTTGTGGCAGAAACAGGTAAACCTAGACCATCCCTGACAGGTGTTTGTCCAACTCGTTTCTAAAAGCCTCCAGTGATGGGATTCTACAACCTTCTTCTATTCCAGGATCTGTGGCTCCAGGACGGACTGCCCTGAGTGGGAACCCCCGCACTTGAAGACATCCTGACCAGCTGGCCTCCTCCAAGCAGGCAAACATGAGAGCCAGCCAGCTAGTTTGAAAGTGGAAGCTTTAGGGTCCCTAGCAGTCTGAGTGGACCAAACCGGACAAAAACAAAACAATGAACTTTCCCACAGAGCAGAAATCCCAAGCTTTGACCCGCCTCTGGTGGGGGCCGAGCAGTCCTGAGCTAGGAACTCGAGTTGAAGTCAACCTGGGAAAAGCCGTGAACTGATCTTTGTGATCTTATTGTTATTAAAGCCAAATTTCAGGGAAGAGGTTAGTTTAGATTTGATAGAACGCGTGATGTGTTCTTGTAGAGCAGGCTGGGAAGATCCGTGCTGACAACTCACACCAGAACAGCATAAGAATTCCCCTCTTTACAGATAAGATGAACAGGATGTGTATCTAATACACGCACAAATAAAGCCAAGGTCTTGTATGTACCTAGGCAGCTGGCCATAAACCTTTGTACACACTTTACCCAAACACTTATTTGTTTTTCCTCCAAGTTAGGGTCAAAGTCCTACCTATCCTCAGTGGTGGCTGGGTGCATAGGCACTGACTTCATGGGTGCTCCACCCCTGGAGCACCCACAGAAAAAAATTAGTGGGTGCTTAGCACCCACTGGCAGTCAGCTCCTCTGCTCCCACTCTGTGCCTCCCATCTGCCGGTGGCTCCACTGATCAATTCCTCCCCCTCCCTCATGGTGCCTCCCGCCCGCCACAATCAGCTGTTTTGCAGTGTGCAGGAGGCACTGGAGAGGAGTGAGGATGAGGCACGCTCAGAGGAGGGGGGCGGAACTGCGTGGGAAGAGGCGGGGTGGGGGCAGAACAGGGCAATTATCGAGTGATCCATCCTGTGTCATCCAGTCCCAGCTTCTGATAGAGGTTTAGGGACACCCAGAGCATGGGGTTGCTTCCCTGGCCATCTTGGCTAATAGCCATTGATGGAGCTATCCTCCATGAACTTACCTAATTCTGTTTTGAAACCAGTTATACTTTTGGCCTTCACAACATCCTCTGGCAGTGAGTTCCACAGGTTGACTGTGCGTTGTGTGAAGAAGTACTTCCTTTTGTTTGTTTTAAACCTGCTGCCTATTAATTTCACTGGGTTCTTGTGTTATGTGAGGGGGTAAATGACACTTCCTTATTCACTTTCTTGACACCACTCATGATTTTATAGACCACTATTATATCCCCCTTAGTGGTCTCTTTTCTCAGCTGAATAGTTCCAGTCTTTTTAATCTTGTCTCATACACGTAATCCTTTTTGTGGCCCTTCTTTGTACTTCAAATTCTAATTTTTTTTTTTTTGAGATGGGTTGACCGGAAAAACATGCAGTATCCACGGTTTGGACATACCATGGATATAGATAGTGACATATTTTCTGTCTGATTCTCTAGCCCTTTTCTAATGGTTCCTAACATCCTGTTAGCTTTTTTATTTATTTATTTATTTATTTATTTATTTTGACTGCTGCTACACATTGAGCAGATGTTTTCAGGGAACGTTCCACAGTTACTCCAAAATCACTTTCTTGAGTGGTAACAGCTAATTTTATAGGTATAGTTGGGATTATGTTTTCCGATGTGCATTATTTTGCATTTATCAACACTGAATTTAATCTGCCATTTTCTTGCCCAGTCTCCCAGTTTGGTGAGATCCCTTTGTAACTCTTCATAGTCCGCTTTGGACTTAACTTCTTGAGTAATTTTGTATAGTCTGCAAACTGTGCCACCTCACTGTTTGCCCCTTTTTCTAGATCACTTCTCAATATGTTGAACGACACTGGTCCCACTACAGATCCGGGGGGAACCCCGCTATTTACCTCTCTCCATTCTGAAAACTGACCGTTTATTCCTACCCTTTGTTTCCTAACTTTAACCAGTTACTGATCCATGAGAGAACCTCCCCTCTTCTCCCAGGGCTGTTTACTTTGCTTAAGAGCCTTTGGTGCGGGACCTTATCAAAGGCTTTCTGCAAGTCCAGTGCATCACAGTGTCATGTCTTCCAGTGTTTCCCACCTCGCCTAAAATATGAGACTGTATCTGGAGTGTTTATAGACTGCTCCTTGCTGTGCACTGTGCCCAGACTGGCAGGTCCCTAAGGCCTGTTGTGCTCTGGTGCGAGTGTGAATGGAAGTGGCATGTTAGAACAAGTAGGGTTAAGGACTAGGAGTAAAATCCTGGCCCCACTGAAGATAATAGGCCTGCCAATGATGTCCATGGGGCTGTGATTTCACCTGGTGTCGCTCTCTGTGTTGAGTAGTGGTGGTGGTGTCCTTCAGCACCTCACTTGAAAAGTGCAGGCTAAAGAAAGAGTGGCAGGGAATGGCTTTATCTGAGGAGACACAGGCTTCCGTGCGACCCTCCTCATGAAAATGAGGCTGCACATCACTCTCTTTGGTCTCATTCCTGCTGCTATTGGGGAACAGCCCTCTGTCTGGGGAGGAAGAGCTAGGCGTCTTCCAAAGATGAATTTTCAAACATGACCACTACTATTGAGGGCCTCCATTTTTGGGTGCTCATCTTGAGACCGTTTAAAGGGGCTGCTTGCCTTTCAGAGGTAGAGAATGCACACACCGCCTCTTGGTTTCCGCTGGAGCTGCAGCCACTCAGCACCAGTGAACATCAAGGCTAGGTGTGAGCTGGGGAACCTAGGAAACAAGGCACCCAAAATCAATGGTCACTTGAAAATGTTGGCCTTAGTTTCTGGACACTGGTCCTCCTCATGTATTTTTTTTATTTAAACAGAGAGTGCATGCATCCCAAGCATTGGATGGGTGCACTGTAACTAACAACATTTAATTCAAACTAAGCCCAGAGTGTATATATTGACCTGTCCTACCGTGCTGTAAAACCATGTTTGTACCCCTTCCTTTTGGGTGTCTCAATAGCTGGCCTACACTGCCTCAGCTGATGGTGCTGATGACAGAAGATTGTGGGTGTCTTTCACATGGTGCAGTGTATTTTGGGATGCCCTCCTGCATAGAGCCCCGGGAAGGAGGAAGGATAGACAACCTGGTTGCACAGGCCTTAGGTGCAGAAGGAGAGGGGAGTCTACGGGCAGCTCACTGGGTGGTGGCATCGTAGAGGCTTGAGGCTGGATGAGGGCCATGGCCCTGATACAAAGTTCTTATAATCACTGGGAGTCTCCCACTGCCTTCAATGAGCTTAAGACCAGGAACCAAGAAGATACAATGGAGGCAACAGGCAAATGGAGAGGGGGCACAAGGGAAGACATATGGATATAAAGAGAATGAAATCAAGAACACTGAAGAGAAAGTGTTGGCAAACCACGGGAAAATGGCGTGGCAAAGAGCAAAAACACTCAAGCCTTTTGCTATGTCAGTATATTCCCCAAATGGCCTGTCTAATTTGGTTCTTCCTATGTGAATGACCAAATTGAAGGCCTGATCCTGACAGATGCAAAGGGCCATCCAACCGCATTGACCTTGTGAAAGTAGAATGAATTATATTGTAAAAATAAGAATGGATTAAAGAAATGTTGTATGTACCTTTAAGCAGAAATAAGAAATGTTGAAATACAGGTGCCAGGAAAAGAAACATTAGGCATAAACAATGGTGCTAATGGCGAAACATTAACAGAAGATCAGTAATAGTTAGTAAGGAAATAAGATATGCATGCCTAGCCCAGGTAAACTTATCTGATTCTGCTTCCTTTGTTATCTTGTTAAGTTCTCACCCTTTTATCTGTATAAATAAGATAGTTTGTGTCTTGCATGGTGCTCACATTATCTGGGGCCATGGCTACACTTGCAAATTTGCAGCACTGCAGCAGGGTGTGAAAACACACCCTCTCCAGCGCTGCAAATTGCGGCGCTGCAAAGCGCCAGTGTGGTCAAAGCCCCAGCGCTGGGAGCGCGGCTCCCAGCGCTGTACGTTATTCCCCACAGGGAGGTGGAGTACGGACAGCGCTGGGAGAGCTCTCTCCCAGCGCTGGCGCTTTGACTACACTTAGCGCTTCAAAGCGGCAGCGCTTTGAAGTGCAAGTGTAGCCATAGCCTCAGTGTTATTAGCAGAGCGCTGTGCTAATAAAACAGAGTGGTCTGACAAACTGTGAGTCCTGAGTCTAACTTTGACAACCTCAAGAACGTGAGGCTGCCAAGGGGTAACAGAAGCTCCTGAGTGTTGCCTGGGTCTGAGTGCGGTCACTGCGCTATATGAATATACATCTCCTACATGTCTAGCCTAACAAATTCAGTACTTCTAAAACCACTTCCCCCGAAATACCCTCCTGGGCTTCTATTTTCTTGTTCACTTATACTAATTGGGGTGTTTTTCTGGAAAAGAAAAGAAAAGTAGTAAATCCCCCTAAGTTTGATGTTCTTTGCCAAACCACAGTCTGCGGCTTAAGCAGATGTTGAAGTAACCGCTGTGCCCAGGCAGCCTGAAATGATTAACAACAGAAATAAGTCTCCTAAATCCTTTTTACTCAGGAATCCTCTCTTCTTGCTGCTTCCTAGTAGCTCTGCAAAGCAAAGGCTGTTGCTCACTAATCCCAACCAGCTGCCTTGCTGGAAAAATGGTATAACGTATACATCCGTTAACAAGACTTCACTTTAATTTTCTAGGCTTCCATTTAATTTTCTAACCTTAAATCTACTGCTCTCTTCCGTATTGCAGGTCTCCATCCTCCAGTAGCGCTGTACATTGCATGAAATATTTGTCTACAGAGGTTAGAACAATTACACTGTGACACACTGGAAGCAAAACGGCACTAAAACATGGCTTTCGGTCTCATTCGCCAGCTTGTGTGGCCACCCACAGTTGTTCCAACTCTGCTATCCCTTCATTTTGCACAGGTGTAGTGACGATGCAGGAAGCAAGTGTAAGCAAGCCACTGTTGGATGTGTTGGGTACACCAGTGATCCGCAACCTTTTTCGTCCGGTGGGTGCCAGACGACGAGCCACAGAGGACCGTGGCGGCGGACGAGCATCCGCCGAAATGCCACCAACAAGCGGCAACATCAATAGGTGTTGCTGCCAAAATGCCACCGAGAAGCAGCGTCACCCAGAGGTGTCGCTGCCAAAATTCTGCCGAAAATCGGCAGCATTACAGCGGCGACACCTCCGGATGCTGCTGCTTGTTGGCAGCATTTTGGCAGATGCTCATCCACCGGCCGGCACACTTAGACGCCCCGGCAGGCGCCATGGCGCCCACAGGCACCATGTTGGGGACCCCTGGGGTACACCCTCTGCCTCATCCAGAGAATCAGCCTACTACAGCTGCCCTCTGGGTGACTTAGCCATCTGGGGTTGAATTCCCCCTGGAGCTCCTTACCTAAAGGCTTTTCTTGGTAATCAGGCCCTATGTTAAGATAGTTGTAAGATGGGATAATTTATCAAACGGCTTTTGTTTAATCTTGATGTGAAAATGATAGATTTGCTGTGTATATATATTTAAGCATCAAATGGCTGATGATTAACCAGGGGAATGCACCGGCCCCCTGCTTTGCTTTTGTTTTCTTTATATTGAAATAATATCTTCATTCTAACTACAGGAGACCCCCACCTCCCCAGTTCCTCTTTCAGTCTGAGTCTTGCGGACACTCTGCTAGCTGCATAACTAAGACAGAAAGGAGATTTTCCATTTTATAAATTTGAGTCGTAACCCAGTTCTAGGTGATCACTTCCTAGATCTTCTTGGGCTCGATCCTACAAGGTGCTGACCACGATCTCTGATCCAGCAAGGACTTCAGTGGACCACATGCTTCAGGTTAAGCATGTGGCTAACCAGGGAACATCATGACACCCAGGGGAAAGGGGAAGTGTGAGGGAAGATAGAGATCAGAAACCTTGATCCAGTGACTGGGACCGCCTGTAAGAGGAGGATGGTGGAGTAAAATGGAATTACAGAATTTCTTTGATAAGAAAACTATAGTTTGTATTGATTAAAAACATGTGCACTGAGAAGGCCATGGCCAACAGGACTGAGCACTCTGGTCTCAAGCCAGCAAAACCCTGGTGGCTGAGAAATAAACAGGACTTGTACACATCATGGAAGGACATTACCATTTTGAAATCCAAAGGTCCTAGCATGTCTGCAACCAGCCAAAATGTTATTCTGTCCAAGACAAGCATTGTTCACTTGGGTACCAACCGTTTAAGAACATAAGAATGGCCAGACTGGGTCAGACCAATGGTCCATCTAGCCCAGTATCCTGTCTTCCGACAGTGGCCAATGCCAGGTGCTTGCGAGGGAACGAACAGAATAGGGAATCATCAAGTGATCCATCCGCCGTTGCCCATTCATAGCCCAGTGAAGTCAATGGAAAGAATCCTATTCACTTCACTGGGCTTTGAATCGGTATCTATATAATAGAAGGGAAAGAACTGTAAAAAATATTCTGTAAATATATGGTTGCTTACAAAAACTAACTTGGATTTGACCATATTTGCAACCATTTTGCACTGGTTCCTTGTGAACGGCTGAGCTTCATTAATACAAAGAATGCTGAACCTGAATATTCACTAAAAGCAAATTTCACATTGTAGATGATCGTGATATTCAGAATTTGAAATCTGCACTGTTTGTTTGCATAAATCATCCAATTGGAGTATAAGCAATGCTATGACTTAGATAATCCTCACAGTGTAAATTCCAGAAACTGAATGCTAAATTTTGACAACAGTTTAAAAACTGCTGTCAAAATGTCAAGGATAATTTTGAAAAAATGAGAGTCTTGCTGTATGTCTTTGACATTCCAAGGTGCAATGCAGATCAGTGAGGGGTTGTGATATCCCTCGCCTGCAACCGGGAGCACCTCACAATGCTTTGCTGCTGTAGCTCCCACAAACAGCCTGAAGGTCACGCTCTGTGTCTGTGTATAGCTGCAGCCTGCCAGCCCCACTCTGGCTTCCACCTGCGCTGGTTACCACTTGCAGGGTGACCCCAACACACTCCCAGTCCCAAATGTTCCCCCAAAATGTGTGTTCTGCACTGGCCAGCCTCTTCCTGGACAATTTGGATATTTTAGGTCCAGTTGCCCCTGTAAGAGAACAGGATCCAACAGTTTGCTACTTTAAAAGGAGTTACCCAAACAATTCAGCTTGAATGCAGCACTGGATTAGTTTCATTAAAGAAGAAAATGAGTTTATTTAACTACAAAGATTTTGAGTAGAAGTACAAGGCATTAAAGTGAGAAATGGTTACAAGACAAATAAAGGTAAAATGATTTCTAGTAGCTAAAATGTAACCAACTAGACTAGGTTCAAGAGCAAATCCTTACCATATGCTCCCAGCAACAGGGCTCCTTGTGGAGTTGTCTACACCTATGCAACGTGGATGTAAAATGCCACCAAATCCGCATGGTATCATTTCACACCCAATTTGCACTCAGCTTGCACAGCTGTAAATGGCTACATATAGTGAAGAACAAAGGCGAATTGGGCCTTGTTTCACTGGTTTTTTTCCAGCTCTCATTGACTTTAACTGGAGCTGTGGGTATGCAGCATTTCTGGAACTGACTCCAGGAACATAAGCCAAGCCTTGATCCTCCAACCACATTCATCCTTAGCTCGACTCACAAAAGTATGGGGCCTGATGGGCTTGCTTGTGTGCTTAAACTTAAGGACATGGCTATGGATGCGTGTGCAGGATCAGAGCCTGAGTTTACCCTAGTGTCTGTGCTTGGATCAGGGGAAGAAGGTTGAATGTGGCTATGCCATAACTTTTTTTCTTCCGACTGCTACCAGCTAAAGAAAGGGGGAGACTTCAGGGGCAGAGGGGAGGTACAGTGCTGAGTGAGAGGGATGCTATGTGTTCCATTTTTTGCCACCTCAATTATTGACTGCAATGCAATATTGAATAACATCCCTTTCTGGTGTCTGAGACTTATCATGACACAGGAATGGCAAAATGGGATGATCTGAGACTGCAAATGCAGAGAGCAGGCATGATTTACAAGAAATAGAAATCTTTTATAACATAATCTAAACCAGCTGAGGGATTTTCCTACAGAGACTGTGGCACATTGTAAAACATAGTCCATGGGATTTTGTGACTCTGGACGCTGCTTTGAAAGTCAACAGACGTGATTTCTGGGAAGTCACTTTCTGCTTGCTGGCATTTATCCAAAACTTCAACAATCCAGCCTTCAAATCACTTCATTAAATTCCTCCCGTGCCCTTTATGAATAGTAACAATTATTCCAAAAGTCATTCTATATTGAATAGTATGACAGATAGCTGAGCCACAGAAAGCTAGTGTGTTTCCCACAGCAATGAGTTTAATTATCAGTAAGTGTAAAAACACTCTTCCAAGGAGGAATTTTAATGTCAGCGTAATTTAGGGCAAAATTGTGCACCTCTTACTTGAATTGATGAGGCGTTACTTGTACAAACAATCCCAGTCAAGTCAATGGGACTACTCATGTAATTGCTCACCAGTGTGAGTAAAGGGTCTGTCTCAACAACAGCGGCTTATACTCTATTTAGGGACAGCTTTTGATACCCATTCTCCCACGGAGTAGTTATTCTGTAATCAGTGTTGCCAACTCTCATTATTTTTATGGGGAGACTTGTGATATTTGTTGTCTTAAAGCCTTAGCTTCTGGAGTCCTGTGATTCGATGAAAATCTCAGCCTTTGTTTAAAATGTGTATGGCTCTCATGGATGAAGAAGAAAACATGACCTGAATGTACCCTGAAGACTCAGAAACCAGAATGAAAATAAAAACCCGATGGCTCTTAAATCTCATGATTTGCAAGTCAATCTTGTGCTGTTTTTCGAGGCTTGGCTTGCAGTTTCTGAACACTTGAGGATGGCAATGCTGAAATGGTAGCCGTTGCTTTCTTCCCCACCCAAAAAAAGAAAAAAATCTGTCTGCTCCTGAGGGAAAGAGGAGAGCTCTACATGCCTTCTGCTACCCTGAAAGCATGGGTCAGTGCCGCTCTTCTCTGTCTGCATCACCAGGCCTGAGCCAGAGGGGGCATGTGAACAGTTCTGGGAAGGGCCACAACTTGTGAGGGGACGTGAAGAATCTCCACAGCTGCAGAAGGAGCAGAGGTGTACTGGGGACAAGGAGCAGATGGACACTGGGGTTATGCATAAAAAGTTAACATGCGTTTGGGCATGGGGGCAGATACAAGGGCTGGGGGCACAAAACTAATTGATTTGGGGCTGGGTGTGCAATGGTCTAGAAAGGAACCAAAGACAAACACAAGGTCGTCAGGAGGCTGCAACACGCCCCTATTAAAATGTCCAAAAAAAGGCAAATTAACAACTCTGAAAATAAAACAGGCATCTATCAATGGAAGCAAAATAGCTGTAATCAAAACCAGTATCAAATAATAACTCCCTAAAAAACTTAATTAAAAAAAACAATTAAAAAAAACAAGCACTTATCAAACAAAAATTAATTACAGCATATCGATGCAAAACTCATTGGCCCAATTAAAAAAAAATCACTATATAAACAGGGTGCCTTGCCATAAAACTTTGGGTTCATCCTGCCAAGACTTCCCTGAAGCATCGTGTCGTGACAATGGAACCTGGCTCCTCCCTAGCTGACACTAGGTTGATCCGGACTCTAAACTGGTAACTATAACATCGACTGGCGGGAGTGTGTGTGTGTGTGTGTGTGTGTTGTAATTAAAATGCATATGCTAATTGTTGTATCTTCAGCGTTTTGCCTTTTCACCTGAAAAAAATCCCATGTGCTTCTTATAAGCATAACACTTGGTCAATGCAAGAACTGGGGACCCAAAAATGAAAGTTACTTAGCAATAACAGAAATCCTTGGTGATGAATCCAGCAGGTGGAGCTAAGAGGCACAGAATTAACTGCCATTTTAGGGTCTGAGGAGACTCTGAGAGCCCTCCGCACCCTCAAGCAGCACTTCATATAAATTTGTGACAGTTGATACAAATCTGTGTAATTTGATTGACATTAAAGATCTACTGGCTTTGTGTCACAAGATGTTGTTAGGCCTGGGTTCTGGAGAAACAAAATGAGCAAGAATTCATGTGACAAGGACTTAGCTCACTCACGGCTTGCTCAGCGTCACTACCCCTTTGGTTGATGGAGTTCAAAAATCGGAAGACCCTAATCTTTTTGGCCAAGCTTGTGAGGCCCTACACTCACTTCAAGAGCATTGTTCTGTCTCCAATTCAATAACTTTTGAAATCTGCATCCAATCAATTCCAAAATTTCTGAGAATGTTCTAAGCATCAAAGGGGAGTAAACTGCTTTTGGTGAAAACTGGAAGGGGAAAATGGGGGACATGTGAAACCCCTGATATCTGGTTAGCAGTCTCATCAGCTTCAAACACCTCTAATTGTCTATATATCACTTAATGGCAGCAATTAACACCTTCTAGCATAATGCTCCCGTCTCAGTTTAGAATGTTGACATTCTCAATGGCCTATTGCCGAGACTATGGACGTTTCTGTGATAATATTATGAAGAGATGCATGACTCATTTTCCACCACTCCTGTCATATGCTGCCCACTGATTGTGAAGGAGTTCATTTTTCCCCTGTGACAGGGAAATAAGGGTGTTGGTGTTAATTCACACCAACCCACCCATGTCTATTTAATGTCAAGGTATCAAAGGAGTTGCCTCAGAGGTATAATGAAGTACCAACAACCAGATAACACCTGAAGCCAAGGGAAGCTGAACATGTGAACACAACATGAATGCAATTTGAAAGAAAGGCCTACATGTGGGCAGATGGCAATATAAGTTTGCTGCTGCTGCTGTCCAGGGCAGAGAGACAGATGAAATCCAGGAGGCTTTGGAAAAAAGGGCAGGCAATTTTGCAACCGTGGGCTCTCAATTAAGTTTTGCTTTGCCTGAGGACCCTTAAATATTGTATTCCAGTTGACTGACAAATTCTGGCTTGTTTTGAAGGGCTGTCCTGCTGGTTGTGTCACTCCCCAAAGGGGTGAAGTCTCTCCCAGGGGTCTGAACTCACTTGGACTGGCGGAAGAGCCATGTTGAGAAGCCAGAGGTCCCAGTGGTGGCGTAGTGGAGGTGTAGAGCTCACCAGTGTGAAAAGCGAAGGTCTAGGGCCTAGAAAAAAGGTGATTCTCCCAGAAAGACAGTATGAAAGCTGGAGACAGAGTACACGCACACCCTGTGAATTGTGACACCTGTCTGATAGAAATAAGAGACTAGGGTACACAGACCCTGGTAGGTGGCCACCTAGAACCTGCAGCATGGGGAGAAAAGAAGGGGGACACAGAACCACTGTTATGTAGGAGGAATGGGGAGCATACAAAGCCTGGGGAGAGGGTGGGGCTGTGATAGGGCTTTACCCCCATCCAATTAGTCCTGCCCTGCAGCTGGGGAGGTGTCAGTGACTGGGTCCTGGCCAGGGGGAGTGGAGCTAAGCTATAATAAGTAGACTGAAGTTGGTTGGTTTGGGTAGAGGTGGTAGGTTTCTCCAGCTGAGAGGTGTTCAGGGTCAGGATACAGAGACAACAGGGGATATGAGGGTGGTGGTGCAGGCTCCTGCAAGGGAAGCCCTGAGATACAGCTTGTAAATAGAGAGAGAAAAAAGGACTTTGGTAGCCCAGAGGGGTAGGAGAACTGTTCAGTTCTGTTGGGGCTTGTTTGTGATATCTTGGAAGGGGTCTGAACATAAGTGATGTGCCCAAAGAGCTGAGCCACAGAAGACTTGGGCCCAGAGGCAGGCAGCAGGCAGGAGGTGCTGGAGCCGAAGGTAGCAGCAACATCCTGCACTGATGCAAGGGTTGCTCTCTGGGGGCAGGAAAACAGACTCCCTGGCATGGGGTGGGGGCTAGTTACAGTGAGTCCTTGAAGTGGAGGAAGAGGGGAGGATGGTACACATGGTGCTTGTGGGTGAGAATGGAGGGACAAGGAGCCAATGGTGTGCACAATGAGTTCATTTTACTGAAGTAACAAAGTGTGCGACTTGCTCCCCTACCTTAAAATAGATCATGTTTTTTTCAACCCATGGGGGGGACATTTTAACCCATTTTTTGGGAGTGGGGGGATCCTAACTCAGGATTTTTAAACTTTGGGGTTGGTAATATTGCTCCCATGAGAACGGTGAGCCCCTGACGTGCAAGGGTAAGTTGCAGCATGCTACTGTAGCCATGCTTTGGGAATGGAATGGCAAGGCAGGGCACGGAGAGAGGGAGAATTATTGACTGAATTCTTTGTTATACCAGATGAGTCCCCCAGCCAATGCAAACACTGCTTCATTGAAATCAGTGGTGCTAAGCTGCTCAGGGTCTGTGCCAAAATGTGTCCAGTAATATTATTCATAGTGTGTTTGGGGGAGGTATGTATATTTTTTTCCTTAGAAGAAAAAAATGCAATGCTTGTATCCAACAAATCTATTTATTTACAAAACGCACAAATTCAAGATATTAGTTCAATGTTTAAAAAAAGAAATCTACAGTCTCAGACAAAAAACAAAATGTACCTTTATGTATTTCCAAAGTATGTCTTTTGAAATGATTGTACATCTATTCGTACTATTCATGACAAATTATGTCTCAATGTTATAGCCAGTATGATACAAACCGACGGAAGATAAAAATCCAAATCGGAGGGTGACAATTCCTCTTAAACTCTCTTATGAAACTAATAAGCCAGTACTTTGAGTTAAAGATAGGGTTAAAACTCTGACTGTGAGGTTGCTGGCTTTTGTTAGTTTGCTTCAAGCATATTTTTATGTAAATGGGGGTTTCCCTTGCATATTTTTTTTAAAAGGAGAATGCTCTTCCTGAATATTCATAGAATATGAATGATTGACCCAAAAGACTCAACTGGTTTCTTTGGGATAGAGTTCTACAGTGTCTCTAAGGTAAATGCATAATTAAGCATATCAGAGAGGACCTACTTTTTGTCATGTCTTAGCAAATCTGCTCTGGCTGAGATCAAGTTCCTGATGACAAAAACCCTGACAAGGCTAAAACAATAGCAGTCAAAATAACCAGTGTGAAGAATGATGACAGATGTTGACGCACAGGAAAATAGTTGCAAATATTTTATCTGCTGTGGGGCTGATCACACATCGTGATGTACTTGCATGGCTAGAAGCTATGGAATAGCACTCCAGGGACAAGTCAGGCTGGCCGGGTGCTCGCCTCGTTGTGAGCAGGTAAATGGCGTGAGCAGTCATGTTCACTAGTAGTTTTGCACAGTCTTCCTTTCAGGCCGCTGCTGTTAGTTACTTCTCTTCAAGAATTTCTGGAAGGGGGAAAAATACTATCAGTTCTCTGATCTGGCCTCCTTCAAATACAGTGGAAGCATGTTCCATTATTGCATCTCCATGATAGCAAAGTCCATTACAAAGGTGGGAAAATATCAATGCCCCACTTTACAGGTGGGCAAACTGAGGCATAGAGGTTGAGCACCTTACGCTATGTCACACAGGACCAGATTCTGACACCCTTACTTATGCTGACTAGCCCCTTATTCCATGAATAGTCTGTTGAAGTCAACAGGACTACTTCTGGATTAGAGTAATACTTGCTGGGTGTAAATGTGTCAGAATATGGTTTACAGTGACTAGGTAGCAGCACTGGGAATAGAACCAAGCAGTCCTGACTCTCAGGACCCCATTGTAACCAACAGAGGACACTGCTTCACTTGAAAACTTTGCTTCAGTGAACGGGAAGCATGGTGCACCACAAAACCCACAGATGCTCGCACGAGCAAACAGCAGGCAGGCAATGCCAAACCAGAAACACACACAACTGCACGTGGGCCACAGTTATGGTCAGATTTCCCTTCCCAGTCAGAAAACTTTCAAGTGCCCAGGACTGAAAGCCTCATATCTCCTATTCGGACTCCATTACAGGAGTCTGTTATACATGGTTACTAGGTTAACCATTTGTTTCCTAGTAAAGGCCTTGCTCTCCTATAAAGGACAATTTTAGTTGAGTTCTGCAGAGTCCATCTATTCATTTAACAATTCTAGGCGATCAGGTCAACTTCCTATTGGAGTTTACGGTCAGGTGCACTGGAGTTTGTTTCTGAACATCTGTCCCGCTCTGTACGGTGCCCTTTGGAAAGGGCCATCACCGTGTTTCTGCATGTGCTCTAGCTTAGGGCGTGCAATTATTATATAAACAAGCTTATTCCACTACCCCAGGCTGTATTCCTGTGCTTGGGCTTCACCATCTCACAAAGGATTAATTTCCTACTGGAGTCACTTATCCATCCATTTTTTTCTCCTTCTATACTTCTGTGCATAATGGAAATCATTACAGTGTATTTTGCAAAGGGTTATATTGTGCATCTGTTCTACATCAATATTATAGGTCTCTGCTAAGGAGTGTCATTAAACCCTAGGCACTTAAAATCTTGCTGCCTCTCATGCCAATGATAATACTTCATACAGACAGAGAAGCAGCTTCCCCATTGCATCTAATATTTAAGTGCAATGCATGCAAGTTAGGCCTTTTTAAAGTTAAGATCTTGTCCAGAATGAGCATCTTGATTTATTTGACTTAAAGACCCAGTACAAAGCCACACAATGATGATTCAGTGACTTAAGAAAAGGGGTTTAAACCCAGTGTTTTCAGGACTCCTGTACACTGTGCTAAAAGGGGATGGTCTCATCCAACGGTATCTCCCAATACCAAAATGTCAGTGCTGTCAATCCCAGGGTTTTGAAATCCAGGAAACTCAGCTGCTAAAGATATGTAGTAGACTGATAACAGGCACTGTGACTTCTCTTAAATGTCTAACATTGGATTTATAAAGGGTTTGGTACAGACTAAAGGAAAAGATTACCTCAAATCCCAAAGTTGCATTCCCTACAACTTACAGCAAAAAAGCTCAAAGTGGAGCATTCTAGGAAAAGCCAGGACAGAGGCAGCATCCTTATGACTTACCTGTATCAGGCGTGATGCTTGCTTGGATTTGCTGTTCAGACATTTTCTTTGCCCGCTCCCTTTCAGTGTGACACTGTCAGGAGAAAAAATGACTTAGCATGAAATGGAAAGTGACCGAATAAATACTAAAATAACCTGCGCTGCACGGTATTAATTGTGCACTTACATCACTTCGATTTTCTGACAACTGCTGCTTTGCCCATATATTTCAAACTTTGCAATATATTTTGGGTGGATTGCAGGTGCACCAGCTGTTATACAAAGACAGCGTCCTCTGCTGGAGGTTGGCATTCCTACGATGACATAAAGAATACAGATACGTAAATACCCGGTACATTTGAGCACAACACTGTTTATTATGATAACACGACTAGGTCAAATTCTCCTTTCTCTTACGCTGGTGTAACTCCACCAAAGTCAGTGTAGGTTTAGCAGATGTGAGAGATGAAATAAAATAAGAGGTTGGTTTTTTTTGTTTGTTTGGGGGTTTTTTTGGCGGGGGGGGGGAGCTATTGCCTGTGTCTGAATTGTATTCTGACAGATCAGAGCAGAGAGAGACGGTTCTTCCAAAGTATCCAGGAAATCGAATAATTGAAATCAGTGGCCATTAGGAACCTCAATACCTTTGAGAAGCTGGACCAGAATAATTTGTTAAGCAGTATTTAACCCTTTCATTTCCAGCAGAGGTGGCTCCAAATAACATTTCAACCACAGCCTCAATAAATGAAAGTTGGGCATGATCATGCCTGTGTGGGAGACATTTGCACAACAGCACCTGCATGGAGCTGGTGGCCTTAATCCTATACTTTCCCTTTCTATGATCATATAATCATAAAATTATATCTCTGTAATGAAGAGCATCTATTTTACCATAAACTGAGCCTTCATTTACACTTTGCTTGACAAATCAGACTTTTCCTGCTGGGAGAGACCAGTTTCCAGAAGGGGAGGGGAGAAACCACCTTAAGTAACAAAATAAGATTGTACAAAACCAGTGCATTTTCCTGCTTGTAGCTTGCTTTGCACATTGTCAATTACACAAAGCCAACAGCTGCCTCTTATTTACTGCATTAAGTATTTCCTGATATTGTGTCTGTGCAGCTCTTATCAGGTTTCATCTCTCACATAACACTTGTAAGAGACTGCAAAGCGTTTAAGCAGGGTTTGAGACAGGTGGTCGTTTTAAGACACATTACAGGAAAGAGGAGTGAAGAGCAATGAAAGTTTGCAGGAAGAATGTAAACATCAAGCTGTGCCTCAGGAAATGCTACTGTACCTTGCACCAGAACGGCAGCCAGAAGAAGCAGGAGTGAGAGACGAAGAAGAGACTTCATGTTCAGCTCTGTAGCTGCTGCTGCTCCTCTTCCACTTGCTGCTCAGTCGGAGGCAAGTAGATGTGGTGTGGGGTTCAGAGGGAGCTTCTGGACTGCTATTTGTAGGGCATTTTCACTTAGTCTACAAGTGTGTAGGTGGGAATTCCCACCTCAGAAAACCCCAATCTATCTTTGAAGAGCTCGGTTTCCTTCCCCATAGATAAGCAAGTCTGTGCTAGTTTCATTTTCCCGGTTAGAAGAAATCCTTACCTATTCCTCTCAATCCAAGGGTCTGATCCTTTATGATTTTATTATTTAGTTAGTTTTATATTGGCAAGCCCTGGCTCTATGTGTCGGATGATTTTAGGCATGCTAGTTTCCATCCAAAAACTCTTCCCCCTCCCCCCACCCCCGGATTTACCATTTGATATGTGGTAAGAATTGCTCCTCAGCGTTAGAAATTAAAGTATATCATCACCAGGGCTAAATGGGTGCAGACGATCATAGGAATTTCAAGACTGGGTCAGACCCAAGGTCCATCTAGGCCAGTATCTTGTCTCTGACAGAGGCTGGCTCCAGATGCTTCAGAGGTATAAGAAACCCCCAGTAGGCAGACGTGAAAAATCCTCTCCCCACACACACATACACCCCCTAGTAAGTCTCATCCTGGGATCTAATATTTGGAGAAGGGCTTAAGCCCTCAAACCCAAGTTTAATATTGCTTCAGCAACATTTTTGTTGGCGTTGATTATAACTCTGGATATTCTTGATATCGATATAAATGGCCAATCCCTTTCTGAACCTTGTTAAGTGCTTCGCCTCAGTGAATTTCACAGTCGAATTACTGAAGTATTTCCTCTTCTTGACTTTTAATTTCCTACCTTTTAACTTCAACTGAACTCTTGTTCTTGTGTTAGGAGACAGGGAGGATTTTTTGTATATGTGGCTCCCTCACACCTCTTATTCTCTTTCCATTTACCTTCATATCACTACTACTTCCATTAATTGCTGGAACTCCTCATGGCAGAGGATAGCTGGATGTGGCTACTGCCAGAGTTACATCAGACAAAGTGGGTTCTAGCCCATGAAAGCTGATGCCCAAATACATGTGTTAGTCTCTAAGGTGCCACAAGGACGACTGGTTGTTTTTGCTGATACAGATTAACATGGCTACCCCTCTGAAACCATTTACAATACTGTTAGCCAGCGGGAGTTTCCCAATGCCCTATGTTTCCTTTTATGGGACTATTAGTCACTTGGAACCCACATTAAACAAAGTATTAAAATTGTGACTAGTGTTATCAGAAGGCTGATTTCTTCCTACTGGACAAAGCCCAAACGAATTAACATTCAGTAAAGCCTAAGACCGAGGATTCAGGTTTTCCCCCATGTAATAAACTAAATTATACTTTTTTTGCTAGCTGTTAAAAACAGCTCACAATAGAACACCCTACAGTTCTGTAGTTCATGTTATGTTGTACTGAAAGGCAGATGACAGGTCACTTTTTCCATTTAGTTAGCAGTGTTCATTGTCAGCTGCAGACACAAAACCTAGACAAATATTTCAATGCCGTATTTAAGTAAGATGTTAAACTTTTAAGTTACTGAATGGTTTGTTCTTCTTTTCTCTCGTAGGCTACGGGAGCTTTCAGATTAGTTTTTGTATTTTAAAGGCTTCTTAGCTGGATATTATGATAGAAAGTCCTAGCTATTACTCCACCTAGGCTTTTAATATTAAGACCTTGTACCTGGGCCTAGAGAAAGACAGCTGGTTGGACATACAGAACAGGAGCCTCCATTTAAGTCTGGCTTGATTTGGTTCATCTTCTACTGATTTGGGTTCTCAAAACATGGCTTTCCCCCTCCGGATTTGGTCCTTGAGTCTGCAGGAACAGAAGTACCCTTAAATGTTCTAAATAATTCTCTTAAAGTACGGACATGCCTTTCTCTGACCTTAGTGAGAAACAAAGCTACCCTTAATTACTGAGTTGTCATTCTTCAGCTTCTGCTGAACAAAATCTTAAGAACCTTTAACTTCTAGTCTAGGTTTTAATCCTGAATGTGCTTTTGCATCTGCTGCCTAGTTCTCTTGGCACATACTTGCACCTCTGAGTTTCAGCTTCAAACTCTGGGCTAGTCTACACTAGGGCCTTGTATGTGGCATGTCTGGTGAAGACGCTCTATACCAGGGGTCAGCAACCTTTCAGAAGTGGTGTGCCGAGTCTTCATTTATTCACTCTAATTTAAGGTTTCGCGTGCTGGTAATACATTTTAATGTTTTTAGAAGGTCTCTTTCTATAAGTCTATAATATATAACTAAACTATTGTTGTGTGTAAAGTAAATAAGGATTTTAAAATGTTTAAGAAGCTTCATTTAAAATTAAATTAAAACGCAGAGCCCCCCAGACCGGTGGTCAGGACCCAGGCAGTGTGAGTGCCACTGAAAATCACCTCACGTGCTGCCTTTGGCACCCGTGCCATAGGTTGCTTACCCCTGCTCTATACCAACGGGAGAGAGCTCTCCCGTCAGCATCATAACCCCACCTCTGTGAGAGGTGGTAACTACATTGGCGGGAGAAGCTCTCCTGCCAACATAGGGCTGTCCACACCAACGCTTAGGTCACTGTAACTTATGTCACTCAGGGGGGTGGATTATTCACACCCCTGAGTGACATAAGTTATGACCAAGTAAGTGGTAGTGTAGACAATGGTTCACTGGCACTCTGCTTCTCTCTCTTTCCCGCCGCAGAAATCCCCTGCCTTCATCCTCTTGGCACTAGTTCATTTCTACTTCCCACAAAACAATTCTTATTCAGAAGTGAAAAGGGTCTTTGAACAAGACTTCTTTGTGTGGGTGGGTGAGTGGGCGGGTGGGCTTCTCTTTCTGTGGGTAGAAAAAGGGCAAATTGAGATGTGTTTTATTTATAATTGCCTGGAATGTTCTGACTTTTTTGGATTCCAATTGCAGCACAATCTCATACTCTTTGCCTTTTGTTAAAACTAGTTCAGACGAAACTTTGGGTCACCCCAGTAGTTTCAGTTAACGCTGCTAAAAATCACAGAACACGTAAAATCAAGAAGCTTCTTGCAGAGACTGGGGAGCATGGAATGGAAAATGCCCACCCAAGCTTTATTGTGCTGTCCACTTTTAAAAGAAATATTTCCGTCGCTTGATGGAAGAAGCACAGAATGTGAATAAAGTTAATGGTGATTCCTAGGTGAATGTACAGCTAATATTGCAGTATTATGGTTAAAGGGATTTGAAAGGCCAAAATCTGCCTTCAGATATGTGCCCAGGACTTCCTTTGAAGTTAACAGTTTCTGTACACCCATTAATCTAAGGGCAGAATTTGGCCCGTAAGTATGTCAGAGTCATCTTCTTTATTTCCATGACATGTTTATTCCAGATCAACTTTCAAAATGCGCCTTGGAAAGTTGCTTAAGGCATGTGGGTTTGTTTTTTTTTTCAGAGGTGCTGAGTACCCAAAGCTTCCATTTGAAGTCAGTGGGAGCTGCAGGTGCTGAGTAATTAGGCCCTCACGTCCCTTTTTGAATCTCACCGTCTGTGAAATAAGAGTACTTAATTAGGCCACGATCAATATCCCACTGACGTCGCTGTGAGCCTTTCCACTGCCTTTGGATCAGGTCCATAGCTGCGGCACGAGGGTGTGTGTTCAAACACTGATCGGTGAGAGTGAAGCATTTCTACAGTATGCCACCTGGGAACTTAATAACTGAGGCCCACATGATACAAAAACATGACTCATGTTCTGAAATAGGTCTTGCAGCTCGGCAAATATTTCAATATTCATTCCTTCAAAAGGTATGTTTCTTAGATCAGCATTAAAATAAAATAACAGGTCACAGGGCTGTTCTTAGAAGATGGCCCCTTCACTCCTGATGCAAGCTTGCCTTTTGAAGCTCATGTCATCCACCTGCTCTGAATGACTAATAACTGCTCCGGTGTTAGGGGACCGGACTGTAAGGGAGAGTCTGGCAAAGATATGTCAAAGTTTGTAGGTAGAACTAGGCATCATTCAGCCATAATCCGTCCCTCAATGAGGTTGTTGCAACCTGTCCAAGGTAAATTCACTACCTCCATTTAGCATCTTCTTCATGAGCATGGACTTAGAACTCATGAACTACACAGCAAAAACATACGGAAGGGCCTTTTATGGCCCATCAATTTAGCATTTTGAACTGCCCAGGTCTGTAAGGTAGTCTGGGGTAGATCCTCAACTGATGTAAATTGTTGGAGATTTATTGTTGTCAATGGAGCAAGGACAATCTATAGCCGCTAAGGGTCTGCCCCTCTGTCTGGAAGAGAACACAGCTCTGGTGGCAGAGACGGTCCCAGAGGTGGAAGCGGTAGCATGGAAGTGAGTGAGGCCTGTTTTCTGGTCAGCTGCTATAGATTAACAACTGCACTGAGGTTAAGAAATCTGCATATTTACATTCTGAATCATGACTTTCTCAGTACATCAGGTAACAACGTGGTTCCATTAACAACCTGTGTAAATAACAAGGTGCATCCACTTTTATTTAGAATAGTCTGATTTTATTATTACTCCATGTTCCAGTGGACAATTGGTGCTCCAAAGGCATTCTCTGGCGTTCTGCCACTGTGCAGAAACTGGAGTAGTCAGAAGGGCAGCCAAATGGCAAACATTGTCTCTCCTGTAATTAGTTAGCTAATTTAATACATTTGGATGTCTTGTTTTGCTGCACAGATTCTCCCTTCCTCTTCCAGGTTTCAAAATGACAAACGGCGCCTGCAAGAGTGTATTATGGAGCAGAACAGGAAGCTAAAAAGATGAAGAAACACTAACTACAGCAGGGGTTGGCAGCCTTGGCACGCGGCTCATCAGGGTAATCCACTCGCGGGCCACGGGGGCCTTTATTTTTATGTTGACTGTCTGCGGGAACGCTCCCCCCCACACACACTCCCCACAGCTCCCAGTGGCCGAGACGGTGAACTGCGGCCACTGGGAGCTGCAGGAGGCCGTGCCTGTGGACAATCAACATAAACAAAATGTCCCGCAGGCCGCCAGCGGATTACTCTGATGGGCCATGTGCCAAAGGTTGCAGATCCCTGAGCTACAGTACATACATGCTTATACAAAACTAGCATTGTAATTCTGAGCTCTAGATTAGAAACCTGAGCCAAAAGAACAATCTAGCTGTATATGAGGAAATTCCCCAGTCATTTGTTTCTAGGACATAAGCAGCTGCAAGATACAGCTGTGCGACCTGTACCTTTTATGGTCAGACAAGACCCTAGTGCCTGCTGCCCTCCAGGATGAAGGAGACACAGACTTGTCTCAGCAATCCTTGAGTCTCTGTGGGGAAGTCCCAGTTTCCTTATGGACCTAACAATGTTCCACTCTTCACAACTGAAACTACAGAGCCTGACAGGGATTTCCACAGCCGCTTCCGCTTTCCTGTGTGGCCAAGACCTCCCCCACACAGCTACGCTGCATGGAAAATGGACATATTACCCTTGTGAGTAAAACTTGTGTGCAGGAGACAGCGCTGTTGTGCAGAGGCCTGTATTCTAAGTTGCCCAAGGTAACAAAAGTTCAACTCAGCCCGTTACAAAAAATTGCTTATAAAAGTCAGTAAAAGGTTAGACAGACTGAATTTGTCCAAACAAAAAGGTCTACTGACACCACCCAACGACTGTGTTAAGATCATAAGTAGTGAACAAAGGAGAATGGAATCAGAAATCAATGGACCAAAATTAGGGTGTCAGAAGTTAGATCTAAGTGGTCAACAAAATAATGAGGGGATGGGCTATTCCATCAATCACCCTCTTCTTTGGCGTCCTTACGAGACTTTGGGGGGAATCATTGGGGTAGAGATGGGTGGACTGGAAGGAGCGAGTGTTACCATCATGGCTGCCATCCCCACTTCTCAGGGTCCCTAAAATCTACCATGATACCACTGGTTCTTTATCGTCCTGATCCTGAAAGGCATCCTGACCAGTCTGGGCCAGAGAGAGAGAACCAATGACAGCGCCATCTCCACTGGCTTTGGCTAAATCCCAAACAACACCTGAAATGTGAGCCATGGGATCATGCTGTCAGTCCCTCTCCTGTGTCATTTTCCTTCTCCACCTTGTCTCTTCTTTCTTTCTTTCTTTCTTTCTTTCACCTTATGTTTAATAAGTGCCCAGCTTAGCTGGCCAAACTGCATCTTTCACAACACTGCTATGAGCCTGGGACCAGCAAGGCTGCTAAAATCAATGCCTTAAACACCCCAATGCTAGCACAAGTTTGCCAGGTTTCATAGATGCTGGCTGGACCATGTGTGGTGACTGTGTTTCTCTAGCAGTGAGGTGGCAAGGAAGAGTTCGCACCAGACATTAGATTCATTGTTTATGTTTGTCTGATTTTGTAAGCAAGTAGTTTTTAAGCGAGGTGAAACTTGGGGGTGCACAAGATAAATCGGACTCCTGAAAGGGGTACAGTATTCTGGAAAAGTTGAGAGCCACTGATCTAAATGACTGACAAATCTGTGTTTCCTTATTTAAAAACTCTCGATAGCTAAAGCGAATGAACGTTTAAGGGGTATTGTTAAACTAAAACCTCACTTAATGTTTCACATTTTTAATTGCTTTAACTGCTCTCTTTCTCTCTAATAAAAGGTTATGAAGTTTTGGTTTTGTAGTGGTAGCTGTTGCCATTGAACTGAGCAGGCGGAGACCTTTGTACCCAAAACCTCAAACCGTGTTTGACTCTTCAGTGTTATAGAGTGACAGGGTCATGTTAACATCTGACTTTCTGGGCCCACTTATTCCATCATAATTAACAGCTTGCTTGGCTCATGGCCCACAGCTGTGAAACTAGTCCCAGAATTGATCAGCATGAGCATGAACCACAGCACGTGCAGATCAAACTGCACAACCCTCTTCTTCACTCTAGCTGTGCCTCCTCAGCACCAACAAACCACAGAACTAACACCTCTCCTGAGAGGAGTCGCTCTGTCAGGAAGGTCCCTCAACCTGGCTCTTTGCATTTTGTGGATGGTGCCTGGCCTGAAAGTGGAGGAAGGTTCCAAAAAGGACAGTGCCTGGAGCAGACACTTTGGATGGCCTGACTGAGTCGAGAGGGAGGAACTGGAGGCTGTAGCACTAAAGCAAAAGCTTGTATTTTAACAGCTTTTTTTCTCATATGCTTTATTTTCTTGTTATATGGCAGCTTTGTCACTGGAGGTTTGCAACCTCGGCGACCCTTTGGTATGAGCCTCTGCTAATCTTTGGATGAACAAGCCTTTTGATCCACCCAGAATACCACATCATCCATGCAAGATCTTCTTTTTCTGCTACCAACTTTCCCTTCCAGTGCCATATGTATGCATTGCCCGCTGACCTGAGCACGTCCATGGGTTGCAGATAGTGGAACGATCTTCGGATATGGAGGTTCTCTAGGATATCCGCAGAGAAACCTCTCAATTAAGCAGTGTAGCAACATGACGGCATTACTAACAGGGTGTGGTGGAGCAGCACATGCCACTGCTGACCCAATAAAATACCACCAACGTCCAAAGACGGTAATGTGACACAGCGAGTGCAGGCCACCCTGCAATCAGCCTGCAGCCAAAATTCCTGCTGCTTTCTGGCTAAAGGTGAGGTTCCAAACTGAAAAAGTGGCTGCAGTTGCAGGGCCGGCTCCAGACCCCAGCGCGCCAAGCGCGCGCGCTTGGGGCGGTGTCCCAGCTGGAGGGCGGCAGGCGGCTCCGGCGGACCTCCCACAGGCATGCCTGCGGAAGGTCCGCTGGGACTGCGGCTCTGGTAGACCTCCCGCAGACGTGCCTGCGGAGGGGCCCCTGGTCCCGCGGCTCCTGTGGAGCATCCGCAGGCATGCCTGCGGGAGGTCCACCAGAGCCGCAGGGCCAGCGGACCCTCCACAGGCACATCTGCGGGAGGTCCACCGGAGCCACGGGACCGGCGACCACTAGAGCGCCCCCCGCGGCGTCCTGCCCTGCTTGGGGCGGCGGAAATCCTAGAGCCGCCCCTGTGCAGTTGATTCTTGGGTCCTTTGTGCCGTGTTAGCCCCAAAGTTACACACTGATAACCCATTATACCATGCTTCGTCGTTTTCCAACAGATTATCTATGACAGAGGTCGGCAACCTTTCAGAAGTGCTGTGCCGAGTCTTCATTTATTCACTCTAATTTAAGGTTTTGCATGCCAGTAATATATTTGAATGTTTTTAGACGGTCTCTTTCTATAAGTCTATAATATATAAGTAAACTATTGTTGTATGTAAAGTAAATAAGGTTTTTAAAATGTATAAGAAGCTTCATTTAAAATTAAATTAAAATGCAGAGCCCCCCGGACCGGTGGCCAGGACCCGGGCAGTGTGAGTGCCGCTGTGGTCTGAAGATCATAGGGAAAGGAGTTCTCTGCTGCCATCTACCGGTAGTCTGGAGGAAGAGACAGGATGAGCCAGACCTCGGTTTCAGGCTTGACAGTAGAGCTGGGCAGAAAATGGTTTTCATGTCCCAAGTGAGGTCCTTGGCCTAAGAACACAATAATTCAACAGAGATTTGTACGGCACAATATCCAGGAGTGTAGATGGGCGGGGGCGGGGAGGAAAGCCAGGTATACCTTAGGAGCTCCAGTTACTGGTTTGTAGCCTGTTTTATCGTCCCCTGATTCCTCTGTATTTCATGGGCTTCAGGAAAACCTGCGGAAGCCGCCTGAGAGCTGCTTGGAGGGGCTATCGTCACTCACAAGCAATCACAGCCATCGCCCGTATGGAGTAGGCTTCAGAGTTTTCTCTCAGCAGCTTTGGAGGCAGCTAGCTGTTCAGTGTTGTACAATTTCAGTGACGTTTGAGAGGGGATTTAAGTGCAAGCTAGTTAGTCCCCGGACTTTTCCAAACCATTCCTGCTGGGCACCTTCATTCCCAATTAGAAATTGTTTTTAATCATGGAAGTCACTCCTTGTTCTGACATGACACAGGGCACTGCGGGTGTCTCAGAGGACTCTGAATTCTAGCAGTTAGGAAGCTGCACTTTGCTTTGTCTTTTTCTGAAAGAAACCCCCCGCGCAGAGAGTGAGATGTCACTGGAGTCCTAAAACCTAATGTCACGACATTTCCCCCACTTTTCCATGTTGGTACCGGTATTAGTCTAGATAACTTCTGCTCCATTATTTTCCTCCCATTGGAAAATACAATTGGAGGTGACAGATGTGTACATCTCTCGTGTCATAAAGATTCCTCCCTTAAACACCTTTTGAAGGGAGAGAAACATCTGAAGTTGCTATTCTTGTCCAAAAATATTATGGCATTAGATGCTCTGGATCCGATTGTGCTCTTGCAAAATATGTTGTTATAATGTGCTGGTGCACTGCTAGAGCAGATGAAGAACCATTTCTCGCTGTAAAACCCCTGATGACTTACAATTCCTCTGGACTGCGGTAATAGTTTGAGTCAGTGAAAACCCCATTTTGAATCAAGCTTGGTGGAAACAGTTGCTATATGACATGGAGCATTTCTTCAGTTGTGGGAATCAGTTGTTGCTTCTAAATTGCAGCTTCATTCAACCGATGCATGTCAACACAAAAATGGACCTCTGAATTTTAAGGAACTACTATTCAGTAGTCACCATATGCTCATCCACTCGGGTGGTGCTTTAAAGGGCCCGGGGCTCCACGCTGCTTTACCGCGTTATATCCAAATTCGTGTTATATCGGGTCGTGTTCTATCGGGGTAGAGGTGTACTGATTTTTAATTATTATAGGTCACATGATTGTCTAGTTTCTATATACAAGGGGAGCTGCAGTGGTCAGGAACTAGCTGGATGTGGCCTAATGCCAACTTAATACTCCCTTTGGGCTTGATTCTGTGACATTTGCTCACAAGAGTATCCCTTACTTACACAAGTAGTTCCCATTTAAGTCCATGCATCAGTGATTGCATTTTCCCTTTAAGTCATTACCGGATCAGAAATTGTTTGTTTTATTCTTTAAATAAACATTCCCCCACTTGTGCGGAGCAACACTGAAGACAACTTAGCATAATCGTGTGAAGCAAAACATCACTGAGGGAGAACATGATTTCATTTTATAAACGTTAGGGATGAATTGCTAGTCAAGTTTTTAATTATAACACTTCATGCATGAGAACTCTACTGATGTGGTGAAATCAAATTTAGCTTTTAATTCTTAAATTGCATTTCACAAAAAACTGTTCAAGAATTCTGTATGTGTGCGAGACAGAGAGAGAGGACTTGTGAGTCTATGGGATTTGGTTTCCACAACAACCAGCTCCAAACATGCCTGCAGTATGCAAGATGCACTGGGAGCTTAGCACTTGAGCCTGCCTGCCCTGAAGCAACACTGCAAGAGTTTGTATATTTAAAAACGCAGCTACACACATATTTGCACTGTCATTGAATGAGGAACGTTTTATAAATCCAATCCATGCATCAGTGACCGAGCTAGATGCCATCTTGCAAGTGAGAGTTTTACCCTGAGTTGTGCAACACGTAAGGTATGTATTTTGATTTTTGCAGTTTCAGTTCACAATCAAATTGCAAATACCATGGTATTCTAACTAATTATTTTAACATACTTCTGGAATTAAACTGTCTGATGCTCAGAGTAAATTGCATGTTTCCTGGAAACTTTTGGTTCTGCCTGAAGTGACACTGTGAAACATCTCAGTCACTCCTCTAAAATTGAGAGCTGATGCTTGTCTCCCTCTTAAGATGGGGCATGAGGTCTTCCTCGGTATTAATGGTTGTGAAGTGCATTGAATTATTAACACCAGTCTGTAGAAGAGGAGAGTCTAGTAGTCAGGGTCTCCTGGCTCCCAGCCTAGTAAACCTTCCCCTAGAAGAGAGGGGAGCAGGAGGTTCTATTTTGTCTGTATGCTCTCAGAAATGTCTGTAGGGCTGATGCAGTCTCAGTGCGGTTTGAGAGCATGCATAGTGAAGAGCAGAATTTAGAAACAAGCCTCAAATTCATATGCACATACTGATTTTCTGTGTCTTATAACTTAGCCAAATCTGGTGGATTTTCATGGAGATAGCAAGAGACACCTCATACCACAGGACCATCTTCCTGCCAAATTGCAAGTTCTGTTCCAAACCAAGGAGGCATTATGGGCAGCAATTGTAAAATCACTTAAACCTCATTGAAAGTTACTTAGGTTCCTCATTGTCTAACTATGCTTTGAAAATGGGACCTTGGTGCTTTTGAAAAAAATTGCCCTAAAGCTATTAAAAAAACAAAAACAAATAAACTCTAAATTGGTAAAACTATGTGTTTTCCCTGATCTTGTTCTTAGAAATGACTAAATCATTTTCAGTGAAACTTAAAAAAGCCTGAGCAGTTAGAATTTGTCAAAGGTCTGGGCAATTGAAGTCGCATAGTAATGAGCAGTAATAACAACCTGAATAGTAGAACTGGTCAGAAATTTTCCAACCAACAGTTTTCCATTTTAAAAAAATGCACATTTGACAAAATCTAAAAGTGTCATGGGAATGTATCAATTTCCACAAAACTTTTGTTAGAATTATCACAACATTTCATTTTGACTTTATCATTTTGGTTTGACTATCACTTCAGTTTTGATAGTACTGAAGAGTTATGAACATGACGGGAATGGAGGTTGTTCGTAACTCTGAAATGTTCATCATTCTGAACAAAATGTTATGGTTATTCTTTCAGAAGCTTACAACTGAATATAGACTTCAAACAGCTTTGAAACTTTACTATGAATAAGAAAAATGCTGCTTTCCCTTGAATATTTTTAGTAGTTTACATTTAACAGAGTACTATACTGTATTTGCTTTTTTTTTTGTTTGGTCTCTGCTGCTGCCTTGCGTACTTCCAGTTCCGAATGAGGAGTGTGGTTGACCGGTCAGTTCGTAATTCTGGTGTTCGTAACGCTGAGGTTTTAGAGTATATATATACTATACATTAAATAAACTGTAACATATAAACCATAATATATCAGTAGAAATGATAAAGTAGAAACAAAATGTTTCAACCTTATCTAAATCAAGGCTTTTGATAGAAACGAAATATTTCAGAATATTTCATTTTGCAAAAAATTCCCAGATTTGACTTTTTTTTTAAACCAAATTTCAACATTTCCCCAGGATGGCAATTCCGTCATTTGGCCAGCTGTACTTTATAGGATCACTACCAGCTTCCCCTAGAGCAGTTCTTAGGGCCAGGCTTTTCTCTGAGGTTGAGTGATGGCGCAAGCTTGCCTCTTGGACAATGTGTGCCAACATGGTGGAGTTGCATAGTGATTTGGAATTTGAATATTTAACAACGCTACAAATAAGAACACCAGAGAGACTCCAGTGATGTTCATGTGCTTCATTAAAAGCCCCATTACTTCCAGCACTGACCAGAAATGTTTGCTTTCAGGTACCAGAAGAAAATGCCGTCTAAGTACTTTCAAGAACACAACAAACGGAAGTTCTCAGATTCCCTTAACAGCCAGCGCTGGAGATTCTTGAAAAGTGGCCTGGATGATTTCAGAAGCGGCTTCCCTCCACCGTCTGACAACATCATCATCTGTGGCACAAAGGGGCCTGTACCGATTGTTCTGCGTAATCGAGCATCTGATGCTTCACGCATGGCCCAGCAGAAGGGAAGGAAAAAGTGCACCAAAACCCAAGTCAGTCCTTCCAAGCTCAGTCCATTGCAGAAAGCCAGGCGGGATCGCGTTGCACAGACAGAACACTGCCTGAGCCAGCACCCCCTAGCACTCTACTCTCACCTGGAAGAAAGCATCCCTCCCGAGGTAAAGTCCTCATCGCTGCTGCTGTTCTTCTTTCAGACAAGTGCCTTTCTGGCAAGTTTAAACACAAAAATAATTCAGTTGTCAGCTGTTCCTTACATATTCTGAAGATTTTCAATGTGACTCATCATGGCAAGGTGAATGATCTTAAACATAACGAGAGAGCTGAACTGGTGTCAGTTTTGAGTTTTGTCCCATTATTTGCAGTCAGTGAACCTGTCCCCATTCATTTGTCGAAACGTAACATGAGACAGCATCTTTTTAAAGGGCTGCTATAGAAGTCAAGCACACGGGGCTGTATTTAGGCAGAGTGTGTAGCCAAAATTAAATTACCAGACATCAAATATAACCGGATATTCCATGGCAGTAAGTGTCTCTGCTCAAACGTAAAGAGGTAAGAGTTTGACCAAGACACCAGAGCAAGTCCTGACCTGATCCAACTCCCATTCTTCCCCAGCCTGTCTCTCGAGCAGCCCCATCTTCCTCCAGCCTCTGTCCCTGCCCATTCCCTGCTTCATGCAAAGAAGCAGCAAAGAGTAGTCAGCACACAGTTCTACCTCTGGTTTGGGGCAGGGAGCTTCTGGCACAGAGCTCAGAGGGACTCTGTACAGGCAAGCTGGGGGCAGACAGTGAAGGTGAATTAACATGGTCATTTGGAGAGGAAGGGACCAGGCAAAGGGGCAGGGTTAGTCTCGTGTTGGGAGAGGGGCATGGAAGAGAGGAATTGATGGCAAGCATACTCCTCGTCAGGGCAGAATGCCATGAGGGAACATACTGAGGTAAGGATAAGAAACAGTAAGATCATCAAGAGAGTGTATTTAGTGTGTCAGGCAAACTCTTCGAAATTTGAGGGGTAAATGAGGAATCTTGGGTCTGATCAGTAAGACCCCAGGTCACAGCGTAGACTCAACTTCTGTCCTTAGGTTATGAAACAGAGGGACTTTTGATGAGATTAAAGGCAGTAAATTCAAAACCAATGAAAGAAAAATATTTTGCACAATCTATAAGTAGACTGTGGAACTCATTGCTACAGTATACAGTTCAGGCCAAGAGCTTAGCATGAGTCAAAGAAGGACTGGACATTTATATAGATAACTATCCAGAGATACAGTAGTTAATGCTAAACAAGGTTTTGGAAGGGATGTTAAACCTTATGCTTCAGGTATGACACCAATCTCTAACTACTGGGGGATTGTATGAGTCCTTCATGGGGGCAGATTATCCCACAGCTCCCAACTCAGGGGTTTCTTGCACCTTCCTCTGAGGCATCTGGTGTCTGGGACAGGTGAGTGGACAATAGGACTGATTCCATCTGTTCATCGCTATGCTGTCCAGGAGCTTTGTTTGTAATGTGCCTCCTTACGCAGTCTCCATGGGAACTGCGCTGGTGTGAATACCGTGCTCTGTTCTTGTTATCTCTTAGCTTTTCGAAGAGGTTGTGGGCGTCCTGGATCCTGAGATGCGCTTGAGTAGTGAACGTGGATACGAGGATTGTGACCGGGACAGCCATACCCCTCAGCAAGTGCTGTATCAGCCGGAGGATGGGAAAAGTAAAGAAGCATGTCCCAGGTCATCAGCCCTGTGAGTACTGGACAGGACAGAGCGAGTAGCACCAGGGCCACCTGAATCCACCTTCTGCTGCTGGGCCTGGGTTCAGTTCAGTCCAATCTCTCTCCTCTGAATGTAGCTGTATTGAAAGAGAGGAGTTCCCTGTTTCTAAGGCTGGGGGCACTCCATACTCTGTGCCAATTCACCTTCAGAGAGTCTTGCCTGTCAGAGCATGTTTCACAGCCATGCAGAAGAACTGGGTCAGGGAGTGACTGTGGGAACCCATGTTCCCCAGATAGGTGGAGAACAAACATGGCCGACACATGACTTTTAAAGTGTCTATTTACACAGGTGATATGGTAACAGTGCCAATTAGGGCCAGACACAGGTGAATTCTCTGCTGATGGACACCCCAGGGAACGCTGACAAAGTCAGTGGTGTTTCATGGGACAAAAGTCAGCACAGGAACTTGGCACATGGCGCAAAGCAAGTGTCCCCACATTACTCTTTTCTGCAAATACATCTTAATCCTGACACATAGCCCCCGGCTATGTCAATCCTGGTACTTTCCTGTGCGGAGAAGGACAATTGTCACATTTCCTTTCCATATTTGTAACCTTTGTACAGTATTTTGACTGGTATGTCCAAAAAGAGTTTGGGAGTCATCTAGACCCACATAATATAGCTTGAGGTGGTCAGTGTTCTGAGAAACACCTCGTGTCTTTTACTGAAAAAATATTTCTCGGGTCAACCTTTTTAACAAAATCTGATACCAAAGGGACAATATTTTTAGTCTTGCTTTGAGCAGGAGATTGGACTAGATGACCTCCTGAGGTCTCTTCCAACCCTGATATTCTATGGTTCTGTGATCACAAAATACCCTTACCTGCATCCTTCAGATCAGTGGTCGGCAACCTTTCAGAAGTGGTGTGCCAAGTCTTTGTTTATTCACTGTAATTTAAGGTTTTGCATGCCAGTCATACATTTTAACGTTTTTAGAAGGTCTCTTTCTCTAAGTGTATAATATATAACTAAACTATTGTTGTGTGTAAAGGAAATAAGGTTTTTAAAATGTTTAAGTAGCTTCATTTAAAATTAAATTAAAATGCAGAGCCCCCCAGACTGGTGGCCAGGACCCGGGCAGTGTGAATGCCACTGAAAATCAGCTCGCGTGCCGCCTTTGGCACACATGCCATAGGTTGCCTACCCCTATTTCAGATTATACTGAGTATAAACTGATGTCCTAGAATACAGTAGTTAGTCTTGCCTAGAGGCCGCTATCAGGAATGTGGTCACATTGTGCTGGGTGCTGTACAAAACCACAAGGAGACAGTCCAACTCCAGAAGAGTTTGCAGTCTAAACCAAGATGAGATATTCAGTAGTGATACAACAAGCAGGTAAGGGAGGATGAGGGTTCCAGTGACAGAACGGTGTAGTGACAGACATGTATCATGTGCCAGTTTGAAGCGTTGTTTGTTTTTAGCCAGATTACCTTTTCCCCCCAGAAGAATGCAGATCTGAACATAGGCCTGGCCTTCAAACTGTGGGACTTTCGCTAGAAGCAGGATAGGTGGCTTCCCTATGTTTGTGAGACCAGTTTGAACCAAGTCCTCCAGAGGTGGATGTTTAATGCATGAAATCACCGTGCTATTTTAGTCCCAACTATACAAGTCATTTGGACCATTTGTGAGCCAAAGCAAGATAAACACAAGTTTTATGTGGCCCTCTGTAGTAGTGACTGTGCCATGCCAGTTATTACTGGGTCTCGTTTGTGCTAACCAAAGACATTTTAGGTGTTATTTTATAACATTAATATCTTAAGCAGCAAGGAGTCCAAAGGCAAGAATCCGCAGTACACCTACCTGTCCAAGAAAGAGGTAGCAGCAAGGGAAAAGGAGGCCAGTCTGAGCTACGTTCCGCCCCTGGATGAGAACGTAAGGCGAGTGACTAAGGAGTTTTGTGACTGGGTGGATTCTTTGGTAAGTAAAAGAACCTGTAAAACCCAACACTCTCATTCCAGAAATGCAATGATCAAGACTGAGGCCAATGTTCTCCAGACTTGAGAACCTAAATATGACTTTGGATGCTTAGCTTCAGGCACCCAGGTCTGAAAACGTTCATCCTAATGTACAGGAATGTTTGGGGCGTAACTGAGCTCAACCAGTTGGAAAGCAAGCAAACAACAAATGACTTATTCTGGAATACCGTCAAGTCAATTTGTTTACTCAGAGCATTTCCCTGCAGGAGTGGGACATAGTGTACCTGTCAGATTTCATATAGCTGCTCCATTCTTGAGTCACGTTCATTTATTTGATCAACATTAGTTCACCAATTCACGGAGGGTTGTTAAATCAACTTTAAATGTGCCTACAGATTACTATGACGGGCACATGTTAAACATGTAAAAATCAATAGAATCAGCAGAAACCAGCTGTGGCTCAAGAGATATACCTTGGTTGTCCTAAGGAAGATGAGGTCTGGGGATATGAGTGCTGGGCCGGCCAAACCAGAATGATAGGGAGAAAAGCCACTTTTTCCCACTCTTACGCTGTGCAATTGGGTTATTACTGCAGGGAGGAGAAAAATACAAAGTGGACGAAGCCACCATTCTGAGCTTGTTTGACACTGGATATGAAACCAAGCTGGTGCTGTCTGTGCCCATCCATGTTGTGGAACTAAACAATGTGCCAGCAGAGCTGAGAAAGTATATGGGTGTTTCACCTCCACCAACCGCTGTCAAGAGTCCTCTTCGGAACAGGTGCCGCCCATGCCTTGCCAAGGTAAACAGGCCTACACCTACATTTCCAGATGTTTCTAGTTATTTTAGGAGCCTTAATTTTTGGGTGCCCATCTTGATACGTTAAAGGGGCCTGGTTTTCAAGAAGTGCTGAGCACCCGCCTTCTGAAAAACAGGTTCCTCTAAAGTGTTTGAAACTGGGCACCAAAAATGGAGGCACTCACAATCGCTGTCTGTTTTGAACATTTGTGGACCCTTATTTTTGCATGGGGCAATACTTTAGAAAAGGCAGGATGGGAACTTTCCATACAGTCCCTTTACCGGCCAAACTGCCACTGACTGGCAAAGTTTTGCTTGTATAAAGTACCTGATCCAACACCCGCTGATGTTAATTGAAAGACTGTGGTTGAACTCAGTAAGCTTTGGATCAGGTCCAGAATTGCAGGCTCCCAGCCAATGGGCCAAATTCAGCAATGGTGTGAGATGGTATATTTAGACCCTCTTAAACCTATGCTGGTGTAACTCACAGACTGGGGAGCAAGTGCAAGTTAAAAGTACAGGATGATCATCTTTTAACTTACAAATTCTTACCCCTCCTGTTCATGGCTTTTCTTGCTACGCGCTTTCATCTTCATCACCTAAAACTTGGGCAAAACATTATCTGCCAGCCACAGACCACTTGTGTCAAACCTGAAGAGGAAGTGACATTTCTGACAATTTTAGGGGAGAGGGCAAAGTTGGGCTAGATCTAGGCTTATAGCAGAAAGCAAATCACAAATGTAGCTAGGGAGAGATTACTGCTTCTCCATAATTGTTGCTAGTTTTGCTTTAAAGACTATGATGGAAAGACATTCACTAGGTCAGTGACTCCAGAGCTGTGATCCTCTGAGACATCCCTGGTCATCCACAAAATTAACAAGTCTGAGATGAGAACCAAGCAGTGGTTGCCTGCCTGGAATGAAGGGAGAGGTTCTGTGAGAGGATTGCTGTCTTGTGTGGATCCTTGCCTAATGCTGTTTGCAATACAAAGAAAAGTCAATGCGAGCTGGTAATTATTAGAGATAACCAATGAAACATTCACACTTATAGCAGGGCTAGGACTTATACCTGCTGTAGAGATCAGTGGGAGACATAATCAGCTGTACTCAATCCATCTCACATTCAATGAGTGCCGGATCCCATCCATTCATAAGGTCTGACGTTCCACCCAGAAAAAAGCAGTGGTTCACATACATATGGTGGGAGGAGAGGCAAACGCAAACATGACTAGAGAGTATTACCAATTATCTTTTTACAGGATCCATCCCAACCAAAATGGGAGAAGATCAGGTATGGAGCCTGGTACCTTGAACCAAAAACATGGAGAAAACAAAGAGCAAATGAACCTTTAGAGGATCCAAACACAGCAGTGGATACCGTTCAGAATTTAAGGAACCAGTTTAGTGAAAAGGTACCGCAAGCACCCCTGGAATCTCTGTGGTATAGTTCCCAACCAAGTGAATGGGCTTACATTGTTACTGGAATACGCCTGCACACCATATATTGTCTGACGCAGTCACAGGGCGGGGAATGGTTTATATTATCCACCCTACTCACAGTTGTGGTCCAGACATGGCACTTAATTTAGCCCACACTAAATGGTGGCACAGCAATGCCTGTATGTGGCCTGCGATTGTAAAAGGCAACTACACACAGACCAGCAGTTATTTTGAAGGATTTTGTTTTAATTCAAGTGATTCTTTAATGCAGGTGAGAGTGTTTTGCTTCAGTAAATAAGCAGATTAACCAGATACTTTCCAATGTGGCAAAAATTCATTCCCTGGGAGGGATCAGGCATGTGACATGTCAGCTCAGAAAGCATTCGGTTTTGGCTGCAATATCCACCCGTAAAAACAAGGGCTCAAATTCATCACAGATGTAAACAGACAACTACCCCTTACATACATTAGGGGATGTGATGAGTCATAAAAAATGCTATGATGAAGTGCTACAGAAGGTCGAGCATTATTATCAGACTGATGGTGAACAGCAGAGGGGCTCATTCTGTAATCACGGCATTTACATTTTGTTCTAGCAAACAAGTGTCAAAGTGGTGCTCACATCTCCCAGACTCCCTAGATTTATGCTTAAGGAGCAGTAAAGATACTCCTGGCCCACTAGAGGGCAGTGCTTCCGAAGTTAAATCCAAGAGTTCAGCAATTGCTCACTGTGAAAGAGGGGACCAGATTTTCAAAGCAATGATTGTTATACAATCTTGGTTTGTTGAATTACAGTGAATAAGTGGCGGCCTCGTTTTCTACTTTAAAACTATCAGAGAGCATCAGATTCTAGGACCCGTCATAAAGATGCAAAGGGCTTCTTTTGACTCACTCTGATGTCAGACCAGATGGGTTCTGTTAGCTTCAGACCAGGAGTACAAGAGGGTTTGAATGTCTCTGAGAATGAAGGTTAGAGACAGAGGAATCCTGCAAGGAAAAATTGGTGGAGACAACCAAGGTCAATAGACTGCTTAGGTGGAGAATAAGATTTGGGTTTGTTAGTACTGTTTAAGATAACAATAAAGGCAAAGCCCGGGGAGAGGTAAGTTTGAAATAGATCCTGTGTTGGGAGTAGGATGAGAAGTCTGCTTCATCCGAAAGCTTTACAAAATCTGCTGATCCCTGATTTGTTAAGGCATGTCTTGAAAAAACAAGGTACTGTACAGTTCAACCGTACGTTATTGGGCTCGATAGTGTTCGCTTACATAGTAAGGAAGAATAATTTCCTCTTCTGCAAGAATTCCTGGGTGAGTTCTATGGCCTGTGGTCAAATTAGGTGACCGTAAATTTGATTATGATCTGTTTAAAAAAAATCACGCTTCAGGGTTGTGAAGTAACCAGATCTCTATAAAAGCAGCAAATCAGAAATCAGTTAAGCTAATTACGATGCCTAATGGTTAATTGGTGTTTGTTGTAGTGATGAGAATTTCACAGAAATCCCCTTTGTGGTTGATTCAAGGAGGGTGTAAATAAAAATAAGTTTCACAAGCTTGTTTTAAGTTTTCCTTTCCTATGAAGCTGTTCAAGTCTGTTTTGGAAATTCCCCTAGGAGGCAGAGCTCATGCAGCTCCATGGAACACAGGCTTTTAAGGAATTCCTCGAAAGGAAGGGCTACCGGAAGCCTGAGGTAAGTCAGTGAGAGTGTTAACAGCTGGTCGACATGATCGCAACAGCATGGGCTGTGGTGCCCTAGGCCTGTGTACTCAGGAATCAGAGCTGTGCTTGCTGTAGCTCTGGTCAGGGACCGTTGTTCCTAGCGCAGGCTCCCTGACCCACGTGGACAGGGACTTTTAGTCTCAGACCCATACGAGAAGCTGGGTATACAGCCATGCTGTGCACTAGCTAAAGGTGTAATTTATGGGCCCCATCCACACAACAAGGTGTAACGTATCCAGGTACCATGCTTTAGTGTGGTTTGGTTCTGCTCAAGCAAGCCAAGAACAGTGCTCTTAGCTTGGGGGCCAGATTCAAAATCCTGATGCAAGCTTATGCCACTCCACGCTAATATCAGGCCTGCATTTGTCCTCAGGGCAGTTAACACAGCTTGGATAGATCAGTTCTCATTAAGAAAACGAACTCAAAATACGCACTGCTCAGGGAAACAGCTTAAACCCATCTGTTAATAGCATGTTGGAACAGTGCTGCTGGCATTTGGACAGGATTTTTAAAAGGTGTAAGCGTAAGAGAAACTTGCACTTCCGTTGTTACCCGTATAGTAACCTGCATATACAGAACATCTCATTATCGTGCGCTATCAGGCACCATTCCATCAGGTCTAAACTGCCTTCATTAAAAAAAAAACTATATGTAAACACAAATCTCATTGGTTTCTTGATCCCCTGCAATTCCTTTAAAATATTTTTGTATTAAACAGTCAGCCATTTAAGTGCCTTGCTAGTAAGTGTGTGTGTGTGTGTGTGTGTGTTTTGTTTTAGTTCCTCCTGCAGATGCTGGCTGCAGGGGATGCTAATGGAGCACAAGAGCGGACTTCAAAGGGCTACAAGAAAGAGTCTCTGAAGAGACCTGAGGGGATCAGAGAAGGATCTTCCTCCACAATTGTTAATTAACACAGAGTTCTCACTTTATTCACAAGAAACAGAAGCACTGGTGAAACTGCTCCTGGAAGTCCCCAAAATAGTAATCTCAAAGATAGGTTGGTTGTTTCCTTCTTTAGAAATTGCTAGTCAAATACAGTTTAAAGAGAACTACTTGGATTTATGAATTCCAGACACATGCCAGCTGTCCTGGCTGCTCAGCCATGGTACAGGCTGGCTGGGACACCCGGTTACGTACTAGAAATTTCGGCTCGACTCTACTGCACTAATTTAGTTAAGAATCATGGTCTGGTTTGTTACTTGCTAAGTACCAATGTTATGCTCAGTGCTGTGTTGTCCTTTTCCCGCAAGGAGCTTGCAATCCAACAACTAGATAATTTCTTTAGGTGCATAAATGTTACCAATCTAGGTGTCCCCACGAGGCATAGTGTCTCAAACCAAGTCTACGCTAGAAAAGGTTTGCCTTCAGAGGCAGTGTAGCTTATACCATTCCCCAAGTGAAATAAGCTATACGGCAAAAGTACTTTTATGACACTGTCTATGCTATGGCTTCTGCTGGTATAGAAATTCATTTTAAAAGAAAAATCACCTCCTTTAACCAATGTTGTTATATCAGCAAGAGTTCTAGTGTAGACGTGGCCTCAGAGCAGCGTTTCTTCCCTGATTACTGTTTGCACCAGGCATAGGTACTGGAAGGAGGGGTGCAGGGGGTGCTGCAGCACCCCCAGGTTTTGTGCCCACCGGCCCCGCATCCCTGCCATCTGCCATCCCGGTCACCAGCCCCTGCCACCCGCTGTCCTGGCCGCCATCCCTGCTGCTACCCGGGGGCTCTGCTGCCAGCCCCAGGTCCCACTCAGCCACCCACCCCAGGTTCTGCTCAGCCACTGGCCCCATGCCCAGGGGCTCCACTGCCGGCCCAAGGTCCCGCTCAGCCACTGGCCTCGGGGGCTGCACTGCTGGCCCCAAGGTCCCACCCAGCCCCCAGCCCCGGATGCAGGGTCCCGGCCACTGGCCCCAAAGTCCTGTCCACTGACCCCTGGATCCCAGCCACTGGTCCCTGGGTCCTGGCTGCCAGCCCTGGGATCCTGGCCCCTGGCCCCGCATGAGAGGTCTCGGCTGCCGTCCCACTGCCTGGGGCTCCACACCCGTCTCTAGCTGTGGCCTCAGCCTCTGCCCCCTTATTCCTGTCTGCGTCCCTCCTTCCCGGAGCCATGGCCCTGCTCCTGGCCCCAGCTCTAGGGGGTGGTGAGGGGCACAGACAGGGGCAAGAGGGGTTCAGCTCTGCACCCCCACTCCAAAAACTGTTCTGGCGCTGCCGGCACCAGAAGGAGGGGAATGTAGACATTTGTGGCTGGCCTATATGCCTGCAGCTCCCAGTGGGGCAGTGCAGCTCTGCATCACCTCCTGTGTTTTACAGGCACATTAGAGGGAAGCAGAGGAGGGAGAACGAAGGAGGAAGGAATAATTTTGTGAGGGGAAGAAAGCTGGAAGAGCAGAGTAACTGGCTGAGGGGAGCTCTGGGGACAGAGCTGAATGCAGAATGTGCATTACATTATAGTCCTTAATGTGCTTGTTTCCTTGCAGATTTTTCCTGCCATCTGGCCTGGCCAGCCTTGGTTGATCTCTGTTGTCCATACTTGGTTCGCTGCAGTCTGGCAGCATTTTTGAGGAGCAGGGCCCTATTCAGTTAATCTTGATGTACATTTCAGTCTTTACTGCAGATTGTCGAGCCAACCCTGCTTCCAGCTTTGGAATAAGTGTAGATTTCCCTTTACTGAAAGGGTCTCTAAAAAGCTAGCAAAAATCTCTTTGTTAGTCTCAAACTAGTGGGAGCAGCACCACACAGTTACAAATTAGCATGAGGACAACAAACTCACCGCCCTGGAGTATTTAGAGCAGGTGAGCATAGGACGCCATCAGTTTGTGAAAAAGCCAAGCTCTGAATACTTTGTGCAGTGTCTAGGGACAAAAATAGCTCTGGTCAATACATCCCTGTGCATCCTGATACAGAAATTATTGCAAATGGGAGATGCCCTGGAAAAGAACCGTGTCTGATCTTATAGGCCAATGGTAGAGAAGTCAGGAGGGGGCACCACCCACTACAGTGGTGGCAGCAGCAGCAGGAAGTCCTGCCTCACTGAATTGCTTAGATAAAGAACAGAGATGGAATATTTTCTTCATGACAATCATGTCAATTACATCAGACACAATTACTCACATATAGCCTAGTCCCACAAGCTACACAGTGATCTAAAGTCTTTGCCAAGCAATGTATCCGCCATCAATGTTCCTCTCCCAAAATTCGCTAGGCAGCACCTAAACGCTTTCCTCCTCTAACACTAACAGAGACCTAGGAGGGCCTGTGTTATAAACAGCCCCAGACGGCTCCTCTTCCCAGCATGTTGTGCTATGAGGAGATGAACTGTTTCCTCCCTCTTTCAATAGCCAGGGAAGGACCAATCTCTCGGCCTGTTTTCTGTTTGGCTGGTTTGTTTGCTTGGTTGGGGCTTTTTGCCTAAACCCAGGCCACCCCTGTCTGATAACGAGGCCGGGGGAATCTGAGGTCTAGATACCCCTCCTTCAGTCTCAGAGTCCTAAATAAACAATTTGGAGGGACTCAGTCCTGCTTTCTTAAAAATGTGGAGTGAAAGCCTGGTGCTATTGAAGTCAATGGGGCCAGGATTTCACCCATGGCCTTTCCTACCTGCCAGGGATGGCTTGCTGTGTTACAGAAGAGAGGGTCTGAGCATGTAAACCTGCTAGAAAAAGCCTCCTGTTCCTCTTTGCTTTGCTTTCCCCCAGCCCCCAGATTAGATTCCTCTGTTGGTATTACTGGGTGCCCCAAACTGTGCTTCAGTAGGGATTTGGGGACCTAGGCTCCAGTTCTGCTCCCTTGGAAATAAAAGTGAAAACTCCCATGGACTTCACAGAAGCAGTATAGGGTTTCTAGTGAGTGATGTGGAGGTAACCTAGTGAGTGTGGGCTTGTTGCATGTCTTCTGGGACTGTCCTGTTTACTGAAACCAAATTTGTGCCTTCTTCTAACCCCATTTTATTGGGCATAGTATTCTGGGTGGGTTTTTTACACTCTCTGAGAGCACGTGCTCTCCTCTGGCTGTGTAGCACCAGCTATGGGAACAGTTATTCCTACATTTTCAAAGCACGGCACCAGCTTTTGCCCATGAGACTTGCTGTAAAGTCCACTTGAATCCCCCTAGGAGGACGGGCCATTCTCTAAACCCAGGTGGGCAGAGACAGGCTGTGCCCACCCCTCTCACCGGAAGTTAAGAGGCAGAACAGGAAGTATAAAGGGTAGACCACTCCTGAGGCTGGAAACCGAAGAGGAGCCCTGCCGAGCTGAGGGCTGGCTAGAGCTGCCAGCCGACTGAGGCGTCACTGGGACTGCCGCTGGCCATCTACCCTGGAGAAACTGTCAACACCCACGCCTACAGGTACACCCCACGGGCAGGAAGTGGCCCAGCGACGGCCGACTCCAGTGCTGCCTGAAACCTGGTCGGTGTGTTGCGGCCAGGATCCCCACTGACCTCTGCCACTGTTAGGGCCCTGTGCTGGGACAGGGTCTCTCCCTCCCCCCTCGACTTTAGGCCAAGAGGCCTGCATTTATCAGCCACCCCACCAGAGCCAGGACACCCAACTATTTGGTGCTCTGCACCTGCCTGCTCTGAACGTTTACTGCTCTGCCCTGCCGCTTATAGCCAGAGCCCCTTCAGACAGTGAGTCCGCTCCACCCTGGAGTCTCACGCCAGACTTTGCTAACTCCCCAACTGCGGGCAGCGCCCACTAATGTAGTGAGGCAGACTGGCCTCCCACTAACCACCGCTAGCCCACTACACTCTGGCACACAGGAAGTCTGTGGCAGAGCAGGGAATTGAACTCGGGTGTCCCAAGGCCTAGGCTGGTGCCCTAACCACTGGACTGTCCATCCTCAGTCTCATTCAAGTGTGCCTCCCAGGCATACCCAAAACTCCCACTCTCTTAAAGGCCTTACTCTGACATATGTTACCACTAGGAATTTGTTGACAGTCAGGAAGGACTACAGTGGATGCTAAGCCCTGCCTTGAGACAAGGAATATTGAATTTTTGTAACCCTGACCTTAACAGGTGACTGGAGTCCAGAAATAAAGTTCAGTCTCTTCCCAGTACTTTTGTGTGTCACAAAGCTCCTACATGCTTAATACACTACCATTAGCAAAGGCCCAGAATCTCACAACAAGATGCTCCAAGTTCCTGTGTCCACATTTTAGCCCCCAAATAAGTGGTCTGGCTTTCAGAAGTACTGCGTACCCAGAAAGTCACTGACGTCAAGAGTGCTTTCTCTTTAACCATGTCAGTACAGTACACTATAGAAAGATTTGATCTTGAAGGCTTTCTTCCTCCTTTATGTGTTTTTTATTTCTTAATTAATCTGATGAACTATCTTATTTCATAACGTGGAAAAAATAAAATTGGACATGTATGCCATTTAATGTCAGGCTGTGATATTAATTGGCTCAAAAGGCTATTTTAATCTTCTGTAGCCTCTGATTGTGTTGATCAAGGGTGGGTGCTACAAAGGTTGTCGTCTCAGTAGGGAAGGTGTTTTGGATTTGAAGTGGCAGCCCTGATGACAAGCACTATTTTGGTTTCTATTTGAAGGCACTCACGCTGTACAGACCCAATATGCCGGCCACACAGTAAGATCCTGCCATTTACAACACGCAGGTACATGAACAGCAGGATTGGGTCTAAACTGGCTCACAGTGGCCCATTCATGCAATGTGTTGAGCACTTTGAACATTCCCACTGATGTAGGCTGGATCTTGATATGATAAAGCAATGGAGCTTCATTGCAGCATTGAAATTCCTTGATGAAAGTGTAAGCATCTAATCAATACATCACAGTGGGTTTGCCTGTAACTACAATTAAGGCTACGATTTAGTCAGGGGTATTTTTAGTAAAAGTCATGGACAGGTCAAGGGCAATAAACAAAAATTCACGGGTGTGACCTGTCCATGACTTTTACTAAAAATACCCCTGACTAAATCTTGGCGGGGGGGCAACAGCACCAGCTACTGGGAGCTACTCCAACAGCACCCGGTGTGGCTGTCCTTGGGGTCCCTGGAGCAGCTGGCACCGGAGCCAGCTGCTTGGGCGGCCCTGGGATCCGCCACAATAGCCACTGCAGAAATCACAGAGGTCATGGAAAGTCAGGGAATCCGTGACTTCTGCGACCTCCGTGACAGACACGGAACCCTGACTCTAGTCAGTTATTTAGTGCAAATTCTTCTTCTTCACCTGGAGGAAAACCAGTACAGACCAGACTCTTCCTTTTAATGCCATTTCAATTTCACACACAGATAGTTGCAGAAAAATCTATTTAATTACTTCAATCTTGCTAACAAAGCTGAAATCCTGGGTACATGGGTCTTGCTCTATTTTGTTGCAACATGAAATATGCCAGGGTTTCTCAGAATAGCCTAGGGATGTGCAACCAATTTTTATAACAGGGAGGAATGTATCAGCCTTCTCAGGGGTAATTCTGCACACAGTTTATGGACTTTCACACATGACTGCTTAGTGAAAACACAAGGGATGATGCACTCAGATGTGACGAACAGTGCATTGCAATATCAGCCTCCTTGATGGGTGAGAATTCCTTCTACAAACAAGAGAAAGGAATCTAACGAGGGCCCCGTTCTTGCAATCAGAGTCGTGCAAGCCCAAAGGCTGCCAATGCACCTCTGAATGCAGAATCAGGGCCTAGGCCATTTATTTATTTAAACTGAAAGAAATAATTTGTTCTCCCCAGTGTTGGATGAATTGGAGAAAGCATTAATAATTGTCAGTATGAAACACAGAGTAGTGAAATATCATTGGTAAGTAGCTCAATCTCGAATATATAGGGAAAGAATAATTTATCATTCCCGTAACACATGGTATTTTGGCACCATTTCAAAATACTCAAGAGCAGCAACATCCTCAGTCTTCTCTAAATATGCAGGGATACACTGAGAATGTGATTTTCAAAGCCACATAAGGGATTAGGATGCCCATTAAAAATGAACAGAAACTGGGTTTCCAAATCCCAAAGGCATCTTTGAAAGCCCCATCCTGAATGACCTCCTTCTCAATAATGGCACTGATTTCTATTATGCTCACAGGTGGGAGTGTAACAGTATGGTCTTGTGTTACTTAAAGTTTGTGCATAGGATTATTTTAGATCATTTAAGTGGGGTTTTCCAAAAGAGCACAAACAAGGGGCCGTCTCAAATGGCACACTGATATTGTATGTGCAGGGCTAAAAGGTATTGTATTAACCAAAAAGACCATGACCCTGGAGAAATTGCTTTGGAAAACATAATCGTGGAAAGCTGAACCCAAACACTGGCATGGCATTTGGATGTCACTGTTTCTATATATAGAGAACAACAAATCCTGTCTTTATTACTAGGGCAAAACTCCCACTGACTTTAATGAGACCCTCATCTGAGGCAGGACTGAATGAAGACTGTCCAAGCCAGATCCCCCGCTGGTGTAAGTTCGTGTAGTTCCCTTGATTTCAACGCAGTTACATTGATTTGTACCAGCTGAGGATCTGCCTCACAGTATAGGATTTTGCCCACCATGCATAATTGGCTTAATTATTCAGTTATATTTATTACCACCGGGTGCTATAGAAGGAAGGGGTTACTTTTCACGTAGCTAGCATGTTAACTGTGAGGAGCTGATATTTCAGACGCTGTCTTTCTTACCATGCTAATATAAATGTGTTTTGGTCTGTGGGGGCAAATGACAGTATAACAAGGCACTCTAACAGCAGTGGTTTAATCTAATCAGCGTAGCAGGATTCTGGAGTCAGGGCTGCTTGGACGGTGTTGATCTTCCCGTCATAGAAAAATGGGAAGGTTTTGGTGTAGCATTTGTTCCTGTCATAGGTGTAGCAGGTATCGGAACTGCTGCAGTTGTTGCTCTGCCCAGCAGTCACTATCCGGTCACCCAGCTCCACTTCTGTGGGATCACATTTTTTGCAGCTGGAAGACAGATAGGATGGAATGCATGTTAGTCACTGAAAGAGGCCACCACATGGGAGAGGGCTCAAGTCCTCATTGCTACTTTGGCAGTCACACGTCAGTCAGGCTTTGCTGTCTCTTTAGGCTCTGGAGCAGCCAGGCCCTATCCTGATTTAGGAGCAAATGGCCCAATTCTCTGGCACCAGGGCCCAGCCCCCAAACCTGCAAAAAATGATGAGTCAGGTCCCCAAAATGATGAGCTTGGTTAGCAGTAAATGTGAGGTTCTTTTTATTTGCTTTCCGGTTTTTGAGTGTGCACTTGGGTAACTTTTTCAAGCTTTTCTCTGCACCCACGAGAGCTAGAAACTCACTTTTGTCTTTAATGAACTCTGGGATTCTCCTGTGATCACATGACTCCAGGAGCTGGGACTTTACTTAAAAGATAAAATATTTCAAGACTCAGGATAAAATCATGAGTTAGAGCAGCAGAGAATTTGACCCAACATCTTACACTTACGTAGGCTGAATCTCACTCACATTGGATTAAGTCTCAGCAGAGGTGAGATTCCTGCCAGCTTCATCACTGTCTATGCTAGTAGTCAAGGTCCTGTTTTGCCCCATGAGCTCACATGGGTATTGGATTTTAATGTATTGGTGCTATGTGCATCATGGCACTATTTTAAAAAATGACATTTTATGAAGGGATTTGTTTAGTTTCTACATCTAAATTCACCATGGTAAATCCTGAATTTCCTCTCTATAGGAAGGACAGGCGTGTGGTTAAGTCACTGGTGTGGAGGTTGGGGATTCTGTTCTCAAGCTCTGTAGTAGAATTCCTGTAACCTTGGACAAGACACATAACTTCTGCCTGAATTCCCATATCTGTCTAATGGGATGTGATGAGGATTAATTCATTGCTGTTTGGACAGTGAGATGGAAGGGCAAAGTGTTCTGAAATTAATGCAGTAAAGAAAATTACTCACAGCTCAGACAGCCGGTAGACAAAAGTGGTTCTCACTGGTGAGGTGGGATCAGAGATGTTCTTTCTGCTCATCAGGGGGACTCTAAGGGGGAAAAAAAAAAAGAGCAGGACTATCAAGTGACCACACATTGCTCTGATGAATTCTGCAAGCTCCATAATGTGTCATGATTATTCTGATTCACAGAATCCACGTTTTTATCTTGTTCTGTGTTCAGATATTTTCATCTCTTCCCCTTCCACTCCCCGTGAAGTTTCAGATACTTGATCTGTAGAACGGATATGTGTTATACCTGGACTGAGCCTTCACTACCCTCTAGAGCGACAGGGTCTTTCTTGCATCATTGCCAGACACCACCAGGGAAAGACTGGAGGGTGTCAAAGCACTGCACCGTGTTAGGCCACTAGTGAGTGATGGAACATGTTCCACAAGTGCCACTTGCCACAGATGATGCTTTCAGTAATGACATTGTGGCACTGATGTTCCTCCTGCCCTCTCTTGAGCTGGTGGAAACCAGGACACAACACATATGAGACTAGCTCACTTTCAGGTGGGTGGGTGGGTGACTGACTCCCTCACTTTCTTGAAGTGATCTCTTCCTGAACTCCCATGGCTCCAATGCTGCCCTCCTTACTCAGTCAAAAGATCCCTCACTCAGTGGGAGTAAAGAATGCAGAATTAGTCCCTGTGAGCGGACAATTAACTAGCTAATTGCATCATGGGAGTTCGGCATTGGCCTCTCCCAGGGACAAGATCTCAGACTTGCAATCCTATGTTCTGTGCCAGCCAGTGTCCCTAATTATCAGGACAGGAGAAAGGCTACTCTTGTCTCTGTCAGTGTATCTTACAAAGCTACTATCAACCCTTCAGAAACATTTCTGAGTTGCGTTTTGGACTGATGGACAAAGCACCATGCAGCTGGAATTCAGCAACATGTAGTGTGACATGGGCCATTTTCCACTAGTGTACAGCACTGTACACTACAAGCAATTGGAGCACTAAGTGGGTGTCAATTAAATCGTCATTACTTAGACTATGACACGAAAACCAGGACATAATGAAACCCTCTCAAGTCCCGTAACTAATATGCTGAAGTAAGACAAAGAAAAGGAACCTGCTGTGCCGTGTCACCTCATCTTTACCTACTTCAAATCAAGCATTGTTTGCCACTTACATGACTCGTATGTTTCTCACCAGGACTTTTTCCTCAGGATTGTCTTTAGAAGGGACAAACTTTGAGGTCACCCTTGCACATTTACACTTGTTATCAACTAGGACACGCTCTTCCGCCTCCTCATCCTCATAACCTGGGAACACAGGATGGGTTTTAAAAGAAGAGAAAAACAAGAGAAAAGAAAATTCTTGCCGGTTCCTGGAATTGACTTACTGTATTTTTCAGGCATCTTATCAACCACTCAGTAATGTACAATGTGGGTCTCCTCTAACATCTGCTCAGTCATTGCAGGCCCTCCTGCAAACCTGAATCCCCCACTGCTTAGCCCCCAAAGTCAGTGTGATCTCCTTCCACCACTTACTCAAACAACTGGGTCTGAAAGGGTTGGGCAGTAGGGAATGAAGCCACAAATTATGCATAGCTGGAGAGGGTCTGAGAGACAAAAGGTGCAGGTTTCCGGTTAAACAGGAGTGCAGAACCTGTGCCAATTTGTGCCAATACCCCAACTTGAGCCAAGGAAGATGTTCTGCTCCACACCAGGCAACTCAAGGGTTGTCTTTTGCTCCTTATGCAGAATACAAAGGAACCACAATGGACCAAGTATGGTCCCAATAACTGTTAAACATAAATAACACGGAAGGCCTAGCCTCATGTATACACTAGCTTCGGAAACAGAAAACCACGAGGGCCAAAAGCTATTTACAAGCTATTTAAAGGGAAACCGCTACCCTGCTTCTGTGTGCTACATCAAGTTAGCACCAACACAGAGCTCTGCCATCCCAAAACTGCCTGAAGCATGAGCAGTAACAAATCCCACCAGCTCCTCAGCTCCAATGCTGGGCAGCTTCAGCAGCACTGTCAGAACCCGTCCTGACTTCATAGTTTCTCCCCCAAAGCAGAGGGAGAACACCGTGGTCAGTGGGGAGTTCCCACTGGCAATGCTGAAACCCTTCAGCTAAAGTTTGGGCATTTTTATAGCTCCTAAGTAGTGACTTTGTCTTTACACAGCCAAATTCACCCATAGCAGAAACAGATCCATAGACTTGACCCTCCAACACTCAGGGCCAATTCTCCAAAGGTAGAAACCAACTTCAGTGCAATAAAACCCCTTGGGTTTGCATGTCCCGCCAGAACTGCAAACCTGTGTGTAGCTGGTGAAATACAGCTGCAGATAACTAGCTAGGTCCCAGATTGTATTTGGGCACCTCTGGAGCATTCACTGGGTTTGAAAGAGGACTCTGGCCATTGAGGCAGGAGCTGCTTGGATAGAGTCAGCCTCAGGAACCCTTCCCACTCCTGGTTTGTTTGGGATCAGGCAGGAAAATGAAAAGATTCAGATTGTCTGGGTGGGAGGGAAAGCCACTGTAAAAACAAGGACCCAGCTGGGAGGGTTTGAGCCAATGAACAGAGGTGGGTGGGTGAGTTAGGGAATAAGAGTCAGACTGAGATGTGAAGAGAGAAAAGAAATTGCTGAGTAGTAGCACCACCCCCCTGAGCTGGCGAGGGACTGAACCTGATTGAGGAGCTGCTTGGAGGAGAGCTGCCAGCTGCTGCAGTGTGCCAAAGGGGACCCTTCCTGACACGTAGCATGGAGTGAGCAGAGCTGAGACCACAGGGCAAGACACACCAATCCATGTCAGCCTCAGAGCGTGTGGACAGGTTTGACTGACCCCTGAGACGAGAGGTGCAGGACAGGATGGGTGCAGCTGTGTAACTCCTACCAGAGAGCCTGACCTGGGTCTGCTCCTGGGTTAGATACACATGGTGTTGTGTTTGTTAACTTGGTGCTTGGGCCGGGGGTTGACTCCCAGCCTCCTAGGAGGGAGGTTTGTTGCTGTCTGTGCAGAGGCACATGGCTGGGACTTGAGACTCCTCCCCCAACTCTGGGAATCCCTCACCTCACAGACTGCGCTTCCTCACTGAAGCAGACAGACCTCAGATGTGCTGGCTCAAAAATAGCAGCATGGTGGCCACACCAGCACTGCTGGCAGCTTGTATCTGGGGCGCTGGGCAGGTGGGTAGTCAGCCAGCCAGCCCCTGCTACCACTGGCTACACTGCTATTTTTTAGCATGCTAGCTTGAGCAGAACTAGCATGTGTCTGTCTGAGCTGGGAAGAAGCTGCAGTGTAGACATACCCCTTTGGTCCCACTTAAGTCCCTATTTGTTCATGGGACTCAAAAGTTCCATAGTCCCGACGTGGCCCTTTGAATACAGGAGAATTGCATTCTTTGAGTTACCAAAGAGCTGGCTTTCTGCAGGGTCTACATTTTTGCACACACAGTTTTGCACTTGAGTGCACCTGCAGGAATGTTATTTGTGCACTGTCACTGGCTCACACAAGTGACAAATTCTATGGGTGGCATGTGCAGGGGATTGTACTCGGTGTGTGAGTGCAAACTTAGAGGCAGCATCTGATTTCAGATGCTAAGAGTTGCCTGGGATTCAGAGCTTCCCATTCCTGCGCATTCCAAAGACTTTCCTTTCTTAACTGCCCTCTGCTGTTTTTAATCCTGACTGAAGCCTCTGCCAGGCCATCCTTCACTAGAAATAAAGGCACTGTTATCTAGTGGCTAGAGCACTTCCCTGGGACTCAGGAGTCCTGTGTTCTGTTCCTGGCTCTGCCACTGACCTGCTGCGTAACCTGGAGAAAGTCACGTCTCTATATGCCTCAGTTTCCCATCCTCACCCCTGTGCAGTCTATTTAAACAGTAAGCTCTTTGGGGCAGGTATTGTAGTGAGAGAGAACACCTAGTGCAGTGGAGCCCCAGCCTACTTAGGGACCTGTAGGCACTAATGTAAGACAAATAATGTAGCTAGAGTATAATGCTGTTTACACTGTAATCTTCTGATGCCACAGTACTTTCATATCCCCTTACTAAGGCCCAAAATACAGAACTCCATAATCGTGTTTGACGTATAACTATGATTCAGGTTTCATGGCCCTTTCCCTTCTCTGCTCTCTGCCCCCTCCACAATCTAGTTAACTGGTGAAACCAGAATCCTTTTCTCTGAAAGAACAGAGCCTTCCTGTGTCTCTGCCTCAGTGATTCTTGATCTCTTTTCAGATTTCACCTCTAGAGCCTTTTCTTCTCCCCCTCCATCTCCCTCTGCTGTTTCGTAACTGTATTATGTATTGCGTATGTAACTGTCCTCTCCAAGGATTTGCTCCAAAGGCCATTGAAGGAAGTCAGACTCCCACTGGCTTAGCCAGGCTTTGGATCAGGCCTAATTCTGTAACTATTATTCAGACCGCATCATGTCTTCCTAAATGTTCACTAAAGACTATTATGGTACACTAAAAATAATGGGCCAAATTCATCCCTGGTGCAACTCCATTGACTTCACTTATAATAATAGCGAATGTAATTATATTTAATAATTGCTCTATAATTTCTGTAAAATTTAAAACCTCTTATAAATCACAAAAGTGAAAAGACACCATCATCCCCGGCTCTTCAGCTCTATAATAATGTCTCCATGTCCCGGTGGAGCAACAAAGACTCCTTAGGAAAAGCAAAGTTTAGCAGTGGTTAAATAGCGCATTGGGAGAGCTGCTTATGATGCCTGGAGGTTGGATAAATGTATTCTGCATGTGGCTGCGTGTAAAATGGATTTTCATGAGAAATGTCTCACTTAACATTGGGTTGTCATGTAAAATGCCATGATATTTGGATGTGGCATTCAATAAAATCAATAAATAATCATCTGCAGCGCATTAAAGAAGCAAAGAAATTGCAAAATGGCTGCTCCCACACTGCTGAATTTTAAACCGTTTCCATTATTAAAGCAAGAATAAATTCAATTAGACACAAAATGGAGTCATTTAAAAACAAATGGGCCAAATTATGCTCCCAGAGAGGCACTTAGCTCACATACACCTCACTGTGAGTTGCACACACATTAGAGGCTGTAATAATTACAATGAGAAGAAGCAAGTTCAGCTCTCAGTTGACCTGGTGCATATTTGACAATCGACCACTGTCACCGATTCCTGTACACTTCTGCAGCCAAATTCTGCACTCAGCTACATCGCTATGAAATCAATACTTTTAAAGATGTTATAAATTAATGCAAAATGTAGCCCTTAATGTTATCAAGATTAGAGAAAATGCAGGATGTAATGGACCCTGGCGGTTTAACAGCAGAATAGAACACAGAATAGAATTTGACCCAAATATACCTCTGGTGTAACTCAAGTTACACCATTGTATAAAAAAGTCACATAAATAGTCAGTATGTATTACCTGTCAACTATTTTTACTATTCTCTATGGACAAGATTCTTATCTCACTTAGACCAGTGTAACCCAGGAATATCTCCATTTAAATCAGCAGAGTTACGTGGTGTAAAATTATAATGAGATCAGAATCCCCTGTTGTAACAGCCAGATTCACTCAGAAAGAAGTGTTTAGAAGCCTTTAATTCTAGCTAGGCAAAGTCAGTCTTGTGAGTTTCCTGGGTAGGAGGAAGAGAAAACACTTGGACTTTCAGCTCATTGATGCAGAACCTCTGATTAAAAGAGGAGTTCTCAAACTGGGGGTCGGGACCCCTCAGGGGGTTGTGAGGTCATTACACGGGGGGTCGTGAGCTGTCAACCTCCACCTCAAACCCTGCTTGCCTCCAGCATTTATAATAGTGTTAAATATTTTTTTTAAATTAATTTATAAGGGGAATTGCACTCAGAGGCTTGCTGTGTGAAAGGGGTCACCAGTAGAAAAGTTTGAGAACCACACAGCTAATACTAAGGCGTTCCTGAGTAGCTAGCGATCACTCTCGTAGCACTGCAATAGGGATTTTTCAAAACAGCACTCTTTGGGTGCAGAGACAGACAAAGGCCCCAAATCAAGTCCAGTGAAGACTGATTTCAGTGGGTGTTGGGTCCGGACCTAGCAGAGGGAGGCTTGTCTTGCCTGCCTATTAAGATCACTGATGCCAGGTGGCTGTTCAGCCGAGCTACCCAAATGCAAGTTTATATTTAAGCATCATTTATAATGGTCTTCATTTCATTTCATTTCACACCTACCTGCCACAAGAGCAGCCCCCAAGAAAACTGCCAGGACTCCCCACAGTAACAAAGAGGTCTTCATCCTGCCTTCCCTTCTTTTGAAGAACTTGAGTTTAGAGGAGTGTCATCTGCCTATAAGGGTGTGTGCAAATGATAGAGCTATTTGTTTCCTAAAATAACAGCCCAGAGTGCTAGCTCTCTAACACCGCTGTAAGATGTGGTTGGGCGTGTTGAAACCAGACACTGCAATTGGTTTAATGCTCAAGTGAAGATTTTGGTTCTTTCAAAGATCTACTGATGGGTAGAATCATTGCAGCACTTTTAACTCGGTGTGCTGCCAAGCAAGCAGTAGGGCAGCAAAGGATCCCAAAGGGCCACCAAATTATGCTGGCACTAGGGCCAGGATGGATCGTGTTCATTCCTAGACCAGTGACACGTTTACAGGCAGTTACTCAGAGGGCTAGGAATGGGTGGGGGGTGGGAGTGATTCCCAGATTGACAGTGGAACACCACTCTTGCTTCTAGTCCTGAGATGTCCTGAGAAATCTGACTTAAAAATCACGTGTTCGGGCTACTATTCTTTGTACTGTAGTAGCAGCTGGAAGATTCGGGCTCAGAGCCCCATCGTACTTGGGAACTGTGCAGACAGGGGCGGCTCTATGTATTTTGCCTCCCCAAGCACGGCAGTCAGGGAGCCTTTGGCGGCGGTTCAGCGGGTGGTCTGCCGGTCCCGCAGATTCCGCGGCGGTTCAGCGGGTGATCTGCCGGTCCCGCGGATTCCACGGCGGTTCAGCGGGTGATCTGCCGGTCCCGCGGATTCCGCGGCGGTTCAGCGGGTGATCTGCCGGTCCCGCGGATTCCGTGGCGGTTCTGCGGGTGATCTGCCGGTCCCGCGCCTTTGACGTACCCGCCACCGAATTGCCACCAAAGCCACGGGCCCTCCCGCAGAAACGCCGCCAAAGGCTCCCTGACTGCCGCCTTCACGGCGACTGGTGCACACACCCACCCCCCGGCGTGCCTGGAGCCGTCCCTGTGTACAGATACGTAAGGAGAGCCAGTCCTTGCCCCAGAGAGTTTGTAATCTAAATAGACAAGATGAAGGATAAACAGAGGTGAAGTGACAGAACTGGAAATAGAACTCAGGTTTCCTGAATCCCAACCTGGTGCTTTGTCTGCTCCAGAGCACTGCCTCTCTGCCTAGGCAAGCTAAGAGATGAGTAGGCATTAGTAGTTGTACCTTGCCTTGCCTGTTAATGTCTGCATAGGCAGACTGGGGAACCCCTGTTCCCTTCTGATGCCCCCACAGGATACCAATGCACCTCAGTTACGGGCTGTATATCCCATCATCAGCTCAGTGACGGGTGTAATTTCAATGGGTGACTTTATGACGACAGTGTCCATCTCCTCTCCAGCACCCCCATTCCACAGAGAACAGAGGCACAAGGAGACTTAGGGTGTGTCTACACTACCTGCCAGATCGGCAGGCAGCGATCGATCCAGTGGGGATCGGTTTATTAGTCTAGACGCGATAAATCAATCCCCGAGCGCTCTCCCGTTGACTCCTGTACTCCACCGCAGCGAGAGGCGCAGACCGGAGTCGACGGGAGCGGCAGCAGACGACTCACCGTGGTGAAGACACCACAGTGTCGATCTAAGTACGTCGCTGAAGTTGCGTAACTTAGATCGATCCCCCTCCCCAGTGTAGACCAGGCCTAAGTGACGTGTCCAACCTCATTTCATCCACAGGTCTCAGAGCATCTTACAAAAGAGATGGTAAAAATTATTCCCCCACCTCCACTTTATAGAGGGCAAAAATGAGGCGCAGCAAAGCAAGTGAATAATAGAGCCATGAACAGCACACCGTCAAATCTCTTCACTCCCATTTTAGGCTGTACCCACCTGACCTTGCTGCCCGGGAGATCTAGATTTAGTGTTTGTGAATGGAATGTGTCTTGGACATATACTGCCCCTACGTAAGATAACTACTCACATGCTGTCTTCCCCCACTGTACATCTTACTAACTGTGATCCGGATCCTGTACCTATTAGAGTCAATGGGAGTTTTGTCATTGACTGTAAGAGGGGCAGGATTGAACACAGATGCGTCTTGGGACACTGACCCAATGCAAAGAGCATTTGCACTGGATTAACAAGTATCTTTATGCAATGTTTCGCCAACGGGGGGACAGGCGGTTGTCAGTCACAACTTCCATTATCATTTCATTTTGTCACAGTTCTTTTGGCTTAATCCCGCTGTGTCTCAGATCTACGCAGCCCCCAGTACAGTCAGTGGGGCTGCCTGTCTGTAAAAGCAGAAGTTGCTCTTCTGTCTCTTCTTCTGTATACCAAGATATCTAGAAAGCGTTTCTATCTAGATGTTATATGGCACTTTCTTATGCTATGGCTGTCGGATGCATGCTGAGCTCCACCTTTAGCACAGGTTTAAAAATAAGCTTGAGTTAACCATGAGGGAGTTTCTGTTCGCCAACTGCTATTTGTTTCGGTCATTTGTTCCATAATCCAAAGATAGGTTTAAAAAAAAAGAAAACGAAAGCAGCAGAAAGCAGAATATGCAAAGGAGGCTGATTCTGGCCAGCTCTGCCTATGCAGGAGGGTTTAATTAAAAAAAAATCAAAGCTCAACCTCCAGGAATATTTTAGAACTATGTAGTCCCCGAGGACAAAATTAGGTGCTGATTTACATCCTGGGTGATCCTGTTGAGTTCAGTGGGCAGCACCCCTGGAAATCAGGCCACATATTTAGGAGCCTAAAGATGGATTTAGGATGCTAACTTTAGGCACCCTGGCAAATTACATTCTTGAGAGCCTGATCTTGACTGCATGCATACCCTCCCCACTCCTCCCCTGCACACTCAGATTGGACCCTTATTTTGGGATTAGACTGTTTCATCTGCATGCCAGGCACTTTACTTTTTAAGTATTTACTGGTATCCTAACAGCTTTTCCTCTGAAGTGAGGGATGTGATTATAGGAGAGTCTCAGCTTTTAATTTTTTTTTTAATTAAAGTTTCCAGCCTTCAGGGTTGCAGCAAAAATCTTTAAAACATGAGCCCTAAAGAATCAAGAAGCAAAAAGGCAAATAAAATGAACCCAACCTTTATTGATTTATTTTTTTTAAAAACCCCTCAAGATTTTGGAAGCCTGACTCACGATTTTTGACTTCCTGGGATTGGCAGCATTGCAGTGTGGGCCATATAGGGCCTGGCTTGCTCCCACTAAAGCCAGAGAGTGAAATCCAGGCCCCTGCCCATTGACCCATCCTGATCATTGAAGTCAATAAGAGTTTTGCCATTGACGTCAATGGAGCCAGACTTCACCCCCTGGTTTGCTTCTGACTTCAGTGACGGAAGGCTCAGGCTCACAGCTTTTTTGCCAATAGGGCCTTGGTTCTATGCAGGCTGTAAGAGGAAGTCCCCAGGCCCCAGCACAGCCACATGGGATCCACACTGATCATGGCACTGGCACGGGCATGGTGAAAGCAGGGGCTGCTCAGTAGCTGTTCCTCCACCCCACCGTGAGTGTAATTGGGCAGGAGGGGGTGGGTTGGAGAGAGGTCAGAGCCTTGGCTCCATGCCCCTCGATGTGCCAGTCAGTGAGCTGGCCTGGTGCGAGAGAGGAAATAAGCAACACCTCAGTTCATGGTGCTGCCACCTCCTCCGCCCTCCAAGCAAGAGGACTCCATCGCAACTGCACCCCCGGGACGCTTGCCAACCCTTACTCGGGAAAGTGAGCATGTGAAAAAAGGATGATAACAGAAACTATTTTGCAATCTTAACTACTAGCATCCACTATCGTTATTAGATGTAAGAAGAAGATGGGAACATTTAGCTTGTGGCAAAGTGGGGTGTAAATCTACCCCACTTTAGCCTGCCATGCATTAACTGTGTGTATGGACCCCGCTGCCACGCACGGCAGCTCCTTAGTGCATGGCAGTTACCTCACTTTGAAACAGGGCTAGATCAAAATCCACGAAGGACGTGTTAGCACATGTCAGCAGGGTCCATACAGCCAATCAGTCAGTGGCAGCTAGTGTGGGTTAGATTTACACCCCTGTTTACTAGCCATTAAATGTTTGTGTAGACAACCGCTGAGTGAAGGCTGGAGCGTCAACCTGAATTTTCAGCCTTAAAGCTATATTACTGAATCTTCTTGCCATCTAAGTCAACTTTAATGTTAGTTTGAAAGGTCTCTTGTTTTCCCCCCCTGTGGTTAAATATTTATATTAATAAGAAAAGCTGCACCTGTTCCGTGGTTTGGTTTTTAAACAAACTAGCACCTGCGCTTGTTTCACATAGAACTGTTGCTGGGTATGGTATATGTCAGCTTAACTCACCAGACCAGTGTTTCTGAGTGCATCAGACATAATTTACTATGACTCATTCTGCCATCTGCCATGCCTTTCTGCATTTGTTAATGACAGAATCACTTCAGTCAGTTTGTGTTTGATTCCCTCCCACCCCTTTCAAAGGGTGGGAGAGTAGATTAGCTGCCTCTTGTGACTGAGAGTGGAAACTATAAAAGGAAACATTCAGGTAGACAAAAAGGAAAATAAAGATGGCTTAAAAATTGCACAGGCTAAGGGCCACATCCTTCACTGGTGTTAATCAGCATAGCTGCATAGACTTCAATGGAGCTGTGCCAGTTTACACCCACTGAAGAGCCAGTCCCAAAACAGAATTTGTTCAAACAGTGTAGCTAAAGTACCCACTGAAGGAGTCTGGGCACCGCCCATGGAACGCCACGTTAGGCCCACTGCATTACCCAGTTATGCCAGATTTTAGACACCGTTGTATTTTGTAAATTACATAATACAAACAATGGGCCTAATCTGGCATAACTGCTGAAGTTAGTTATTCTAGGTATTCCTCTTAGCGTAGGCGCAATGTACTCCAGGTGGTTGTGACCAGGATTCATCATCACTGAATTTGGCCCACTGGTTGCATCATTGGCTTTCCCGGCCTGGGCCGGGTACTGAGGGGGAGCGTGACATGAACATTGATCCGTGCTCCCCATTCTAGGTATTAATTTGTTCTAGTGCCTCTGCAGGCGTCCCCTGGCAGGCTATGATCTCACGGGCTCTCATAAGCTAAGCACTGCTGCTGGGTCTGGACAGCATTAGGATGAGACCTCCAGCACCAGAGAGGAAATATCAGTGTTGCAGAGGTACTGTAACAGGTGCTGGCAGAACTTGGCCCTGCATAGGGATGGGGTGCTATCCTGATTGAGGTGCTTTCTTTCAGATGAGATGTAAAATGGGGATTCTGATCTCTCATGACAATAAAGGTCCCATGGTACTTTCACAAAAGTAGGGATGTTTTTTGGCCAAAGTCCAGCCCACAGTTGCTTATAGGCATCCTCCTAACCAGTCTCTGCCATCTCAACTGGATGCAGTATGCTTCTCCACTCCTCTCCTACACTGCTGTGCTTGCTTTGCCAGGTGGAGGGTAAAATTCACCTCTATGCATGGGTAGCACAAGGCCTATGCACCACTTACATCTCCGTTAGGTCCCCAGAATAAGGAGGCCTCCGGAAACAGTCACTAATGAACGTTTTCAACCAGTGAAGGATTGTGTGCTAGGTGCTGTAAAAAAGAAGTGAAGAGCTAGAGAGGGATGGCTTTCAGGACACTGCTTCCTGACCTGCACTCGGCCCCTGTCTCCCTACTTCAGCTACTCGCAGGATCCTCTCTGCACCTCTTTTCACGTAGCTTCCTCCCTCCCGCAGCTCATCTGCAAGGGACCCTATCCTGCCTACCTTTAAGGTTCTATGCTGCTTGCAGTGGACTTGAATATGCATTCTCTCTTTGTTATTCCCCTTCCCCAGCCTCTGTCTCCTTATCTCGGTCCCCTTTTAGATTGTGAGCACCTTGGTGAAGGACTGCCCCTTCTTGAATGTTTGGAAACCACTGAGCATGTAGTGGATGCTACCATAAAAATACAAGCTTGATATATGCATGCAGTGCTGCAGGAAATCCAACATGCACAATTCTTCTCTGGCACAAGTTTTACCACTTCACTCCATTGACTTCCATGGAGGTACTCCTGACTTACACCCATGCGCAGTGAGATGCAAAGCAGGCCCATAATGCATTAAGGCACCTTTGGCAATGGCCAGTCCTAACTTCTCCATAGCTTACAGCATTTGGCAAAGAAAAGCAACAACATGTTAGGTGAGTTACAATTTGAGAAAATAAAAATTCCTAAGAGGTCAACTTTATATAATAGTTGCTGCTTGTTTCCAGTAGTGCCTATAGCGTGCTAGGTGATTTAGCCTAACAGAAATACAAATATAAATGAAGGCACAATCCCCAAAGAACAAAATCTACTACCCGAGAGATCTAAGAAGATGCATATACATACAGAAAAAAACATAGAAAGGAAAACTTGAATTGCAGGGAGCACTCATTATATCTATTGTAAGAGGCATTTACATGTAAATAGGGGGTCTTTGTAAAGGGCAAGAGGTCAGGACAGTTCTTGTTTTGTCCCTCCTATATGTCCAGATAATTTTTCAAGTATTGTCTTGTCTTTCCTGTGGTCTTCTAGAGTGTGAGACGCTTTGGCAGTCTGGTTACAGGGAACCTGGTAGTGAGCAGTTTCAGTCAACACGCAGCCAGATGCCAGGTGCGCTTCAGATCTTCCTCTTTCTGTTAGGCTAAATCCCAGGGAGCTATTGCAATGGGTGTTACCAAAAAGGCATCTAAAAAATGAGCATGTATTTTTAACACCAAGGGGGTGGGGAGCTCATTTCCTCTTCAAAAATCCCCCTCCACGTGGCAGCATTCATTATGGATCCCTGCAGGAGCTGAGAAATGCTAGCCTAATAACAGCACAGAGATGCCAGCTCTAACCACAGCTGAGCCTTTTTAGATCAGTCATTCTGATTAAAAAGGATTCTTTTTATAATAATGGTGTCAGTTACACTCCAGAGCAACCTGATAATGATTCTGTACCTGATCCAGTTACTACTCATCCAGCAGAGATGAAGTTTAATTTCAAGACATTATAAAACCTTAACTGGAGAATCAGCATTTCATAATGCTTTCTGAGAGTTTGTGTCATGGATTCTGCCCTAAGGGAATACAACTTATTATTTGTATTGTGGTAATGTTTGGGAGCCTCAGTCCGCACCCAGGACCTTGTTGTGCTAGGTGCTGTACAAACAAAGAAGAAACAGAATGCCCCTGTCCAAAGAGTTTACAATCTACGGAACCTTGTTTAATATGCAACTGTAGGGCCATATGTTTAAAATATGGTCTTGAATATTGTGTGTGTAACTTACGCACACACATATGTAGCTGCAGTCAGTACCCTGGCATTCAGTTACTTGACACATGAATGCAAAACCTGCACACTCAGTCAAATTTTAAAGCTGGGCGGAAGCCATCTGAAAATTTGACACCCCCCCTACCCCCTTGTCCGCCAGATGGAGAACATATACAATAGAAAGGATTAGCCAGTTAGTGACATCCCTGCATGGTGTCTAGGCTTACTGAGGGCCAAAGCCTGCTTGTATTACTTAAACACAAAGCGTCCTATTGACATCCCTGGATCTACTCATTTGAGTAAGATGAGCAAGATTTAGCCATGCCCATTGTCACGGGCAAGACTCAAACCAGGGCCTTCATAGCATGAAAGCAGCTTTTATCAAGTGCCCTTGGGCCAAACTGGACCATTCCTCTGGCCAAGTCAGGAGGTAAATCACTCAGAGTCCTGCTTTCCTTATCTTACAGCAGTGTCTGATTTTTAAATGAGCTGTCATCTTCTAACCAATTTTCCACCGAGGAGAATGGGAAACTCAGCTCAGATTTGAACTCTGAATTCACCATTCACAACTAGGGAGGACAAACCCAGAGAACTCTGGCTTCTGTCTACAACTTTCATTGAAGCTGAACACTAATCAAAACCTTTCCCCTTTGCTCAAAAGAGTGAGTCCTAGACCACAGGCCTTTTCTGAACTTGTAGCACAACACAACAATGTTGTACTGCAATATTACGGTGCTACATGAGCTGAACCTCCGGTATGAATGATGGAATAACTGCAGCCAATTCATTTTCTCACCCCTACTGTTCATCTAGTGCTATTTCCCTCTGAAATTAATGCATAACAGTACTTTTCAGGAGAAAGGAGGGTAAGATAGTGGCAAAGAAACCAACTATTCAACCATAATGAATAGCTTCATGCAGCTACAAATTGAACATAGAATACAGAAAGCATGTGAGTGGTGCTCTGCTGAGAGATTTGAATTTATTCCTTATTCACTTAAGCTGGCAAACACAAGCAGAAGTTACAATAATGTCTTAAATATCACATCTGGAAGTGGCTTTACTTCATCAGCTTGGTTTCACTAGCAATGGCGATGGTAGCTAACACTAAGTACACTTGATTGTATCACTTGACATATTGAAAGTACTTTGTGCTGCTATGATGGAGATGCCTTAATGACAAAGTAGCTGCCAATTTCTTCTACAGTACTCTACAATGTCATATTGATTCTACATCATTTCATTGTTTTTTTTTGCACCATCTGTTACAATTATGTCTCATTTTTTGCTTTTCCTTAGAATATTTTAGTCTCATTAACACTATGCTACTCTAATAATGTGTATGGATATGAGAGAGTAAATTCAGACTTTTTCAAGATGTAATAATAAGGATAGAAAACACTCCTGGGCCAAATTTACCCCCAGGGTAATCTCATTGAAGTCAGTGTTTTCCAGTTTTCCTCATTGATTGAGCCAGCCTGACCAAATCTGGAAATACACAAACTCTGTTTCTAGTATGAGATCTTTGTTATTAATTATACTTAGGACTCCTACTAGGTCTGTAGCTCTCAAAGCACTACACAAAGGTGTGCAAGTGTTATCTTTATTTTACAGCTGTGGCTAGCTAGAGCAATGGAGAGATTTATCCCACATCACACATTGGGGCAGGGCTGGGAATAGAGTCCAGGCCTCCGGGTTCCCAGGCCTGCCCCCTATCCACTGAACCAGCTTCTCTCCTCTTCTTTTGCTGTTGCATTTTGTTAGCAAGCTCCACACGGACTAAGAAGTGGGGGGGAAGGTGATAAACGGCTGTGGCCTTTTCAAATCTTCCGCATTCAAAAGGCGTCTTCACAGGCAACAACAGTGCGTCTTCCCACGGAGTTAGCACAGTCCCTTTGGCTTAACGCTATTGAAAGCGGCACCACGTGGCACTTCCCTTTAGCTGAGCTGGCTACAGCCTGGGCCAGGCTGAGGGGCGCCCTTGGGGCCGTGACACCTTGTGCTGCTGGAGTCACAGGAACCACTGGGGCTTGGGGGGGCGGCAGGGGGGGGCGGTACGAGCCGCTCTGGGGCGCCGAGTGCCCGTCGGGGCCAGGCCCGTCTCCCGGGAGTAAAGGCACCAGACTGCCGTCCGCGGGCGGGCTCATGGCAGAAGGGCGCTAGGCCCTGTAGGAGAACGCGGGGCAGCCGGAAGTAGGGAAGGAGATCGCTGCGGCACCACACTAGCGGCCGGAAGAGAGGAACAGCATCACTAAGGCACGCGCTGCGTTACCGGAAGTGGCCGGAAGAAGGCGAGTGGTGACGACGGTAATCGCTTTGGCTCAGGGCCGGCAGTCGGAAGTGGGGAAGGGAATGGCGGTAGCGCACGCTGGGCCGGAGCCGGAAGTGGGGAGGCGAATGGCGGTGGCGCACGCTGGGCCGGAGCCGGAAGTGGGGAGGAGAATGGCGGTGGCGCACGCTGGGCCGGGGCCGGAAGTGGGGAGGCGAATGGCGGTGGCGCACGCTGGGCCGGAGCCGGAAGTGGGGAAGGGAATGGCGGTAGCGCACGCTGGGCCGGAGCCGGAAGTGGGGAGGAGAATGGCGGTGGCGCACGCTGGGCCGGAGCCGGAAGTGGGGAGCAGAATGGCGGTGGCGCACGCTGGGCCGGAGCCGGAAGTGGGGAGCAGAATGGCGGTGGCACACGCTCTCCGGTGCCGGAAGTGAGGAGGAGACGCGCCGGGACCGCACACACGCGGGCTGCACGCAGCATGGGTAGGCCGCGCCGGGCCGCCCCGCGCCGGAGGCTGCCGAAGGCGGAGGAGGATGCCGGGGAGGAACCCGCCGGGCCTGAGCCGGGCCCGCTGGCCTCGCAGCGCTTCACGGACGAGGTGGACGATTTCCACGAGGCGCAGTTCGAGGCGGTGATGGGGGCGCTGGGGAGCGAGGAGGAGGCGGAGGAGGAGGAGAGCGAGGAGGAGGTGCTGGGCCTGCAGCTGCCGTCGGAGAGCGAGGAGGAGGATGGGGATGAAGATTATGATGATGATGGGGACCTGTCTATGCACAGTGACCTGGAGGAGCCAGTCAGGGGCTCCGGCCTCCCCCACGAGCTCTCCTGGGGGCAGCGCAAGCAGGTCTATTATCAGACAGACTACGGGGCCGCTGCCGGCTCGAAGAACAAGCAGAGTCGCGAGGAGGCCGAGGCCGAGGAGCTGGAGGAGGAACAGGAGGCTCAGGCCATCCAGAAGCGTCTGGCGCAGGCCTTGGGCGAAGACGACTACGGGCTGGACCTGGTGCAGGCGTACGCTGATGAGCAGCGCAGCACCCAGCTGCTGGAGACCGGGCCGAAGATCGCCAAGGATTTGAAGACGCTTTCCAGAAAAGAGCAACTGAAGCTGCTGAAGCAAGAGTCACCCGAGCTGCTGCAGCTGATTCAGGACTTTGAAGCCAAGTTAACTGAGCTCAAGGATGAACTGGATCCACTCATGCACATGGTCCGGAATGGGATCATCCCGAAGGGAAAAGGTAGCCGTTACCTGCAGACCAAATATCATCTCTATTTGAATTATTGCACCAATATCAGCTTCTATTTGGTTCTGAAATCAAAGAGGATTCCAGTTCAGGGCCACCCTGTTATTGAAAGACTGGTTGCTTACAGAAATTTAATCAATGACTTGGGGATTGTGGATGAAAAGTTATCATCGGAAGTCCAATGGCTCCTTAATGAGCTCCACAATACTGAGAGAAATGATGTAGGAGGAAAGAAGAAACCCACAATGCTGCTTCAGAGAACTGTTAATAAAAATAAACCAAAATCTGTTCCTAAGATTTCTACTGTTGAGGCTGCTGCTAAGGAACCAAGAGATGATTCAGACTTAGATGAAGAGGCTGCCTTGAAATTTTACAGGGAGATGGAGGAGAAGATGAAACTCAAGAGGAAGAGAAGAGAAGATCAGAATGCTCTGGAAGAGGAAATGGTTCTCGAAGAAGATCCAAATAAAAAGAGAGGTATAACATATCAGATTGCCAAGAATAAAGGTCTTACACCCAAGAGGAAGAAGATTGATCGTAACCCAAGAGTCAAGCATCGTGAGAAATTCAGGCGTGCCAAGATTCGTAGAAAGGGCCAGGTTCGTGAGGTTCGAAAAGAAGAGCAAAGATATGGTGGTGAACTGTCTGGCATTCGTGCTGGAGTTAAGAAAAGCATAAAGCTTAAATGATTCCCTCTGCGATTTGTGGACCTGAAGATAGTGGATGTGAACACAATAAATCATTTCTAAATAGAACATTGTGGGTTTTTAAATACTTATTAATGTAGAAAGTATGTGTGTGTATATATTTTAACAGAATGGACAACCAGCCCTTTAATTGTACACCTCTCTAAAAATAACCCTGAACACTCCTGTGTACCGGAGCTATTCCCTGCATTACTGTGTCTTACTGTAACTTTCCCTGTATGGTGTAATTCTCTGAGAAGCAGAAAAGGCTGTGAAGGAAGGGAGTGAAATACAGACAACAGGGTGGGAATCAGGTTGGGTAGGACTTTACAGAGGGTGCCAAAGGATTTGGCAATTGGGAAAAGACTTGGCAGCATCTGCAAAAAGATTCTATGTGGAGAGGGAGTAAAATGTGTGCAGCTACCATTGGTAATAAGGTAATAATTGGAGATATATCAATTGCCTAGAACTGGAAGGGACCTTGAAAGGTCATTGAGTCCAGCCCCCTGCCTTCACTAGCAGGGCCAATTTTTTTTTGCCTCAGATCCCTAAGTGGCCTCCTCAAGGATTGAGCTCACAACCCTGGGTTTAGCAGGCCAATGCTCAAACCACTGAGCTATCCCTGCCACTTCCTTTACTTAATTTGTTGCCTGTTTCTCTGGTCCAGTAACTCTGATAAGCAGTACAATTAGGTGCCTGCTATGGTAGTTCCTCTAATGGCTGCTATACTTTGCTCCCACCTTTCCTGTGGTTCTTTGGAAAATTGTAGATGAGATAAGAATTAGATAATCTAATTATACAAGGGAATGCATCACTAAAAGGAAAAAAAAACCTTAGGTCTAGTAAGCAATAATTAGCAATTCAGTAGAAAGCTGCGACCTTCACAAGCTTATGTATTTTCTATATTTAGTGGGCCAATTATTTAGTGGTTAAACATTTAACCCATTGAAAGAACAGGAGTACTTGTGGCACCTTAGAGACTAACAAATTTATTTGAGCCTAAGCTTTCGTGGGCTACGGCCCACTTCATCGGATGCATAGACAAAGAAAGCTTAGGCTCAAATAAATTTGTTAGTCTCTAAGGTGCCACAAGTACTCCTGCTCTTTCTGTGGATACAGATTAACCCGGCTGCTACTCTGAAACCAGTTTAACCCATTGTTACCTTATTTCTTTGGCCTGGGCTGTACTACCATTTTAGTAATTGGTTGTCAGCAATCTGTTGTTTGCATTGGTGCTGAGCACAGTTGAGGTATAAGCAGAGACCAGGGCAAATTGACCAGCACCAGTTCATTTAAAATCATTAACCTTTGCTATAACCCCTGCTCTGATTTGTCCTTGTCTGTACTTATAGCTAAATCATGCTTACAGCAACTTTCAAAGTCTCCTATTTTTCCCATGCATTCTAATGGAGAACTGCATTTCCTGTGTTTTAATCAGACTGAAAGTCCTTCTGGGAAGTTTCAATAAAATGACAGTATCATTCGAGAGACCACTCACAGTTCTGGTTGTGCTAAAATAGTGACAGGTGTTTACACGGTTGCATTTTCAAGAGAGATTTATAATTTGTACCACTGTGAGCCATATCCTGAGAGATGCTGAACATATACAAGTCCAGTTAACTTCTAGTTTTGGGTGCTCATATCTCAGGATGGCAAGTCTGGCTTGATTTTTGACCCAGGTTAGCAGTGTATGAAAGTCATTATCTATCCAGTGGTTTATGTGAAATTGGTGGATTAGTGGACATATGTCCACATTACAAAATCGCTATTGTAATTAGTAACCTTGTGACAATCTCCATGGGGAATCCAAGATTTGAAAGTGCATCATAACTAAATCAATATTCTGACTTTTAGGCTGTGACAGGTTAACAATAATCTAAATATATGAGCAGTCCATAAACGGTATATACAGCATCACTGAAATGTGTAGTTCCCTCTGGAATGTAGGGAGGCAACCAGCTGCTGTACAGCAATGATGCACAATGGTAACATGTCAGTGATGCAAATTTGTTTTGCACACTCATTGGCATAGTCTTTGGTTATGTAATAATACTGCAGAGATGACACTTTCTCTTAAATATGTATGTTTGAGTTCAGCTCAGTCTAATTGCTTTTTCCTAGAGGAACAAGTTCAGAAGTTATGTGCCACTTACTTCTAGTGACCAGTCTTGTTTCCCTCCAGAATAATGTACATAAGCTTTTGTGAAAGGAAAAAAAAAAAAACAGGTGGGAAAACAAACCTAGCAGAAATATAGTCAGACTGGAACGTATGAAAGGAGATTGATTTCAGCTTGTGTACTAATCACGTAAATTACTGCAGAAATTGGAGCTATGCAGTGTGATTCTAAAGACAATTTATCTCAATATGTGGATACACAGGGACAGATCCTTGGTAAATCCATATAACTTCATTGCCTTCAGTGGTGCTGCACCTGTTTACACCTACGAATGGTTTGGCTGATGATTAAATGCAGTACAGGAATACATGTTTACACCATACAAATACCATATAGCAGCATTCTGAATAGAACCAGTAATTAATTTGACCTTGGTAACAAACTAGTATTTTTGTGTTTCAGTAGTGGGTGTGACAGAGAGAATTTGAGCTTGATCTGGCCACTGAGCAGTGGCACCTTAGAAGCAGGAAGAGAGCCAATGCAAACTACTCCACAGGGCCAGGGAACACTAGTGGCTGGCAGCAGTGGGGGCAATTTTCACACCTCCATCTTCTCTGTGAGATTGGGGTCCATGCCGCAGCAACATCTCAGAGAAAGGGAGGACTGCAGGTAGGTGTAGGAATGAAGCAAGGGATCCCTCAGGTCCTGGAATGATTATTTGTGACCCTATGCGTGTTTTCTGCTGGTACAATCCACACAAGCAGTTTACCAAATTTCCATTGAAAAGGGTCTTGTGACCAGATGTCCCAATTTTATAGGGATAGCCCTGATAATTGGGATTTTTTCTTATATAGGCTCCTATTACCTCCCACACCCGTCCTGATTTTTCACACTTGCTGTCTGGTTGCCCTATGTAAAAATCCCAAATATTAGTGGATTGGGGGTGCTGTTGAGCCAACAAGTTTCTTCAACTCTGGTTTTTATTATGAAAGATGCATTTATTACATGTTTTGTAGAATGGGATTTTCAGAGGTGCTCAGTGGCCTAACTGCTGCAGTTGAAATCACTGGAAATTTCACTGTTGGCCATTGACTTCAGTGGAAGAAGAAATGGGCCAAACAGTGCTTTTGAAAATCTCACCCTTGAAGGTATTCTGGCTCTGAACTATGCCCTCTGTAACATGGTGGTTGTACATTGTAAAACCTGCCTGTGTATGAATGGCAAATGCTTGGGCTGTACACTCAGTCCTTGTAGCGTCACTGCCAGTGGGATTGAATAAGACTAAGTTAGTGTCAACAGTGTAGCAATTTGAAGTCCTTTGCTCTTGTAGCAGACACAAAAATATGTCTTCCTTATTTAGTGTTGCTCATCTTAAGCCTTTTATGATGGGAACCCAGGTTTATCCTTAAATATGGAGGGAGTGTAGTTAGAGTGATCAGATGTCCTGATTTTATAGGGACAGTTCTGAGGCTTTTTTTCATATGGGCTCCTATTACTTCCCACCCCCTGTCCCGATTTTTCACATTTGCTATCTGGTCGCCCTAAGTGTAGTGCACCTTCATAACTTACCTTTATTTACTAAGTGTGTTGGGAGCATGATAAAGCAAAAAAAAATCATTGTGCATTTCACAGCTGGTATTGTTTCAGTACATTAGCTGCACTCCTGGAAAGACCTCAGTTATAGGTGACTTTTAGGATTTTTTTTAAATAGGCCTATGTCCTTTAGAGTGGAAAGAGTGGGGGTAGGGAATGAGGAAGGGAATATCAAAACCTCAGCCCAACTGGGTGATTATTACCAGTGTGTAAAAAAATTTGAAAACGAAAATTGATCTTATTACTCAGATGGCCACTAACTGAAATGCTCATTTCCTGTAAAGATGATTTTCATATTACCATTCAGGGTAGATTTGATTTAAATCAGTAATAGTCAGGAAGACTCGAGTTAATCATGGTTTTCTACATAAAAGTGCATTCTTGTTGGTTGTTATAACCTTAATTCATATTCTTCACAACTCAGAGATAGATGTAAGTTTCATTTTTAGAAGGTTCACACTATACATTTTTAATCAGTGATTTATTTTGAAAACTTTTCAGATTAGTTTTACAGCTATATCAGAAAATGAATGATTGTTTGGTTATTTCATTTACCAAAGGTAATTGAAGCAGATATTTATGAAGTCATTGGGAGGTGAACTACCTCCAATTCAACCAGTTAATCATTAATATCTGGAGGATTTTCTTGCCATGCTGTATTAGGAGGAGAATATCACCAGACAGACATTTACGTTGTTTTATTTAAGTAAAACAACAACGTTAAGCATTCTAGATTTTTTTTCTTAAACAGCAAACATATAATATTTTAACAAAACAAGCATATGTCCCTCGCTTCTCACATTTATCTTCAGACTTCTTCTCCTTGTCCAGATCTATTCCGCCCCCAACAATCTTCTGTTTATTGAACTTTTTTAAACTTTGCACTTTTAGAGAGAGGTAAGGGATTTACTCTGTGTACACAAATTTGCACAGGGACAATAGAGTTGAGATCTGTTATTTCTCACCTCTATATTTATTTATTTATTTAAAAACATTTTTGCTGTTAACCAGAATGTTTCCTCTGGAGACACAAATTCACAGTTTGAGAACTGAACGTAACAGTTTGAGAACTGCAAAACTAAGCATCTCTGATGGTATCTTCTAGATTGAGCACTGAGTCCCATTGGGTAGATAGAAAGATTAACCTAAATAATCTATACAGAAGCCTGTGGAACCCCATAAAATTGGGTCCCTAATCCATGAACTATTGGAACTCATTTACAAAACTTTTCTTAAACATTACATGACTATACTGTCTCATACTATAGAATTAAAATTTATAATCCCTATTCCATGATCAGATATCTTTGAGCTATAATGTATCTTAATTAAAACTATGTTTAGATAAAATGTTTTTTGAGGAAAACTATCATTAAATAAAAAAAATCATTGCTTTTTATCAACGCTGTTACCATTCATATCCTTAAAGGTGTAGAACATACACAGCTAACAAATTAATGTGCAAAATCTGAGGGCAAACAAAGTATGTAGAATGCTGTGTGATAATGTATAAAATTGATGGGCCTTTGACAACAAGCAGATTTATGGAAACTGATGATAATGCATTTCTCCCTTTTTCAATATCAAAAATGTCCTCGCCTCTAGAAATTGTAGACTTATAACTTAAGCCAACATTAATTTAGCATACTGACTTTAGCTTGTACCTTTAGTCTTTCAGGAAACGTTATACCACCCACGAAAGCTCATGCTACAAAACATCTGTTAGTCTATAAGGTGCCACAGGATTCTTTGCTGTTATACCACAGTCCAGACAGTAGATGGTGCACATAATCTTGTAGACTTGAAAGTAGTGCCAACCTGTTCAACCTGAAAATGAAATCTCTTGGGATCTTATTTACAGTTTGCTAATTCAGAGCCTAGACAGTCTTCATTTTTGAAAGATGAAATAATTTTTTAATAGGGGCTTTTAAATATATTGAATAAGGAAGGGCTACTGAACACTACAAAACAAGTAATGTAATTATGTCTCTAAGTGGAACTGAAAGACACTTCTAGCAGGTTACTGATAACACTGATGGTAAATTATTTTAAAGACCTCACAAGAGAGGATGTGTGTGTGTGACAGGTTCGGTCACAGAGGCCCCCTTGGGACTGTCCCCAATGTGCTGAAATTACCTCTGACTCAGGAAGGAAGCTTGGGAAGAAATTAGGGAATTGCTTTACAGTGACAAAGAGCGGCAGTGGGTTTATGGATAATGTTTTCCTTATTGTAACGAAGTTCCTTGTTCACAGAAAAAACTGACATGTCTAAATTACCATTGTTACATGACGTCGTACCTCTGCCACAAAGTACGTCCGCTTAGTGATTGGCCTGATGCACTGCTTAGGAAGGAGTTGGAGAGGCAGAGAAAAGATTGATCAAATGGCCATGCTAGAGCTATGAACACAGCATGGAACTTCGGTAAACGAATGGCAAATTTTGCAAAGCCCTTGCCTTACTGTCTACTCACCTCCTGTTCAGCAAACAAGATTTTTGGTGAGGGGATTCATTTGGGGGGGGCTTTAATATGTCTTCCCATCCAGCTGTAATTTCTATGAGTAAGATCGACCAGATCATTTGCAGGTTTTACTCATCCTTTATGTTCAGGAGTTATACACTTGAAGCTGCATGACTCACCAGAATTTTTCTTTTTAACCTTTTTACAAAAATATATATTTGAAAAACACAAAAGACCTGTAGATACCACCTTCTAGCAAGAGGGACAAGACACCAAAGATTCTGGTAACTTCAGCCACAAAGGAGACCAGCACCTATTGTGGTTGGCTTTATTTTTGTATATGTGGCCTTGGCTACTGAGCATACATTCCCCATTGCTGAGACAAAGCGAGCAAGAGAAATATACAGACAGGTCTACCTAGATAGAATTAAATCTTGTAAACATCCACACCCCTCACTCACAACAACCTGTCTACTCGCCTGGTAATTATTCTATAGGCATCCAGACAGCATCAGCATTTGGATGTGTGAACAGACAATACAATGGAGGGTAGAAACCCAACAGACCATTCTAAATCAAGTGTGTAGGGAAGTAAAAGTAAACCTGAAGCTGCCTAAAATGATACAAGTGCATTGCATCTTCTCTCCTTTCTATGGAACTTCTAATAGAAACAAAATATCAGGTACAGTCAGTGATGAGCTGCCAAAATATTAACAACAGGTTCCCTCCTCCTCACCCCACGAGAGGGTCGTGGCCGCTCCCCCGGGACGCCTGCCCCATCCAACCCCCATGTCCTTGACACCCCCCCAGGACTCCTGCCCCATCCAACCCCCCATGTTCCTTGACATCCCCCTGGGACCCGTGCCCCATCCACCCCCCTTCCCTGTCCCCTGACTGCCCCCTGCTGTCCCATCCAACCCCTCCTCTCATTCCTCTTATTCCTTTACTCTTCCTATCACTGACAAAACCCATTGAAAACTCTGCCATACTGGGGCAGCAAATAATTAGTGGAAGCACTAGAAAAAAATTAGTCTCCAGGAATGAGTTGTCTTGAGGTTGCCACTTTTGTCCTGTGGGAGAAAATAATACTACATTGCAAAATGACATGATGTTGCAACATGATGCAAAGAAAGATTGTAGACGGGATATTTTTCAGAACCTGTGAATTAGTCTGGCAAGATTAAAGAAAAATGAATGAAGTTGGTGAAACTTGGGAATCCTAAAATAGCACCAACATTTATTCCACCTCTAAAAATCTTAATAAAAACTCTTCATGCCCATCTTTTACAGCTAAAATTTTCTGATTAATATGTGAGCTAGTTATTTGTCTTAAATAATATAACTTTGCACTTCTGTCCAAGGATCTGAAAATGCCAAATAAAGAAAGCTTCACTACACTCCTGGAGTATATATAAATGGAGGAGTATATATAAACATTCCCATTTTGCAGCTAGGAAATTGAAGCACAAAGCAGACTTTCTTATAGTTGCATGAGGATGTCCATGACACAAATAGAATGTAGATCTTCCCATATAAGGTCTGATATAACAAGGTGCTGAGTGTTTTAAGCTCCCATGGAAGTCATTAGGAGTAGATGATACTCAGCACCTTGCAGGATTGAGCACTAGATTATCCTTTCCTCCTTATATATGTTAACCTTTGTTTTGGGAAGACACACTAGAGTACACATGAAATGACAATGTTTTCTTTTAGGTTGCTGTTCAGCCAGCAAGCAGTGTGTGTTAGGTGATGTCCTTTTAACAGGAAAAAGGAAAGGGAAGTTGGTATTAGCTTTTTTGTGAGGTGTTGGTACTGATTAAAATTTGGGCACTGGAGAGAGAAGAAAATAGGCACTGCAGAAAATCCTTTCTTGAGGAGAGAGGCATTTAACCTCTGCTTCAGTTTCTCCATTTGCAAAGTGGTGATGATAAAGTCTTCCCTACTTCAGAGAGGAAAACTGAAGATTTACTAATATTTGTAAAGCCCCTTGAAATCAACAGGTGCACAAGGAAAGGTTATTTATTGTTATCAACAGGTGCAGGGGCAAAGGAAAGTTTATTATTATTATTCCAAATAAAAGCTAGAGTTGATTGTTTGTTGCAGGCTATATAAATAGAATTTTGTTCTTAAAGTAGATTTATGTAAGTTGTGCAGAAAATCTGTTGTGCAGAATAGAGCCTAGATTGCCTCTGAACAGCAAGTCTCTTTTGTATTTGTTCTTGTGGAAAGGTATGATATGTGTCTTCTGTAAACATACAGGATCTGAATCAGCTGTATAGACTAACCAGTGAGGTTCAATTACACCTCTACCTCGATATAACACTGTCCTCGGAAGCCAAAAAATCTTACTGCGTTATATCAAACTTGCTTTGATCCACCGGAGTGCGCAGCCCTCCCCCCTCCAGCACTGCTTTACTGCGTTATATCGGGTCATGTTATATCGAGGTAGAGGTGTACTTTAGTCAGATGGCACAGTGTGTAAGCCATTGCACGCCAACTTCCATAAATCTACTTTAAGAACAAAATGCTATTTATGTAGCCTGCAACAAACTTATGAAATGCTGTAGAATAAAAGTTTTGTTTGGTGTGGATGTTTTGAAAAATAGAAAATACATCTTGTTAGATTATATTGGATGCTTCTCCTTCACAAACAATCCACAATTGTGACCTACAGCTGAAGACTTTTTTGTCTTGGAATTGCATGTTTGTATTACTCTCTGTTCTCATCTTATTTATACTAGGTACTGTTTGTCTAGTTAATTAAATGTGTAAAAAATCAACTCTAGCTTTTATTTGGAATAGAGAAATTGGAAATTCAAATAACTTAGGCAGAAGCTAAACCTGCCATGTCACTGAAGTTTTGGAAGTAATTCTTAATACTTATGTAGTATGATAGATGATACTTACAAAGGTAAAAACTTGGTCAACAATACCTCTTGCTATTAGTCCTTAAGAAAAAACAGTATTGGTAAATAATGTATGAGAAAAAATAACCTGAGGCCTAAATCTGCACATTACATTTACTCATTCCTCACAAAGGGGGAAAACTCCTCATGTGACAACCTGCACAAATAGCAGTTTAGTCCTCTGGTTTGAAAATAGAGGCAGTGCTAAAGTTGTCATGTTTATAGTTCTGTTGTAATTTGAATGTTTGATACTGTTTTAGGAAGGAAATTAGTATTTATAATGTGCTGGGAAAACAAAAAGTGCTATATAGGTGTATTGTATATAAGTATTAGTCAGTATTGTGTATCTGCCAAGAAAAATGGAGAAGCAAAGACAAAATAGCTATCAGACATGGCGTCATATACTACGATGAGGGCCATGTAAGCACATTAATATATTGACAGAGAGAAAGGTACAGCAAACGCCTGTAGTCATTTTACAAATATACATATTTAGGAGGAAAAACAGCATCTGATACATCCTGCTCTAGTAAACTAAATCAAAATAACTATGCTGGAAATCATATCTGAAATATGAATGGAGAGCTTAGACCTATAAAATAAGATCTTACTGTACACTTGTTAATTAATACTACTTAGTATGTGCAGTGCAACTTTGTTTAATAAAGCAACTTGGACAAATTGCCCTCTCCCACCCCAGACTTCCAGCATTAAATCACACAATGAAGAAGTTAAAGGCTAGGAAGGGAAAAATCCAGGCCAGTGAGAAACCTGGATCTTCGCAGCACCAAAGGGGGTGAGGGAGAGAAACTGGACACTAATGAGTGAGGGAGCAAGTGTGCCCAGGGGTCAGTGGGGCTGGGAGCCCCCCAGGAGAGACTTTCTAACGCTCTCGCCCCAGTGTGGGTGGAGTTCAGACAGCTGAATGTGCTGGGGAGCTGGGAAGGCGAACCCCCCCCCCCTTGGAGTTGAACCCCGCGGGGGCTGGGGTGCACAGAGGGGACTGGGGGGGGGCGGGTAATAGTTAACAGCCTGAGGCGCTGGGGTGGGTGTGTGGGGGAGTGAGGGGCCAACCCCTGAGCAGTGTGGGGGGTCTGTGAAGGCTGAATTAACCCCTGCAGGGGGGGGGGTAGCGTGGCTGAGGTGAGCTGGGGGCGGGTCCCTTGGGGCTGGCCGAGCCGAGTCTCCAGGCTGGCGGGCGGGGCCGGCCGTTCCGGGGCGGGGCCGGTGTCCATGGCGGAGGCGGACTCGCAGCCGCCGCTGCGCCCCCAGCTCGGTGGGGAAAGTTGCCCGGACGGAGCCGGCGCGGCGCGGCCCCCCGCCATGGAGCCGCGGGGTGGGCGCAGCCCCTCGGCCGGGGCGCTGGAGGCCGCGGACGGGGAAGCGGCAGCGGCGGAGGCGCCCCCCGAGTCTCCCCCCTATTTCCTGCTCTATCCGGGCCATCGAGGCGCCGGGCTGCCGCCGCAGAGCGTGTGGAGCCCCCCCGGCGGCGGCGCCGCCCTGCCCGTGCTGCTGCTGAGCTCCCCAGGGCCCGCGTCCGGGCAGGACAGAGCCGGCCCCCGTGAGTAGCCACCGCCTCCCCTCGCAGCCACCCCCGTCCTCACCCCGCACCCCGGGGGGCCTGGTGCCCTGCCCTCCCCCAGCATGGCCCCTCCACTGCCTAGGAGCCGCCCCAGCTCCCTTACACTTGCATCTGAAGAAGTGGTATTCACCCACGAAAGCTCATGCTGCAGAACGTCTGTTAGTCTATAAGGTGCCACAGGATTCTTTGTTGCTTTTACTGATCCCTTCTCGCCCCCAGCCCCAATTCACGGCCCCCGATTCTCTCCTCAAACTCCCCTGGACTTGAACTTGGGTCTTGAGGGTGGTCGCAGCTGCAGAACTTACTGGCTCTCTTTCAGCAAGGGGGGCCCCCATCCAGAATCCCCTTGGCCTGTGATCAACCCCTGGGGCCTGGGGATGTGAGTGTCAGAGAGCGAGGTCAGAGGCAGGGGGGGTTGGGGTTCCCGCTAAAACGGAAAACTAGTTTCATTGCCAAGGAAGGAGGTAACACAACTGGCCAAGGTAACTTATGTTAAGCTGCGCTCAGGTGGAAATGTTTGTACTTTGTTTCTGAAAATATATTGACTATAATATAGCATGGTGGGCTGACTACGGTACTTTGTAATCAGAAGAGGAGATAGCTGCACTTCCGTAAATTATTTTTGATTTATCACTTTGATTCATTCCATTCAAATTTGTATGAACCCTGGGCCTCAGTCATTTCTGGCAGGGAAGAGTTAGCAGTATCCAGAAAGTAATGACTGCATTGGATATGGGGAAATCACACCAAAACTTCTTTGAACTTGGTGGCCGAATCTTCAGAAGAGGGTGGCATATAGCGCTCCCTCCATCATATTACTGTCATCTCCCCAACAGGCAAGTGAAGTGTGTATATCTGAGCTGAGGGCAGGAGACAGGAGGACTGTGGTGCGGCCTCGAAAGTTGTGGAAGATACATTGGAAGGAGATGCTTCGGTATGCGTGCCTTCCTGAAGTGCTCATTCAGAAACTCAGCTACCACATTAAAAATAATCACAAGCCTCCCTCTCCACTTCACTTCACTCCACTCTGCTTGTTCTGGGGAAGGAGCTGTCAGTCATTTGAAGTTTAATTGAGTAGCTACACTGCCATGCTTGGAGTAGAGGATGGGTATGGGTTCTCAAGGATAGGCTGGCTTTGACTGCCCACCTCCTGCCACTGTGTCCTAAAGTAAATTGGTATTATATAGGGTGTTTTTCTCCACTTGACAAGGTTATGTAATTGTGTGGGGTTATTTTGCAGTCTGTTTGTGACAGGGGATAGGTTATTTGTGTATTTTAGCAAAGGCTGGTTAGATGGAAGTGTCTAACCTGCCCTATTGCAAGCATGCAGTGTTTACAAAGCAGAGTTTAGCATACTCCAACGTTTTCTTGTTAACATGTAGCATTTTATATAGTGCTTTTAGTCTTCAAAGTGTCTTGCAAACACTAATTTTTACAACACCCTTTTGAGTGGGTCTCTGTTGCGCAAATGGGGAAACTGAGGCAGGGAGCTTAATGGGTTTGCCCAAGCCTGAGGGAGTCAAAGCCAGTATAAGAACTCAAGAGTCCCTAGTTCATTACCCTCCTTTCTTCCTAGGTGTTGCTCTGCAATAGCTGTTGGTAATACAGAAGTCTTTGGAAGAAGCCTAGTAAAAAAACCCAAACACATTTTTTTTTTTTAATATATATATGGTGCACTGTGCTTCTCTACCTGCACGGTGATAGCTGCTTATGTGATAACCTGTGTCAGGAGTTGGATTCCTGCTTACTGACTGAGAGACTGCTATAGTGGGAAGTAAAGCAAAGAGGAAATATAAATTGTTCCCATGGTGCTGCTTGTCTGCTTCTCCTGAGTCAAACTTGCATGCAGGTCAGCATTCTTCATCCTCGCTCTCTCTCTGCATCACAGGCAGTAGAAACACTTGCTCATTCATTGTCTGGGCAGTAGCAGCAAACTTTTCTGCCAGGTCTCACTTCTTTGGAATTAACAATAAACCATTTTTTTTCTGGAGGGATTTGTTTTATGTTTCAATTCGGGGACTAGCCTTACTTACCTGCAGACTCTGTGGCCTGAGAGGCTTCACAGCTTCTTAAGGTATCCCTGAGTAGCTATAATTATTATAGTAGTGGTACAGTGCTCTCTGAGGTGGGTGTGTTTATTGATGGGGGTGGTCTATAAAGATGTTGCAGAAATGCCTTGAATGGTGGGTCTGGCTTTCATAAAACAATTCGCATGTGCTTTCTTATCTAGCGTGAAATACAAGTTTTGTTTGTCCTCTCCTGAGCTGGAAAAGGATGTGTGCCAAAACATTCCAAACATAAAAATCCCAAAGTCAACATTCAGGTTCCCCAGCCAGGTTTCTTCCCCCAGTGTGCTGTGCCAGCATAGGAAGCTTAACTGCCCCAGCCGGTTCAGGAGGCCAGTAGTGTGCAGTGTTTGATTTACACCCTCCCCAAATTTAGAAGAGCTGCTTTTACCTTCTCCTGATTAGCCCAGACTCTGATTTCCTCATCAAGCCTCACTTACGCTTTCAGGATTAAACAGCGTAATTAGTCCCTGTCTCTTTCCACCATTTGTTTTTAAGACCACCCAGTTGACTCCCAGGTGTCAGGACCCTCTGGTGCTCATTTGTTTCCCAAAAGAAAGTGAGAAAGGAACTGGAACAGAGAGAGGCTTCAGCATAAATATATATATAAAGCAGAGGGAGGAAAGAAAAGAAAAAGATGATCTTTGATAAGCTATTTGTATCAAAATCATACAACATGCAATATGAGTTTTATAGACTACAGAAACCTCCCCTAACATATATACCCCACAAAGCAGCAGGGCATTCTATCCCAAAAGACCTCAGTGTTGATAATAGGGGAGTCCATATGTGACAGTGAGCTCCAGCCTCGTTTCACTGAGCCTTTTAAAATATCTCTTATTCATATTATCATGGTTTGAGGCAGCCCCTGCATCAGACAATAATTTTATGCCTTACAATCCTACACAACCAGAACTGAAACTTTTGCTTGTGTGTGTGGTTCTCCTGGTTTCCCTAACCTTTGCTACCACCATCATTTTAAAAATTAAGGTAAACTAAGGAGTAGTAAGCGTACATCTGAATTTTGCATTTACAGTGCCTTTCAGTCAAGAACCTAAAAGCACTCTGTAAATCTTAATCCCTCTTGCACAGCAGTAAAGGGAGAGAAGAGATTTAAATACAACTAATTGGAAGGGTATTTTCTGGCAGTTGATGATCATGGGAGTTGAGGGATTGAGATGTATAAAGGGCCCTTTCCCCAGCAATTAATGATCAGCTAGGGTATGCCTGACATGGAGGTAATGACTGTTATAAACAAGAAAATAAGTACGTTCTGCTGAAATGTAGTTATGTCATGGATCTGGCATTCTGTGTACATTATAAGGCTCTTACTAGTAAATGACCAGTTAACAAATCAGAAAAACTGTACATTTAATTCTTGGTAGTCATATTATATTTAACTGTGTTCTTTCATATAGGAGTCTGGTGGGAGGAAATGGTTTTTACTTTATAGTGAGATGTGTACTAATGAAGGGGGAACTTTATACTGGTCTACAGTCAAGCTGGAAATTGAGATAGCCAGTAGCTTTGTAAATTGCATGAAGGAATGATGTAATACAGTGGTTTTCAACCTGTGGTCCATGTACCCCCAAGGGTCTGCAGGCTATGTCTAAGGAATGCACGAAAGGTTGTCATTGTGATAGAACAGTGGTTTTCAAACTATGTCACATTTCCAAAGTGGTCTGCATCTCCATTTGAAATTTTTAGGGGTCTGCAAATGAAAAAAGGTTGAATAGAAGAGGGAAGGATGTAGATAGTGTATTTTATCAACTGAAGAAAGTGAATTGTATACATTGAGATGAAGGGGGTTGGACTAGATGACCTCCTGAGGTCCCTTCCAACCCTGATACTCTATGATTCGAGCTGAGAATTGAGTTGCAGTTCAAGTAGACATGCCTATGCTAGCTCTGCCTGAGCTAGTGCTATGGGCAGTGGGTGAACCCCCACTTTGGGGAGACTAGCCCACTGGCTGCACCCCCTTCTGCCTGAGGCCCTGCCCCCCTCCGAGTCCCGAACACACACACACCCCATAACAGGAGGAGCCCTAAGGCCCTCTCCCCGTGACTGGAGGAGCCCCAGCCACACCTGGCCATCCCCGAGCACCAGTCTGGAGTTGAGCCACCACCACATGCCCCAGCCATGCTGAGCTGGGCCGAGCCGAGCCATCGACCATGTCGGGTGGCATCGCCGAGGTGAGCCACCGGACCCCCACCTGGCCAGCCCCAGCACATGGCTGAGCCACCTCGCTCCCCCACCACACCCTCCCACCCACTGCTGGCTTGTCGCATTCCCTCCTCACTCCCCCACTCCCGAGGACAAGGGACACAGTGAGCTGTGGCAGGCGGGCAGCAGCAGACGGTGGGGGTCTCAGGAAAGGGGCAGGGCCACCACGGCCCAGGTGTTAGCCTTCCCTGGCCCATTATACCTGCCACCCATGGCTAGAGCCTAAAAATAGCTGCGTGTCTGTGAAAGCACAGATGACCGCCTGGGCTAGCTGCTCCGAGTACAACCCTGCCTGACCCCTGGGTACATGGTCGGGTGGATAGCCGGAGCCACTGTGGGCACACTGCTATTTTTAGGTGCTAGTCTAAGAAGAGCTGGCATGGGTACATCTACACAAACTGGGAATCAACTCCCTGCTCAAATGTAGATGGCCCTAGTACGAATGGAAAACTTGAGGAGACTGGGGAAAGAGAGACTAATAAACTGTAAAGCTATTTAAGTTTAGAGTTGAAAATTCTGAAAATAGGAAGTATGTTCATGATTTGTAAATAACTATAGTCTTGGTCGCTGTTTGACACTGTAGTTATCTAACCATCTTGTACACAATATACACTATGCTGCTGCTTTTACAGATAAACTAAACTGAAGCATGGGCTATGTAGGCTCATTAATTATAGCATAATGTTAGTAATACCAGAGCTGCGGGTCTGAACTCCATGCTTGCCATGTGCTGATAACATTGGGCCCATGGTGACAGGTGTGCTCAAAATAGCATGAAGATATTCAGAGATGCTGAAGAACAGACCCCAAGAATTTATCATACACTATAACAATTTTATTTTGTGTAGTGACTTCTTCTTCTCATGTCTTTGTCACAAACTAGATGTTTTTCCAAAACCGTGTACAAGTGATGGCTCTTTCCATTGCAGCTGCGAGGTCCTTCTTCGTACAGGTCTCCCCAAGGAGTAGGCAAATGAGCAGGTGCTTCATTATCAGCGCTTCACTGCACTCACATATATGTGTAGTGGTGGGTTTTTTTTGTGTCTTTTTTTAATTCAACAGTAACGTGGTCTGGGATACAATATGTACAAGTCAAGTGTAGTGACTTACACATATTGTATCCCAGACCACATTACTGTTGAACTAAAAAAAAAAAATAGCAGCAGAGTGAGAGAGAAACAGTAAGGGCAAAGAAAGGCAAGATACTTATGTCTTCAGCTGAAACTTGAACTGAGATGAAGAGTTAAGACAGAGAGATCATGAAAGCTGTTCATGCCAACAGGAGCTGCTCTTGGATGAATGCTCTAGTGAGACTCTTCCTCCAAGAGGCAAATATGCAGCCAGTGGTAGACAAGCAGAGAGAACAGGTAGGAGAATAACATTTCTTTAGGAGAGGTAAGCTGCAGTAAATCCATAGAAGGTTTTTAAAGACAAAAACTAAGAGCCTGATTGAGCTGCCTTTACTCTGCAAAATTCCTGTTAGCTTCCAGTGGGAGGCCATCTGATCATGATGGCTCTGGTGGCTTCTTCCTTCCCCTTTTTCAGTTGTACTTTTAGTAACCTAGGTATTCTAAATTCTGAAACACCTTTGTTGCACAAAGAGAAAAGTCTGTCTCTGTATTCATGGAAGTAATGGATTCCATCTTTTTCCTTGAGCCTAGAAAATTCTTCACTCCTGCCCTTTTGTATTTTTAACCTGCTGGGCTCAAATTGCAAGAGATGTACTGCATGTGTGCCTCCTATGCGGAAGGTGGAAATCCAGGCTGCCTGTCTGACTGCAGCAAAGAAATGAAGGGTTGGATCCTGCCTATGCCCCCATTCAGGGTGGGGGCTGATTATCCTACAGCATGTCACCTATAGAGCGGGTTGACTGGTGAATATTTTATGCAGAAAAGAAAGTTTTTGGGTGTGTGTGTGGAAGATATATTAACTTTTGAACTTGCGGTGAGGGGGGCATGCTGCCATTGTCATTGAGGTACAGCATTGAAAGCAGGAGCAGAGATATGAGGGAAATCATGCAAAGGGTGATTATTTTTGCCACCTGCCTTTCTATATCCCGCCAAGTTAAAAGGTAAAGGAAAAGATACTGGACACTAGGAACAGAATATCAAGGTTGTAGTTCCATCTGCAAGTGGCATAGCTGGGGAATGGGGAAAACTGATTATCAGGATTTATTTAATTTGGAAACATAGGAGCTGCCATTTTGGATCAGACTGATGTCTCGTCTAGTCCTGTAGCCTGTGTGTGGCCATATAGATTCATCAGAGGGGGACACAAGAAACCCTATGGTGAAAAGTATGGAGTTACTTGTCTGTAGGGGAAACTTCTTCCTGATTCCTGGCAGTTAGTGGTTGGCTTTCTAACTCCATGAACCTTGTAGACATATATGCTGTACAGTTTTATCCTGTTGTTTGCAGTGTTGCCTGGATCTTCTTTCGGAGTGGTTACAGTTAATTTAGAACCCATTATTATGTATATGAGTACTTTATCTTCATTGAATCTCATCTGTCAGTGTTGTATTTACCTAGCATTGGTCGGTTGTTTTGTAATTCCTCAGTCTTCTCCCGTCTTGAATAACCAAAATAATGTTGTCATCCCAAAACTTTGCCATTTTATTCTACACCCTTTATGGCGAGTTGGTAGGCTCTGTATGGTTAAGGCTGTAACTCAGTTTTTATTGCAAGCCTGGTTTTTGGCTTCTGAACTAAAAGTTCACACTAAGTATTGCCTTTAGAAGTAATATGTGAGGTCTGTGCGTAAGTTAGAATTTATTCCTCTACATAAGGGTTTTTCAAACAGGGGTCACTGCTTGTGCAGGGAAAGGCCCTGGCGGGCCGAGGGACGTATTGGCCGCCGCTTCCAGCAACTCTCATTGGCTCAGAGCAGCGATCCGCGGCCAGTGGGAGCCGCAATCGGCTGGACCTGCGGACGGGGCAGGTAAACACACCGGCTCGGCCCGCCAGTGGCTTTCCCTACAGAAGAGGGCAACCCCTGTTTGAGAAACCCTGCTCTACATCTGAAGTGGACAATGGATTCCTGATTTGTCACTTTAAAAGTAGAGGTACTTACTGGAGTTCAAAAAGTTCTTTTTTGTCACTTTGTAATGTGATACAGCATGGCCAGAGGGCAGCAGGAGAGTGTTAGCAGGGAGCCTTATTCCCTGCAAGGGGTGGAAGGTTTGCTATAGATTAACTAGAGCACCTGAAGCCAATTAGAATAACAGCAGTGAGTCACATGATATAAACCCCTGCTTCAGGTCAGACAGGGTGGGTTGTTGGAGCAGGAAGGTTTGGCTGGAGCAGAGAACAGTTTGAAGGAATTGGAACAGAGAACAGGTTGAAGAGAAGCAGAGGAAAGTTTGGAGGAGTGCTGCGGTGGGCTAAGAAGTCCAAGACCCTAGGTAAAGGGGCACCTGGCTTGTGCAGAGGGAGGGCAGGAAGCCCCCCACAAGCTGAAGGGCAGGAGAGGGAAGTAGCCCAGGGGAAGGAACCACCAGTTCAAGTGGTTCACCACTATCCTCAGGGCCCCTGGGCTGGGACCTGGAGTAGAGGGCGGGCCCAGGTCCCTGCCTCTCCACTCCCCTCCTCAAAGACACTAGTGGGACAATTAATATTCCGATTCAGGGGCAAGAAATGGTGCCCTGAACCCCCCCTTAAGAAGAGAAAGCGTGAGACCCATCATAATAGTGCCAGCAATTTGCCACAGTAATAAAAAAGAAAGGACAAGAAAGAAAAATATTGGCCTGACCTATTGGACTAATCTAGTTGATATTTAACGCACAGGACCAAAGTTTAAAGTAAGTCCTATTATCTAAAGTTAACATTTTAAATAGTAATGGTCAAATGAATTGGCTTGCTTTCTGATGTTTGATTCATTTAATAAAATTGAACTTAATTTTTAAATTCTTGTCTTAAATTTTTTTTACAGAACTGTGTTTGTCACTTGCGTAAATCTTTGATCTGAAATTTCTAGCTTTCAAATATTTTGATCATGCCAGCATTTTTCAGTACTTTTAACATATTATAGCTACTTGCAGCTTAATGAAGTGATACCCACTATTAACCTCCTTCACCATTTAGTCCTATACTTTGTTTTCATAGAGTCATAGACTTTAAGGTCAGAAGGGACCATTATGATCATCTAGTCTGACCTCCTGCACAACGCAGGCCACAGAATCTCACCCACCCACTCCTGTATCAAACCCCTAACCTATGTCTGAGCCATTGAAGTCCTCAAATCATGGTTTAAAGACTTCAAGGTGCAGATAATCTTTCAGCAAGTGACCCATGCCCCACACTGCAGAGGAAGGCAAAAAAAAACCCCAGGGCCTCTGCCAATCTGCCCTGGAGGAAAATTCCTTCTCGACCCCAAATATTGCGATCAGATAAACCCTGAGCATGTGGGCAAGACTCACCAGCCAGACACCCAGGAAAGAATTCTCTATAGTAACTCAGATCCCACCCCATCTAACAACACATCACAGGCCACTGGGCATATTTACCGTTAATAATCAACGATCAATTAATTGCCAAAATTAGGCTATCCCATCATACCATCCCCTCCATAAACTTATCAAGCTTAGTCTTGAAGCCAGATATGTCTTTTGACCCCACTACTCCCCTTGGAAGGCTGTTAGAGAACTTTACTCCTCTAATGGTTAGAAACCTTTGTCTAATTTCAAGTCTAAACTTCCTGATGGCCAGTTTATATCCATTTGTTCTTGTGTCCACATCGGTACTGAACTTAGATAATTCCTCCCGCTCGACCAGTTTCTGAGCCATGATTAAGTTTTACCTCTTGCCCTGTGATTGCTTTGTTTTTTAATATCAAAGTGTTTATGGAAAAACAAAAAAATATTTCTCTAATGTTCTCTAACAGCTTTTGAGACACAATGTTTGTACACAGAAGTCATGTTTGCCCCAATTTTATTGTGTGAACATGTTTGTTTTATAGCTCTGTTTTTAGTTGTTTCAACCAATTTTCCTAAATTAAGGTTCTCTGGGCAGTGAATCCCAGGATGTTCACCCCTTAGTGCTCTTCTAAAGATAACTACAGTTTTTCCTCTCCAATATAGTAGCTGATTTTTGTCATACAGCACAACACATACTTTTGGTAGCAGCTTTGACATGCTGTTCTTCCATGTTGAATGTTGTCGATGTCAACTTACACTTAGAATATATTTACAAAGAAAAGGTCTAAACATTTTTTTTTTTTAATAAAAGGTCAGGACTCAACCAGAACTTCCATGTATACCAATTCCAGAGAACGCTGAAAGAATTCAGAGTGGTAGCCGTGTTAGTCTGCATCGGATTAAAAGAATTCTCAGCAATTCAAAAACATGCATCGAATACCTTTAAAAATAACTTTGCCAACCTTTCAAATAAAATACTCAAAGGGTACATTCTTTGTTGAAGATGACTGGATAAAATTAGAGTTTCTAGGCCAGGTGTAATTGAGATTGTTTTAAAAAGGTAGGACAGCTTTACAAAGGTAAAATGGATTTTTTTTTTTAAAGTGGCATGTTACAAATGCCATTTAAGAACCACTGTTGGTGGAAATTCAGGTTTTGTATTAAAAGAACCAACAAAGCAAAATTAGGTTTAACAAAATAAATGTATATTGCTTAATTTTGAGAGGTTTTGTTGTTCAAACATTCTGCTCTGATATTTAAAGTATAAACATTGAAGTATTATGATATTGTATTTGAACTTGAAAACAAGACTGACTAAATAAAGAGACTGACCCATCTAGTTTCGTTGTCCAGGATGATGGTGGTGATAAAATCTAAACATTAAAACTGGAGATATTTGCTGAGGTTTTTATACTCTTTCATCAACATGGTAAAACTACCGTTAGTGTTTTTTAAAAAAGTTGCTTTCTCTCAGAAAGCTACCTGTATTTTTTTGCCATGAGTGCTGTGTGTATTATATCACTGTAACAATACACTATAGAACTATTAATTTTACCTTAAAGGGGGGACTGCGTACATATTCTAACTAATCAGTTGTCACACTCCTGGTCAATATTGGTAAGCAACTTCTTTTCTTTGCCTGTTGTTAGAAGTAACTGCTGTAAACTATTGCTGACTTCCCCCCAGTTCCATAAATACAGTGAAAACTAACTTGGTGACTGTTTTCTGTTCCCTTTTTTGAGTCATACTTATTGGGGAACTGAATTTTGTAGTGAAGTGTCATGTGTTTCTGCCTTTCAAACTACTAACATTTCTGTGCATCCAAATACATCATTCAGGTGTTTGTTTAAATTTGATTTTCAGGGTTGGGGAAGGGAGGGCAGTTTTCTATGTAATATTTTTTTATTCATGTAGTTTTCAATGTAAAATTCCTCTAGGTTGCCCTATTGAGTTGATGTGGGGACAATTCATTCATCTGTAACACTGCAGTCACTGAGGACTGGAATTAATATAAATCTTATTTAAAATTATTAAATACCACATGAGGTTATTGTCTGGTGTTATATATACCTTAAGTGGTGGTTATGTAGATTACCATGGTTAGGCAGTGACCTTGAGGTCACTGATTTCTTGAGGTACCAACTTGGGTAGAAGGTGTCAGGCACAGAGCAGACTGCAATTCCTACCTCACAGGAGGCATGTTAAGGTTAAGGGCACGAGGAGTCAAATTACCTGAAAGGTACCAGGCAGGGTTACCAGTTTGTTCTTTAAAAAGTATCTTTCAATTTTTATTTCCTTCAGTGGCAACAGCTTTTATTTGGATTTATCCAAAGTTGCACCAGTTTTTAATAGATAATTTTAATTTTTAGTTAGCAATCTGGCCTTTATAATGTATAATACCACAAAAAAAGCAGAGGCTAAAATCTGGGTCAATGATGCACTGCAAACACTTCCGATTTGAACAAAACTTCTAGGTGGTTTGTGTTTTTTTTTACTATCTCAGAGGGTAAATCCATGTAATATTTAGTTGGGAAAGTTCACTTGAAAAGGTATTTTTTGAGAAACTTAAACTCACTGGAAGCGAGATCTCAATCATAATTTGCACACCCAATTTGATTTATATAGAAGCACCCAGGCACGTGAACGGAATACAAATCTCTCTTTGTAGTCATCAAATAGACACTCCACTCCTTTGTACTATGAGAGGGACTGATGAGAAATATGTGCATTATGTTATGCCTGATCGCAGATTGACTAGCATAGTCTGAAAAGAGGCTGTGGATGGTGAGAGCAAGATCAGCCTAATTGCTCTCCCTGCATCAGCAGCATCTATAGAGCATCCTGGGAATTGCTTGCCCTACGATCTGAGCAGCTGGTCACATGAGTCTGAATTTTCAGTTCAGTTCATTAGTCAGCCATTTTGGTCAACACCCTGCTTGCTGCGCACAACCAATCCTATTATCACTCTGTGTCCTGGCTTCTCTGGGGGAGAAAGAGACTAGTAGTAATTCTAGCAATTCTGGATAGCTATTCCTATAGACTTATATTATTTTGGTTTTTCTTTTCTTAATTTTGGCAACGAGAAAAGGAAGCTTTTTCTTTTATGCAGTGACCAGGTTTTCTGTGGTTGCTTAGGATTAATAGCATCTAGCACAGCTGAAGAAAAAGATAGTTGGGGAAGAGAAAAGAGGAGGAGACTGAAGAGGAGCATCATTTATACCTTGCTGTATATATGAAAAAGCTTTTGCAGTTTGTGTGATTTGAGCATATTTGTTTCTACACAGCAAGGTATTTCTTCTTATTTCCTCAGAAGGCTTTTCCTTTTAGTTCTTTTTTGTTGTGCCAGCTGAGTCATCATGTCTGCCTTGACGCCTCAAAGCGATATGCCAACCCCCACTACAGACAAGATCACGCAGGCTGCCATGGAGACCATCTATCTTTGCAAATTCCGAGTGTCTATGGATGGAGAATGGCTCTGCCTGCGCGAGCTGGATGACATCTCACTTACCCCCGACCCAGAACCTACCCATGAAGGTATGGTCCAGTTCTCTACCTTGGGAGCCCTGCAGCCATCTCATTGTTACAACTACAGAGTGTATGTGTATGGTGGGGGGGGGGGCTTCACCATTCAAGGGCTTGCATAATCTGGAAAACATGACCAAAATTGTATTTGCCTTAGCCAACAATTTTTATAGATAAAATTCTGACAAGATTTTGAAATATCTTTTAAAATCAGACTTCTTTCTAGAGAGTCATTGTTGTGGTGGTGTTGGGTTTTTTAATTTAGAAGCCCAAAATTGCATCATAAGAGATGAGGATCTATATTGTCATATCTGCACATAAAAGAAAATAACCTTAGTATTTTTGTTAATGATGCATTTTATCTTGATGTCCGTATTTAAACATTGATTATTAGATATTTGCGGACGTCTTGTAAATAGGCAGAGTTAAAAAATGGAGCACATCAACAACATTCTGATTAATATGTGATATGAGGAGAATTTTGACAAGCCACAAGGAATTGAGCAATTATGGCTCATATCATGTGATGATACTATGAGGAATCTTGTGCCATTATTTAAGATTGCTTTGAAGCCTGCAATATGGATACATAAAACACATTTCTGCCTTTAATTTTTTAAGGGAACTAATGATTATTTGTGCTCTAGCTGTGATGAAAGCTATTTAATGTACAGGCCAGGTATAGTGAACTTGGGAAACAGAAAGAACCAACGTAAAGCTTTGCAAGAATAAAAAAGAAACCAAAACCCCCACACATTCTCTTCCAAAAAATAATAATGGTAAATAATGCGTGGAAGCATTTTACTCTGTTTACTTGTGATCCAGTAGTCACTTAGTACTGAATCCTGCGAAGTGCTGAATTCCTATTGAAATGACTGACACCAATTGGCATATACCTTTCAGTATTAGGCCCCCTATTCAGTAACTATCATGATGTAAATCCATGCCAAGCCACTTGACATTGCCATTGTCAAATAGTAACATCATCTTTCTTTGATATTTTGCTAGATGGGATTTCTTTTGTGTGGAATAAGATTCTCCCTGGTTAAAAAAAATAATTTAAACTTCACCTGTCAGACGATTTCAGGGATAGAAATCTATTAGCTCAGATTTACTCACAAAGGCAAAGTAATTCAGACTGACAGCAGTAAGAGGCTTCAAAATAAGAGGCTGAAACTCCATCTTAAGTGTGTCCCACTGTGCTTAGGTGCTGCAGCATGCACGTTTGAGATTCCTACAGTATCTGAAGTAATACAAACAATGGGAGATGTAAGAATGAACAGATGTACTTGACTTCGAATTTCGTTACTATTGAGTCTCTGTATGTTAGCCTTAACCTTACTTTAATATTCTTTGAATTTGTTTCATTTTTTTCTTACGGTACTTGCTTTTCATAAACGTTCTTTGGAGTAGTGGGGGTTGGTGTGATTAAAATATCGCTACCCTTTTGAGCTGTTACAGTACATTATCTTGAGGTTGTTTTGGAAAACTTTGGGTATTTCTAATAGTGGAGATGGGGAAACAGGAGGTGGTTGTGGCTTTGGAAAACCTATTCAATCAGATCTTGATTCTGTAAACTATGGGTTGTTTAGATCCAGGTCTCACTGCATATAAACCCCAAAGTTAATGATGGAGTAGAATTTGAATTATTTCAGTTTTGGCCCTCTTCTGCTTAACGAATTTCATATTAACTCAATAGTACCATTCACAGAAGATGTTGAAAATATATCCTACTTACCTAATATGATTGTGTACCAGTTCAAATCATGTAAATATCTCTAAAGACAACTTTAAGCATTACTACTAAAAGAAAAATCTTCTACCAAAGTAATTACTTTGCATGCACAGTAAGTAATTTAGTTTCTAGATCTAGTTGTTATGATAGCTATCTTTTAAACATCAGAAGCTATTAGAAAATATCGTGGAACATTCCACAGACACATTTGATTTTTAAAAATAGTTTTTGAGATATGAATTAATATATCATAAAACTGGCATTATGTAGATGTTTATATCTCTTTGATTTAAAAAGGCTAGTTTACTTGTTGGGGGATGGACACTTTGTGTCTGAGCTATCCTGTCTTACTACAAATAAAGGTAGATAGTAAATCCCACCCTGGTCCAGATACTTTAGGCTTGGCACCCTAGAACCAGGGATGGGCTTCTATCCTGGCACCAGACTGCTTCTCCAAGGCCATTTTAGCTCTCTCCTTGCATCCCTTCATTGGCTCCCTCTTATCTATTGCATCAAACATAAGCTACTTGTCTTCACTTACAAGGCCCTTTGCACCCTATCCCGACCCTGCCCATCATCTCTCATTTACTATTGAAAGGTTGCCCTCTGCCTCCCAAGGATGCCAGCCTCCCTCGCTCACTTGTTAAATATTCAAACAAGCACCTTTGTGGTTTTTCCATTCTGCCCCTCACACTTGGGAGGAGCTCCCCATAAACATCCACAAACTACCTCATTATCCTCTGTCAAGGCTAATCCCCATTCTGTCACTTTGAGTACAGAATGTGGGGGACGGGAAGGATTCTAAAAATTAATACTTGCCACTCCAGGCTTCAATTAAACTCCCAAGGTTACAGCTTTTCTCTGACCTTGGCTTGGTAAACCCTGCCACCACCCAAATGCAAAAATAACCTCTTGGACCCAGGAGGGAACACCTGGGAATTCCTCCCTGTGGGGTATCCTCCAGCCCTTTTGCCCACCCAACCCCTGACGGGGAAGAGCTGAGAAAGAAAACAAAGGAAATTAGCTGTGCTATCAGCTAATCAAACAACATGCACAAACATGTTAAGACACCAAAAATCCAATCTTGTTCTTAAAGGTAAATTTTATTAAAAACAAAAAGGAAAAAAATACATCTGGAATTTAGGCTTTTGCTAGATTTTAGAAGAGCAATTCCAAAAATTAAGCACCCAAACTAGCTTTCTTGGGGGCTCAGATTAAAGGTTACAAGCAAACAAAAGCATCAGGGGTTAGAACAGAGCCACAAGCCAAAATAAGAAATAAACCTGATTGTATCTGTCTAAACATTCCCTACCCAAATAATTTCTTCTAGGTATGGAAGATACTTTTTCATACCTGGTTCAAACCTTACACAGCATTGCTGCTTATAGCATTGCTGCTCCATGTCCCTGCAGCCCAGAGAACAACAGACAAAGGGAAAGTTTCTTCCCAATTTTTAAAAGTTCTAGCCTTCCCTTTGGTTCTTTTGGTCAGGTGCTCACTTTTTTTTTTAACCCGGGGGACTTTTTACTTGCTTTACTTGTAAAGGGTTAGAGAACAGAGAGTAGTTATTAATGGTTCCCAGTCCTGCTGGAAAGGTATAACAAGTGGGGTTTCACAGGGGTCTGTTTTGGGACCGGCTCTGTTCAATATCTTCATCAACGACTTAGATATTGGCATAGAAAGTATGCTTATTAAGTTTGCAGATGATATCAAACTGGGCGGGATTGCAACTGCTTTGGAGGACAGGGTCATAATTCAAAATGATCTGGACAAATTGGAGAAATGGTCTGAGGTAAACAGGATGAAGTTTAACAAAGACAAATGCAAAGTGCTCCACTTAGGAAGGAAAAATCAGTTTCACACATACAGAATGGGAAGAGACTGTCTAGGAAGGAGTACGGCAGAAAGGGATCTAGGGGTTATAGTGGCCCACAAGCTAAATATGAGTCAACAGTGTGATGCTGTTGCAAAAAAAGCAAACGTGATTCTGGGATGCATTAACAGGTGTGTTGTGAGCAAGACACGAGAAGTCATTCTTCCACTCTACTCTGCACTGGTTAGGCCTCAACTGGAGTATTGTGTCCAGTTCTGGGCACCGCATTTCAAGAAAGATGTGGAGAAACTGGAGAGGGTCCAGAGAAGCGCAACAAGAATGATTAAAGGTCTTGAGAACATGACCTATGAAGGAAAGCTGAAAGAATTGGGTTTGTTTAGTTTGGAAAAGAGAAGACTGAGAGGCGACATGATAGCAGTTTTCAGGTATCTAAAAGGGTGTCATGAGGAGGAGGGAGAAAACTTGTTCACCTTAGCTTCTAAGGATAGAACAAGAAGCAATGGGCTTAAACTGCAGCAAGGGAGGTTTAGGTTGGACATTAGGAAAAAGTTCCTAACTGTCAGGATGGTTAAACACTGGAGTAAATTGCCTAGGGAGGCTGTGGAATCTCCATCTCTGGAGATACTTAAGAGTAGGTTAGATAAATGTTTATCAGGGATGGTCTAGACAATATTTGGTCCTGCCATGAGGGCAGGGGACTGGACTCGATGACCTCTCGAGGTCCCTTCCAGTCCTAGAATCTATGAATAAAACAGCTACCAAGAGGGATTTTACAACTAACTGTCTGGTTGGGTGTCCATTAAAGGGAGATATCCCCCTCCCCCCTTAATTTATCACATCCTCCTTCAAATCCCTCCTTTAAACTTTCCTTTGCTGTGATGGCGGCAACAAACTTGACAACGACTAGGTGGCTGGTGTGCTGAAAACACAATCTCTGTTTCCTATACCTGGACCCATTGGAATCATCTGTTGTCTCTTGTCTTCTACTTAGTCCCTGTCCCAAAGAGCTTAGTCTTTTTGTTCTGTTTGTACGGTGCCTTGCAGAATGCAGTCCTAGTCCATGGCTGGGGCTCGTAGGTACTCGGATGGCATAAGAAGTAAGTTCCTCCTCCACATTGACGGTCTCCACATGTCACAGATGATGACAAACTAGTGGGAGTGGAAATAAGAAACAGGAAGGAGTGTTGTGCTTGCTTATAAAGAAAGAGAAGCTAGGGAATGAAAAGTGTTAATTTTCAATGAAAGAGTAAAAAAGGACAAATGAAAGGAGGATGGAGAAGTAGAGAGAATGACGGACACAGTAAGAGGAAAACTCAGTGAAGAGAGCTTTTTGTTTAGTGTATTTTGATTTATTATTTATGTAGACTATACCAATATTTTATTGCCCTCATCTAACTTCCTGTGAGGGTCTGCTGCTGGACCCCATTGGGGGCTTTAGTGGTTTCCAGATTCTCCTCTTTTGGGCTCTGAATTTTCTCAGTAGGTGGGTCCTAGAGCATCTTAATTTTCAAACTTACCTGTGTGTGACTGGCTACAATATGATGTAAATTCCTTTTAGAAAGCTGCTGCTTTCTTTTAGTTACTCTGAAGCTGAGACACCAGGATTTCTGGTAAACCAGCAAGTTACAAAAATATTACATCAATATTTTTTTCCAGTGGTCCAGAGAAGCAATGTAGGTTCATTTTGTTGTCATTTTTCTGTTGACTCCTTACTGCAAGTTTAATTAGAAAATGTGTATTAAACATAAAGTAGGCAACTGAAGGAAATTATCAGTTATTCTGATTTTGTATGTCCCACCAAAACATTGCATATTGGTAATTTGTCAGATAAATATCAGAGTTTAAAAGCAACCCTAAATATCATGTGAATACACAGGATGTTCAGGCTTTTTTAGCTAGATGGAGAATGTGTGTAAAACTAGAACCTTTGTGGATGTAATATTAATTTCTCAAACAGAATGAGGCTCAGCATGGTGGGTGCTCACTATTTATGAAGAGAGAGTCCTGAAGAGGGGAATGACAGAAGACGCTGGATTACATTAGAATTCCCTTAAGAAACCTAGTTTCAAATTGATTTTGTGGTTTTGAGGTGGAGGGGCAAGAAAGGAGCTAATATTTCAGTAATATAAGGACATAGTGGTAATTCAGTAGCTTCAGCATTGAATTCAATTGCATTCAGTTGCTCAGGCATTGATATTTAAAAAACAACAAAAACCCCTAAACAAAACCACCCTTTCATGCAGTCATATTAGTTTCTATAATAGCCAAGGGCCTATTTCTGCTCCCACTTAAGACAAAGACAAAACCGTTTGGGCCAGATTCTGATCTCATTTACACAAGTATAAATCTGGAGTAACTCCATTTGCTTCAGTAGAATTACCCTGGATTTTGCTGGTGTAACTGAGAGCAGAATCTGTCTCATTGACTTAAATGAGAGTAGGATCATGCTTCAGGTTAAAATTAGCACAACTCTTTTTAGCCTCTAGAAATAATTTCTGTCTTAAACATTGTATGCAACTAAAACAAAACAAAACAAAATCCACCCACTGACCCTCAAAAGAACAAAATTATAAATAAAAACATTTAATTTCCTGTTTTTCCAATTTCTGGAGTTATTGGTGGTGGTTAAATTGGTGACCTCGAAAGGCCATAATTTTATCTAGATGCAAAGAATAAAATTAGTTTTAGCCATTGTCGTTTTTTATTTTGGCAGAACAGTAGTAGGTCACTGAAAAATTGGAATATGCTTTTTGTTAAGCAAATACACAAAATAATAGATGCAGCTAGAGGTTTTTTGCTGTTTTGTTTTCAATACAGTCAATCTTTTTATGGGTTAAAAAGTTGAAATCACTTGATTTTTTTAATGACTAATGTAAAAATGTGCATGTGAACGGATATTATTCAAATGGAATTGAGAGTTGAGCTTTTGTGGATAATTGTAAAGTGCAAAATAGTCATGAATTTTCATAAGGATAGCTGAAGATGAGTGCATCTGAGGTGGAGTGAAAGTTCTGTTGAGTTTCTCCCCTCTTCCTTGAAAGACATGGCTTCACTTTAGCTGGATTTTCACATTAGGTTAATAATTTTAGTACTGATGGGATCAGTTTGTAGTTGAGAGCATGAGCAGTATGCATCACAGCCTTGTTATGAGACTTATTTGGTATGAGGAAGAATTTATTGTATCAAATACACTACTTCACTTATTTTTAAAACGCTATATTTAGTTATATTATAGTGACTCAATTTCATGGTAAAAGGGTACATCTTTCATGTTAATCTAATTTTTGGCAGTTTAACATCAAATCGGGTTGAATCTTTTTCTTGTTTTTGGCCAGGAGTTTTAAAAGTTATTAATGCATTTTTATATGAAGAAGAATTTATGTAGATAGTTCAAAAATAAACGCTTTATTTAAACGTCACCATATTACTTCATTAACATAGTGCACCATGTATTGAGCCACCTTTTTAAACTGAAAATTGTTTTTCTGTAGTGTCTTTACTGGTGTTCTTCCATCTTTTTAAATTCAAAATAAAACAGTATCTGTTGCTTACTTTATCATTACAGAATCTTCAAATCCTTCCCAAGTAGCATGAAAGGATGGGAGTTGCCTTACCAAGTGTAATGTCAGTCTAACGAGACAACTGTCTGAAATGGGCTACTCTCATTACCACTTCAAATGTTTTTTTTTTCTCCCTTGGTATGCTGCTGTTAATTGATTTGTTTCGTTAGATTGACATTACACTTGGTAAGGCAACTCCCATCCTTTCATGTATTTATACCTGCTCCTGTATTTTCCACACCATGCATCTGATGAAGTGGGTTCTAGCCCATGAAAGCTTATGCCCAAATAAATTTGTTAGGGCTTGTCTACACTTACATTTTATAGTGCTCTAACTTGCTGGCTCAGCGGAGTGAAAAATCACCCCCTTGAGCACAGCAAGTCTGAGCACTTTAAAGCACTAGTGGAGACGGACTCCGAGCACTGGGAGCCGCGCTCCCAGTGCTCGGACCTAAGCCCCTTGTGCAGGTGGATTATCAGGAGCACTGGGAGAGCTCTCTTCCAGCGCTCGTGTGCAATCACACTCGCACTTCAAAGCACTGCCGCGGGAGCGTTCCCCTGGCAGCTCTTTGAAGTTTCTAGTGTAGACATACCCTTAGTCTCCAAGGTGCCACAATGGCTCCTTGTTTTTTTTTTTTCCCTTCTACTGTTACTCATACCTTCTTGTTAACTGTTTGAAATGAGCCACCCTGATTACCACTATAAAAGTGATAATAGCCCACTTCAATTGAATTGTCTCAACCCCCCCACTTGGTAAGGCAACTCCCATCTTTTCATCTACTGTCTATATACACCTGCTACTGTATTTTCCACTCCATAAGCTTATGGCCAAATACATTTATTAGTCTCTAAGGTGCCACAACTACTCCTCATCCTTTTTGTTAGGACAAAAAGGGGGGTTAGTGGGTTATAGATTGTTGTAATAAGCCATAAATCCAATGTTTTTATTAAGACCATGATTTTTAGCAAAGTTATGAATTTAAGCTCCCAGGCTCATCTTTTGAAAATGTTGTGCATTTTGAGGATGAAGACGATAGGTCAGATATAGAGTGATCACTTTGTGAGAAGTGTTCACCCACAGGTGATACTGTGTTTTTTGTCTGTCATAATTTTCCTGTGTGAGCTCATTCGAGAGTGTAGTGATTGTCTGGTTTCATCCATATAGTTGTTGTTGTTGGGGCATTTAATGCTCTGGCTGAAGTACACCACATGTTGTGATAGGCATGTGCAGGACCCATGGATCTTGAAAGGTATGTTGTGGTGGACGTTGATTGTTGTTGTTGTGGCAGAGTCTGATGACACTTTCCACATGGAGTGTCCTGGTCTGTGGGGAGCTTGCTTCTGATGATGAGATTGGAGAGTTGTTTGAAGGCCAGAAGAGGGGGTTCAGGAAAGCGTTATTTCAGGATGGGTTCCCCATCAAATGTGGGTTGTAGTTGTTTGATACCCCGAAAGGGTTCCAGTGTGGGGTAATAGGTTATAACTAGGGATGTGTGGTCAGAGGGGTTTTATTTCTGTATTGAAACAGATTCTCTCAGGATATTTGGGTTGCCTGTTCCATGATGCAGTCTACTTCTCTGGAGCATCCTTGTTTGGTGAAGGTAGCATTAAGGTGTGTATCCCAGACTTTGTCCGCAGACCTTATTGTGTGGTATCTGAGTGCCTGGCTGTAGATAAGATTTCTTGGTGCGTTTGGGATGGTTCCTGGATCTGTGAAGATAGGTGTGGTGATCCGTGGGTTTCTTGTATATAGTTGTCTGAAGGGTTCCATTGCTGAAGCTGATCGTGTTGTCCGGGAAGTTGATGCTAGTGTGGGAGTGTTCCAAAGAGAGTTGAAGTTGTAGTGGAAATCTATGAAGGAGTTTGTCATCTGTCTAGAGGATGAAAATAACATCAATGTATCTCAGGTATTTCACTGGTTTGATGGTGCATTTGTCCAGAAATTATAATGCAAAGTGGTCCATGAAGAGGCTGGCTATTGAGGAGCCATCCTCATATCCATGGCTGTTCCCATGGTTTGGACAAAATGTTTGTTGTTGTTTTTTGTAAAATTGTTGTGGGTGAGGATGAAATGGATGAGTTTGGTGTTATTTGGGGTGAATATTTAAGGGTTGTTAATTGTCTTGTAAATATTGGAGTCAGGCAGCTATGCTATCATTGTGAATGATGTTAGAGTATAGGCAAGTGACATCCTTGATGCTAAGGATGGTGTTCTGAGGGAGGCTCTTAATGTTGCAGAGTTTATGGAGGAAGTTGGTTGTGTCTTGGAATAAGCTGGCCCTTTGTGTCATCTGTGGTTTAAGGATGGTTTCCATAGGTCCTGATAGTCCTTCAGGAAGAGTGCTGTGGCCAGATAGGAAGTGTCTGCCTGGGTTCCCTTGTTTTTGTGTATTTTGGGAAGCACATATAAGGTCCCTGCGATGGGTTCATGGGGGATGAGTTTGTAGAGTTTCTCTTGGAAGCTCTACAAACTAGAATGTGAAGCAAGGAAGATGGTTTCAGAAGTCTCTGGAGAAAATGGTACAATGGCTAGGAAAGCAAAAATGGTTCTTTCAGAATAATGGCATGAGGAATAAGAAAAAGATGCCTGTGTTGCTGTGGTAGGAGGAAACCTCTGATAAGATTACACCAAGGTCAAATAATGTCAGCAAAAATGTAGCCACAGTGCTACAATGGGAACTGTACGTTCCCAGATCCAGGGGTTTGGCTGTGACAGATGTCTTGTTTCCTTTTGTACATTGCTACTTTTAACGTTTAGTTTAGTATTCAGATATTAGCTTGGTTGATGCAGTGATGTTTGCTTGGAAGGAGTTTTTGTAATTGACACTTTGTGGCCAACTTTATGATCTTTAAGGCATTTTTCCTTTTTGCCCTTAATATATGTGCAGGAAAGCTTTTGATGTTTGTTTGTGAAATTCTCAGTTTTGTTTATACAGTCTACCCTTTCTGGCCTGTTATGACATTTTTACTAGTGTTTTCGATTATGTAATTTCCCCCACTCTGTTTCCAATCTTTTCCTTTTGTTTTTTATGATTCCTTGCTGTGAAAATGTAACAGAACAGTTCACAGTTTATAATAAGCACAGATGTTGAATGGACAAATGTGAAATATTCATGGACAAATGTAAAGCAATTCAGACTTCCTTCATTTTTTTTTATTGCAAACAGGAAAATTAGGCCCACTTCTGAGAAAATTGCTTAGGGTTATAGTATCTGAGATTATTTTTATGTGGAGAAGGGACCGATTTGAGGCATAAGATACATTTATCTAGATAACAGAAATTAATAGTAGTTTCTTATTTTAATACAAAAATAGGTATTTTTTCAGTATTGTGTATAAGTTGAAATGAGAGGACAAGTTTCACTTGATGATGTGAAAGAAAACTTTTTAATTTTGCATAACTCTAATGCTGAGCAGTCTGGTAACTTCCATATTTCCACCCTGCATATGGCTGCAAAAAGGAAAGAAAAGGAACTGAATAACACCAAATCTCTTCTATTTTTTTCAAACCCTTTATTTTTCCAACCACTCTTAGTGTGAATTCTGGTTGAAATGCACCTAGACTTGTTGTCTTCTCCAGCTTAGTCCATAGATTCCCAGATAATTTTTGTCTGCAGTATTTCTTTAATCTTGTATACATTGATTATTGGTATTTTAAGTTAATGTTTCCAGGTCAAGCATTTCATAGTAGGTAACCACAAGCTGGCTTAAAGGCCCTCAGATTCACTTTTGCTTAAATCCCGCATCATGTTCATTTCATTTTCCAACATGATGGTGGGTGGTTTTTGGTTTGTCCTTTTTAAACATAGCATATCTTTCTGGTTCTCCGTAAGTGTGTATTAGGGTCATAATACATATGTACAAAATATTTATTTCCATTTAAAGCATGTTCAGAGGAATGAGTATCTGACATAACGTTTTAAGGCTGTGTAACACTTTTTTGGTGAATTTCCACGAGGACTCTGATTCCACAAATGCCAGAGCATTGTACTAAATTGTGGCAAGCCATTCTCTTACATCCGCATAACACAGTGTTAGAAAATACGGTGGGCCTGGGCAGGTGAGCCATGGAAAATAGAAAGCAATAGCAAATGATTGTGGAAGCCACAGAGCCCAATGCTGTAACATGTGGACTTAGTACAACAGTGGGAGCCTGGCTAAAGGTCCTGTCACAGTGTGCTGAGACCCCTTGATATCTTTGAGTAGGAACTCAAGCAGAGAATCGTTCTCCTGTGCCCTGCACAGGATAACGATTTTTAAAAACTACAATTTTGAAGTCTGCTTGATGTGAAATATATACGTATATACTCGTTCATTAGCCCTTTTGTTTATAAGCCGACCCCTCAAGATGGTTAGGTAAAAATAACAAAAACTGTATGACCCTTTCATAAGCTGACCCTATATTTCAGGGGTTGGCAAACTTTGGCTCCCGGACATCAGGGTAAGCCGCTGGCGGGTTGGGACGTTTTGTTTACTTGGAGCATCTGCAGGCATGGAGCCCCTCAGCTCCCTGTCGCTGCGGTTCACCGTTCTCAGCCAACGGGAGCTGAGAGAAATAGTGCCACTTCCCACAGCTCCCGTTGGCTGGGAACGGTGAACCGCAGCGACAGGGAGCTGAGGGGCTCCATGCCTGCAGATGCTCCAAGTAAACAAAACGACAATGTATTAATATTCAAATCAGTGATTCCATAGAGTTTAAAATCGTCAAATTTTGGTGTAGATCCATTTATAAGCTGACCCCCGCTCTTTGATGCGTCACATTTTTACCAAAAATATTCAGCTTACGAATGAGTATATATGGTAGGTATTTGTGTGCGAGAGAGTGCTATAGGATTTTACTCTGCTTTTTATGCGGGGGTATATATGGGATATTTAACTGAAGAAACTTAAAGGAATACCTGTCCTGGGCTTTATGCCCTGTTGCTGTCCATTTTCTCCCATCAATCAGAAAAACATGTAAATCAAAGCAGATATTTCATTTAACTCTGGTTCTTCCCACTATGTCACAGGCCACAATCCCTCCCCCCGCTTCCTTAATTTGTAGTTAAGTCATTCGTGTAGTGAGGGGGTTTTGAGGCTGTGCAGTGCTATGGAATCTCACTACGTTTTCCCCAGTGTGGTCTCTTTGACCAGTTTGGTACAACTTATATTGTCTCTTCTTCACAGCACACAGGCCAAGGTAATGAGTGGTGGGTTTGGGAAAGCATTATGCTGAAGTGGATAGCCACAAAGGGCTTGGGCCTGGGCACTGGCATTATGATGCCCTGGACTTCTTCATAATTACAATTTTTAGAAAAATGTACACAGCTGTTATGTAAAATTTTTCCTCACTAATTGCTTTAAAAAAATTGGTACGTTAGCAGTCAACAAAGCTGTTAGAAGCTTATTGGACGCTCAGTTTCTTTTGATTTTTTTAATCTTATTTGCTTATGAAAATGCAGCTTTTTTAATGCCCTAGTATTTTCTGCTTTTTAAGAATGTTTGCGTAAGGCCTCATCTCATACAGGGGAACATATGTATGATCAAGTTCCATTATTAGCTGCACTACTTATTATGAGTTTTGGTATACGTGACCTTTTAAGTATAGTGTCTGCTTTAGAATCTTAAAGGAAGACATTGCAAATTTGAATGATCACCCCCATAAAGGCAAGAGTGGGACAAAGGATTTTTTTAATGGAAATATTTGTGGGCCCTTCAGGAATAGCCACCATTTCACAAGGTTCTTCATAGCAGAATCGAAATGGTGGCACAGAGGACAGCTGCCCTGTCATACACACTCATTCTCTCATTGCCTGTACGTTTCCTTACTTGTTCAGTCAATGTTTATGAATACTTTTTAATCAAGGTCGAGTAGAATTTATCTAAAATCATCCTTATACACTCGACAAAACTGTCTTTACAAATTGTGTTAAGTAACTAAAGGAAAATTTAAAAAATGCAGAAGATTCTTTGACACTAGTGTGAAGATATTGGGGGGCAAATATTTCTGATGAATGCGGTACTGTGTACTGCAAAGGAGCCACTTATTATTGACTAGTAGGCAAAGTAGATATATTAAACGTACACACATTGTCAGAGAGAATCATTTGTGTCTGGGGGTTGCTTCAGCTCATATAGCCTTTTAGTTTTCTAATTTTTTTTAAGCAGCATGCATGTGTGTTCTGTGGCACAGTAACTTTTACCCCATACTTCTACAGTGTATTAAAGTAGCAACACCTCTCTGATTTGGGAAACAGACTTACAAATAATTTATTGTATTTATAACGTGTGTAAAATGTCACAGTATTTTTCTCCTTAAAACACAGGCAGCATTGATACTTAGTATATTAGATGGTTTTAATATGAATTGGTCCTTAAAGTTTTTTTCTTCCTGCACTTTTCTGAAGAAAAGAAGCTTCACGGTGTGCTTATTTTTATCTAATATTAAAAATCCATAACATTAGACTTCTCAAGATTTTAATTTGAACTGTGAAACCTTTTTTTCCCCCCCAGTCTTGAACTGAAGTCTGGATGTTTCTATACTCTGAATTGGATTGATTGGGTAATTAAGACTGGGAACACTGATGTTGGCAAAAGCAGAATCAAAGTTGGAAATGCTGTTAGAGATGCCATGAAGATGAAATACAGTCATTTAATAAATGAATTTTAAGTATTTTCACTTACTACAGCTGTCCCAGCATTCACAATTTTGAGTGTTTCCTCTCTCTCTTTAAAAAAAAAAAAAAAAAAAAAGTTTCTGTTCCTTTTTGCTGTGTGAGACCCACACAAATGGGGGAAAACTGATAACACAGAGTTAACGTAGAAACTGACCATACACAAAGTGCTGTCAAGTGAACTAAGAAATAAACAGGAAACAAATAAAAACACTTTGCTCTAAATTTGTTAAACTAATTTTGGGTGTTACTTGTAGTAATAAGATTTTAGACCAAAGTGTAACTTTGAAGTTGATTCAGTTTCTCTTAGTACCAGTTTTCTTTCGCTCGCTCGCTCACTCACTCACATGCTCTTTCTCATGAATTTGGTTTTATGCAGCTAATGGTCCCTTTAGCCTCAGCTGTCAGCTCAAACCTATGCAGCTCCTGTGCTGCTCCCTGCTCTGAAAGTGAATAGGATCGATGCCTATGGTGGTGTGTGAAAAAATTCCCTGGAAATCTGTTTTTATTTAAAATCCTAGCTCAGGGATGTCAAATATATGGCCTCTGGGCCAAATTTGGCCCATGTGATGCCCACCAAAAGGTTTCTTGCACCTTCCTTTGAAGTATCTGGTACTGGCTACTGTCATCACACAGAATAGTAGACTAGTTGGACTTTACTGATGTGACCTGATATCGTGATTCGTATGTTAGAAACTGTCGGCCTTCAGGGATATTTTTGTGCATTAACAGCTAAAGAAAAGGGCGGAAATGTCAGAAGGTCACTACAGGAAGGCACACTATAATAGCTAACTTTTTAAAAAGTGATAAGAAATCAAATCTGTTGTTTGTGCAGTAATCAGCAGGCATGTAGACCAGACGATCATAATAGCAAAGCCTCAGGTTCGGTGGAAAATACCGTATGATGTCGTGGGTTTTAGATGTGGGGGTCCATGGGAAGAGAGAGGATTGAGGGAAAGAAAGCAAATATAGAATTGGAGATTCACAAGTGTCTTGTACTATGCATTTGTTAGATGGGGGGATGACAAAAATCACAGCATAGGAAAAGGAAAAAGTGTATTATCAATCTGCTGATGCCTAGTGGACGTTTTTCTTAACCACTGTATTTGGAAATTTTTAACGTTGTGGGTTTTTTCCTCATTTATTCTTTATTACCATGAACATTTGCACAAAGAAGGAATGAATCTTTGTTTAATCATCTACTTCTGATGGTGATGTGTTTGTGACTCAAAACCTGTGGAATTCCTTTACATGTATGTAAATAAGGATTACGGAATTATTAGGGGCTGGAGCTGTTCGTTACCTATGCATGTAAATCCTATTAATTAACAAGAATTACTAGACCCTTTTATGAGTCAAACTATAAAACTGTATCCAACAGATATTAGGCACTCTTACCTTAAATAATTTCATTATAGAAAGTGTTTCCCACAAATATCAAATTACTGAATGTGACACTAGCTTCAATACTTATAAAGATTCTGTCCTATGAAAATGAAATGCAGTTTCACTCCATTACTCTCAATATATGCAACAGATTTGCTTTAGAATAAGAAAAACGTGACATCTGGAAAATACAAAAATTCAGGTGTAAAACTAATTTCCAAAAAATGATTAGAATGAGCTGGTTAGTTTTAGAATATGAAGGTTGGTCAGTAAGAATATGTTGGGAGATTTACCTTCAGCTCAATAATTTTAGGATCTCTATCACATTTTCACTTTATTTTATATGCAGGGTATGACTGTCTTTGCTATTCACAAATCAACACAGTTTCTTTGGAGGAGGAGGTTAGTTGTAGCTTTCTTGGAGGGGGGGGCTGGGCAAGTATGAGATCTTAGTGGATTGTGTACTTTGCTCAGTACCTTCCTGGAGTTTGGCATGTAAGAGGGAATTCAACCTTCCTTATCCGTCAAAGACTCAATATAACTGCAAATTTGCTCTAGGAAAAACTTAATGTAAGTATGAAGCCCAGAATCATGTTGAGTATATACACTCTTGTTTGGTAACTTTGTTTTCTGGTGTTGATAACAGAATTACTGAGCATGTTAAGACAGGCTTCACCCCACCCCCCTTCCTTACTTCTCTGCCAGGATCTATCTCCGCCCCCTTACCTATCAGCTGTCTGCAGAATTGCATTGTAGAGTAAGAGACTTTTTATTATGGCGATGTCAGTGCACCCTCATTTGTGTGACACAATTTAAACTGTGACATGATTGAAGTAATCTTGGACAGATCTGCAGCAACTGGAAATCTGAGTTATGGTCCTTTCTAGCCTAATTGGTTTTACATGCATTTTATTAAAAAAACAAAAAACAAACCCAAAATGCTTACCAGGGCTTGTTTTTCATTTGTAGGAATATTTAGGTGGTCATATGGAAAGAGGACTGAGGCAGATGCTGAAGTTGCATAAAGTTAAATATGAGAACTTCAGTACTTAAATTTGTATAGTTCTAAAATAAAAAGATACGGCTTTCTAGTTGGATTGTTTTTTTTATTAACAAATGCTTTACAGAAATATCAGCCTTAAAGCTTAAACAAACAATCTCCAAACCTAACTGCAATAATTGCTTTCTCTTCAATAATAAAGCTTTGCTATATTACTTTGTGCAGACTAATAAATCCTCTTGAATTGCAAATCTCTTACTACTGCAAACTGAGTGTTGTATTACAGAAATCTCTTTTCCTTTTTCCCTTTCTTAAATCTTGATTTTGATTCTTTCCTTTAGATCATGGCTTGCATGACATTTTATCTTTCTTTTCCTTTCTTTTTGCTGTTTGCAAAGACTCTTGGGAGGATTTGACAGATTTGGTGGAGCAATTGCGTGATGATACTGAAGGTGCGTGCCACACCAACATCTTTCAGCTATTATTTCCTCTTTTAATTGGCTTTTAATGTGTTACTTTGATTCTGAGCACCAGCTACAGTATTCTTTTGCAATGGCAATAACTGTGGCTCTGCAAATATGCTTGTCTGCTTGAACTGGGTTCACAGTCTAAATATACTGGAGTAGTTGCTTTCTGGTATTGATGTGTAGTTACTACTGTTAGGGTTCTAAAGAAAATATCTTCAGTCACTATAAGCATATGTGCATGTATTTTTGAGTTTGACTTATTTACATTTTGAAAGGATATTGTGAAGACTTTTTTAGTTCCAAATTTGCTCTAACTTGACGTCGGTCCCATCTGGATAGTCTTGCCTTCTAAATTCTTTAATTTTTTTTTTAAAATAATGAAAAACAAAAAGCAATTGAAATTGCTTAGTAATTAGTATCTGTCATACCTCTCAAACAGCTACAGTTTCCGTGTGTAGAGACTTAAAATGAAGATGTGACAATAATGGAAACTGTAAAAGATGTGGGACTAACCTATTTATCTTGATGAATGCTGTTTTCGGCTGTCATCTTCATGAGCCAAGAGTTATATTACTTCACCCACTTTCTCTCTCTAATATCCTGGGACCAACACGGCTACAGCAACACTGCATATAACAATTGTAATGTAAATTTACAGGGTAGAGCAATATAAATCAAACCAGTTTAAATAATTGATTAAAATCACTTGCGTTTTAATCAGTTGTGGATTTCAGTCACTTGAGGTTTTGTAAAACTAACTTGAAAACTTGTGCTATTATATAACAAAATTAATTACAAATGCTTTAAAAAAATATAGTAGTAGGGTACCTTATTTGGATGTTATAAAACAGCTATAGGCAAAAAACAAAATAGTAATATTTTCTTCGTGGGTAAAATCTTTGTAAATTAAAACAAAATTGCTTCAGCGTTAATTTTTTTTATACTTTAAATACTTTAGTACAATAATTGTGAACTCTTTTATACACACAGGCCAAGTTTTTGAAACTAGGAGCCTAAAGTTAGGCTCTTAAAACCAAATGTAGGCACCTGAGGATGGGATTTTTAAATGTACCTAAAAGATTTAGGTGCTCAGATCCCATTCTCTTCAAACTGCAGACCATTATAGATAAGGATAGCCTTGTCGAAGCATTTCAGCTTTCTTGATTTATGAAGGGAGGCTCAGTATAATATATGGAGATATACCTATCTCATAGAACTGGAAGGGACCCTGAAAGGTCATTGAATCCAGCCCCCTGCCTTCACTAGCAGGATGAAATACTGATTTTTGCCCCAGATACCTAAGTGGCCCCCTTAAGAATTGAACTCACAACCCAGGGTTTAGCAGGCCAATAATCAAACCACTGAGCTACATTGGAAGGTAACGCTGGTTGCAAATATAGCACAGGCTGATTTGCTTATCAATGTTGTGTTTTGATTGAGTTTGCGGTGTTCTCATAGTAAGGATGTTAATGGGATCCTGGATTTGTCTTTTACAGCATAGATGAGCATTTTAAGTGTGAAATCTACAATCTGAAATTCTACTAACAACTAGGAAGCTAATTAAAGAAACATATAAAATATCTAATTTAGCAATTTGAGATTATAAAATGGGAAGAAAATAAAGAACTCTTCACATGTAAATAAAATCTCATTAAATAAGAAAAATGATTTTTATAGATTGCCAAGATTTTTATCTTCCCTGATAATTTATAGTAGTGAAGGCAAGATACCAAGGCAAGCTTGATGAGATATGGAGATTATGCCTCTTAAGTGTGTAACGATGGGGTTTTTTTAAACTCTTTTTTGTTTGTTTGTTTTGTTTTAGGAAAATATTTTATTATTGTAAATGACCCAAAATATCAATAGACATTATTATTACATTGACTTGACATATATGGGTACATATCTTAATACAGAATTTACAGTATTAAGTAACCTATATTGATCATTGTTATATTATTAACATTTCCCTATTTAAACACAAACTCAATGTGCATGTGCATATATGTGTATATATTATACCAGTGATTCTCAACCAGGAGTATGTGTACCCCTGGGGGTATGCAGAGGTCTTCCAGGGGATACATTAACTCATCTACATATTTGCCTAGTTTTACAACAAGCTACATAAAAAGCACTAGCGAAGTCAGTGCAAACTAAAATTTCATAGAGACAGTGACCTGTTTTTACTGCTCTGTATACCATACACTGAAATGTAAGTATACTATTTATATTCCAATTGATTTATTTTTGTAATTATATGGTAAAAAGAAAATGTAAGCAACTTTTCAGTAACAGTGTGGCTGTGACAATTTTGTATTTTTATGTCTGATTTTGTAAGCAAGTAGTTTTTAAGTGAGGTGAAACTTGGGGGTACGCAAGACAAATCAGAGTCCTGCAAGAGGTACAGTAGTCTGGAAAGGTTGAGAACCACTGTATTATACCATTGATATACACTTTCGGGGAGGGGGAAAGTTGAACATTTTCCTGAGGAGGGGATGGGGTGAGGAGAAGAAGAAAAATCTAATGGGGGCAAGGGGATTAATTCAGTTGTTACCCTTTCTGTATGTCTTCCTTGACTATCCTCTAGATATAGGATTACTGTGTCCATATCAAAGTATCTCAGTTATTTCAATATTTCTGTTGTATTGTTTTCATGTGTAAGGTATACTAAACTCCTTTTTAAAAATTTTTTAATGTAAGGAGTTCCAGATAATGTAAATCTTTCAGCTATCCGGGAAAGTCAGTTTGAGGCACAAAAACATGTACAGACTGCTTTTAATGATGTATCGTACCCTCTGTGAATAAGGCTTTCTGTTAAAATGTTGCATTTTGTTTTATGCTTTTGTTTCTAACTGCATTGATTCCAAATACAGCTGTGCCTTCTCCTTATTATGGGGAAAGTATCACACCATAGTTTTAAAAGCAGCAAAGAATCCTGTGGCACCTTATAAACTAACAGACGTTTTGGAGCATGAGCTTTCAGATGCATCCGACAAAGTGGGTATTCACCCACGAAAGCTCATGCTCCAAAACGTCTGTTAGTCTATAAGGTGCCACAGGATTCTTTGCTGCTTTTACAGATCCAGACTAACACGGCTACCCCTCTGATACATAGCTTTAAAGTTATTTAGATTTTAAAGGTATTTCCATGGAGAGGATATTCAAAGTCACCTGCAAAGGAAAAACATTGTCTGTTTTTTCATCAGGATGTGAAAAAGAGAGCCTGCAGCACTGGGCCCTTTAAATCACCGCCGGCAAAGCCGGTCCAGTTTGGCACGGCGTACCAGACCAAACCCAATATAACGCGGTCTCACCTATAAGGCAGTGAGATTTTTTTGGCTTCCGAGGACTGTGTTACATTGGGGTAGAGGTGTAGTTAAAAGCAGCATTTTTTTCTGTAAAGTTTCAAAGCTATACTAAGTCAATGTTCTGTTGTAAAACAACCATAACGTTTTATTCAACCTCCATTCCCCAAGGTGTTCGTAACTCTGAGGTTCTACTGTAAATAGAAGCTCTTGGGGTAATTTGCTTTGTTATTCCATACTAATTTGATCAATGGATTCAAAAAAGTACTATGACATGACAGTTCAATATTGCAGATGTATTTTGGTATTACATTGGGATATCACTGAAAGAGCTTCTCTTGTAGAGCAACTGTCTGATTGCAAAGATATAAGTTTCTGTTTACCTACAATAGCTTGATAATCAGTCATTCGCAGTGATGGGGAAAGTAATTTAAAAAATTTAATTTAATGAGATTTAAGTAAAATGTAATATATTTGTTCCGTATAGGGGGTGGCTCTTTAAAGGAACCTCACATCTTGTTCAGTGGTGAATCATAGAACTGGAAGGGACCTCGAGAAGTCATCTAATTCAATCTCCTGTACTCATGGCAGGACAAGTATTATCTAGACCATCCCTTACAGGTGTTTTTCCAACCTGCTCTTAAAAATCCCCAATGATGGAGATTCCACCACCTCCCTAGACAATTTATTCCAGTGCTTAACAACTCTGACAGTTAGGAAGTTTTTCCTAATGTCCAACCTAAACTGCCCTTGCTGCAGTTTAAGACCTTGTCCTATCTTCAGAGATTAAGAAGAAAAAATTTTCTCCCTCCTCCTTGTAACAACCTTCTTATGTACTTGAAAACTGTTATCATGTCTCCTCTTAGTCTTCTCTTCTCCAGACTAAACACCCAATTTTTTCAATCTTCCTTCATAGGTCATGTTTTCTAGACCTTTAATCATGATCGTTGCTCTTCTCTGGACTTTCTCCAATTTCTCCATATCTTTCCTGAAATATGGTGCCCAGAACTGGACACAGTACTCCAGTTGAGGTCTAATCAGCGTGGAGTAGAGCGGAAGAATTACTTCTCTTGTCTTGCTTACAAGACTCCTGTTAATACATCCTAGAATGATGTTCGCTTTTTTTGCAACAGTGTTACACTCTTGACTCATATTTTGCTTTCGATCCACTATAACCCCCAGATCCTTTTCCGCAGTACTCCTTCTTAGGCAGTCATTTCCCATTTTGTATGTGTGAAACTGATTGTTCCTTTTTAAGTGGAGTACTTTGCATTCATCCTTATTGAATTTCATCCTATTTACTTCAGACCATTTCTCCAGTTTGTTTAGATCATTTTGAATTTTAATCTTATCTTCCAGAGCACTTGCAACACCTCCCAGCTTGGTATCGTCCACAGACTTTAAAAGTGTACTCTCTATGCCATTACTGGCATTCACTATTTTAGATGTTTCATCACCACCAACCTTTTTGGTGGAAACCAAAACAAAGAAGTCATTAAGCACCTCTGCCATTTCTACATTTTCTGTTATTGTCTCCCCCCCTCATTGAGTAACGGGCCTACTCTGTCCTTGGTTTTCCTCTTGCTTCTAATGAATATGTGTGTATAAAGCCATACATCATCTGTTTAATTCCCAGCGGAGGCAAACTGTAAGAATCCTGTCCGTCCTTGATTTCAGAATGGATTTAAATAGTACAAGTCTGTTTTCTGTAATTAAAACATTTTACTTATTTTATGGTTCATACAGAAAATTAATGTAAAAGTATTGTTTGTTAGCATTTCCCAGAAGCTAACAAAAGGAAATATTAACTCTGTTTTAATTGCAGTCACATGCAGTATCTCTTTACAATGAACAACACTTATATTTCTGCCTTTTTTTCTACACTGCATTTTTAGTATAGGCGATTATCCTCTACCTGCACTGTCAATTTTATGATTTAGCAATCTGTGCAACATACAAACCAGGTGAATTATTATATTAAAATAATAGTTTTGTAAAGGCAATCTGTAAACCTTATTCACTAAAGTAACTCCTTTATTCAAGTCTGGCCTTTGGTGAGAGTTGAATTCTTAAATTATTACTTTGAAGTTAACTAAAATATATTAAAATAAATTACAAATGGATTTTGTTTGTTGCAAATTCCTTGTTTTAAGTCCTTCCATGTTCCGGGATCAAAGCCACAGTATACTTGGAAATTTTACACTTAGTGGAATAACGAACACTATAGGGAAGTTATTTTATCAGTCCATCAACTGCTTGGGCAGGGACCCAGAAGAAAAACTTGACTGATGTAGCTGAATTTGACTTTTACTCTGGAGACTAGAAATAAAAAGAACCTATTACAACAATCAATTACTTCCTTAAATGTGTTTTCCACAGTATAAAATGAACCTTGAATGGGTATTATCATAAGACTGTTCGCATGCATACCAAGGCTTCCTTTATTCCTTTCCTACCATTCAGAAAGGAAAACACAAATCTCCTAGGAACTTTCAGCAATGGAATCTTAAACTTTAGGCTTTCTTAATAGTGAAAGTTAACCATTATTTCCTCCTTTTAAAATAAATCCAGACTGGTTTGTCTTAACTTAAATATTCTTCTCTCATGTCTTCCCTGTATAGTAGTAGATTTTCTGAGCTTTGAGTTTTAGAAGAGAGAGGATTTTTTTGTATTGTGCGCACACAATTTAACTAGGAAAAGCAAAGCTTCTTTCTCTTTCCTCATCAGTTAAATTCTGCATTACCTTATCAAATTCCTGATCAAAACAAAAATTCGCTCCGTTCTTTGAAAACACTTATTCCTTCTGGTGTCTAGCTGCTAGCCTTATACATTCATGGTCTCGTGAGCTGCTTATCTGGTCAAACCACCTCATGTAACACTTTGCAGTACAGAGAAGTATGCTTTATATTCAGTTCCAGATCTTTTGCAGTAGTTTTTGTCCATTCAGATCTAGGGGTTCTTTTTTTCGTTGCAATGACAGTAACACTTCAGTTATTAGACCAGATCTGTATCTCTCTAGTTCTGCTCGCCTCTAATAATCATCTTAGGTATTGCCTTCATTGGTTTGTTTGATTAATTGTGGTGTCAGTTTTTGTGCTGCCTTGGTCATCCAGCTTCTCATCCAGTTAGTCTAATAGACATTAGTCATGTCTTAGCCTCCAGAGAGCTTATAGAAAGTTGTAATTTATGTATCTGTTTGAGAATTTGCATAAATGTTAGTATGTCAATGTAGCCAACTGTAGGTGCATGTGCGTGTGAGACCAGAGTTTAATAGTAGGGCCACGCATGCACCCCATGCTTCCTTGTGCTCCCCTATCAGGGCATAAAGGTCAAAATAATTGTGCGCACATGCACACCCCCGTTCCCTATTACTGCCTATGGCAGAGAGATGGAACCTGGAGAGTGTCTGATGTGCTAGTTCCTATCTTTGGCTAAACCCTGTCAAATTTTCTGAAAACATCCAGGACTATCCTGGTTATCTTGACTTACAACTGTTGTGATGCATATTAACCTGTCTGGACTGTGTGGTGACTATTAGAGACACACTTCCTCCCAAAGTACAAACTATCGCTGTGCAGAACTTCTTGACATGGCAGACTATGAGCTTCAAGCCCCATCAACTCTCTAAAAGATGGACGTAGCAGGTGTATCTTCTGTTTAGGAGAGTCGCATGTACCAAAAGGATGTTTGGTGTGCTTGTTGTTTCTCTGCAAGGATGCATGTATCAAGAGATGTGAGACTGAAGCTCCATCTTCTGGAACAATCAATTACGGGCTTGTTAAACCCTGAGGAGATGAACTCCATAATCCTGCTAACAGACAATCTAGCATTGTCCAGCACCCCAGCTAGCAGACCAGCAACACTGAAGACTAGCCTAGAAAGACGGTACTGAGAAAGGACCACGGGCACTATGCTTCCCAGGGGTCAGCAGTGACCTAGCAGGCTTCCTGAGCAGGCATGCAGTGTCCAGCCATGACTGATCACTGCAGAAGTCCATCATAAAAGCTAATATTTTGTCAGTTGGGGATTCTTGCAATAGATTTGTTTGCCACAGAAGGCAACACCAAATGCTCAAACTATTGATTCAAAGAGGCGTGAGGTTGGGCTCATTACTAGATGTCTTTCACCTCTGGTGGTCTTGAGGATTCATACGCCTTCCTATGATTTCCCTAGGATAATATCAAAGATCCGACTGGATTAGGCTACAGTCATTCTGATAGCATCTTACTGGCTGAAACATTCTTGGCTGTCAGACCTCTTGCAGATTCATAGATTTATAAAGCCAGAGAGGATCACTGTGATCATCTAGCCTGGCCTGCAGTTCAAACAGTCTCTCATACCTCCCAACCTGCCCAGACATAGCCTCTCAGAGCCAAGGTCAGATCCTGCAACCAGATCTGATGGCTTGGATGTTGACTAGTTGAGCACTAATGACAGAGACTGTTTTCTGGAAATTCTCATACAAAGCAGGAACCTTCCACAAGGAAGATGTACTCCTCAAAATGGAAAAGATTTTTCCATATGGGCATTGCAAAACAATATGGACGCAATAGAGGCCTGCAGTATTGAAGACCCTAGACTATATACTGCTGCTGAAACTGGTGGAACTGGAATTTAACTCTCTCAAGGTCCACCTGTCAGCAATATCAGCATGACATGCTCTGGTGTAGATCATGTGGCCTGCCCCCCAGCCCCACTGTTAGGAGTCCTTAGCAACACAGGCTCTAAATTGCAAGGGAACTGAGGGTCATGGCCATCCTGTCCTTTATGCCCTCTGTGGGATAACAGGGAGACACAAGGGCACATCCTTGATCCTGATGGACAGTGCTATTCAAAATAAATTCTAGATGTGCATGCATGAGGCTCATACATACATACATACATACAGTGGGATGTGCACTGACCTCAACATCTTGAAGAATCACAGTTACTGTCGGGTAAGTAACAGTTCTTTATTTCTGATATCACTAACACTTCCCTTCAATTGGGAAGCTCAAGACTGCATCGATCCATCTAAAATAGGGAAGGCCACAGACTGAAAAATATTTTCAGATATGTGGCTTTGTTTTTAGGGGTTGTTCTGATAGTCTCTTAATGTTCTTAGTTGGCATTTAGATTTGTGGTCCTGGTGCCTAGATTGGAGGCTGCCATGTGTTTCTACTAAGCTTTGCTCCCTTTTGAAAATACTTTTGATGGGAGTAACAATAGTGAGGAAAAATAGTGCGTGTCTGGTGGTGTGTGAGGTACATTATAATAGCTGCTTTTTCCTTTTGTGTGTGTGAATGTAATACTTGTGAAAAGTGTCAGCTATGAAGCCGTCTACCCACAAAACAGGTCCAGTACAGGTAATGGCAGTGCATATGTATCCTCCCCAGTTCATAGGTGTAATTCAGCCCCGACATGAAGAGAACATCTCTTAGGGTAAAGATGTAATTTGGTTCCTATGCCCATTCAATTACTGTTTTGCAGTAAGGGTCAGTTCGTACTTACAGCAGTGTCCACTGGGAATTAGAGTGAGATCTGCTAATCCTTAATGTTAAGAAAAAGAAAAAAACTTAACTCCATTCATTCAGAATGGTTTTTATTAGGTCCGATGAGGTGTACAAACCCCACACTGGAGAGGAAGGGGCCAAGGAGGCTGCTCTGGGCCCACATCACACCTGCAAGGCATGCACCGGCTGGTGGAGGAGCTTAAAAGGGGAGCAGAGTAGCTCACTTGCAGGAAGCCAGTGGAGGTGACCTTTGCTCTGAACTCTGCAAAAGGAGCACTGTGGGCGGCCCAGCTGCCAGAGCTCCTGTCTACTGGTGGTCTGCCCAACTTGCTGAGGGAAAAGGACTAGATATTTGCTAAGTTGAAGACTTCTTTGATGTATTTTGTTTTATATGTCGTTGCTGTTCCTGTTGTGTGGAACTCCAGAGTGCAGGACTCAGTGACCTACCTTTGGACACTACATTGGAACCCGGAGGAGAGGGTAGGCTCAGGTTCCCCTACCCACTCCTATGGGGCTGCAGGAAAAAAATCTCTTCCTGATACTAGAGACTGAGGAGTAGAAGATCCCGCATTCTAGAGAGTCCTGCCTCTGGGAATTCGGCCAGGTGAAGCCTGACACCCCTTGTTGGTCATCAGAACTAGCATTTGTTGGATTCTTTACATACCCCAGAAGAGATGGATGCAGCTTGTGGCCCAGCCAGAGGTCTGAGTCTCAGAAGAGGGCAGACAACTGCAGGGCTGGAACAACTATCAAGAGTGGGGCACCAAGACAGAAGAGCGTCTGTAATGCCTGATCACTAGGCAGAGCCTTTCACACTAGATAACATGAAAAATACATTTGCTCTTTCATTAACAGGTCTGTTCCATACCAACATTCCTGGAAGTGCATAGATTACTTGGGTGTGTTGTGGTGAATTGGCTCTGTTTACTTTATGGACGATTCCAGTTCCTGTGTTATCCACTGGTTAAGGAGAAAATGTGAAATATGGTTTTCCCCTCAGATTTCCTCTTCCTTTTGAAGTAAATGTAGCATGAAATTTGTAATTTGGAATATTTAATGATATGCATTATAAGAGAGAAAATAGTGTTTTGGATTATGTTACTGCTGCTTCGGGTTTTTCTAGCCAGGTACTTAAATGGCTTCCATCACCATACGTAGCTGAGCAGGTATTTGAGTATAGAAATACATAATCTTGATTCAGTTTCAAATATTTTTTTTCTTCACTTGCTTGCTGAATATGTGCATGCTTCTGTAGGGCAGAATACCATTCTGTATAGACACTTAGTGATCCTCAGTCATTTCTGCCACTAGGTCTACTAAAACTACTAAGAAATGTGGTGAATGGGTAGATTGCATACTAAGTGGTAAAGGGTAGGTCTACACTGCAATGAAGAACCCATGGCTGGCCCGTGCCAGCTGACTCAGGTTCACAGGGCTGTTTCATTGCAGTGTAGGCTTCCAAGGCTTGGGCTGCAGCCCAGGCTCTAGGACTCTCCCACCTGGTAGGGTCCTCAAGCCTGATCTCCAGCCTGAGCCCAGATGTCTACACGGCAAAGAAACGGCCCTGTAATCCAAGCCCCACGAGCCCAAATCAACTGGCAGGGCCAGCCTCGAATGTCTAGTTGCTGTGTAGACCCACCCCTTGTGCACACACAACTTTATAGCAGGTAGAATGTGCCTTACAAAGAATGGAATCCCTTGCGCTGGGGAGCTTTTAGTCTAAAATAATGAGAGTACAATTCAAATCATAACGAACACAGTGGTGGTTGATCATTACAGCTGGAAAGCTTTGCAGAAAAAATGTATTTCCAGGAATGTTTTGAAGCGGGAAAGAAGAGTGCTTAGGGACACACGTTAGTTGGCACGCAGTTCCAAGTAAAAGGAACAGCATGTAAGAAGGCAGAGAGACAAAGGAGTAGTCAATGGATGGAAAGTAGGCAGCTGGAAGGGGGAGTGTAACAGCTTATCAAGGAAGTGATGTTGGCAGGAAAGGAGTTGTGAAACACGTGATTGCTTTTCCCCCTATTAAGGCACTATCTCTGCTAAAATATAATAATTGAGGGACCCAGTTACAACAGTGAAAGTAATACTGTAGACAGGACTGAAACCCATACATGGGCTAACACTTTAGCAATCCAGATTTCCTGCATAGTGGTACGTGGCAACTTTTCGTCCTTGTCAGGGGAGAGCCATGTCATACGTAGGCTCCCTGGCTGTTCTTTTTTTATATATAAAGATTATAGTGTGGATGGTGCTCTAAAGAGATGGGCAGAGTGACAAAAAAGATACTGTTTGAATTGGCATTTTGGATGGGCTGGAAGGAGGAGAGGAAGGTAAGGGGAGGCATGAAAATAGGAAGTTTTAGTAGTTGAGGTGGGAAATAATTTGTCCATACTCTGGTTCTAGCCGTGAGAGGAGAGTCCGTCTCATAGACATTACGGTCAGAAGGGACCACGTGATCATCTAGTCTGGCCTCCTGCACATTGCAGGCCCCGGAACCTCACCCACCCACTCCCGTAATAGACCCCTAGCCTCTGGCTGAGTTACTGAAGTCTTCAAATCATGGTTTAAAGACTTCGTTACAGAAAATCCACCATTTACACTAGTTTAAACTTGCAAATGACCCATGCACCATGCTGTAGAGGAAGGCAAAAAAACCTCAGGATCTCTGCCAATCTGACCGAGGGGATAATTCTTTCCCCACCTCAAATATGGCTATCAGTTAAACCCTGAGCATGTGGGTAAGACCCACTAGGCAGATGCCTGGGAAAGAATCCTCTTTAGTAACTCAGAGTCCTCCCTTTCAAGTGTCCCATTGCCACCAGCTGGGGATTTTTGCTAGTGGCAGTTGCCAATAGGTCACATGCCATTGTAGGCTATCCCATCATACCATTTCCTCCATAAACTTGCCAAACTCAGTTTTGAAGCCAGTTAGGTTTTTTGCCCCCACTGCTCCCCTTGGAAAGCTGTTCTGGAACTGTCTTTGGTTATAAGATAAAATAAAAGGCCTGAATGCAATGGGGATGGAAAGGAGGCATCAGAAGTTAACTGCAGTTTGACTAGTTGGTGGTCACAAGAAGGATACATGTTAGTAACATTGGTGTGATGGAAAGAGTTTTGAGTGGGAAGCAACTCAGTTTGGGGTGTGTTGCAGTTGAATTAACAAGAAGACATCAGAGTTGGAGATGTGAGACAAGACAGAGGATGATAAATTGGTGGATAAATCCTTAAGAGTAAGAGGAGCATGTTTGCAAATATCAGTAGTGCTCAGAGAAAATAGGCTTTTTAAATTTTAAACAGTCTTAACTGTGTGGTGCTTTTGATTATTGTATGTGGGCTCAAACTAGAACTTGAAGGCTCAGCACAATACCACCCTGAGGCCTTGCTGTTCATATTTTGTTTTTGTATGTACAATATTTTGCTTTTTCAAAAAGATATATTCTCCTATATGTGTGTCACTTATAGTTTCTGAATTGAATTTAGAGTTCCTTGTCTTTGAGAGAAGAGCAAATTACAAGCAAAGTACTCTTGGCATTTAATTGCCTGCCCTCCTTCTATTCATTCTTTTCTGGGTGCAACAAAGGTACAACCTCCTGCCAGATTACGTGAGTCTTTAGGGCAAGTGAGGCTGCCATGACATTCAGTCATGCATTATAAGACATTAAGTAAACTATTAATGAATGTCTTCCAACACTGTTCCTTTTAAGGTTCATTTAACTAATTAAATATCAGGGCAGCCTCAGCATGTGCCTGGTTATCTTCCTGTCTGTATATAGTTTTCCAACTTTGCCAATATAGTTTTTTTTTAAAAAGCCTTTGGTCAATTCAGATAGAGAAAATTTTCCTCAACAGAAGACCTGAGTGGTGTGGCTCAGGTTAAACTGGGCCACTGCCGCTTGAAAAATGTAGCCCTTAAATTCCTTAGTTTTGAAGACCAAGGAAATAGAAAGATGATACACTGTACTTAAAATAACTCTTGTTACCAAATGCTGTCTTTTGATTTCTTATAGATCCTAATTATCTCATGGCTAATGAACGCATGAACCTGATGAATATGGCTAAACTGAGTATAAAGGGATTGATTGAATCAGCACTTAATCTGGGCAGAACACTGGACTCTGACTATGCACCTCTTCAGCAGTTCTTCGTAGTGATGGAACACTGCCTTAAACATGGCTTGAAAGGTAAGAATGTTACTGTAAATGCCTACCTGACTTCTCTATGTTGTGTATAGGGGATATGAATGCCAAGGATAGTAGTTTTCAGAATCTAACTTTTTAATTTTACCTTCCAAATCAGACTAAATAAAAGACAGATACTATATTGCTACATTTTTCTTAAGCAATGCTCTTAAAATAATGTACCAGTTTTATAGGTAAATAGTACAATCCCTTTGGAATTATGCATTGCATCCTATGTGATAAATTAATCAGTCATGATTGATGATGTTATGATGAATGCCAGAGGCATTCGTTCCCATCAGCTATTTATTCTAGTAGTAATAATGAAAAAATTGATCCTTAAGAAGCATAAGGACTGATGTCCTACAAAGACATGGTGTAAATGAAAGTGACTTCAGAATGTCCTGTGTTATGGAGTTTTGGTATGTATATAGAGTCCTTGTAGTACATAAAATAAAATGGACTGCTGCTCTAGCATACTTCTGCTTTCAAGTTAGAAACAGAAACAAACTAGTTAGGGTTTTTAAAATAACCATCCAAAAGTAACCTGAGTATAAAGCAACACAGTGTTGTCTACCCAACTCTGCAGAAAGACGGCTTCCTTGAATCGAGTGCTGTCCTTAGCTTTGGCATTAACAAATTTTGGATCAGTTTCACTGCTGCTGCTCAGAATCCTATGAATAGTTGTGAAATTGCCAGCCAAATTAATTTCATGCTGTTGCTACTTGAGAAAGCTATGAGCAAGGGTGGAGGCAGGTGTTGGGAAGAAGATATGGGAGGGGTAGAGCAGTGAGGACCCTACCCTTGTGAAGGAGTGTTGGAGGCTGAACAAGAGAGTAAAGAGACACAGTTTCCAGTAGCTAGAAGGGATGAAGTTGTTACTTATAGCATGATGCTGATCTGACAGGTGATGCCACCCCACACCCAGAAGAAAGGCCCATGACAACATCCTGGTAGAAATTCTAGCCCAGCAGCTGCTGTTGGTGAAGAGGCTAGAGTGCTCATCTGTATGTTGTTCTGGCTTTCGCAGGTGGGCCCCTAGGTACCATATTTGGTACCTGCCTTTGCTTAGGAAGTGTCTGTTTCAAGCCCTGAGCAATTGCAGTGTTCTCATACTTACTGATACCAATATCTCCTGTGCCTGAAAACATAAAAAGTAATCAGTCACACTGGGCAAGTAGTAAGTATAATTTTCTGAAACCAGAACTTTCTAGAGGTCTGGACTGGAGCACGCTCCTGTAGCAGATTGTGGCATGACTGGCACACCTGCCTCAGTTCCACCCCCTTCTCCCCCCCCACCCCCCCCAGAAATAGTCTACGGAGTCTCCCAAGTATAAAGATAGTCCTTGTATAGTTAATTTATTACAGAAGTTCCATGAACATAAATCATAACCAAGGTCCCACAACCGTAGTCCATTCAATATACAGCTCCAGCATCCTTCACCAAGCCTCGGCTCTCCAGCACAGCCCTTCCAGCTGGTGTGCAGCCCTGCTCTTCCTGATGGGAACCCTCACAGCCTCTGTGCTGGGACCATCTCTTACTCCCCCAGCCCTGTCATGGTTCCTCTGGGTCCAGGTCTCTGGCCCTGGAGGTGTCAGCGGATAAGCTGCACAGCCCTTCCAGCTGACGTGCAACCCTGCCATCAGCCCTCTCCAGCTTAGAGCCAGCAGGCAACTCCCTCTGCTGCTTGCTCCTGCCTTCAGCCTCTTCCAATTCTGGCTTGAGGACACCAGCCAGCAAACCCCTCTTGCTGCTCTCCCACCTTCAGCCTTCTCCCAGATCCCAAACATAAAGTCTGTCTTCCCAGGTAGGGCCTTCAGAAAGCTTTCTGCTCTCTGCAGCTTTCCTGAGAGACCCTCTTCTGAATGAGTCTCACCAGGGTTTCCCTGACCTTACAGCCCCCAGGTGTCACCTTGCCCTCTTAATTTGCCAAATGCAGCCCCTGCGCTAGCATGGGAGAGCTGGCCCTGCTTCATTTACTGGGCCAGACACCCTGGGTCAGTCTCACTTCTGCTTTTAGTTCCACTTAGAACAAATTTGAGAATGTATTTAAGACAGTACAGATGCAAGAGAAACTAATCGTCTATTTATATTTCTTGTTCTAGCCAAGAAGACTTTTCTGGGACAAAATAAGTCATTTTGGGGACCTCTGGAGCTGGTAGAGAAGCTTGTTCCTGAAGCTGGAGAGATCACAGCAAGTGTTAAAGATCTGCCGGGGCTTAAGTAAGTGAAATCCTGGGTATGTCTACACTTCTTCAGTAAAACACTCGCGGCTGGCCCATGTCAGCTGGCTCTGGCTCACAGGGCTCAGGCTGCGGGGCTAATGCTATCTAAAATTGCATTTACCGCACCCCCCCTCCCCCACAGCATTGCATTGTTGACTCAATACTGTAGGGTTTAATTGTAAGTAAGATATAAAAGTGAAAGCAATTAATAGGTCTTTTTCTGCAGCTTCTAACCAAAACAGGCAAAGGAATTAGCGATGGTGAGGATGTTTTCCTTTATAAAAGAGCAACGGGGCTTCCTGAACAACTGAATGCTTAGTACTGGCAATAAATGATGAAATCTGGAGGGACCAAAAACAGGCCTTACTGAATCTCTTTCACTCTAGCTCAAGAAAAGTGGCATTAAAGAGGGAGGGATTGAAAAAAGAGGGAGAACATTAGATAAGAATTTTCTGTGATACCTTGGAACACTGGAGATACAAAGGTTGATTGACTTTTTAAAATCCTTTTCTTTTAATTTAAATAAAAGGAAGACTTGGTAGTGACCAAAAAGGCAAACAAGATGTTAGATTGCATTAGGGAGACAGAATAGTTCTGGAAATAAAGTACCTTTATATTATATAGCAACCTGAGATCCTGTGTTCAGTTTTGCTTCCCCTTTTGAAAAAATATAGCAGAAATAGAAAATAACTACAGAAGTGCAACAAAAATGAACAGAGGCATAGGAGAACTGCCCCATGAGGAGGGACTAAGTATTAAGACTGCTTAGTTCAGAGAGGAGATGAATAGGCAACGTGACAGAGGTACATAAAATAACAAATCATACAAAGTGTCTCCTGTATTCATAACTGAAGCTCTAATCCTGAAAGTTGTTCCATGTGGATAGAGCCTCATGCCCCCTGATTTCACTGGAGTTCTATACAGAGTTTGCCTGCATGGTACAGCTTGTACGATCAGGGTGCATTATTTACCTTTTCCTTTTATAAAAGAACAAGGGGATAAACAATAAAATTAATAGGCAACAAAATTGAAACAGATTAACCAAAGAACTCCAACCTTTGTACACATGTAAACTGATGGCACAAAATATTACAAAGGCCCAGAGCACTGTAGCATTAAAAAAGAAAACATACAAGGATAACAAAAATATCTTAGGTTACACTATCTGGAATAAGAAAATTAAGTCCTCCACATGCTTCATGATACAAGCCAGTTGACTAAGTGCTGGGAGGTGAAAAATAATTTCCCTCTAATCATGCTACTGTTTATATGGGGGATTTACACCTTCCTTTGAAGCATTGGCCACTGGCTGCTCTGCAGCATATCAGACTAGGTGAGCCATTGCTCTGATCCAGCATGTCAGTTTCTACATTTCTAAAACAGTGTACGTTCCACTTGCTGGCCAAAATGGGCGAAGGAGGAAAGTGTGAAAGATTAACTATCTGAACCATAAAACATTCTTGTTTGATATGTTCAGAACTTCACCTAGCATTGAGAGATCCATATTTAATCAGTACTCCAACTCCCCTGTTTAGCTCTTCAGTAGGCTGAGGATTAGCTACCTGAGAAAGGTTTGGGCACCCACACTGTGTTAAAGTCCAGAATGAATGTGGCTGAATTGTTCTATTAACTTGCCTAGTATAACAATTGCGTTTGACCCATTTCTATATCCATGCCCCATTCCTTGATTTCTCCAAATGTTTCCCATAATCTTTGTCTAGATAAGTACTGCTAGCTCTCTGCAGAAACAGCATCCAAGAGGAGTAAAAGGGGAAGATGGGAAATAGAAGAAAAAGACAAATGATTGCATGGATAAACACTGTATGTGGACACAAATTTCCACCTACAGTAATTGCTTAAAGCTGCACCTTTGAGATATTGTGTAGATTGCAGAGATTGCAAGCAGAGTAAGACATTCAAGCTTTGGGTGAATATATGTGTTTTATAATATGTGAGTAATTTCTTTGTTTTGGTTCTGGGCTTTGGTAGGACGCCTGCGGGTAGAGGAAGAGCCTGGCTTCGCCTGGCCTTAATGCAGAAGAAGCTTTCAGAATACATGAAAGCTTTGATTAACAGAAAGGATCTTCTCAGGTGAGCAATTCTTTCTCTCTTGAATCTGAGAGTTTCGTTTCATTCTCTGTCCTCAAGTGATGTAGGTCCATTGCACTCAAAGGGCATTTTATAATGCTTTTTTTTATTACTCTGCAACACTGGAGTAACAGTTGTACTTGTACTTCTGGTTTGGGACAGTGGCACTGGTGAAATCTAGAGCTTGTTTTGAGAGATGGGGAACTGTTCAGCTTTCTGCTTGCAATGTAAAAGCCATTGTCTTCCACTGTTATAGCAGCATGCAAAAGATCCAGACGTTTCATTTATTATAAACAGTGCTGTAACACAGGTAACTGGAGTAAGGGGTCTGTATTGTGGGGAGGCAGTGTTGTTCAGTGGATAGGGCACAGGGCTTTTGGCATGTCACTTCACTTCTCTGTACCTCTGTTTCCCCATCCATAAAGTGGAAATTGTCACAGGGTGCGCCACTCACTGCTCATCTGGCGCCACCTCCTGGTCCCTCTTGGGATTAGCTCTCGAGGTCGATGCCCCTTCTGTGGTTTGCATGCCATCGCTCCATCTATCTCTGGTCTGCAGGTCCTCTCTCTCTTCAGGAACCTTAGTGTTGTCCTCTTCTTGACTCAGCCCTCCATCTAGGTCACTCAGCGTTTCCCCCCACCATTCTGGGGTACAGTCCTGCAATTCTCTGTCACTCCCACAGTGACCCAGGCAGTCTTCCCATTCATTGCCTCTTTAGTGCCACTTCCCCAGTGGCGGGTAGGACACCCAGGCCCACCCTCTACTCCAGCTTCCAGCCAGGGAACCCTACAACACACAGCCAAAATCTGCTCAGTCCCCAACCTTGCTGCATACTCCCTGGGATGCTTCCTACTCGTGTGCCTCACCCTTCCTTCTCCCAGGGAGCAATGCTGGCTATACACCTCTGCAGCCTCCAAACACTCCTCCCAGGAGTGACTGCCCTTTCCCAGCAGCCCAGCCCCGTCTGTTGCCAGCTTCCTGACTTTGTAGGCCCTGCCTCTTCCTTCCCAGCTGAGCCTGTTTACAATCCATCCCTGCTCCCTGTCTCTTCCTCCAGGTGCAGGCTATGGAGTTATTAGGCCTACGTGGTCACCCCATCACAGCAATAATGATACTCTGTGAAGTGCTGTGAGATCTATGGATGAAAAGTGCTAAGTAGTATTGCATAATTGCATGCCTGTTTTTCTTTGTTATGAGGTTTTAGTGTTTTTGGCTTTATGAATATTCATTTTTTAATTCCTTCAGTTATCTTGAGCGGGGGTGGAGAAGCTTGAAATTACCACTAGGGAAATGTAGGGTGATCTATTGTCAGAGTGGAGGTTTATAACAGAGAAAAATTAGGATATGCAACTTTTTTAAAGTTTAATATTAGCTTATCATTCATGGCTCTTTTGCTTTTAATTTGAAAAATAAATGAGTGATATATTACATCAGTCAAAGCTGGAAACCCGAGACCTGTCTGCAGTAACTTACCATGTGCAGGACATGCCTACAGAGCTATCAAGCCTCCTTTATGTTGGGCCTTTGTCTCACATTCATGGCTTAGCAAGTTGAGAGATCGTCCTTTCTAGAGCTCTCTCAGGTCAGAGCAGCAGTATGTTGATAGAGCCATGTACAGCTGATGTATAGACTGTCCGCTAGCAGCTGGCCGTCTAACCAGGTACGAGGGGAGGGTGTTAACACTTCATTGTTGTCTTATAAGATCACAGGGCAGGAGTGTAGTGGGTAATGGAGCTCATGCCAATTTATCTGTAAGTGTCTCTTCAAACTCCAACTTGTTTTTTAAAGATTTTAGTCATGTAACACTTACTGTCTCTTTTGGTGCATCTTGCAGTGAATTTTACGAGCCTAATGCTCTCATAATGGAAGAGGAAGGTCACATAATTGCTGGCCTCCTAGTAGGGTTGAATGTCATTGATGCAAACTTCTGCATGAAAGGAGAAGACTTGGATTCACAGGTATTGGATATTATTAATCATAATATCTAGCTGTAATAAGTGTTTCTGGGATGAATTGCACTCACCAAAATTATGCTGGTTTTTGATTGTATAGTTTTAGATTATACCAATTAGTTAAACAAAGGGAATACTGTAAGTATTTGCTTCTGGGATTGTATTGGCTCCAAATGGTAACACTGGGTTTTGCAGGATAAAAAGTGTGTGTGTCTTATTTGCTGGTTTTTTGTTTTTTTTCCTACTGGTTCCTCCTACTTAATATTTGCCGTTGGAGGTGAACCTTTTGTACTTGGTTTCTACATTTAGATGTAACATCTTTTTTACATAGAAGTGCTGACAGAACACTTTCCGTGGCTACCTGCTGTGCAGCAATGATCTGTCTCTACACTGGCAGAGTGCCACTGCCTCTGTTCCCTTGGTTCTTTTTTTTTTTTTTTAAATGACCAGCCTGAGAGACCATCCCTTCTGTTTCTCTTTGCTGCTGCTCCTCATTGTGATTTGCATACCGGCTGCAAACAGCAGAGTGAAACTTATTACATGGCAAAGGAGGAGGAAGTGAAAACTGAGAAATGAAGCTGGAGAAGAGAACTAAAAAGAAGGGGGGAATGCTGCTCTGACCGGGCTCAGGAGTATTAGTTTTTCGAAAAGCGTATGTCAGGAAATCGTTTATAGCTGTTAACAGAAGGGAAGTAAGTTAACATGCATGTCTGATTCGGCTTACGTAGCTGGTGTGTATAGGAGTGTGTTGATCAAGATCTGCTGTCCTTCCCTCCTTCCAGTACTCCACTTACATTACAAAGGGTAGCAACTTGACCTTCTGCTTGAGCTCATCCTTGTTTTGATCAGTTCTGGGTAGATTGTTGGTATAATGGATTTACTGAGCTTACAAACACACCAATGACACTGAAATTGTGTAGCTAAAAAGAGTAATATTTAGGAAGAGTTATACAGCCATATGTAAAATACTAAAATCTTCCTTTGTAGGTTGGAGTTATTGATTTTTCAATGTACTTGAAGGACACCAACAGCAGTAAGGGCAATGAAGGGTAAGTACAAAGGGAAACTTGTCCCTTTTTTTTTTTTCTGGGGGGGGTGTTAATTTGGTTTTTGAGTAGTATTGCAAGTTGCCCCATAATCCTGTAGTTTTAATTAAAACACTGCAGTCATGCTGAATTCCATTTTTGTTCTAATTGTAGTTCTGGGATGGAATTCAGAAAGCTAACACAGGAAAGAACAGGAAAGTATCCAGAATCTCAGGGTCCAGGGGTTGCTTTTATTGACCTAACCAGCAATTAAATCGGAGGACATTTTACAAAGCAAAAAGGCACAGCAATCAAACTTGTGGTGGGCCATTTTCTAGAGCTCTTTCAGTTTAAGAGCTGCGTGGTTTGGGATTTTCTTTTTCCAAACAATTACATGACCAGTAAAAGTGTCTTCAATCTCTAGCATCATAGGGGGATATATAAGAAATCCCCCACTGCATAAATGAACCAGAATGTACTTATCGGATTAGTTTGAGTTCTTGTACCTGCATATATTCAAGTAGATGTATAACACTGTATAGGAACAGGAGATGGAAAAATACAGGACTATATAATACATACAAATATGACTTGCTGTAGTTCTGAAATACATTAACTCCTCTTCTTCATTGATCAGAAGTTCTATCATTTTCCATTCATTTGGTGTTACCTTGGTTCATCAGAGTGAAGTAGTTTACACTTTCCTCTTGTATTTGTCATTTTTGAAAATTAATTTGGTTTTATTTAACTTTTCATGCTGGAAATGCATGAAACAAAGTCTGGTTTCAGCTTTTGTTGAGTGGATCGTAGGGGGATGACTTTGTTTTGTTAAGCTTGAAGGCAGTACACAGAACAATACTGGTACTTGTTTATTTGTATTTTCTCTTGCTAATCAAAATGTCTTCCTTGATTGGGCATTCAGTTGTGCAAATTATACAAACTTTGTCCTGCTAAAGGTTGTACTGACTTGTCCGAAGTCAAGGGCTGTAACTAATTTATATAAAGGCACAGATTACAACTGCTCTCATCTTTCAATATATGTATGTGTCACATGGAGGAATTCACGCTCAGTCCTGTAGACTCCATCGCAATCCAAATAGCCTTCTTCTCAGGTACGGATAGTTCTTAGATAGCAATGTTGTCTGCGCTGACCTGTCTACTCTGAGAACTTTAAAGATGAATATCCTTGACTAGAATCTGAAGTTGAGAGATGGGAGCAAAGAGAAATGTTTTCTCTTTCTCCTCTCCCCTTCATCTGCTGAATGATCCCTCTCTATATTCTTCTTTTGGCCCCATATAAGCATTTTGAAGTGACAGCATGCCTGTGTTCCCTCTGCCTCAGACAGCCCCATTCATCATGGAACCACTTTAGGCTCCATGCTAGGAATCCCTCCCACTTCAGCGACAACCGAAATAGGTCAAGATGGAGGGGACATTCTTGGTAGGGAAGGTTGGATGAGGTAGAACTAGCTCTTCCTGGTAGTCCTGGCCTTTCTTCCCAATGGTAAGAGACCTTCCTTTCTGTAAAGAACAATTGCCTCCTTAGAGGCCTCAGGAAACACCACAGAACTGACCAGTATCTGAAGGATTAAAGATGAGCTGGCTATGGCCTGAGCTTTAGCCATTCCTATAGTCCCATGAGACAATCGTTGCTTGTAGGTTGGCAGAGAACTGTATATCAGGAAGCACTGACTATTCACTGTGTCTGTTTTTCAGAGATGGTCAGATAACTGCTATTCTGGACCAGAAAAATTATGTAGAAGAACTCAATAGACACTTAAGGTAATAAGTTCTTTTCTCTTATGGTATGATCTAAGAGACATAGAATGGTTGTTATATTTATTTTTCAAGTAACCAGTAGCTTTTTCTCTTTAATTTGACAGTGCCACTGTAAACAATCTGCAGGCAAAGGTGGATGCTTTAGAAAAATCCAACACTAAACTTACTGAAGAGGTAGGTGTAACAGAAAAGGGGTGCATCTTCATTGCCCTGTGAAATCCTGAATTAAGGCAGAAGCAATACCTGATTCCTGAATTAAGTTATAATGACTGATGTCTGTTAAAGGTGAACTGGAAAGTTGAAATGAAAACTGAGTTAAGCACAGGGTTGTGTTGTTTGTTGCCACTAACTAGGCATGAAGGACCCTCCACAAAAGAATGCTTTTTTTTAAATTAACTATTTAAAAAAATACTTTTCTCCTCTCTGAAATCTTATTGATACTTTCCGCTTATTGGAAGGCATCAGAATGTGTCCCAGAATGGATTGTATGAGACATCTTGGCTTGCCACCACACAACATTTTGATTAAAAAACAAAACAGAATGATACAAAATTATCATGGTACACATTAAATGGATTAAAAGCTGACTAACTGATAGGTCTCAAAATGTAATTGTAAATGGAGAATCCTCAAGCAGGTGTGTTTCTAGTGGGGTCTCACATGGATCAGTTGCAGGCCTTTTGCTATTTAGCCTTTTTTTTTTTTTTAAATGACCTGGAAAATAAATCATAAAATCATCACTGATAAGGTTTGCAGATGACCCAAAAATTGGGGGAGTAGTAGATAATGAAGAGGACAGGTCACTGATAAAGAGTGATCTGAATCACTTGGTAAGCTGGTCACAAGCAAACAAAGTGTTTTAATGTGGTCAAATACAAAAGTATCTAGGAACAAAGAACGTAGACCATGCTTACAGGACAGAGGACTCTATTTTTGGAAGCAGAAACTCTGAACAAGATGTGAGGGTCATAGTGTATAATCTGATGAACATGAGCTACCAGTGTGAGACTGTGGCCAAAAGGGCTTATATGATCCTTGCATGTGTAAACAGGGGAATCTCAAGTAGGAGTAGAGAGGCTATTTTACTCCTCTGAATTTGCACTGGTGCAACTGCTGCTGGAATAAAATATCCAGTACCGGTGTTCACAATTAAAGAAGGTTGTTCAGTGAGTGAGAGTTCAAAGAAGGAGCCACAAGAATGATTAAAGGATTAGAAAACATGACTTAGACTTGAGTTCCTCAATCTATCACCATATTTAGCTTAATGAAGTGAAGGTTAAGGAGTGACTTGATCATAGTCTGTCAGTACCTAGGTGAAGTACAAATTGTGGATGATGGGCTCTTCAGTCTAACAAACAAAAAGGTTTGATAAGATCCAACGGTTGGAAGTCAAAACTAGACCCATCCAGACTGGAAATAAGGTATACATTTTTAAAGGTGAAGGTAATTTAGTCACTGGATCAATTTATCAAAGATTGTGGTAGATTTTCCATCACTAGCAACTTTTAAATCAAGATTGGATCTTTTTCTGAAAGATTCTCTCTTGTTCAAACAGGAATTATTTGGGGAAAGTTCTATGGCCTGTGTTATACAGGAGGTCAGTCTAGGTGCTCTCAATGGTCCATTCTGGCCTTGGAACCTGTGAATCTATGAATATCTTCAGTGAACTGGGAATTTATGAAAAATTTTCAGAGGATGTTTGTTTAAAAATGTATTTCTTTGGTAAATATCTGCTTCTGTATCGGCTTTTCCTTGGTGTTGTCATAGTGTATGTTGAAATGTAAAGATGACTTTTCCCTGTATCTGCTCAAAATTTGCTGAATATAAATAAAAATGTCACTCTGCAGAAAACGCCCACAGACTGGTCACTTACGTCAGTCAATACACAAATCTAGATATAACTTTTTTTTCTTTTCCATTTTTGCTTTGTAGTTCACCTTAAAGCCAGAAATGCATTCTAATCTTTCCCATTCTATGACAGGCCTCCTGTATGACTTTGGACAAGTCAGTTAATCTCTTTGCCTCAGTTTCCCATGTAAAATAGGGAATAATGAGTTTGAACTCTTGTCTCTTTTGTCTGTTTAGATTAGGAGCTCTTTGGGATGTAGACTCTCTCTTAGCACAAGGGGGGTCTGATATTAATTAGGATCTCTAGGTGCTATGATAATAAAGATGAAAATATCTCTGGAAAAGGACTGTAATGGCCTTACATTTTTCATGTTTTGCTCACTCCAGATACCTTTATATATCTGGTTAGTGAACAGTTCCAAAGATACATATTCAGATGGTCCTGGTACAAATGTAAAAAGTTTTGCAGTCTCTCCTCTGGCATCCAATTTCACTAGTAGATCTGACTGGATCTACTCACCTGGGTAAGGAAGAAAAGTTTTGTTATATTGTGCAATTAAAAATTGAGTACTTTAAAAGGCAGCCTGATTATGCTGCTGTTTTTAGTTATACTGTAATAAATGGCCTTTTGTTTAAAGCCTGCAAAATTCATATGCTGTGCTAAGCAAACATATTCATGTCTCCTACCAAATTGATTGCAGTACTTATCAAAGTATTTGTTTGTTTTCTGGTCACTCAGTGGAGTTTCCATACTGGTTAAAGTAATAACTGACATTGTAACAACTCTGCCCACCAAAACTATTTGCGGCACGTAGCTAATTAATTGTGTTGCATGTCATATCAATTCATGCATTTTGCATGAATTGTACAAAAGAATTATGGTCCTGTCAGGATCTTTTTTATCCAGTTTTGTCACACAATGAAACCACTCAACTAACATCTTGCCATGTCATTGAGCTTTTGTTGAGTGGAGGAGGTTACATAAGTTATGATTTACAAAGTAATTCGCTATATGGAAAAGCTTTTCCAAGTTACTTTGGTTTGCTTCTGTATTAAAATAAGTAATTTGTTGGCCATGGATGTCTTTCTCCCAGGAATTCCAGCATGGAGTAGGACAAGGAACCACTGCCCCAAATAGGCCTATTAAGATTCTCATATCGCACCCATCACTGTCTTAGCTGAGTGCCTGAGCACGTTGGTATCCAAGTAGTGTAAATAGCTGTCCAACCAGCCAAGTGAAACATCTGCGTCTAAGTTACAAGTCTCTGGTTTTGTTTACAGCTTGCAGTTGCAAACAACAGGATTATAACACTGCAAGAAGAGATGGAACGAGTTAAAGAAGAAAGTTCTTACCTCTTGGAAAGTAATCGTAAGGTCAGTGTGTGTTATGAATCTATTTTTTTTTAAAGTGGAACTCTCACTTACTTGTGCCATTGGCATGCTCATTACTCAAGCCCATCTTTTTTTCTACAATCAAGGGGAACTCCATAGAACTGTTTCAAAGATTTTACTTAACCAGATAAAAGATATTGGTATCCACTACAGAATCTATTTCTACTTTTTGAAATTATAAAGATATTTCATCAGATTTTATAAATTGTTCATACTTAAAATCCTATTATATACATCCTGCAGATGGCTAGACTGATTATACATGATTGCATTAAATAACGCGTGTTGGCGGAGGGAAATAGTAATGTCACAAGGATGTTACTTCTGTATTAACTTAATGAAGACTGTCGATGTTTGAAAACGGCAGAAGCAAATCAACAAATATGAGGATTCTGATAGTTTGATTGCCATCTGATTTGTTCTCTGTTAACTCTAGGTAACTAAGCAAGACAGAACTGCAGATGGACTTGCACTGAGTGAAGCACGGAAACAGTTAAAGGAGGAGACTCAGCTACGGCTGGTAAGCTTGGTCTAAACTCAGAATTCGGTAAAGTATTATGTTTTATATAGTCATTCATTGTCTAACAATTACCTTTTGCAAAGGGTATGTGTTATGGTCCAAGATGCAAGTAAGGGTGATAGTATTCCAAAATACCTTGCTTAATAACCATTAATAACTTTGCGTAATAACTTCATTTTGTTTTAAAACAATCTACCAGAAGTAATTTTCCTGCTTCACAGCAGAATACTTACCAGATTTGGGTCAACATCACACAAAACATGCATCGAGCTTCTGTTTTTGTATTTAAGAAATTTAAATGATATCCTTGAGCCTACAGCATGGACACCTGTCAACTATTGTTACACAGCACATGGGATAAGGGTGGGGGAAATGGTTGAAAGGGGTATTCTTGTGAAATAAGAGGTCTACAAACATTTCACTAATGAAAAATATAAATTTGGCCCAAATAGTTTTCTGATTGGTTGCCAGTGAAGCCATATACATAGCTATAGTACTTGGCTGTTATGGCATCTGTTTTCCTTTATTTAGTTTCTAAATTCTATTTATAGTGGCAATAGGATGTTTGTAGTGCCACATGATTAATAGTATGTGTTGATGGGGGTGGAGGGCAGGGTGGATTATCACACATTAGTTCAGTCATGTTCTAATCAGACTTGTTATAAAATATAATGTGTATGTTTCAGGATGTAGAAAAAGAACTAGAGGTGCAGATTGGAATGAGACAAGAGATGGAGCTGGCCATGAAGATGCTGGAAAAAGACGTTTGTGAGAAGCAGGATGCACTTGTGGCACTCAGACAGCAACTAGATGATCTCAGGGCACTAAAGCATGAACTCTCTTTCAAGCTGCAGGTAGGGAAGGAAGCCAATGAAATGAAATGGTCTCTTTGTAGATATGGCATGTAGGAACCAACTAGACTACTTTTTTTTCTTATCAGAAAGTCATTTGTGAGGGAAGAAGAGGATCACTTGTATACCTTTTATTTTCCTCCCTGCCCCATCCTTCCCCATCTCCTAATCTCACTATGGATTCCATTTGATTCCTTCTACGCTCAGCCTGCATTGAGGCTAACCTTTCTAACTGAGGAAAGCTGAACATGACTTGGTCCAGAAGCAGTAGATTCTGTAGAAAGTCAGTCTGTTCTTGGATCCTTCATGTAGTCGTGTGGTTTGCCAGCACTACAAGGCTGGCTCATACCTTTTTAAAATAAAAAATGGTCACCAGATGCAGGGACTTATGAGGAAAAAGCATCCCATGATATCTAAACACTTATCTGTTCAATAGTAGGACAGTAATTTTCCCCTAATACATGGCTGTTTTGAGAGTTGTTGGATAAGGATGTCGCAGCAGCATGCTCCCAATCATCTGATATTGTTTTTGAAGCAGCTTGCATAGGTGGTCAGTATTCAGTGGTTCCACTTCTGTTCCCGCCTTAACATGCTAGAAACTAAGGAGATGGATCTTTACAATACTTATGGGAGATGGTGGGCAAGCTCCCTTTCTGCTGCATTTCACTTTTATTAGTGCAAATAACTGTATAACAGTGTGTAAGCTCCTTTCTCTAGACTGGAGCACAAGTTTTAAGTAACTTTAGAAGCAAGGATGACACAGCACCATTTTCAGAATCCGTAGCCTCTGGTTTTACCTCCTAATTTCATTTGCCAATTTAGACTTGGGCTGTCCTCAATCACAGCCTATATGAAGTTTCCTTTTGTGTTCTCTACTGTAACACGCAAGGTATCACTTGCTATGGTATATAATGATAAAATGAAATCATTTGTACTGGTTACCATGGACAGAGACAGGGTTTCAAAATCATAGTCCTTATAACTTCTGCTTCTAGAGGACCGCCTGCAGCATAAGCGAAGTCAGTTCTAAAGAAAAGCTCTAACGACCAAACCTAAAAGTAAATATATAACTGTAAAACCCACGTATTTATAAAAACAAAACCATGATAGCATCTATCTAGTAAAATCTATTATTTTAATGTATACAGTTTCACTTGTCACTGAAATTCACTAGAACAGACTACTCAGACAAAACCAGACAGCTAATGCCCAGAGAAATAAGTATTCAACTTAATTTCAAAACCATAAATAGATTTCGCTGCCAGACAGTTGACAGTTCAGGCAACTGGCACTCTTGTGCCACACAATTGATGGCGTAGTATTGATGCTCCATCAGTTGATACTACGTCAATCTATGCCATGTGGTTCAGATATGATACTTTATATATAAAATAAAATTGTTTGTTTACTTACTCAGTTACCAGGACATGGGGAAATGCTTGTCCCCACTGTTAATCTTTGCTTCCGATCTTTGCCCTTTGGATCACTCCTTCTTACTTGTTTTAGTATCACCAATTCCATTTCATTTTCCAATGTAGTTTATTTCATATTTACCACTGCTTACTGAAGACATTAGGTAACTTTCCTTTCCAGAGTTCAGACCTGGGAGTGAAACAGAGGAGTGAATTAAACAGCCGTTTGGAGGAGAAGACAAATCAGATGGCTGCTACTATTAAACAGCTTGAACACAGGTAAAAATGAAATTGGTTTATTGCAAAATATAAATGTCTCCCTGTGGTGTGTGGTATACTTTTGCAGGTGCTAAAAATGCATATTTTTATATAAACTTGTTACACAGAGCTAAACAAATATCCCAGACACGCCAAGTGCTATTTCTAAGAGTCCTTTATAGATATTTTTTGAAACGTTAATATTATCTGAGTTGCATTCAGTGACCTAGGCCTGCTTTCATTGAAGTCTGGGGCAAAATTTCCATTGACTAGCATGGGAGCGGAACTGGGCATTACAGCAGTGGGCCCAATCCTACTGCTTTTACTCACCTGAACAGTCCCATGGAAGTAAGTGGAACTATTCAGATGAATAGAGAGAGCAGGACTCGGCCCTATAGCAGTAGTTCCGTGATAGACTGATAGCTAGGACGTGTTTTGTGTGCTCAGGAAAATCCTCCATAAATGAGAACATCCTGCTAAAATATCAATTATTGTAGATGCTTGTTTTATACACACAAACAGAGCATACATATATAAAAGCTAATTATTGGAATCCTTGTCAGCATTGTTGTATGTGAAGATGGAACACTGGGTAATGAATTGCCTATTGTTAATTTAAATAGGTCTGTACAGCACCACTAACACTGTACAAATGGATGACTCACAGAAGCATACAGTCTATATTAGACACAAGATGGGAGGGATGGCAATACAGTAGAGGGGGCATGAAGGACAAGGATTACAACAGTCAGCGCTGAAATAGGCTTATTGTTACATAAGACTCTAGTTCTGTTTTTAAAACTATCCTATATTAAAATTGGAACGTCCATCTCCATGAAAACTGAGACCCATGTTTGTTTCTGGGAGGTCTGAAGTGCAAGAAAGCACAGTGAAACTAACTTGGGGGGTGGGACTGGAGAGGACTATTTCTGGCACTAGGAGCTAGCAGAGGTGGCGGGTGGGAACAATATCTCTTAGTTCCATGAGCGCACATTCTCAAACACCTATCCTAGTGAGACAGTGCTGACAACCCACTACCAACTCCCGCATAATTGGGATGGACTTTGAGGTCAGACGTAAAACCGCTCACTCCCAGAAGAGGATCTCAGGGAGTTGCATTCCTTTTTCGTTAACATCTTTGGAGCTGAGCCTCTTATAGTTGCGTTCACAAAGGGTTCAGCTGGTGTGACTTGACTTCAAATGGAACTGTACTTATTTAGTCCAAAATGTCTCCACCTATGCATCCATCCCCTTGTTATGATCCTAAATGATACTAGCGGGCATGAGAGGTGCATTTCCTAAAGATAAATGCTGTTTCACTTGGAAATAATAAAGACAGAAGTAAGGGGAATAGTTATGATGTTTTTATAATTATTACCTTATTCAGTAAAAGGATGATTATTGTAGTGTGTGTAACTTTCATCAAATTCTTCTGAGATGGTGTGTTTCTGTAGTCTTTTGAGTGGCTCTTTGAGAAATGTTTTCCCTTTCATAATTTATACAGACATATTGTATTGAATGTATGACAATAACTGTTCAGTTAACTGATCTGAACTTTTCTCTTACTGATTTTTTTTTTCCATTTCCCCCCACATCATCATTCTGACATTTTTCATATAGTGAAAAGGATTTGGTGAAACAGGCAAAAGCCTTAAATAGTGCAGCAAACAAACTGATTCATAAGCACCATTAGGCATTTTTGCAACTGGTCACCTCACAACTCTGACATTGAAACTTAGTTATGAGGGGGAAAACCTTAAGAATAGTTAAAAGCAACTATTAAAATGTTAATTGTCATTTAAAGTTGATTTGGAATTTGCTGATTTTTTAAAACCTTTGGGCTTTTTTTCAGAGATAGAAAATTTGGTAGAAGCTCCCTAATTTGCCATATAAACTTTTGTTAAACTACAGAGGAGTTGGCCAATAAATACACAAGGAAAGCTTAAGGAATGAGAGATTTGTGGCTCTGTACATACCTTTGATACGTACTGTATACAGCACAAGTCTTCAACATGAATGGGTATTAGATGTGTGGTTCTATGCCAATATCCGATTGGCCAGTTCTGGGGAAGCCAAATTAGTTTTCTCTGTTACCCAGTTATGAAGTAGACAAAGAAAATGTGTCCCTGGAAGTAGTTGAAAGTAGTTTGTGTGTGTGTATTCCCAACCATTACCCTTTCACTTTTGTTCTTTGGGTTTAACCCCAAAACAAGGACAAATGGGCGTTACATCTTAATATTTTGTCACCGTGAAGATCCAGTCCTTGTTAAGCAAGACTACTTGCAACATTTTTGCCTTAGTGACTTGGGGTGGGGAGGTAAATCAACCATAGATTCCTTTAAACTTCATGAAGACAAAATTAGTAACTAGATGTCTTAGAGTAACGTTACAGTAGAACCTCCTTATCTTTTCATTGCCTTCTACCTCTGCCATAATTCCTTCTAGAAATATACTGCAGTTCTTCCTAACTGAAGGAAGCTGAGGAGAGACCGTTGTTTTGTTGGTCTCTCCTCTTCCTAGAAAAGGAATAGTTACACATTTTACAAAAATATTCCGCTCTTTATACTTTGCGGTTTAAAAAAAAAGAGAGAGAGAGAGGAAGGAGTGGAACAAGTAGTAGGTTTTTTGCTGGCCAGTCCTTGTCTCAGAGTAGCTAGCCTATAACAAATAAAACAAAATAGCTGCCTTTCACTGTTACACTTGTTACATTTGCTTCTAAGTTTCTGTTGCTTGATACAAATAGAGAATTTGCTGAGAGTTCTGGCAAAATAATGAAAGACCAACTAAAGCTTAGAAATGGTTCTGAATAGGAAAAATAATCATAAGCTTAACATCTCACTTCAAATTTTTTAAAACTGTAGATTGAAATATTGTAAGTTAGTGTCCTCTTCCCTATGGTCGCAAGAGGTCACCATGCTGGTCCCATGCAGGCTTTAGGGTGTAAATAATTCTATAAATACTTTGCTTCAAGAAATCAAGGTTTTTTTTCCCCCTGTGTTTAATAGTTTTTTTTTGTCCTTGTGAATTGCTCGCAAAAATGCTGTCTCATGTAAATTTCCCACTCTGTCATGTAGAATAGGACTCCTTGACACGTAGTGGGAGACTTATATGACCGTCATGCAGCTGAAAAAATTATTAATTCGCACTGGACACACTTAAAAATCTGTGAGGCGCAATCTTGCCCTCCAATACACAAGTGGGTATCACCCCTTAGCTTGTAAAATTGATGTGCACAATGGCAGACTCCCTGGAAAACAAGTATTAAGTATTTGAGGCTGGCTATTGAGTCACATGTTTGAAAACACAAAATGAACCTTGTGACCTTTTATTCTGAACTCATTTGAATTATCTGCAGAATAAAAGCTTTCATCCGGGTATCCAAATGGCTAGTTAGGATTGTTACAACCCCCTGCCAAATTCTTCTTGTGGACAATAAACTTTCTCCTATCACAGCAATGCTATAGTAGGATTGAAGACTTAAATATCTAGCAACATGTCGAAAAATTGATCCAGAGTATAGGTTGCTGTGGTGTAAATGCCTGTGTGCTTAATCTGATGTGATAGTTGTGGAAGAGACCAGGAAAATGCACTAATTCTAAATATAGTAGATAACCTATGTTGCAAGTTCCAGTTACATGTGTAAAGCTGAAATGTAACGTACATTAAAATAAAATTTGACTTAAAATTCTGTGTACCTGAGGTTTGCTTTGAATATGGATAAAATGTTTTGTTTATCATCTAATAGCTGTAAACTGTAGTAATAGAATAAAAAAACATTGAAAATCAGAGTTTCTTCTGCCTGGTTCACCTACATTTTGTCTTTCTTTAGAATATTTTCATCCTTTCCCTTGTTTTACCATACAATTTGTTTTCCTTTTTTGGGTTTATTTTTGTTTGTTTAAATTCAGTCTTCCTCCCCACCATGGCTTTTGTTTTTTATCACAAGTTCATGTGGCTCAAATCCAGATTGCGACAGGCAGAGAGAGAACGTCAGTCCGCTGAGGGGGACAACCGGCTCTTCAAGCAGGAATTTGGTGAAAAGATCAACAGTCTTCAGATAGAAGTGGAACAGCTCACCAAGCAGCGGTGAAGACAGTTTTCTAATGTACTTATTGGGTGTGCTTTCTCTGCCAGGTCAGAAATGTCTGGGAAAACCCATAGTAAATGGGGGAGTGTGTTTATCCTAAACACAAACAGAGTAACCTTAGAATGGGGAAGTGCTTTGATATGTTGTGGACCAAATTTTCAAATGTGGACATCTGAGTTGCAACTGCATTTTTTTAAAACCTTAATACTTTTAAAGAAAATTACAAAATACATAATCAGGAAAAATGACAAGAATAGTACAAGTCTAGTGCACCATCAAACACTAAAAAGAAAAATCTTGTTACAAAAACAGTCTGTGGAACACCATGGGTGGAAATTAAATATAAAAATGTTCTCCAGGCAGCTAAAAGTTCATAAAGAGAGGCTGTCAGTATGCAGTTCTGCTCTAATAATGTCATTTGTATTATAGAATATAAACCTTAGAGAGAGACTAGACAGCAAACAATGTGATTATTCATAATCAGGAATGCTAGCGCTATTATCTACAGTTTCCTCTTTTTCGCCAGTAAGTAAATCTACTATTTTAGGAGACTGAGACAATAAATATCTTTGGGCACCAACCTAATAACTAAACCTATATATATATATTTTTAAAATCTACAAACAGCCTTAGTTTTGGTGGGAACCAAAAAAAGACCTGAAAGTCCAGGACAAAAAACTCAGCATGAAAAACTAACATATTCCTCTTCCAGAGTTGTCAGTTTACTAACAGCAGGGAAATACAGACCCTTTTACCACGAAATAGAAGATGGCCTCTCATTTTGCATACACGATACGTTCTCTGTCCCATGACAAGGTCACTCTGAAGCATCGTTGAATAAAATATATTGTCTCGTACTGCCTTCTTTGACCTCTTTCCCTTTACTGAGGACCCTCACACTTCTTTTTGCCTTAAGGTGTCTGCTAAAGTGAAGTGATACAAAACACGTTTACAGTGAGGAGGAGGGTGTGATGACTGATGGGGCTTTTATTAACAAATATATGTAAGCTCCCATTTGTGCACACAAAGGACACAACTGTTCCCACAAACACATCATTTTATGTGTCCACGTTTGAAAAGTTTGCCAATAGTATAATTAGACTGCATCCAACAGGATGAAAATGCTAGTCCTTGTGTCTTTGCTGCTAGCAATATTATCAGATGCAAAAGGGCTTTAGGTCTTGTCTACACACACACGTTGCACTGATTTAACTAAATTGGTTTAGAAATTAATTCAGCTAAATCAGTGCAAGCACCTTGTGTGGACGCTCTTTTATCACTGTATTTATATTGATTTCTAAGTGAATTTAGTTAAGTTTAAATTCTGTTGGTAGACAAGGCCCTTGAGGTAGTTATATTGGTGGTAAACTGCTTCCTTGAACTGGATTGCCATATTAAGAAACTATTTTTACCTCTGATGAGTTTTCATACAATCTTACAGGTAAGACCGCTCTGACTTGTATGGTATTGAGTGAATTGGTGGGCACCGATCCATGTCTCAAGTGATTTTCACCCAGCTCTGTTCCCTGAGGTCCTGGGGGTGCTCTGGAAACTTTGGGCTGTTACTTTCATCGAGTTACATTAATGGAGTTATTACCTATCTGCACTGAGGTCTCCCTTGCAGTTATTCATAGAATCATAGAATATCAGGGTTGGAAGGGACCTAGGGAGGTCATCTAGTCCAACTCCCTGCTCAAAGCAGGACCAATCCCGAACTAAATCATCCCAGCCAGGGCTTTGTCAAACCTGACCTTAAAAACCTCTAAGGAAGGAGATTCCACCACCTCCCTAGGTAACCCATTCCAGTGCTTCACCACCCTACTAGTGAAAAAGTTTTTCCTAATATCCAACCTAAACCTCCCCCTCTGCAACTTGAGACCATCACTCCTTGGCCTGTCATCTGGTACCACTGAGAACAGTCTAGATCCATCCTCTTTGGAACCCCCTTTCAGGTGGTTGAAAGCAGCTATCAAATCCCCCTCATTCTTCTCTTCTGCAGACTAAACAATCCCAGTTCCCTCAGCCTCTCCTCATAAGTCATGTGCTCCAGCCCCCCAATCATTTTTGTTGCCCATTTTTGAGCTGATGTGCTCTTGCTTAACAGTCCCTAGACTCAAACACTTGGGACCTGCTGGCAGGGTACTCTCAGTGGAGAACCCTCTGCTTGAGAACTCAGTTGTTCCAACACAGCCTAATTTTAATCTTCAGCCACGGTGGAAAGCACCCTAGTGACAAAGGTTTTGTGTGAGAGGCAGGAAGAGAAGCCTCTTTAAGGATGTCCCTGGAAATTGAAGATGTTGCTTCTGATTTCATGCTATTTTGACTCTGGTAGTTTGTGTACTGTTGTTGGCAGTAGCATGTTAAAAATATGACTGTATATTTTAATTAAGGACCTGCAGACTTAGTGAACAGGTGCATATTTCATACCTCTAAACAAAATTAAGCTTGACTGGATTAGATCCGGAATTTAGATTCAGACTTTATGCATTGTGGGCTTGTTAAACATACGTTGGGATAATTCGTTCAGAGGTGTACAGTTTTGAAAATTCTGGTAATGGAGATTTCTTCTGTGCCCTCTTATGCTAAAAACATAAATCACCTTTTTAATAGCTGTGCATATTGGGTGCTGTAGAATCAGATCGCTTATCCACAATTTCCTTTTGTTATACTGTAGGGATCAACTTGAACAAGAATTGAAACGGGAAAGAGACAGATTGTCATCAATACACCAGGGTATCCGAGAAAACAAAATCACAGTAGCCCAAGGCAAGGGCTGCCAGAAGATGCAATTAAAAATGGTAGTGTCACTGTTCACATCTAAATATGGTTTAATTTTAGCTACTGTCTTACCTTGAGCTTCTTATTACTGCACATATGCATTGCTGCTATGCTGCAGTAGTAAAGGTATGAGGGTAGCAGTCAGGATAGGAAAAATTCATGTAAATTTTTATTTAATTCTCACACCATGAAATTGAAATGGTTCTCCTTTTTCAGCCGGAGATAGGTCTTCTTAAAAGCAACAAGTTTTAGTTGTAATATAAGAGTGTATCCCTCTCTCCCAGCTGTTTGACAGAATCTTGAAATTGATTTTGTTCATCAACACTATTTACTAAAGAAAAATGCAATATAAAAGATACTCTAATCAATACATCTCATTAAGAGTAAATCACCTTTAAAATAATTTCACATCATAAGCAGGAAGTTACCATGCTGACAGCCTGAGAGAGAGTAGAACTCAAGAAATGAAGCTGGCTTTTTAATGCATAAGAGAGCAGCATTTCAAAGTTGTAAGTTCTATTCTTGAAGAAAAAATTGGTTTTCATGTTAACTAAACTTGTCTTAAAACAACTTTGAAAATCTGATCTCTCCCTGCCTTGTTGTAAATCATTAGACTTGGCTGTCTCCTGGGAAGTGTCAGTAAAAGGGCAGCTCTTCCTGAGACACTAGCATAACTCTCAAGTATGAAGACAATGAAATAGTACAGGGTATTTCTGTACTCTGCATGTACACTGCAGCACCTGTTCTTTCAGGTGGCTAATCTTCACTGGGCTTCCCCAGGAGACTTTAGTAGTACTGCTCTCTCCCTTGAGGGCTTCTTAAGTTCTTCAGTAATTTTTTTTTAACCAGTAGCATTGATAACTTAAAAAAAATAAACAAACAAAAAGGTTAGCAATGCCTCTTAATAACTTAATTGTCATTAGCATTGTCTCTATAAACAGCTGTTACACTACAATAACAAAAGGTGTCAGAATGAAAAATTTATTGCAGCTGGCTCTTAAAACCAGCTGCTGTTTGATCTTTCCAAACCAAAGCAAGCTATTCAGCTGCAAGGCAAAATAATTCTTTTCTCTCATTGTACATGTTACAAAATCAAACCCTGAAGCAATGATTTTCTGATGTGCCCTTTTCTTCATGGGATTACCCTCCTCCATTTGTGTGTCATTGTGGAACACTCACTAGAATGGGACATGCAAGTCTTTGGAACAAATGGGTTTAATTTACAGAAGTATCTATTTATGTAACAGATCTCCTTTTATTGTGTCTCGTGGTCTATGGATGGTTTACTTTTATACGGGTATATCATTTTAACAGCAGTTTAATGCCCTGGCCAGGCTGTAGTTCAAATTTCTAGCAACTCTCATAGGCATGGATCGTGCTGAGACACGTTCCCACCGTCACTAATACAGATAGCAATTTATTTTCTTAGTCGTGTTGAAAAGTAATGCTATGTTTGGTTGGGGATTTCCCTTTGTCTCATTGATACTTTATAGATTTACTCTACAAATAATATTTACCCTCCCTGCTTCTGCTATACCAGTTGAGGTGGTTGGGTTATGCTTCCTCCTTCCCAGTTTAAAAAAAAAAAAAAAAGTTAGATTACCTCTCCAAAAATCTGAAGCCAGCTTGGACATTTCAGTTTTTTTTTGCCCATCAAGAGGAAGGCAAACGGCTAGTGTGATTAGATTGGTGCTCATGTACCACACTGGTCTGAGAGGTCAAAGGGTAGATTTTCAAAAGCACCCATGTGGTTTAGATACAGATCCCATTGAAAGTCAGTGGGACTTGTGTTCACTAAGTCATTTAAGCGGCCTTGGAAATCCCAGTCTAAATGTGTAGAGTGCAGTTAGTGAAATACTCAGACTTGTAAATATGTTTTTTTCTTTTGACAGGATGGAAAGCAGAAAATCCAGGAAGAAAATGCCAGATTGAGAGAACCTGGAAGAGGGGAAAATGCTGTTCTTCCAAACAAGTATGGACTGAAAGATATCCCCTTTCCCCTTTTTCTCACTTTCACTGTTCCTCCTCCTGTCTCTGTTCGCTGCAGTGTGAAAAGCAGGTCTGTTATGCTCTCGGCTAAAGGTATCAATTACTGTGTTGGTGAGAATTTAGTTTTGTTGTGGGCTTACCCTTTCCTTCACTTAAAAAGCAAAACAAAAAACCCAACTCTAAATAAAACAATATGCTAAAATCTTCTAAGTGAAATTTAAACTTTTCTGTTTGAAGTGAAGACACTTGTAATTTGAGACTTTAAAGTTCCCGCGTGGTAAGATCTGCTCTTCTCAATGACACAGTAACCTGGGAGAGAAACGGGGATTCACTTTTAAGTGTAGTAAGTGTGGGAAGTTGGCTTTTCAGGATTTTAGGAGAGGCTTTGGGGTTGGTGCAAACAGGAGGGACTTGAAGTTTCCTGTTTTAGAGGTTGTTTGGGGCTTCTTCAGTTGTTGTCTGCCTCATACAAGGAGGTCACAATATGGTTTATTTCTCAAACTGTTGGAGAAGACTCTAGCATTGTCTTTCGCACTGTGCTTTTTGTGGGGGGGCAGGGATTGTAAGGGTGTGTAACACACTCAGGGACTTCTCGAGTATTGCAGTTCTCCTGTCAAAGGTTTGCAACGGCCTTTGTGCCCATTGTTTGAGGTTCTCCACTGTGCCTATTTCACAGCACTGAATCAGGAAACAGATTCTATTGCCAGGCATCAGGTTTTTTGCTCTGGAACAGGGGAGGTGATGAAGAGATTTCTGTTCCTCTCCCAGCTACCTCTGAGCCACCTGATACGTAGCTGTAATTCTTTTTTCTTCATTTGGAGAATGTAATCACTTAGGCTGACTTTTAGGCCTTGGCAGGGTAGGAGCTCTGCATTTACAAATCTGAAATTGCAAGGACACGCCCCTTTGATATTAGTGCTTCAGGAAAAAGCCCTGTTCTTGTATTTGATTTTGGTATAGTATAATGTTGAGGACCAAGAACAAGATGTACTGGAGCCTAAAGATTGTGGGGGGCGGGGGAGATTGTTTTTTTTTGGGGGGGGGGGGTTCTATAGAGAAATGGCTTCTATAATAAAATAAAATACTTACAAAATACTAATGCAGAAATCCCATTCAGGTAAGAGTTTAGTTTTTAAAATGTGCTAAAGTGAATTGAACATCACAGCAGAAAATAAGCTATGTTTTGGCTGGGTTTTTGTTTATCTGGAAGATTATTTTTAAAAGAAAAAAAACAGGAGATGAGGTAAAGACTTGTGTTCAAATGGGTAGATGTTTTAAATTTGTATTTCTGTAGTCGGGAACCAGGTCTATAATCAGGATTTTGTTCAAAGCATAGTAACAGATACTTATGAACTCCTGTCTTCCCTGATTTTGCGGGAGGATTTATGGAGAGAATCTAAAAGGAAGAATATTGTAAGCTTTCATGTTAGTTGAAGTTGTGGGGATGTTGCACCTTTAACAAAGCCTTCTTTTCTCCAAAATGTTAATTAGTTCTTGAAGCAAAAGAGATATTACCAAAAGCCATTTTACACAGTCTAACTGAAAATCCCTTCCCCTCTCATTTCTGTTTTTGCTCTAGGCTCTTGTGATGCTATTTCACTGGTTCTCATCATAGTCTTTCCAGACAGACATGATCTACACTTCTAATGTAAAAATAATGCCGAGAAGAAAACATTTTGAGGGAGGGAGGGAAACTTTTTGGGTCTTCTTCATATGTCATAAAGGAGGGAAACAGCATGAGCCTAATTGTGTGTTTTTCTTATGCAGATCATCATTAATGTATATTAAATGCATGCTGGTGTGGTTAAAGGTTATATTAGCATGAGTTTGGGATGAGCACCTGACACTCAGGTTGTAAAGTTTGTTTAATTGATGACTTTGCTACTAATATATAAGGGATCATCCCACATTCATGCTGATAGGTTTTAACACCACAGTACGTAATCATGTATTCCCAAATACGTATGTGTTTATGAATGGTTTTACATTTTGCAAGCATATGGAGGTCAAAATAGGTGCTTTTTATAAACCTCAAGAAATAACAAAAATAGTGTGGTAGTGTGTTTTTGAAAAAAACAAACAAGAAATGACTTCAGTGAGAATGGATCTGAGACTCAAGCAATTTTCTTCTGGGAGATGTGGATAAAATGATATTACTAACTTACCGTTTTCTTTTTTTATTGTAGGATACAATCTGTCATAAAAGAAGAGCAGGTTAGTATTTCTTCTGCTTATGTTGAAACACTAAATTACAAATGTGGTGACAAGTCTTGTGGATTCACAATTTCTTCTTCAATCCATGCACCCTTAAGATCATAGAAGATTAGGGTTGGAAGAGACCTCAGGAGGTCATCTAGTCCAACCTCCTGCTCAAAGCAGGACCAACACCAACTAAATCATCCCAGCCAGGGCTTTGTAAAGATATTAAGTATCAAAGTTGAGTCTTTTTCTACCCTCATGTAAATAATGTGCCTGGTAAAGCACAGTTAGGATCAGAAAATTGAGTATGAAAATGACATTAAAGTTTCATATTCTGTCTGCATCAGTGACTTCAGGGTCAGTCAGGTCCCGTTTACAATTAGAAAGATGGTTTGGTTTGAAACACATCCGCACGCGCACCCAAACTCCCAGGCTTGCAGACTCGTTCTGGGCTCTGAATGCCAAGCTGTGTTCTTCCTGGCTCATGCATCATTGCCAGTGCTAAAGATCCTGCAATTGGAACTCAGTTGGCAGTGGTGTTTGTGCATTGATGCCCGAGGCTAGCTCACTCGTCCATGCAGTTTTCACTCTGTAGAGTTAATGTTTGTAAAAGTATTTTCTGCTGGGAAAGTAAAATATGATTTGTTAACACACTAGGAGCAGAAATATTGAATAAGATGGTGCCATTTTATAGTCACTTTTCTGATCATAAACATGCCTTAAAGCTAACAGAACAGTAGAATATGTCACTGCAAATACTTCAGCCCTGTAATGGTAGCCTTAGATCAGGAGTAGGCAACCTATGGCATGGGTGCCGAAGGCGGCACGCGAACTGATTTTCAGTGGCACTCACGCTGCCCAGGTCCTGGCCACCGGTCCGGGGGGCTCTGTATTTTAATTTAATTTTAAGTGAAGCTTCTTAAAATTTTTAAAACCTTATTTACTTTACATATAACAATAGTTTAGTTATATATTATAGACTTATTGAAAGAAGCCTCTAAAAACGTTAAAATGTATTACTGGCACGCAAAACCTTAAATTAGAGTGACTAAATGAAGACTCGGCACAGCACTTCTGAAAGGTTGCTGACCCCTGCCTTAGGCGTTAGGAATGAGGGATTTCTAAAAACGTTTGAATTGACAGGAAAGAAGTTAATTAAAAATGTGAAATAAATGCCACTGGGTAGCTCGGTTGTAGGATAAGAATCATTTATAGAGACCTAGTACAAGTGTGTTTGTCATATGCATACGGATAAGTAGAAAGCAAGAGAAAGTGAAGCAAAACAAATACTACTAGGATGTGTAACTGTCGACAGAATGGAGCTGGTAAGGATTTCAGTGTCGAGCCAGACCCCACAGCCCCGGCATTCTCAGAGTGCAGAGAAACAGTCAGCGCAAAGGTTGGGCAGGGAGGCTGCAGCCTGAGCACCTGCAAACTAGACTAGACAAAAGAATGGCTTCTTTACACTTTTCATGAATTTGTGTAAAGCGCCCAGACATCTTTGCAATGAGTGTGGTGCTGACTGAGTGTGTGTGTGTGTCCCGACCCATCCGCACAGGTGCCCTCCAGGTTAGGAGGACAGGATCAGTCTTCCCTAGGAGCCTTGTTGGTTTGCTGCATTTAGTCCCTCCAGGACTCGGTGCCCGAAGTATGAAGCCACTGGTCAGGGAGTCAGTTGCACTCTGTGAAGTGGATTCTGGATGTTGATTGGCCAGAGTTAAATACTACGTCCCAGAAGAGCGGTTTGTCTTGTGGTTTTCTGAATAGTTTGAGGTCCTGTTTGTGTATGTGCACAAATAAATGCTTCCTGCAAGTTGCCCACTTCCTGAGCAATCGGACTGTGCCTCACATTGAGTAGGAAAAGGGAAAGCCGCATTGTGAGGGCGGAGGGGAACAGACACTAGCAATAATACTGAAATGGAGGGTGTAGGAAAAGTAATGCTGAGCAATTGTTTTCTTAATGATTTAGGAACTGCCATCTGGACCTGCAAAAGCACAGATATGCCAGCTGTGCCAAGAGGAAGGCAGTCTCACCAAAACAAAGGTAACTGTAGTTAAGGGGAGGCTTGTGTGTCTTGGCCAGCCTGGTAGCACATGTGTGCCCTCTAAGTTTATTTTCTAAAAGCTGATAAATACAAGTAGATTTCCCTTTAATTACCTGGGTACCAGGAAATACATGTTTGTCCACCTTCCCATTAGGACAAAGCTGTTAAACAGAAAGGGCTTCAGGGTCCGGTGGACATAGTGTACTTAGATGTCCAGAAAGCCTTTGACAAGGTCCCTCACCAAAGGCTCTTACGTAAATTAAGCTGTCATGGGATAAAAGGGAAGGTCCCTTCATGGATTGAGAACTGGTTAAAGGACAGGGAACAAAGTATAGGAATTAATGGTAAATTCTCAGAATGGAGAGGGGTAACTAGTGGTGTTCCCCAAGGGTCAGTCCTCAGACCAATCCTATTCAATTTATTCATAAATGATCTGGAGAAAGGGGTAAACAGTGAGGTGGCAAAGTTTGCAGATGATACTAAACTGCTCAAGATAGTTAAGACCAAAGCAGATTGTGAAGAACTTCAAAAAGATCTCACAAAACTAAGTGATTGGGCAACAAAATGGCAAATGAAATTTAATGTGGATAAATGTAAAGGAATGCACATTGGAAAAAATAACCCCAACTATACATACAACATGATGGGGGCTAATTTAGCTACAACGAGTCAGGAAAAAGATCTTGGCGTCATCGTGGATAGTTCTCTGAAGATGTCCACGCAGTGTGCAGAGGCGGTCAAAAAAGCAAACAGGATGTTAGGAATCATTAAAAAGGGGATAGAGAATAAGACTGAGAATATATTATTGCCCTTATATAAATCCATGGTACGCCCACATCTCGAATACTGTGCACAGATGTGGTCTCCTCACCTCAAAAAAGATATTCTAGCACTAGAAAAGGTTCAGAAAAGGGCAACTAAAATGATTAGGGGTTTAGAGAGGGTCCCATACGAGGAAAGATTAAAGAGGCTAGGACTCTTCAGCTTGGAAAAGAGAAGACTAAAGGGGGACATGATAGAGGTATATAAAATCATGAGTGATGTTGAGAAAGTGGATAAGGAAAAGTTATTTACTTATTCCCATAATACAAGAACTAGGGGTCACCAAATGAAATTAATAGGCAGCAGGTTTAAAACAAATAAAAGGAAGTTCTTCTTCACGCAGCACACAGTCAACTTGTGGAACTCCTTACCTGAGGAGGTTGTGAAGGCTAGGACTATAACAATGTTTAAAAGGGGACTGGATAAACTCATGGTGGCTAAGTCCATAAATGGCTATTAGCCAGGATGGGTAAGAATGGTGTCCCTAGCCTCTGTTCGTCAGAGGATGGAGATGGATGGCAGGAGAGAGATCACTTGATCATTGCCTGTTAGGTTCACTCCCTCTGGGGCACCTGGCATTGGCCACTGTCGGTAGACAGATACTGGGCTAGATGGACCTTTGGTCTGACCCGGTACTGCCTTTCTTATGTTCTTATGTCCTCCATGCCACCCGCTGTTGACACTGGAAGATGATAAATGCTGGTATGCTTCCCTCCCCCCCAAGAACTGCCTTTAATTCACCCCCCAGCCACACCTGGGAGCACAATCCGCTCTCTCCCCATTTCTGCCAGAGAAAGTCAGTAGTGACCATGTGAACACGTGGTTTTCATTTCATTTTTCCACTTTCTTTCCTGCCACCTCCCTCTTTATTCTCCTTTATCTTCACTTTTTTCTCCCCTCTCTCTTTTCAACAGGTCACTCTCCTTCCCTGGCCCTTTCGCCTTTCCAGAATCACAGAAATGGTGCCATACAATGGGCCTCATCTCACAGAGAGAAAATGAAGCCCTAATTAAATTAACTTTCCTTTCTCAGTCCCCCAACATCCCTGCTGCTAGGGCTGCCGGGTCCCCTCTGTCATGTGGAGCCACTGAACTCTTCCCAATAGCATTGGGAGAGCTAGATAGGAAAACCCCTGTCTGTGAGGTGAGAAGGGAAAGCAGGACCCAGAGAGGACCCTGTTGTCCTACTTCCTCTGGCAAGCTGGTAACATCGCTGGGAGACCCACCTAATCCCTCCCGCATAATTGGCGTTTTTTCTGAGACTTGCTTGTGTTCAATAAAGATTTGTCCCATGTTATATAGAGCACTAGCTTATGGCTCTAAAAATTACCACTCTTAGAAGGCAGCTTGGGTCACATTTTCAGTATGGATACTTTCAGGGAGAACTTGAAAGGCTTTTTAGTGTATCTGCCAAGGCCTGAACTGAGGGGTTCTGTGTTTTTTCTCTGAACTATTGAGTGTCACTGACTGAAGGAACTGAGCAAGGAGCTGCTTTCTTGGCAGCGCTGGGTGTCAAGGACACCAGCCCTTATGGCGAGAGACACACAGATCCCTAAACTCCTGTGTTGGCAGGTAGGTAAAGCAGCGACTTAAAACATTTGGGTAAACCCTATCCTTCTTATTTTTGAGTACATGCTGCTAATAGTGGGGAGTCTCAAATATGATTTCTCTAGAAGCTTTTCAGCTTGCCTTTAGGAAGCACACTAGTTAAAAGGACTGCAAATTCCAGCACATCTTATACCAGCTTTTTATAAATCCCCAAATACGAGAGTAGTGTTTGGTTGTAGATATGTCAATATAACTTATGCACATACATCTATACATCCCCATATACATATATATTAGGGCTGTCAAACTATTAAAAAGATTAATCAGTTTTAATGGCACTGTTAATACTATAATACCAATTTACATTTATTATAAATATTTTTTGATTTTCTACATTTTCAAATCTGATTTCAATTACAACACAGAATACAAAGTATAGAGTGCTCACTTTACATTATTTTTTAATACAAGTATTTGCAATGTAAAAAAGATGAAACAAAAGAGAGCAATCTACAGGTCGAAGCATGAAGGGGTATACGGATGTTTAACATATATGGCATGTAAATACTTTGCAGCACTGACTACAACAGTGCCATGCGAACGCCTGTTCTCACTTTCAGGTGACATTGTAAACGAAGTGGGCAGCGTTATCCCCTGCAAATTGTAACCAAACTTGTTGGTCTAGGCGATTGGCTGAAGTAGAACTGAGTTGACGTGTAGGTTCTAAAGTTTTACATTGTTTTATTTTTAGTGTATTTTTTTGTACATAATTCTACATTTGTAAGTTCAGCTTTCACAATAAAGAGACTGCACTACGGTACTTGTATGAGGTGAATTGAAAGATACTATTTTTTTTACAGTGCAGATATTTGTAGTAAAAAATAAAGTGAGCACTGTACACTTTGTATTCTGTGTTGTAATTGAAATCAATATATTTGAAATAGGGCTGTCAAGCAATTAAAAAAGTTAACTGATTAATTGCACGATTAATCAATATAATACCATTTATTTAAATATTTTTTGATTTCTACATTTTCAAATGTATTGATTTCAATTACAACACAGAATACAAAGTGTACAGTGAGCACTGTACATTTATTTTTATTACAAATATTTGCACTGTAAAAAAACAAGTGTATTTCAATTCACCTAATACAAGTACCGTAGTGCAGTCTCTTTATCGCGAAAGTTGAACTTACAAATGTAGAATTATGTACAAAAAAAGTATTAAAAAGTAAAACAAAGTAAAACTTTAGAACTTACACGTCAACTCAGTTCTGCTTCAGCCAATCGCCTAGACCAACAAGTTTGGTAACAATTTGGAGGAGATAATGCTGCCCGCTTCGTTTACAATGTCACCTGAAAGTGAGAACAGGTGTTCACATGGCACTGTTGTAGCCAGTGTTGCAAGGTATTTACGTGCCAGATGCACTAAAGATTCATACGTCCCTTCATGCTTCAGCCACCATTCCAGAGGACGTGCGTCCATGCTGATGATGGGTTCTGCTCAATAACAATTCAAAGCAGAGCGGACTGACGCATGTTCATTTTCATCTTCTCGGCAGAAGGTTGATTTTCTTTTTTTATGGTTCAGGTTCTGTAGTTTCTGTATCGGAGTGTTGCTCTTTTAAGTTTTCTGAAAGCATGCGCCACACCTCGTCCCTCTCAGATTTTGGAAGGCACTTCAGATTCTTAAACCTTGGGTCCAGTGCTGTAGCTATCTTTAGAAATCTCACATTGGTACCTTCTTTGCGTTTTGTCAAATCTGCTGTGAAAGTGTTCTTGAAACGAACATGTGCTGGGTCATCATCTGAGACTGCTATGACATGAAATATATGGCAGAATGCAGGTAAAACAGAACAGGAAACATACAATTCTCCCCCAAGGAGTTCAGTCACAAATTTAATTAACGCGTTATTTTTTTAATGAGCATCATCAGCATGGAAGCATGTCCTCTGGAATGGTGGCCAAAGAATGAAGGGGCATACGAATATTTAGCATATCTGGCACGTAAATATCTTGCAGCACTGGCTACAATAGTGCCATGAGAATGCCTGTTCTCACTTTCAGTTGACACTGTAAACAAGAAGTGGACAGCATTAACTCCTGCAATTGGCTGAAGTAGAACTGAGTGGACTTGTAAGATCTAAAGTTTTACATTGTTTTATTTTTTAATGCAGTTTTTTTGTACATAATTCTACATTTGCAAGTTCAACTTTCACAATAAAGAGATCGCACTACAGTACTTGTATTAGGTAAATTGAAAAATACTATTTCTTTTGTCTTTTACAGTGCAAATATTTGTAATAAAATATAAAGTGAGCACTGTACACTTTGTATTGCGTGTTGTAATTGAAATCAATATATTTAAAAATGTAGAAAACATCCAAAAATATTTAACAAATTTCAATTGGTATTGTTTAACAATGCGATTAATCGCAATTACTGTTTTTAATCGTGATTTTTAGAGTTAATCACGTGAGTTAACTGGGATTGGCAGCCCTAATTTGAAACTGTAGAAGACATCTAAAAATCTAATAAATGTAAATTGGATGCTGTTGTTGTTTAACAGTGTGATTAAAACTGATTAATTTTTTAAATAGTGTTAATCGCGTGATTGACAGCCCTAATGTGCATGAAATTAAAATTACACGTGTAGTTCTGGTGGATAAGACTTTTTTTCTACTAGGGTTTCATATGTAGCTGTGTGTTCTGATTAACTAGCATTTAAGTACTGATTGCTTAAATTGACTCTTGCCAAGTCACATGTGGGTATAGTTTGCAAAATTTGCTCCAGCCTGTTCTTGGAGTTTTGATTTTTACTCTCTGGGTTTAGGAACTTTGCGGAAGTAACATTCTCATCCTTTGGGAAAGAACCTTTGTCCCTCAAAGGTTGGAGGAGAGGCCAACAGGGACTCTCTAGTGATGGGTGAGGGACAGAAGCTTCAGGTGCCCTTTCCAGGGACAAAGTACAGTCTTTTGGCCAACTGAATGTTAGTGAGAAAACCTAGTTATTTCACGTGGTGTTGTTGGGCCCCTTGTGATTGGCTGGCGCGGTCTCTCTCATCTCATTAACAGTAGTTTCCACTTTTCGTTCCTCTTTCCCTTTTTTAGAACATTTGCAAGAACTGTGGCGGAATCTTCTGTGAGGCCTGTTCAGCTAATGAACTGCCCCTTCCATCCAGCATAAACCCAGAGCGTGTTTGCAACACCTGTCACGAACAGCTGATACAGCAATATTCCACAAGCCCATTGTAGGACTCCGCATGTGGGACAGTGATGACCAATCAAGGCTTGGTCCAGCTATGAAATCTTGTAGCTTAGGTCTCGGCTCTGAAGCTCTTCGGGCGAGTTTCTAGAGAAGAATCTCTCTTCCCTCTGCTCTTGCAAGGTCAAAGAGCGGAAGTACGTTATGTTCACATTCTCTCTCTCAACTGTCAATTTAAAATGGTGGTCCGAGCCTTCCTTCAGGAGAACACCCCCACTTTCAGGCATGAGCTGCTGTGCGAGGAACCGTTCAGAATTTTGTGTCAGAGTAGCCTTAATGCATGTTCATTTTCATGTACCATGGCAACTACAAGAAGAGGTAAAAACGCATGTACAAAGGTTTACTTAAGTGCTTTGTTTGAAGGCAAAATGGAATGAACCAGATGATAACTGAAACAAAGAACGAGAAGGAATTTTTCACCCGCATGTGTGACTCTGCTTAAAACACCACTTTCCCTTTTCCCTTCTGTCCCTGGCAGTGCTAATGAACTGTGGTGCTCTAGTTCAAACAGAAAAATCCCACAAAAGAACTGGGAATTGAACATGTGTGTGGCACATCATTTCTCAGTTCAGTCCTCTCTTGGGCTCCAGTTTGGTTGTGTAGAGTAACAGGAAAGATTTAAAAGATTTGGGGTTTTTTTTTTGAGGTGTGTGTGAGAGATGAGAACTGAATAGCAGCCACTTCACTCACTCAGCACAGTAAGCTTGAGTGAAATACTCAGACATTAAATACAACTGGTTTTTTTTTTTTTTGTAAAAACAAACACCTTCGAACTTTATAGTGGAAGTTCTCGTGACATTCTAAAAACTATAAATCTGTTTTGTCTTGACCTGATAATTAGAGGATGGATCTTGATTCCAAAATATTTAAATTTAAATATATATATACTGGTCTTTATTTAAACAGAATATTTAGGGGCATGTTTGTACATTCTGTCCAGCATACTGTTCCTACTAATGTTGTGCACATTAATCAGCTGTTTAAGCAGCAAATGTGTTTTTTTATTAAAATAGTCATAAGACTGATCATTTTGTAGCCACAAGAAGTGATTACTGCTAGTAGGAGGCTCAAATGTGCTAATTTGAAATTCACTTTCAAATAGGTTTTACGGTTCATACAAAGATAATCTGACATATGACATTTTACTATCTAAGGCTTCTCTGCTACCCCAAAAGACACCACCTTCTTTCTGAAGTACACAGCCACTTGTACCTCTCTATGTAAGGGCTCCAGCCCGCCCCTGCCAAAAGTGCAAAATTACAAATGCTGGTATGCATCCCACTCCCAAGAGAGGGGCTTAGGTTATTTGGCCTACTTTGTATTGGAAACCTAACTGAACCACCAAGACCACAGAATGTATTGTAATCTTTAGAAAACTGACTTATGTATATTTATATGTATGTGGGGGTGTTGCATTAATTTTGTACAAATCTATAGGGAAACCTGGTTTATTTCTCTAAAGGTGATTATATGCAAATTAAATCTGTTAGAACTACATTGGAAGTGTGTAGATGAGTTCAGGCCACTTGATTGGGCCAGTGATGATCAGTATATAATCTAGTCTGACTCTCCCTCTGCTGACTGCAGGCAACTAGCAGGGCCTCTTTCACAGGAGCCAACATGAGGGAGTGAATGGGACTCAGGAAAGTAGGGGGAACAGAGAGGAAAACATTACAAGATCAGTTTGAAATGGTTTCTTCTTCTAATATTTCCCCCTTAAAATAGTAGTTATCTTCCTGCAATTGACTATAGCAACTTCTCAGGAGGAATTAAAAAAAAAAGTAGCTTTGTGTTTGGAATCTAAGTGGGAAATATGGTGCTTTCAACTTTCTAGGAAGACCGTTTAATTAGGGGCACCAGTGCAGAGTCAGGGACAGCACTTTGAGTGACTGGAAAAGATCCTTGACTAATGGATCTTTTATCTGTAGGTGAGGTTGGTGGCTTTTGCAGGGAGGATAAATATTCAATATGCATATACTGTACAAATCTACAGGATTTTACATCTGCTAGTCAAGTTGGTTTTGTTTTTTGCTAGTCAGAGTAGAAACTGAAATGTAAGCCATTCTAAGAGCATTTGGATATTATAGTACTTAATTTTACTGTGTAAATGCTGACATGTCCACATTCCCTTGTGAGTGTGATGAGAAGCTCTGAGATGGTAGCCGATTCCTTGGTTGCCTTTATACCTTCTTTTGATCTTCACAAAAAGGAAAATTGCTGCTATCCTTCTTAAATACTAATGCTACAATTCTAAAATCTCAATTTTTAAAAGCAGGATAAAGTCACTTAAAATCCACTGTGCTCAACAACTTCAGTTTACTTCAGCCATGAGGAGTTAGTAGTATATTTGTGTACATCTGAGATTCAGGAAGAGTTAAAATTAAATGTCAGAATTACAATGTGATTTCCAAGATGGCTCCTACATCGGTCCTCTGATGTTATCCTCAGTATTAAAGGCTTGTAAATGCAGTGCTGGCCCCATTACTGTACACAATGTTGAATACCACCTCTAAGGGAAATTCTGCAAGCATGTTTGCTCTGATATTGTTCGTAGGTGTAGCCCTGAAAGCTAAGTGGGAGGGGAAGGTATTTTCTGGCACTGCTGTTCCACACAAAATAAAACTGCTTAAAGAATACTTTCTCCATCCCTGTTGCTTCTCATTTCTGCTTGTGGATTGTTCTTATGCACTAGGTGGAGTTGTAACATTATAAATGCATTGCTAGCTGGAAGGTGGCACTTGCATTAAAAAACAGTTTGCTAGCACTGAACATTACCATTTACACAAGTGGCACCTTATTCATCAGTTTTGCTGGTTGTGTGCACTCACCTACTTAATTACCTGTTTTTACTGGCACTGCAGCAGTATGCAGCTCAGAGTGAGCTGGATTCTGTTTCTCCTGGGGGGTTAGCAGCTGTCAAACTCCCATGTTACTGAAGACAATGTGGATTACACACCTGTAAGTGTAAGGTTATTTTGACCTCTAATACTTATTACAGAAGGTAATCTGTGAAGGAACGCAGGGGGAGGTGGTAGAGCTTTGTCATGAAGGGAGCAGTTGAACCAGAAAACACTGAAATATAGAGGGCCCTCTTTCTCCCCTGCCCCCCAATAAATAAATAAAATCTCAAACACTTTGTTTAGGGACTGAGTGGTTATGGTGGTAATGTAATCATTTCTTTCCCAGCTGGAGCATTCTCATGTAGACCTGCCCTTTGTCAGAACCCAATATAGTACGCTTAAGCAGTTTGTCCATTTGGAAAAGTTGAGATACTATAAAGAGATATTAATGCTCTTATAAGTATTATCTACTGTAAATTCAGTAACAGAGCTTAACTAAGGGAAAAGTGGAGAAAGCCTTACTCAGAATATGGGAAGAGTACACAGAATGTGCCTCACATAGTATAAGAAAGAAGAGAAGTGAAATAAGCTTTTATTGTGATGGTGAAACTAAAGATTAAAATACCTTAAGCCTTTTCCAACTGTGTACTGAGTCTAGGTTCATGTAGCTATTCCATCATGCTATGCCTTTCAGTCTCCCAACAAAGTATGGGTGGGTGGGGAGAAGCAGTGCTATTATACAATATGCAGTTTAGAAACTACCCCATAAAAGCAAATATGAAACATCCTTGATTAAACGTTTGGGTAGGTACTTAAGTACTGTACAGAGAAGTTACCTTTCACCCCACAGACTGCATGTACACTGTAGAAGTTTAAGCTCAGACAATTTCAAAGTGTTTACTCCATCCTTAAGCACAATGAGATAAGAGGTGCCAGGTTTAGATGACAAAGGAAAGCAATAGGTAAGAGTTGTGAAACCATTACAAAATCTATTAGTAACACATTCTTACTGTGTTTTAGACTCTCTCAATGCCATGCTTTTGTATTTTCTAGGATATTTAAATTAAACAAGCGCCCAACTACCTCATAGCTTTGTAAAGTTATTGTTCAGATGGTTCTCAACTATTGCTGGAATCTCTAAACATAGGGTTCTTATCTACTAAGAACTGTTAAGCTGAATAGTAATGCAACACAAGTAGGTGATATTTCAGTGTCACAGCAACAACCTAGATCAGAACTTACCCCTGCCTGTACTGTAGCAATTATTGTACTACAAAGACAATTAATGGATTCAACCTTAATTCTGTTTTTAGACAAATTCCACAGTGTGAACACAGTTTATTGTGCGCTTTACTACACAAACCCATACTGAATAATTTTAGATACAGACTGAATTGCCTTTGAAAAAACAATGTTTATGGTTTCTTTGCTACTGAACAAGAGCAGCTGTATTCTACCTCCAAGAATGATAAGCAAACACGTTCTTGCTTCATCCTGAAAAGAAAAAGGAAAAAATGTTACGGATTTGGGTATCAGAAGCTCTCAATTGCCAAATGCTAACTTTTTCTTCCACCCCTTGTTATTTGAGAGTTCTCTACTGTACATAGCTCTCAACAAGAATGACTACAACTCTTCACTTGTGAGGAGCACTCAAAGCTTACCTAAATTAAGCCATCACTAAATAAGCAGGTTCTCTTGACAAGTCTGTGGAAGTGGAGGAGATCCAAGCACAGAGCTGATCCAAATCACGCTCTGCAAATTAACCCATTTTCAACCAGACTGCTCACCACCATGCACAGTAAAGAGATCATAGATGGTACTAAATACTCTTGTAAGACTTCACAGGAGATGTGTAGTGCAAGTGTAGAACATTTACTGCTTCCTCAAGTAACAAAAGCAGTAGTGGAGGTTGTCTTCAAGCTATGTATGGCACAAGTGTCCAGTGTGACTGCTGTGTTTGTTGATGAACACCCAACCCCCCTGATTTGAGTCCCAAAGCATTAATTCTTTATTTTTTCATTATAAAAGAGGGAGAGAAGTAAGTGTGCTGGAGGAGGAGGGGAGGAGGAGAGAGGAAGAAAAAAAAAAAAAAAAGTAACGGCATCCTTCTGGGGGGGGGGTCCACGGGGGGGGGGAGGCGGGTGCAGGCCTCCCCCCCTCCCGTTCTGCCGCCTGGGTGAGGAGGGGGGGAGGGGGGAGGGGAGGGGGAGGGTGGGCAGGGGCAGCAGCAGCGGCACGGCCTGAGCATGTCAGTTTGATCAACGCAGCAGCCCCAGAGTTGCATCCCGCCACCGATTGATCTCCGCCCCGCCACTGATTTTCTGCTCCTGCCCCCCCTCTCTCTCTCTCTCTCCTCCCTCCCTGTCCCTGTCCCCCTCTCCCCTCCTCCTCCACCCACTCTCACCTGTGTCCTTCTTTGAAATTCCGCCACGAAACCAGATCATCATTTTCATTCATGAGCTGCGTAATCTCCATAATATCTGAGAACATCTCATCTCTTTCTCCTCTCCTTTCCTTTTCTGTGCTGCCTTTGCTTGGGAGAGGGGGAGGGAGAAGGGAAAAAAAGCAAACATGAAAGGGAGATAAAGAGATTAATAAGACAGAATTTACAGAACAATGGTTACTGTTCTATACACAAAACAACTGAGCAATTATACATACCCATGTGCACATGCTTTTTCATCTTAATTTTTGACTGCTTTGCATCTCTGGCTGCTTGCATCTCACAGACACAGACACACAGGTCAGGAGGCATCAGGATTCAGCTGCGCCAAGCCTGTCTCAGTGATTACCTGCTAATCAACAACCTTCCCCCCCCCCCACCCACTGTCCGTCCGCTTGGGGGGGAAGATCCCCCGGTGAAAACAGAAAAGATCATCGCATTTCATTCCTGATTTTTAACCAGGTTATCCTGACGATATATCACTTTGCTGAGGATAAGAGAACAAGATAAAGAGGCTTCTTTTTGAATGCCAGCAGTCCCCCGGGACCACGCGCTGCTTGCTTGCACGCATGATGATACCTGATTACTTGCTACATGCATGATGCATGCAAGTGTCCTACCAGAACCAGAACAAGGATGCCTTGCCCAGAAACCTTCTGCCAAGGAGATGTCCCTGGAGGATTTCCTCTCAATCCGGACATGTTAACAAACTTTTCTAAGTAACTATACTGTCTGAAATGCATCATCCCAAGTCCTCAGCAAATCAAAATCAAAAAAAAAGCTTTAAAAAAACTGTTTGCTATTTGCAAAGCTCCTGGCTGCTGGGGGTCACGGAGTGCTGTGTGCTCTCTGCGGGTCTTCTCTTTCTTCTTTCCTTTCATCTTCCCCCCGTCTGCATAATCCCAGACATGGCAGAGATTTACCCACCCCACACAGTCAGGTGGGGGTGGGTGTGCGCAGCCTCAAAAATTGCAGCAAATGCAGCTCATGCAGCCATGTTTTTTGTTTTTTCCCCCTGACCTTCCATTTGCTTCTTTGTTTCTGTCCCTGCTGTGGCCTTTAGCAGTCATAGCCTTAGAAATTCTTCAAATTTCGATTCTCAGGAGACTGCATTGTTAACTGTGCTGATGAGCTGTGCGTGGTCACCCTGTGATGATGAGCTCGCCGCTGTGAAAAGCAAAATGAATTTCAAAAAAAAAGGGCTTTTTTTTCCTGTACCTGGCCAGCATTGCTACACGTGGCAAGGAAGATTAAAGCCTTGAAACTCAGCTAGTCCCTTACCTCCAACCTAATCAATGTACCACTTGAGAGGGTTCCATCTTCCACTGCATTTACTAGAGAGCTCAGACTAGGAAAGCGAAGGGAGGGAGAGATGGGAACCCGCTTCTATGCAGGGAATACTCAATCAAAAACAAGTTATTTAAAAAAATAAAGCCAAAATTTATATTCTGCAGAAGACATTTAAGGGAAGAATCTACAATTGTCTCTGAGCACTATAGCCGGAGGACAAACTCCCTGCAGCAGGACAGCAGCCCCAGGTGTTCACTACAGGCAACTACATTTCATCAGGTTAAATAGGCTTCAATCAGCAAAAACTTCAACTGCATATGTTAAATCTCCACCCCTTTTTCTTGGCTCAGATGATCCAAGTATCATGCTCATGCTCCTGTGGAGCATCTTGCTTTCTCCCACCTCAGTGCTAGAACAAAGCTCATGATGGTTCTCTGTCAGGTGCACTTTACATAGCAGGCTCACAGTCCATGCACAGCTACGACATGGGCTTTTAAAGGATGACTGACAAAGCCAGCTGTTATCATGAAAAGCTTTAAAAGAAATTTTCTTAAGTAAACAAATTTTGATCCAGCTTCCTCAGAATCAAGTCTGTCAAGATTGCTCCCTCCCCTACATTCTCTCATTTGCCCAGTTCCATCACCCATTATGTAAACAATGTGTCTCCCGTGTCACTAAGTAAATATGTTGAACAAGTCAGCTATTTCAAATGCAATCAAGGGTTACGAGGTTTGCTTCTCATACCACTCCACTGCTGTAGAAATGATCAATACATTTTTCAGTTACTTGGCTCACAAAAATTGGTTTCACAACTGAGAAACTTATGAGCCTAGACTTTCATTTCACCTTCCACAGGAGTCAGAGAATCAGGGGATTTGGGGGGGGGGGGTGCCCTTTAAAACCTGAATTCCAGCACAAGGTCACTGCTTAACTGGAGAGTCTGATAAATGTCTGTCCAGCTGTAAAGAGTCTGATGTACCACAGCATCCCACTCAGTTCTATCATGCTTTACTGAGTGGTGTCTAAATGAGGGCCTGATCCAACTCCATTAATGTGAAAAGAATGTTCATCAGGAATTGGGTGGGGTCCTTAGGTCAAAATATTCAAATTTGGGTGCCTGCAATAAGACATCTATGACAAATTCATTATAAATTTAGATGCTTAACTTTAAGTAGGGTTGTTTGAAAATTCTAGACTTAGATTTTGACTTTAAGCTACTTGTCTTCAATAGCTAATGTTCTGCATCCTGGCACTGTGCTATACAAGTAAGCCTATGAAATAAGGGTCAAATTGTCCATCTTTGGAAACAGCATACCAAGGAGGGGAGGATGGTTAATATACTTACCTAGTTTGGGTTTGTGCCACTGTCACTAGCAATCTTGTTTTCTTTTTGGAGATGAATTCAGGAATAATTCAATATATCTATGCTCTGGGGAATAATTACAAAATGTTTGTTTATAAAGTTTCTGAATAATAATAATAAAAAAAAGGTAAGTCTATATAGTGCATGTAACAGTCACACTGAGTAGAGTTAAACATTTCAGGCCTGAACAATTCAAGGCCTAACACTTGAAAGGTGCTCCGTACTACATGATCAGTAGACAGCCCACGGCCTGACAAGATGTTCCAGATGACTGGCACTACCGGGCTCAACAGCAATAATGCATGGCAGAAAAAGATGCAGGCATTACTTACGCACGTGTGACCTATCCTTGGCCATAGCAGCAACTGCATCTTCATGAGTCTCAAAATGTACATCTGCTTCTCCTGTAGCTTTTCCATTGGAATTATATTCCATGGTGATTTTTGCAGGTTTCAGTGGAGCAAAAAACTAAAGAAAACAAAATCTAAGTGAAAGCTCAAGTATATATGGCTAGCAGTTAAGAGTCAAACTGAAAGGTGAGATGGAGCAACAGGGAGGAGGTAAGCTATGTAGTTTAATTCTACAAGTTTATTGCAGTGGTAATAATTCAACAAATCTTGGGAACTCCTATTTGATAGAATTAAAATGTTTTACAGTTGGTTACCATTTTTAATTCCACTTCTATACAAGATTCCTTCCAGCATAAAAGTTAGCTGACCATTTTGTTACAACTTGGTTTCTCGCTATAAAGGCAATACCCAAGTTGAAATAAAATGGTGTCAGTTAAATATGATGCTGCTTAGATAAGTACAATCATTTATCTATGATCATATCTAGAATCATTTTATTCTAAAAACCTTTTAGACTAAATTTGCTAATGTGCCCCAATATGCATCACCTTGCATTGACGTATCTTGCTTGTCAGAATAAACTCCATGTTGCCTACCTCTATTTAGATGAACTGTATTCTACTTTGTTTTGAGGAAGTGCTTGCTTTTGTTTTTCACCAGAAAAAAAAAAATCATCAGCTGTATCCATTGCATAGCCATGCTTACAGCTAAACATGGGGACAAATGCTGGTTATATCGGACAAATCTTATCAAACCCTTTCAGTTTTAAAACAAGGGTTTTTGATTGATCTGTAGAGAAGTTTATTTAAAAGATCTGGCATGAACATGTACACAAGAGCACAGTCACGCACAGTGGTTTGCCTTAAGCTATTGTAAAAATCTGTTCCTATAGTTCTCTTAACAAAACACCTGCAAGATAGAATGGGGAGAAGAAAGCACAATAGTCTATTTTGTTTGTAACATCTTTACCCAAAAAATATTCTCCTAGTGAAGCTTCACGCTCTGCTGCTGCTCATGGAGTTGAAATTAGTTTTACCTTTCCCCCACGCTATGGCCTTTTGCTAATAGCAGTACTAGCTCAAATTATTTAGCACAAAACCAAGGCCTGGCAGCAATTTAGAACAGATAATTTGAACAATGCCTTCCACAATGGCACACCAACCTAGTTGAGGTGTCTAGGCTCTATTGAACCATAAATGTTAAATAAAATATGCAAGACAGAAAACTCAGCTATGGAATAACCTGTATTACAGCTTCAGATAGCACAAGCCACGTTACTTGTAACAGAGTTAGAGGATTTTTTAGGATGGGGAAGTTCACACTCCAAGGCAGAAATTATATGTACATTTACCAAAAGTTAAATTTACAGCAGTAAGTGGGGCACTTTAAGTATACGGATTTAATTAGCTATTGAACCTGTTCTACCCACCCATCCCTTGATGTCTGCGCCCACCTACCATCCCCCACAATGTGTCTGAATTTTGTCCTTCAACTCTTTAAAACATCCCTTGTTTCCACATGCAATCCACCTGGAAATTAGGCAGCATTAAAATATTTATAGCACAAAAGATTGATACTCTTCAAAGTGTAATCAGGGTTTAAATTATCACCAATGCTGTATATTCACGTGATCGTATTGTAACGTACATTTACAATGTCTTGGGCACTAGCTTGGAAAGGCAGACCTCTCAGATGGACAAAATGCAGCGGTGATGAGGTACTCCCGAATTCTGAAGCATCCCGAGGCTTTTCAATCATTTCTCTATAAGATTCTTCACAAATGAACAAAAGCAGTATTAGTACTTGCAACATTACACTCTTCCATAAAAACAGTTTGTATGCATGTGTACATGGTGCAGACAAAAGCAAGAGTATATGCCAAGGTGCTTCAAAGAACAAATGCAACAAGCAAGAACTTACCATTTTCTTTTTCACTTTCACAAGCTGTAGTCAGTCCTAGGGGCTGACCCAAATCATTTTCTTCAAAGACTGATTCTGATTCTTTTATCAGTTTAGTAGTTGGATAAGTATTCATCTTCTTCCCCCTGTACAAACCGCTATGGGTTCGAACTTCACTCCTCCTACTTGGAAATATTTCTATATATCTAGATTTAAAAGGAAAAAGGATTACATGGTAATGTTCAATTACTTTCAAGTGCAGTGCTATCACAGTTCCCACTGGATGCTGCTCTGTGGGAGTTCGAAATCACGCAACACAACTTGCAACTACCCTGAGATTCATTAAGCAGCAGAGATTTCTGGACCATCATCTTAAAGCTAAGTTTTCAATTGCACCTAGTAAGCCTGACTCTGCAACTTAAAATGAACCTTTTAAAGCTTTAGAAACTACTTGCCGCTTCTCCAGAGTAAATCCAAAATGGTCACAGTGATTTCAAGTGTTAATGGGATTCTAAAACCCTGCAATTGATTCTATGTAGCCACTTGAATGGTCTTAACATTTGCAGCATTCCTACAGACCAGTTCAGTACTAAAAATAGCAGAATAAGTTAGGAAAGCATGAAGAAGAAAATGTCATGATCAATACATAACAAGCACAGTTCCAAAGAGCATGAGATGAACCACTTTCTTCAGCTGATATAATTGCAAGCGTGGTGCTCCAATGGCATGCACTGATTTCATACATGTAAATTTCATTAAAGCTTTCAGCACAGTCTTGCCTAGAATTAAAAAGTTTAGCTAGAAACACTGAGGTTTTGATACAAAACTGGTTGGGCCATAAACAGTGTAATTGCAAAGGATCCAGAATCAAATTAATCAGGGTAAAAGATGCAAGCATAAGATGGACAAGTGTCTTATCCTAACTGAAATCTACTGTAAAATTACAGCCCTCATCCTTCAATGAACAAATGCACCAACATTGGACCTCTCAGTGTCCCTCCTTACATACTTCTCTACCTGAATAAAACCATCAAAAGGCCCTAAGCAAGCCTTTTAACCATTCTGGGTCTTTAAATCTTACAAGCTATTAGGTACCATGCAATCCAAGGTACTAAGTCCTAGAGCAGTTAAATGGGAGTGCTGAGATCAGGAAAATGGCAATCAAATGTGCTGAGCCCCTTCAGAAGGGCTTCTAAGAGACAAAGAATATTCAGGAAGATGAGGAACCCAGAGATAGCCCCAGGGACATTAGGAGCCATCAGAGAAGAGACCATCCACATTTCTGTGCAACAGTCATGATAATAAAAGCCAAATAGAACATCAATTTGGTGTGGACAAGATCTTTAGTCTACAGTCTCGTAAATGGAGTCTACTTCAGTGTTTAAAAGGACGACAACTTAATTCAGAACCAAAATGTACGTTTTGGTGCATAAATCCCAGTGGATCAGCACTGTACCGGTGCAGGAAAACAAACCATCTAGTCTATTTTCAGTGGCTAAACCGAGAGATGCAAGATGCATGGACAGTGGAAAGTCACTTAGAATGTCCTTTCTCTTTTAGTAATTTAAGGTCTATTAGATGTAACACAAGGAAATATTAAAAAGGAAGAACAATTAATTATTGAAATGTAGATTATACAAAATTAGTCTCATAGACTCAGACTTTAAGGTCAGAAGGGACCATTATGATCATCTAGTCTGACCTCCTGCACAATGCCGGCCACAGAATCTCACCCACCCACTCCTGGAACAAACCCCTAACCTATGTCTGAGTTACTGAAGTCCTCAAATCATGGTTTGAAGACCTCAAGCTGCAGAGAATCCTCCAGCAAGTCGGGGCTCAAGAACAGAGTGGAAGATGATTGCCAGGGAGCCCAATCTTTAAAGAACTGAGTGAAAATGAATGGGGTAACAATTTAGATAAATAGAAGGGTTCAGAAAAACAGACCAAGATGAACTGCAACATCAAGGCACACTAATAGGGCCCCATTTATATGAAAGGGGAGAAGTTATCACAAAATAGCCTAGGCCTCTAGGTAGGTTACCCTGTTATTAAGAACCTAATTAAATCCTTATTTGGTCCTGTTCACACAGGCTGGACCAAACAGTATTTAAAGTTGGCCCCAACAGTGTTTAACCACAATTGCTAAATTAGTCTGTTCCTAGTTATAGTTGGGGATATAGAAAGCAGTAATGTGAAGAAAAATCTAGGGGAGAGAACGGATGAGGGATGTCAAATTAGAGGCTATCAGTATGCCGAAACTACAAAAAGAAAAAAGCTGTTATCCTGGGCTGTGTTAGTAAGGATTTTATATGTAACGACAGAGGCAACAATCCTATGTTGGTGAAGCCATGCTCAGTATTGTATACAATTAAGATCTCTTCATTACAGATAACTGACACAGTGCAGGAAATGCAAAGGAGAGCAAAGACGCTCGAGGTTTTAGCATATATTATTTACAGGTGAAAATAAGGTAACATAAAACCCAGAGAAAGGTAGCTATGACAACCATCTACAAATACTAAACAGAAGGAAAATGAAATATGTTAAATATTAGGAAAGAATTTTGATAGAATATACTTGTCAAGCCATGTTCTAATTGAAGGGGAAGCAGACACCTCCCAGTTTGTTACTCCTCCCTCTTGATACTGTCTGGATACCTCTGACAGGGATGACTCAGACCGCTTTAGAACATGTTTTTTATTTGGCATGCACCAGATTCCACCTAATTGCAGGCATCAAAAAAACTGCCTTGGAAAGACTATCCCAGCCCAGCAGATGCTTTACCCATCCTCCTGCAAATTATTCCATAATGTTCTCATTTAAATTAGATGGGCACTGTTAAAGCCAGAATCCCAGATTATTGCAGAGTAATGGACTACATGTCCCAGAGGCTTCTTTCCCCCTTCACTGTCTATGAAACATCCAATTCCCTTAAGAATTCTAAATACTACATCAAAAAAATCTCACCAAGTCTCCACTCTGCACAAAATGTTTCAAACGACACTCAAGCTAGCATGTATGACTGGGGAAAAGCAAGGACGGAGAGTGAAAGAGCATACTGTTGAGCAATTTGGAACAAAGGTAGACAGTTATGTTTGTTCACTGTTTATGTCCACAAGCTTTAAGTTATTCTGTATCCTTAGATTAAAATCATAATGTACACAAACACTTAGTTAACCACACTGAAACACATACCGGTTCCCAATTTCCTCCTTATGCTTTAACAAGGCTTGATTTGCCATTTCTGGTGCGGCAAACTGCACAAAAGCTTCTCCTGTTTTCCTTCTTCCTCTCTGATCCATGACAAAAGTCATCTCAACTATATCCAAACCTTTAGGGGGGGAAAAAAAGCATTTTCTATGTGAGCTGTAGCATGTGCAGTCTTCCTTCTCTTGTTTAAATAGATGAAACCGTACCTACTTCTGAACTGACAGTTCAAGTCACCCTGAATAGAACTGATCAAATACTGAATGTTTTGGATTTTTTTTTAAACTTATTCCTTTTCTACCTTTTCCTTGATTTGTACATAAATTTTACTTTTATATGAGCTTTACTCTCTGAAATGTTGGTCTGCCTGAGTTTTCAAAGGGAAAATAAGTGACTACTTATTCTCTATGACTACTTCAATTCTCTACATTCTTCCGTTTAGGGTTGGTTGTTTAAGGACAGAGGACCTAAAGCACATGAACAAGTTATCCCTACACTACAGCTGGCAGGTGCTCAGCTGAAAGGAACAGTCTTATTCTCAATTTCTAGCAGCCCACATAGAAGTCAGGGGAAGTATTCAACCATACTTAAATTATGATTAATCATTTTTCCAATGTGCAATCCTTTCTGCCACACTCTAGAGAAGCCAGAGATACAATAATCATGATGTCTGACAGACCCTAGAGCTTCTAAAACTCCACACTATCTCTAAGCCAAGGCTTGAAATGGACCAGGTTGGGCTGAGTTGCTCACCTGATTCCCCCCCACCCCCCCCCCGAGGGCAGTCATCTTGTTCTCCATTATATTCGTTAACTACGATATCTAACTGTTATAACTTTAAACACATTCTGTTCATGTTTTGAAGGTGAGACAGCAACATCTGCCTGAGTTTGCAGACAGCCTGAAACAGTGGCTCTGAGAATGTCACATTCATCTCAACCATGTGTTAACTAAGATGCCTAGTGAGGATCATTTAAATATCAACATTGTTAACTATTTCAATGCTCAAACTACATTAGAAAGGAGTGATGATATTATGAAGAGGTGCACAATATACCGTCAGTGACATTTCATTTTGGCACCATTTTATCTATTCTGTGCCTTAACTTTTGCATCTTATTTTCATCCTAATCTTGGCTCTACAAAGTGGAAGCCAATCCTGCAGAGCCCAGAAGGGAAGCCAACTCTCTCTGCAATCAGCGTGGGCCAACCCTCAGCAGCAGAGTTCTGTACTGCTTTAGTGCTGGGCATGCATCCCAAGTCCTAATGGTGCTGCTCCTCCCTCTTCTAGAAGCTGTCGGCAGAATTTGTAACTGCTGCGCTGTTGCCGTCCTCTCAGCCCAGATTCTGAAGCTTTTCTTCACAACTATGAGGATGCCAGAGCAGCAGATGTGGAGTTGCTGTGTATGTGTGTGTTAACAATACTGTAGGTGACCTAGTGACTGGGATAGACTGTGTAACTATAGTAGGGCTAGTGAAAGGTTTATTATACACCTATACTGGTTTAATTCAGCGAGGGCACATCCCAGCACATGCTGGAAAGACAGCAGGAAAGATACTGGCTTCAAGGAAACAACCTTGTGTTTCCTACAGAGCTGCAAGGCTTGTTTTACCACGGCTGGGAGCTAAAAGATCAAAGGGTTATAAACTGTTAAAAAATGACTTGGCAGCTGTGTAGGAGGGTGATCAGAAGACTGAGCAGGATGACACACTGGCTGAAGTAAAGAGGTGAACTGGTTTGTGAGTTAAGGGCAGAGACTGCCATGTAGGGGTGTGAGCAGGAAGCTTAGACCTGTCAGTATCCCCATGCAGAAGGTTGTCAGACAAGTGTGCAGTCGGTTTATTGTTTTAAGATCTTTTTCTCTGAAATGCTTCTGGTTTCCTATTCTCTGCCTGTGACACACAGTCGTTTAGTCTCTTGTGGAATGTAACATTTTGGTCTCATTTTGGTTGTTAGGTTTAGCATACCAGTGCTGGCGGCCTGTGATACACAGGAGGTCAGATGAGATGATCTGGTGGTCTCCTCTGGCCTTAAACTCTGTGAAACCGTTTGCTTTAAGAAGGCTGTCTGGTCACAGCCCTTGGAGGGAAGAAGGCAGCAGGTTCTGAATTTAAATCGGACCTGCCAAGTTAATCATGGTTAGTACCCGGGGACTGCGGCCAAAGGCTCGGTGTGAGAGTGGGAAAACTGTGTGATGCCACCAAGCCTGAGAAGGAATGCACTCAGACCAGGATGGGTTAGAAGTGCAGTTAGCCCAGAAATTGAGACAGCCAGAAGTATTAACATGTCCTGTAGACAGCATGAGATGATATCACCATATTGCACTTGAGAATTTATACAACTCAAATTTACATCAGCTAAGCAGAAGATATTATTTAGAAGATGTTAGCTGAAAAGAAAAAGTCTTAAGTCACCTGCAAAGAACTCTGAAATGTCTGCTTCAGTACAACTGTAAGGAAGGCCTCTCAGGCGTACAACTCCATCATTAACTGCAGGGGATGATGAACTGGACTGCAGACTCTTCAATATGGCATCTACATCTTCATTGTGTATTTCAAAAACTGCAAAGAATACAAGACAAGATTAGACTGTATATTTTCCTTTGCACCCCAACTCCTACAAAGTCACCCTGAAGAAACATTCTTTTCTTGGTTTTGGGCTGAAGCAATATGATTCTTTCAACTTTAACTGGAGTTTTTGCTTGGGTTTCCTGAGAAATGTTTATGACTTGCTATGTGATGGGGAAAGGCATCACCTTCGAACCTGCAAGCCACACAGCAAATGATAGATCTTGTAGTGTGGGAGTGGGGATGGCTGAGTGGGGTCACAGGGGCAGATGAAGACAGGAGCAGCTATGCTTGGCTGAGTGAAGGTGCAGGACTACATGAGAAATGTGCAGAGATGCCTGGTTGAATGGGGAGTGGCAGTGCAGGAAACACAGGGGACGGGCAGATGTGCCCTGACTGAATAGAGTGGGGGAGTGCAGGGACACACGGAGAGAGGGGCCTGACTGAATGGGAGAGGCTAAGGATCAGCCAGAGAGTCTGCATGGGGGAGGCTCAGCAACCCCTTAACAACTCCTCCCGGCTCCTAAACAACCCAAAATCCTGTTCCATACTTCTCCCACCCACACCTAACAACTCTCAGGTTCACTCCCAGGCTTCTTTCCAGCAATTACTTCTCTCCCTTGGCTCACCCATCACGCTTGACTCCCTCAAGCCTTTGCATTGTTTCTGAGGGATGCAGGAAATACGTTTCTCTATGCTAGTTTAAATGAATTACTCAACGTTCTGTATTAATATACCTAGTAACGAAACTATTGGTCAGAAAACATCTCCTGAGTCTTTTTTTGTTGTTGTCTGTATTGTTACAGACACTTGCTGACAGGTATTTTGAAATAAACTACCAAAATAATTGAAAATGGCATGATTATATTGTGTTATTTTGACAAATAAAATATGTAGAATTCTGCAGAATTTTAAAATATGGTGCGCAGAATTGTTGGGTGCAGAATTCCCTGAGGATACATAATGCACTGCAGCCATATGAACGCCACGACACAGTAATATCTTTAGTTTTGCTCCAAAATATTCTTTGCCTGTTTTAATACACCTCTATCCCAATATAACACAACCCGATAGAACATGAATTCGGATATAACATGGTAAAGCAGTGCTCAGGGGGTGGGGCGGCTGCGCACTCCAGCGGATCAAAGCAAGTTCGATATAATGCAGTTTCACCTATAACGCGGTACGATTTTTTGGCTCCTGAGGACAGCGTTATATCGGGATAGAGGTGTATATGTAGGTTACTTTCAAAACAGATAGATTAAACGTACCTTCCACATACCGCTGACCCATATATTTCCGGTGCTTTTCTAAGGCATTCTGCACATCCTGTTCTGACTCTAGTTCAATCAAAGCATCTCCTCTGCGTTTGCCATCCCTGTTTAAAAGGAAGTGTATCCCACTCTCGCCATTTCGAATCCTGCAGTCTAGAAAGTTACACACAAAAGATACAGTTAAGGAAACAGCACAATATTGATTTATTGTGTTTCTTCCTTACCATAATCTGCTGATCCAATTGAAACTTAACATTCTGATCTTATATAAAAATTTCACCTAAGCAGCACACTACAGTGTATCAAACACAGGACAGTAAATGCCATTATGTAGAGATATAGATATCTCCACAATCACACAACTAGGATCATACACTGCCTTAATTTCAACTGGTTATCAATTTAAGGCCTTGATCCTACAATCTGTTCTAAACAGGTGAGCATTTATACCCAGGTGGAGTGCCATAGAAGCCGGCAGAGCTCTGCATGGATGCAAGGATCTCCCCACTTGGATCAGACTGTAGCATCAAGGCCTTACCTGGTTGGCAAATTTTTATTTTTTGTGTTTGTAATTCAAATAATTTGAGTGTATTTTAAAATACAACTAAAAATAAAGTTAAATGATTTATTTGTACTAGACCTGCCAATTAAGCACAATTAACTCATGCGATTCACTCAATGAATTGCGATTTAAAAAAATTAATCGCAGTTTTAACTGAACTGTTAAACAATAGAATATGAATTTATTAAATATTTTTGGATGTTTTTCTACATTTTCAAATATATTGATTTCTATTAAAAACACAGAATACAAAGTGTAAAGTGCTCACTTTATATTTATTTTTATTACAAATATTTGCACTGTAAAAATAGTTTTTCAATTCACCTCATACAAGTACTGTAGTGCAATCTCTTTATCATGAAAGTGTAACTTATAAATGTAGATTTTTTTTTTGTTCGTAACTGCACTCAAAAACAAAACAATGTAAAACTTTAGGGCCTAAAGTCCACTCAGTCCTACTTCCTGTTCAGCCAATCGCTAAGACAAACAAGTTTGTTTACATTTACAGGAGATACTGCTGCCTGCTTATTTACAATGTTACCTGAAAGTGAGAACAGGCATTTGCGTGGCACTTCTGTAGCCGGCACTGAAAGGTATTTACATGCCAGATATGCTAAACATTCTTATACTCCTTCATGCTTCAGCCACCATTCCAGAGGACATGATTCCATGCTGCTGATGCTCATTAAAAAAAATACATTAATTAAATTTGTGACTGAACTCCTTGCAAGAGAACTGTATGTCTCCTGTTCTGTTTTACACGCATTCTGCCATATATTTCCTGTTATAGCCATCTCAGATGATGACACAGCACATGTTTATTTAAGAACACTTTCACAGCAGATCTATAAAACACAAAGAAGGTACCAATCTGAGATTTCTAAAAATAGCTACAGCACTTGACCCAAAGTTTAAGAATCTCAAGTGCCTTCCAAAATTTGAGAGGGATGAGGTGTGGATCATGCTTTCAGAAGTCTTAAAAGAGCAACGCTCCGATACAGAAACTACAGAACCCGAACCACCAAAACAGAAAATCAACCTTCTGCTGGTGGCATCTGACTCAGATGATGAAAATGAACATGCATCGGTCCGCTCTGCTTTGGATCGTTAGCGAGCAGAACCTGTCATCAGCGTGGACACACGTCTTCTGGAATGGTGGTTGAAGCACAAAGGGACATATTTACGTGCCAGATGCACTAAAGATTCGTATCTTGCAACAGTGCCATGTGAATGCCTGTTCTCACTTTCAGGTGACACTTTAAACAAGAAGCAGGCAGCATTATCTCCTGCAAATTATAACCAAGCTTGTTTGCCTAAGTGATTGGCTGAAGTAGGACTGACTGGACTTGTAGGCTCTAAAGTTTTACATAGTTTTATTTTTGAGTGCAGTTATTTTTTGTACATAGGTCTACATCTGTAAGTTCAACTTTCATGATAAAGAGATTGCACTACAGTACTTTGGTGAATTGAAAAATACTAATACATTTCTTTTGTTTTTTACAGTGCAAATATTTGTAATAAAAATATAAAGTGAGCACTGTGCACTTTGTATTCTGTTATATTTGAAAATATACAAAACATCCAAAAATATTTAAATAAATGTATTCTATTAACAGCACGATTAATAGTGATTAATTTTTTAATCATAATTAATTCTTTTAATAGCTTGACAGACTTAATTTGTACCGTTATGAGACAGAGAGAGACTGAACACAGAATAAATAGCTCCACCATATCAAATACTTATAAATATGTAACTGAACAGTAAACACAGGATTTGTGTTTTGGAGTCAATCATTAATATTTAAAAACACATTCAACCACATCACATCTCGTACAAAACCAGATATTATACCAGCGAAAAAGCTAAGCACATCTTCAACAGTGCAAGAGTATGGCAATCCTTGGGCTCGGATAAGAAACACATCATCTTCCTCTCCTGTCTTGGATGGAGTTGGTTCATACTCTGAGAGTGGAGGATACTCATCTTGAAATGAAGAACTTGAATCCTTTGAAAAAAGAGGAGAGTATTATTTTTTAAAATAACAGCTGCTCAACTACTTGTTTCAGTAATAGTTCCCTTCTGTGTTAAAACTATTAAATGAATATTGTGCTGGCTATCACCAGCAGTTCAGAGAAATAAACAGAGATAAAAACAGTCTATTAGATTACCCAGTCAAACTGTAGGATTGCTCCTAATAAAGACTTTTTTCAGTCCCAGTAGTAGTAAATGACAAACAAAAAGAACTATATCTTAAAGTCTGCTTTTCAGGGTCTCCACCACAGATAATGCCTAATGACTGAGAGGTGCCCAAAATCTTTGGAAGAAAAGGGAAAACGACTTGGATCATTCATATTCTGTTACAAACTCAAACACAGACCCAGTTTCTGTGAAAAATTCACTATATTTTACTTTCTTTTTTAAAGATTAAACATAGGATTGAAAAGTCCACACCCTCCTCACTGAAAGGATGGAAGGAATAGTGAAATCAATGAGCTAAGCAGGTAATGAGAAACTTAATTTTAGGTATCCTGAGCCAGTTGCCTAATGGCAACAGGATACCCAAGACTTTCCTCTGAAAACCATTTATGCCATGCTACAAATCTAGCATAACTGGGCACTTAATCATTAAAAAAAAAGGGTCATTACACAAATCTCAGTATTCAAGAAATTAGACACAATACAGGAAAAAACCTGTATACAACAGTTCACAGTCATTTTTACAGAATAGCAGCATTGTAGAGAAGTTACTTATACAAAAAAAGTCTGTGGCTTCTAATTTGCTATCTTGACAAGACACTGGGTATTTAACACCTCAGATAAGGAACATCCTCCCCGCCAAGGCATGATGGAGAAGGCAACAGAGGTGACCTTCAATACTGGGCAAGGGAGTTCTCCCAAGAGTGACAGGAGTTTCTTCTTAACTCTATAAGGGCTCCAATAAATGGATTTTTCACTGACCTCCTGGGTATAAACAGAAGCAGTGGCCAATAAAGATTAGAGGGGAAATACAGGAACAAGAACATGAGGGGGGAAAAACAGCCTCTCTCCTCTGGATAATCTTCTATCACCCACAGACTGGGTGCCAGGGAGAAGATAGTGACCCCAGTTAGTGAGAGATTGCCCCTAGTGACTCTAGAGAAAGGGGAGTTGATGGAAAAGGGAATGACCCCCCCCAGGCTAGGGATGGGAGCCCCCCTGCAGACTGAAGAGATGGGAACAGATTTAGAGGGACTTGGGCAGAGATCTGGGGGCAGGGGAACACCCACAAGATCGGCCAGAGATTGGGGGTCAGGGTCACTCGGGGGGGGGCAGTTACCCTCCCTTTGGGGTCCCCCCGAGATTTGAAGGGGGAGGGGGCAGGCCAGCGGCCCCTTTGGGGACCCCCTCCAAGGTGGGGGGAGGATCCCCGGGGAAGAAGGTGCGGGCCGAGGGGGAGGTGGGGGGCGCCCTACCTGGCCGTAGCTCCGCCCCGGGTGGGCCTGGTGCAGCAGCGGGCCCCGCAAGGCCCCGAACCCGGGCCCGGCCGGGCTGGGCAGGCTGCCGGCGGCCACCGCCACTTGCAGGCCCCGGCTCTGCGCGGCCGCCGCCCCCAGCAGCAGCAGGAGCCGGCGGCGGCCCGAGAGGCCGGAGGCGGAGGCCGCGGCGGGGCGCAGGGGCAGGCAGGCGGCCCCCGTGCGCTGGCAGCTGCTGCAGCTACAGCCGCAGCCCCGGAGCAGCGCGCCCAGCACCCAGCGCGTCCCGGCCATGGGCGGCGGCGAGGCGAGGCGGCGGCGGGGGCGGAGCAGGCCCGGCACATGCGCTGCTGCGGGGACACCAGGCGGCCCGGGGCGGGCGGCTCCGGCTCCGCCTCCCCTTCCCAGGAGGCCCTGGCGCGGGGGCGCGGCGGGCCCCGGCCTGGCCTGCATGGGGTGCGGGGCCCGGCCTGGGCTGGGGGCTTAGCGTGTGGGGCTGCCCCGGGCGGGCTGGGTTCGGCCCCTGCGGTGACACTGGGGCTGGGAGCGCTCGGCCACACGGGGGTGTCGTGCCGGGTAACTCCCGGTGTGGACGCTCCAAGCCGGAAGGAGAGAGAGACACACACGCACGCATACACCCCCCACCACCCACACAGTCGCTGAAACCCCTGGCGAAAAGACCTCGACTAGACAGAACAAAGGCAGGGTTAGGGCTTGTCTGCACCTGGGGCTAGTCGGGAGCAGAGGCTCCCCCCCGAATAAGGGAGCCTGGTCGCCCTTTAGCTTAGTGCGCTTTGAAAGAGGGAGGCGGTGTTCCCTAGTGGGTAGAGCACTGGGCGAGACTCAGGACACCTGGGTGTTGTCCCCGGTTAATCCACTGGCCTGGTGGGTGACCAAGGGGCTTCACCTCCCTGTGGCTTAGTTTAACAATACCCATCTCCTTTGTAAAGCACATTGAGCTCTACTTAAGAGCAAGGTGGTGTTATAATAGCTCATATATCCATCTTGCAGGTGAGTAAACTGAGGCATAGTGTGCTTGGGTAGCTTTTCTAGGCTCAAACAGTGAGTCTAGCGGAGGTGGGAAAAGAACCCATGTCCCTGCCTTAATCATTTAACCATGTTGTCATCTCCCATTTAAATTATAGTTAGTTCCTGTTTTCCCTTCTAAAACACTGTTTCCTGTTTTGAAAAGCTTGGTCACTAAGGCAAAAGAAATTATGCAACTAACAGGGTGAAGGCAGCAGGAAAAAGTTTAATTGTGTCAAATTAATAAGGCCTGATCTACACTAGGAAATTAGCTCAGTATATAAATTTGTTAGTCTCTAAGGTGCCACAAGTACTCCTGTTCTTTTTGTGGATACAGACTAACATGGGTGCTACTCTGAAATCGTACATTAATTTGGGGTGTGAAAAATCCACACTCCTGGCAATACAGTTAAACAGACCTAACCTCTGGTGTAGACAGCAATAGGTCAACAGGAGAATTCTCCTCTCAGGGAGGTAGAATTCCTATGCTAACAGGAAGAGCCCTTTCATCAATGCAGGTAGTGTCTTCACTGAAGTGTTGCAGCAGCATAGCTGCCCCACTGTAGCCCTTTAAGTGTTACTCCTGAGAACATTCGGTGCAAAAAAATATATAAATTCTGCACATAGTATTTTAAAATTCTGCAAATTTTATTTGTCATATATATGCGGAGGCTCCAGCATGGCATTAGGGAGCACAGGCCACTGGCTGCACAGAGATGGGAGATCATTGTGCAGCTTCCCCACCCCGGGACATGGACTCAGTGGTGAGGCTGCACCAAAACTAATACAGCACAAGGGCTGGGCCTGCCCCAGAAACATCCCAGGGCCCTGCCCCTCTGTGCCAGGTGCATCAGGTGTGGGCAGGGAGGGGCTTAGCCTGGGGGGAATCCAGTTGTGGGTTGAGAGGGTTCTGTGTGGGGCAATCTGGGTGCGAGTGGCTCCGTGGGGGAATCGGGGGTGTGTGTGTCTAGGTGCAATGGTAATGGGACTCTGCAGAGGGGTCCAGATAAAGATGGTTGGAGCTCAGCAGGAGAGGTCTGGGGGGAGGGATGGAGCTCAGCAGGGGGGTCTGGGTGTGGGGAGCTCAGTGGGAGGTCCAGATGCAGGGGGAGTGAGGCTCAGTGGGGTGGGGATACAGGTGCAGCCGGTTGGGGCTTGGTAGGGTGGGGATCTGGGTATGGGTGGCTTGTTGGGGTGGTCCAGGTGCAGGGGGAGTGGGGCTTGTCGGGGGGTCCTGGGTGTGTGTGGGGGGGTGAGGCTTGTCAGGAGGGTCTGGGTATGAGGGGGTCTGGATGCATGGGGGTTGGGCGGATGGGGGAGCAGCTCCCTGTACAGTGATCCCTCCCCCTACAGCTGAGGAGCAATGGGTGCAGGAAGTGTGTGTGTGGGGGGGGGAAGTTTACAGAGCTTTCTACAGCTGGGAGGAATTTGGGGGTGGGTCTGACATAGTCCTGAATCCCATGCAGGGGAAGAGGAAGTCCCATCCTCCCCAGCTCAGCCGGGTCTTCCCCAGTCTTGCCTCCTGCCCCACAGTGTTTTACTTCTCTGCCAGATGCCTTGTGTGCCCAAAACATACTGCTGGGGAGGGTTGTTTGACTGCTCTTGTGGCTTCCCTTTGCTTCCCCATCAAAAAGTCATTTTTCTGCGAGTAAGCAAAGAAATCTGCAGGGGACATAAATTCTGCACATGTGCAGTGGCGCAGAATTCCCTCAGGAATAAAGTGTGAACAAGCCCTAAGATACATGTGTCCTGTTGGGTTGATAAATGGGTATCTCAGGACCAATTAGGGTTAAGATGTAAATGAAGGCTTGTTCAGTTACAACATTAAACGGTCAGGTGTGATTCAGGGTTTCATGTGGAGTTATTGTAGGCTTACTCCCATTGTAATAACCACCATTACAATTTTTTAAACTTTTTATTAAAAAAAGACACCGAAGAAGAAGGATAAACAGTTAAAGTATTTGGAATGTAAAGCATTAATTTGTATTTTATTTTATTTTATTTATTCCTTATGCCCTCTCCCTTAAAGGAGTACATAGAGAAACCCACCACCACCATTACACTTGAGAGTCTTTTACATGGTATTAATTGGTATTAAAGACAGTCCTAACTCCTTGTTTTATTATTATTTTTTTGGTCGGGTGGTGAGAGAAAAGGTTACTTTAGATGGCATAGAACCGCTGCTGTTGTTCCTTTAAGATGAGACAAGCATACAATAGGGGAAATAAAAGAATAATAGAATGCAGCTTCTGTTTCTGGTACTGACTTTCACTTACATCCTCGCTGTTGGAGTAATACAGGCCCAGCTCACTGTCTGATCAGCCACTCTGTGACCTGGGCATTGGGCTATTCAGGCGATTGCTGTTAGCTGGCCTTTCTGGTCACAGGCTCACAGCAGTGTTGAAAAAGGTGGAGTTATCTTGGCCAAATAAGCCAAATTTTTATCAGTCCGAGGCAAAAAGAAAGAATGAAGAAAAGAAAAAAGGTAGGAAAGGAAAATGACACATGAGGGAGGATATGACACCAGGACCCTAAGGCTCACATGCAAGGTTGTCAGGATTTAGCCAAAGCTGGTGATGTTCTCTGGTTTTCCCTCTCTGACCTACTCCGGTAAGGATTCTTTCAGAATTGGAACTGTGAAGACCCACCCTGTCATGGTGGATCCCAGGCTTCCAGAAGATGGTGAGGGTATTGGCAGCCATGATGGTGAAGCTCACGCCTTTCAGTCTCACATGCCGCCACTTCTATCTAGTGCAACCCCAGATAAAGAAGGGGAGGCACCCTCTCCCATTAAAATTAACCAATCAAAACATTTTGGTGATTTAAACTGTAAACACTTTCTCCCGTTTCTAGAATCAGCTTGTTATGCCAATGCATGACTTTACCAGGAGCCTTGAAGGCCCCTTATCGCCATTCTTTGAAAATAAACAGCCCATTTTGTACCAATCTATTTCTCTCCTAATTTTTGCTCATATTTATAAACAATTTTATGTAATAGGATGAGTTGGACTTTTGTTACCTTGGACAATAGTCCTCTCAAATTTATTGGATTTTGGACACAAGAAGCCACATATATGGATTTGCAAAGGGGCTTCAGCCCAGCTTTTAAAGCTGAGCCTGTTGTTTTTAATGTTCAAGTTTCAACATGTGCCAAACCTAGGTTTGCATTCATAATATGTATTTGAATATGCAGACCCAAGTTTTGCATATACAAAAACTTGAGTGCAGAAACTTTGCAGGTACAATTGTAGAAGCTGCTTTTGACAGTTTGGCCTATAACATAAATCAGCTTCCAGGCCAGACAGCTTTTCTCTGCATAACTAGATCGTTGAGCTCACTGACTGGCCGTGCTAGATAGATTTTATTTTCATATAGAGAAATTGTTCTTGAAGATTTCTCAACTGAGTAGGACAAATGGTGTATGCACATCTGTTTTCACCCATCTTGCCTTCAACATATCGGTTCCTCCACTGATGTGAAGAATATCTATATGGGTAGTATCCCACTCAGAACCCATGTTGCAGCTTTCAGAGTGTCTGCAAGATTACCTTTAGGAGGCAACAGTTTGTTGGCAAAACAGCCTATAAGCAATATATGACAATGATTTCACATGTATTATCGCCTTAATGTGACACTGATATCTTCCAGGCATCACTGTGACTCCTGTAACAAAACATTTATATGTAAATATGAATGTATTTATGAAGCAAAGACCCTACACCCAGGATAAGAAAAAGGTTCATTACATATGTCAAATGCACCTTGTATTTATTTATTCGTCAGAAACCCTGGTTAAGAAAGCCTATCTGAAAAAGGAAATCTGTTATAAGTATATCTGAACTTTGCCGTCAATATCATATTTGATTAAGGATTTAGAGGATTTATATTTCTAGGAAGACAGCGTATTGTTAATTGTTAACTATGTTATTGGTAGCAGAGTTGTGTGTTAAAAATTACTTACACAAATTCTTGTTTTCTGTAGCCTGAGATGCAGAAAGAAGAAAAGTCTTGAACAAGTCATGCGTCAGAACAGGTGCTACTCTTCCAGTAGGATACTCTGTGTATCACCTTACCAAAGCACAATTGTTGCCTTCAGTATAGTCATAAGTGATTTGTTTTACTTTAAATTATTCAGGCAATGGGGTTTCCATGATTTTTCTTAGGAGACTATTCTAATAGCCTAACCTGCAAACCCTGTACATATGTAGTATCATATTTTGTGCCTACTCTGGGCTACCATTGAACGATACTGCAAAACATCCATCACTGAGACTCAGCTGCATGAGGGAATAAAATCTGCATGAACCCAGGCAAAGGAACTCCATATCACAAACACTGTGGTGATCTCTGGAGAAAGCTCCCACACTTATCTCAGAGATGCATATTGTTAGCACGTCAGAAAGTAGGAGCCACACATAGCATGGTACACGAAATCCATGGGATGCGTTGGAGGTAACAAATGACCCTATTTATTATTCTTCCTAATACCCAGCTGTAACTGGACATGCTCAGATTGAAGAAGTGTCCTACTTCTGGTTGGGGGTGAGGATTATGTCCCATCACACAATCTTTTGTAATTCCTAGGGTAAAAAATCACTTATTCATGCTTTGCTTGTTTGTTCAGGATTTGATTTAGTACATGAAAATAACTCTAGAGGTACTGACCATGGAGTCTGTCAGATATCCACCTGTAAATATTCAGTTATCATATTAATCCATCATCTAGGTATCCATTCCCCTGGAGACAAATACCATACATTAATCAGGAAAACAATACACCTGCTAAAAAACCACCTTGTTATATACTGTAGATTTCATCCAAGATGTAGGGTACAATATTCCTGGCATTAATGTACTGCATTATATTAGTTGCAGAAGTGAATGTTGTGATTAAACATTGTTTTCCTCTCACAATACACCTTAGAAAGTATATATTTATTATAATTTTAAGCATATTTTTGTGCTACGAGCACCAAATGAATTAATGTTTATCAGTGAATAGAACCTGGAAACTTTCATTTGGAACCAAAGCATTTTGTCAAGTGTTAGTTTTAGGGCTCTTTCGAAGTAATTTTTTATGCTTTGTGGTATAGTAGATGTGAGGCCGTTGCTATCAGGGACTGGGACATGGGCAGTCTGAGCTAGTAGTCAGAGCAGGAGACAGGAAATGGAACCAAGGGTCAGAACCAGTCAGAGACAAGAGTCAGACCCAGGATCAAAGTCAGAGAATTAGACTCAGCAAAAGGGTTGGACTCAGCAAAAAGGAGCAGGGAACAGGGCAGGGCAGGACTGAAGTCGGGGACAAGGCTGGGAGTCAAGTAGTTGACAGCACAGTATGTTGTTGCAGGAAACCAAGATCCATCTTCTTGCACAGATGATTTTCTGTCTTTTTCCAGCTTAAATAGTGTACCCGCTCCAGTCGGGCTCCAAAGCTTTTCCAATCAGGTTCCTGTGAGCAGTACTTTTAGTGGAGCATAAAGCCCTCTGGTGTTGGTGGTGTGGATGTGGCAGCAGCCCAAGAACCCATTAGCACTGGTGCTGGCCCTCTGTCTCCTCCTATCTGTTAGATTCAACATGTCTTTACTTGCTCAGCTGAGCAGTTCTATGCTTATGTAACACTGTAGTCTGCTGCTGATTCCTCATATCCCCTCTGTCTGGAATAAGCATCTCTTCTGCCCTTAGGAATAGAAAAATGCTACAAGGCATAAAGAATACAGGTTATGTAATCTCCCATGACAGTTACCAAGGTAAAGCGTCTCCTATAGTATACTGCAGTAAGACTTTGAAATTTAAGTTGCTACTAAAATACAACATTCTGCAGGCAGAAGAGTGCATTTGGGTAGGAGGAGGGAATGCAGATTATTCAGGTCAAAACCAGAATAGATCTGCATTTGCGTTTCCCCCCCCCAATATTTTTTGAGGCATAGGGCCTAATCTACCTGGCCAACAATGCAGAAATACCCTCTAGATACAGATTGTTAACAAACGTATTGAGAAAAGTGCAATGTCATCTTACATGCATTCTAATTACACCCCAATTCTCCCCAATAAACCATTTTTTTAAAAAGTGTCTTGATTACAGAGTATTAAAATATAATTATGAGTAGAGCAGGGAGACACCAACCTGACATTCTGACTTAGTTTGGAACACAGAAAAAGCTGTTCAGCTTTTAAATGCATGAGTAAAGCAGGAGACTTTCAAAGTTGTAAGGCGAATTATTGAAAAAAAAAACCCTAGAACTTATCCTATGCAAATTTTAAAGCTCTGTGTTAAGTTCTAACATCTTTTGGCAAAGTTTAACTTGCCTTACAGCAACCCTGAAGGTCTCCTGCCTTTCTTGTGTATTTCAATACTAAACTGCATTTTTTTTGTTTGTCTCAAACTATGGCCCTGATCCTACAAGTTGTTCCACATGGACAGACTCTACAGCCACTGACATGGAACGCAGGGATCCTGAAGCAGGCATCTGCTTGCACCCAGCAACTCGTGAAATAAAGGAGTGAAATCCTGGGCCTTCTAAAGCCATAGGAGTTTTGCCATTGACTTCAATAGGGCTAAGGTTTCACCAGCAGCCTATGTCTTTGGATTGTATTTTTTATTTTTGTTTAGACTAGAATACAAGCAGCAACTGGGTGAGAGACCCACAAGAAAAGTAAGAGTCTCTTGCTTGGTCTAGGAGTTGTCTTGTAAGGTAGGGACACCCAAAGCACAGTCTAAACAGCCCAGAAATGTGGCCTGCAGCTGTTCTCCAGTACTTTGACTCTGATTTTATCAGTTGCTGAGCACCTCTTGAGAGGTGCTGTGCACCCTGAATTTTACCCAGAGGTTGGGCCTCTTATCATAGAATCTCAGGGTTGGAAGGGACCATGGGGGGAGAGATTGCTCAGTGGTTTGAGCATTGGCCTGCTAAACCCAGGGTTGTGAGCTCAATCCTTGAGGGAGCCATTTAGGGAACTGGGGTAAAAATCTGTCTGGGGATTGGTCCTGCCTTGAGCAGTGGGTTGGACTAGATGGCCTCCTAAGGTCCCTTCTAACCTTGATAGTCTATGACTCAGGAAGTCATACTAATCCAACTCCCTGCTCAAAGCAGGACCAATCCCCAGATGCATTTTTAGCCCAGTTCTCTAAATAGCCCCCTCAAGGATTGAATGCACCACCCTGGGTTTAGCAGGCCAATGCTCAAACCACTGAGCTATCCCTCCCCCTCCCATAAAAGAAAAGGAAAAAAAAAAAACAGGCAGCCCCCTAGAAAAGAAGTCAGCAAACCAGACAGGGAGGGCAGCCGGGGTTACTGGGTCTCCTACGAGAGGGCGGTGTGTGATGTGGGCCCGTCAGGTGTGGTGGGGGACCACAGCACACTCCTGCTCGCTCTCGCGACCGTGTTTGGCCCTGCTGAGCCTTGCGGCTCTCTGGGTTTTCAGACCCCTGGGTGGTCTGCCGGAGCCGCTCAACCTCGCACGGCGGTGATCTCGGCCAGACAGCCCCACGCACGAAGGGCCAGGCACATGCCCGGGCAGCCCCAAAGAGTCCCTGGATCTGGGTGCACAAAAAGGGAGAGGGTCCTGATCCACCTGAATACTGGACACCCCGCGGTTGGGGTTCCTGGCCCGCAAACACCTGCCTCCCCACTATTCAATCGAAGTATAACTTGCAAGCAAAATTTTACAATTATTTGCATTTATTTTTATTTCAAAATGTATCTCTAGCACTTTCCACACTGAACTCTTGTTGATGAGAGAAGAGATTATACCTCCACCTTGCTGTGGAAAAAAAAAAGTTGCTAGGGCAGGGGCTCAGGTAAGGGCAATGCTGGCAATTTCCAAGAAGTTTGAGTGCAACAGTTTGCACAAAGTGGATTGGATTGTAACTGCCCTGATCTTTAATTAAGAGGTGTGTCCCTAACCGACTGATGGGTTTAACCTGGCTGGATAAAGATTACATGCTAAACTAGGGTTGCTACTTGTCTTGATATTTTTAAAGCACTTGATTTCTTTCCTCAGAATTGTTAAGTGAATAGAGTAGAAATGTGAGAGCCAGCAATTGTGGGCTCTATTTCTGACAGTCACCGATTTCTGGTTTGTTGATGGGCAAATAAATAAACCTCTGTGTGCCACACTTTCTGCACCTGTAAAATCAGGATAATGTTTTTTTAGTTCCTTGAATGGAAGGTTCATAGTTTCATGATTATAAGGCCAAAAGTGACCACTGTGATCATCTAATATGTCCTCCAGTATAGGACATAGGAGTTCCCTGAATTAATTCCTGTGGAACTAAAGCGAATCTTTCAGGGTGGAGGAAAATGGTTCTATAGAAGTGCAAAGTATTTTAGGCGAGGTATTTCTAGTAGGGATAAGGAGGTGCTAGTCCCGTTATATAAGGCGTTGGTGAGACCTCATTTGGAGTATTGTGTGCAGTTTTGGTCTCCCATGTTTAAGAAGGATGAATTCAAACTGGAACGGGTACAAAGAAGGGCCACTAGAATGATCCGAGGAATGGAAGGCCTGTCGTATGAAAGGAGACTTGAGGAGCTCGGTTTGTTTTCCTTAGCCAAAAGAAGGATAAGAGGAGATATGATTGCACTCTTTAAATATATCAGAGGGATAAATACCAGGGAAGGAGAGGAATTATTTCAGCTCAGTGCTAATGTGGACACGAGGACAAACGGATATAAATTGTCAGTCAGGAAATTCAGGCTTGAAATTAGACGAAGGTTTCTAACCATCAGGGGAGTGCAATACTGGAACAGCCTACCGAGGGAAACAGTGGGGGCGAAGGACCTCCATGACTTTAAGATTAAGCTAGATAAGTTTATGGAGGAGATGGTATGATAGGATAACGGGCTTAGTCAATAGGTCAATTAAGTGCCACACTGGTAAATAGTACAATGGGTCAATGATATGATATAACCTTTTTCCAGAGGGTATGGCTGGAGAGTCTTGCCCGCATGCTCGGGGTTCAGCTGACCGCCATATTTGGGGTCGGGAAGGAATTTTCCTCCAGGGAAGATTGGCAGTGGCCCTGGAGGTTTTTCGCCTTCCTCCGAAGCATGGGGCAGGGGTCGCTTGCTAAAGGAGTGGGTGGATCGGCTTATGTGGCCTGCATCTAGCAGGAGGTCAGACTAGATGATCATAATGGTCCCTTCTGATCTTGAATTCTATGATTCTATGATATTCCTTGCAAACCTAATTCATAGGACATTAATGGGTTATTAAATTCCTTTTGGTGAAGAGACGGAGGGCTCAGGGCCGATAGGCTGCAGAATGCAAAATGGTATGTTGCATGTTTGTCCTGTGACAATTTGTAAGTTAAAGCCATATATTTTTTCATACAGTAATGTTTCCTGCAGCTATAGTCTTAGCAGAGAGCGCTGCATCCTTATATGAAACATACCTTAAAGAGGGGCCTGAACTTGGGGTACAAACAACAGAGGTAGGATAATTTCAGTGGTTTATCTGAACCACCTAAAGCAATGAATAGTACACACACAGGTCGGCAGTCCTGGGTATGCAGTGTGGACTGGACTGAGTGGTGGAGGTTTGGGAGAAGGGGCTTTTGCGAGACCTTGCTCTTGGGGTGGCCTGAGTTGGGGTAAATTGAGCAGGTTCTGCTGTTAGGAGGCATGCTGGTGTGTAAAGAGGCGTTTGGCTTTAGTGAAGGCAAGGGGATGATGACAAAATAGTATGGGAGAGGGGCTTGGGTGTTTTGTGGGGCTGTTGGGAGAAGTGGGGAGAGGGAGACTTAGGGAATGTTGGGGGATTTGGATAGATTTGCTATCTACTTAAATGTCTTTTTTTCACCAAAAGATCTGAGTTGCATCACACTAATTAGTGGATTTTATCCTCACAGCACCCTTATGAAATAGGGAACTATTGTCTTTGCAGCAGATGGGAAACTGAGGCACAGAATGATTATGAGATTTACCCAAGGACAGACATGAAATCTGTGAGTCAGTTGGGAAATGGACCCAGGTTTTCAGAGTCCCAGTCCAGTGCCTTGCCCTTGTCCACTAGACTAATCTTGTTACTGGGAGAGGTTAGTGCAGAATGATGGGTGTTGGGAATGGGGTGTAGTGGGGGGGTCTTCAGTTTAGAGAAATGCTAATGGGGAGGTGTTGAGGGTCTATTATGAGGAAAATACTGGTAGGGGCTTTGGATGGAGCAAGCACTAATGAAGGTTTGGGGGAAGGTCTGGAATGCTGATAGGCTTGTTATGAGGGAAATGCTATTGGGGCTTTGGTGGAGACAGTTGTCCTGTTGCAGATAGATTCTTGGAGGTTAGGGAGGAGGCAATAGGGGGAGAGGTGGGAGGTATTTGGAGGAAGTGCTGGTAGGGGGGTCCTTGATTGGGGAGAGGCTGTTGCAGGAAGTAGTGTTAGGTGAGTGAGGTACTAAAAGGGAGGCAGTAGGAGGTTTGGGGGAGTGAGGTGCTGCAGAAATAGGGTGTAATGTTTGGATGGGAGAAAGTAGGGTGCTATGGGTGGTGTTTGGAGAGGGGGTGCAGTGTATAGGGGAGGCAGTGGGGTGCTGTGGGCACTGTTTGAGGAGGGGGTGTTGGGGCAGGGTTAGTGCCGGGGGGCACTGGTTTGGGGGCTCGGGGGACGCTGTGGTAGGGGGTTTTGGTGGGCAGTGGGGTGCTGTGGGTGGTGTTTGGAGAGGGGGTGCAGTGGTAGGTGGCTTTGGGGCGGTGTTTGGGAGGGGTGTTGGGGCAGGGTTAGTGCTGGAAGGGGAGCACTGGTATGCGGGTTTGGGGAAGCAGTGGTAGATGGTTTTGGGGTGGCAGGGATGCTGGGGCGGTGTTGGGGAGGGGTGTTGGGGCAGAGTTAGTGCCAGGGGAGCACTGGTATCTGTGGTTGGGGGAAGCAGTGGTAGGTGGTTTTGGGGTGGCAGGGCTGCTGGGGCGGTGTTTGGGGAGGGGCGTTGGGGCAGGGTTAGTGCCGGGAGGAGGCACTGGTATGTGGGGTGGGGGAAGCAGTGGTAGGTGGTTTTTGGGGGTGGCAGGGCTGCTGGGGGCGGTGTTTGGGGAGGGGGTGTTGGGGCAGGGTTAGTGCCGGGAGGGCACTGGTCTGTGGGGTGGGGGAAGCAGTGGTAGGTGGTTTTGGTGGGCAGTGGGGGAAGCAGTGGTAGGTGGTTTTGGGGTGGCAGTGCTGCTGGGGGGGGTGTTTGGGAGGGGTGTTGGTGCAGGGTTAGTGCCGGGAGGGGGGGCACTGGTATATGTGGTTGGGGGAAGCAGTGGAAGGTGGTTTTGGTTGGCAGTGGGGAGGCAGTGGTAGGTGGTTTTGGGGTGTCAGGGATGCCGGCGGTGTTTGGGGAGGGGTGTTGGGGCAGGGTTAGTGCAGGGAGTGGGGGCACTGGTATATGTGGTTGGGGGAAGCAGTGGAAGGTGGTTTTGGTGGGCAGTGGGGGAAGCAGTGGTAGGTGGTTTTTGGGGGTGGCAGGGCTGCTGGGGGCGGTGTTTGGGAGGGGTGTGGGGGCTGGGTTTGTGCCGGGAGGGGGGGCACTGGTATATGTGGTTGGGGGAAGCAGTGGAAGGTGGTTTTGGTGGGCAGTGGGGGAAGCGGTGGTAGGTGGTTTTGGGGGTGGCAGGGCTGCTGGGGGCAGTGTTTGGGGCAGCGGCGGAGGATGCCAGGGTGGGGGCAGCGGAGGGTGGCTGGGGTCAATGTCACGGCGTGAGGGGGAGGTGGGGAGGCCTGGAGCAGCGGGGATGGAGGAGCCCAAGGGCCCTGCCGAGCGGACGGGCTGCGGGGATCTCGGCCCCGCACGGCGGAGGGAGGCCCCGGCTCTCCGCGCCCCGCCCCGCGCTCTCCCCCGCCCCCCTGCGCCGGCCGCTGCCGTTGGGAGCCGAGAGCGGAGCCACTCGCTGGTCCCGCGCCGCCGCCTGCGCCATGAGCTTCTTGTTGTGAGTAGCGCCGGGCTCGTGCTGCCCCCGCTCCCCGCCGGGCCTGGGGTCGGGGACCCTCCCCACCCCCCATCTTCCTCCCTCCCTCCCAGGCCGGCGGGGCTAGTGCACAGCGCGGGGCTCCGGCCCGGCCCCGGGCTCGTGCTTGAGGAAGCAGCTCAGAGTCTCCTCACCGCCACCATGAGCGGGTCCCTCTCGCAGCCCGGCTCTTTGCTCCCCTTTCCCGCCCCGCGCCCCTCAGCTGTGCCCGGCCGGCGAGAGCAGCGGGTCGAGCGGGCACGCAACGCCCGCCCCTGCCGCCCGCAGCCGGGGGTTTCCTGGGTGGGTTTGGCTGAGGCCAGCAGCGATACAGCCTTCGCTGGAGCGACAGGGACATCTTGGACAATAACACTGAGAAATCCCCATCCTCCGCTCGGCCCTGGCCCTTGGGTGGTGTAACGTGGTGTTATGTTATTCCTGTGACATGTAGCTTAACATCGACCCTAGTGGTTGGGGCAATGGGGGAGGGTATGGTGCTTGTGAGTCCTGGTTTTACATTTTTTTTAAAGGGTAGATTTCTAAAATTAGAAGTTCATGATCGCATAGGACTGGGACCACCAGACAGCCTTGTCAGTATCTCTCGGGCATGTAGAGGGCACAGTTTGTTTTCACAGAGGGAAACATGTTGGTATATTTCATTGCTGGAGCCTGTAAATAAAAAGAAAAGGGAGGAAGGAGGGGGAGGTTTAAAGAAAAAAAATACAGGAAATAAATCACTGCACTCCATTAATATAGAGAAGTGAGACTTTCTCAAATGTTACTCTGCAGAGACTATTCTGAATTTGCTCAACTGGTAATATTTGGTACGGAAATAGGCCAATGTTTGTGTAAAAAAAAAAAAAAAAAACCTGTAGAGAGAAACACTATGTAGGTACTAAGTTAGACCTTTTCTTTTCAAACTAAATAAAAATATGTGCAGCAAAAACCTTTTAACATAAGGTATTTTGGCTGATGTGTTAATGTAACACATTAGGAATTAAAAAGCAACAAAGAGTCCTGTGGCACCTTATATACTAACAAATGTATTGGAGCATAAGCTTTCCTAGGTGAATAACCACTTCATCAGATGCATGTAATTAAAAGTTAATTAAGGATTCAGATACTCCTTGTGCAAATGACTACCTTTCATCTGCTGTAAATATAGCAAGCCAGGTAGGTAAGAAGGTGCTGACTGGATGGATGATAATGAGAAGGCAATTGTTTACTGCAAGGATACAAAGATCCTATAGGAATTAGTGACAAATCAGACACATGCAATACCTATGTTCTTGCTATTCAGCTTCATAGACTAGAGTGGAACTAAATTATCCTTGTTTCTCCCCTTGGGAATGGAAAGAAGGTACTTAAGACAATTAATGTAAACCAGTTCAGTGACCTATTAACTAAACTGAGATGCACTCCAAAGAAGGGGGGTGAGGGGATGGAATTACACAGCTGAAAAAGATACCATTTAATAGTTAAACTCCATTTAGGCCCCAATTTACAAAATCTACTGGTGCTTAAAATTAAGCATAAGAACATAAGAACATAAGAAAGGCCGTACCGGGTCAGACCAAAGGTCCATCTAGCCCAGTATCTGTCTACCGACAGTGGCCAATGCCAGGTGCCCCTGAGGGAGTGAACCTAACAGGCAATGATCAAATGATCTCTCTCCTGCCATCCATCTCCATCCTCTGACGAACAGAGGCTAGGGACACCATTCTTATCCATCCTGGCTAATAGCCATTTATGGACTTAGCCACCATGAATTTATCCAGTCCCCTTTTAAACATTGTTATAGTCCTAGCCTTCACAACCTCCTCAGGTAAGGAGTTCCACAAGTTGACTGTGCGCTGTGTGAAGAAGCACATACATAAGTCTTTGCTGGACCAGTAACATGGTATATGAAAGTTGGTGAAGGCTTATATTGATAACTGTTAGATGCCATATGGTTGGCCTAATTCTAAACAGCATGGGAGGAGATGCTTTCTTCTTGGGAACTGGAGTAGTAGTGACTCTCTCATCATGGAGAGACACTATTCTCTCTGTAATTAAGATTGATACTAGCTTCCTTTTATAAATCTAGTCATTACATTGGTTAAGTTTGCCAAAACCAACCCAATTCACCTGAAATTGCAGATGCAGTATCTTAGTCAAGGCTAGAATTGGTAGATACCTACCAGCTGAATGACCAAACTTGCTAGTCAGCAGTAGATACAAAAGTTTATTGGGTGGCCTTGGTACTGTCCTCATTAGAAGCTTAGCTGTGCCCCTCCTCCACCATCCCAAGCTGCTGGGAAAGAGCGAGAGTGATACCAGAATGCTGTCCTTGGATTCTGGTGTGTGTCTGTGAGTGGGGCGTTAGTTTCAGAATCCATGGTCTCTGGCTAATTGGTGTCAGTAAAATGTGAAGCTCCACCTTTGGCTGCTGAAAGAAAAAGATACACTTCTGTCTCTTCTCCTTTTCTAGAGCCTCCTGGCTCCTGGAATGGGGTGAAGCAGGTCTCTGCTATACCATTTCCCCCTAGCCTCCATTGGTCAGGGTCAACTTCTTGTATGAATAACTTCAGTGCCTGTTTCTGCTGCTGCTCAGCAAAGCTAGGAACAGCAGCAAAGGTACTGGAACTGTCTGCAGACTCATGGGGACAGCACTGCCTTTGTTTATAACTGAAAGAGTTTCTTTCAAATCTTAAGGTCTAGAAACTTAAAAGTTTTTTTTAAAGTTTAAATTCAGCAGAAATGTATGCCTGTTCTCTTCCCCACCTGGCTTTCAGCTTGCTATTGGCAAGTAGATATCTCAAGCATTTTAGATACACCTCTTCCTCGATATAACGCTGTCTTCGGGAGCCAAAAAATCTTACCACATTATAGGTGAAACTGCATTATATCGAACTTGCTTTGATCCACCAGAGTGTGCAGCCCCCCCTCCGCCCCGGAGCACTGCTTTACCGTGTTATATCCGAATTTGTTTTATATCGGGTCATGTTATAATGCGGTAGAGGTGTATTCCAAGCATTTTCCTAAAAAAGGTTAGTTATGTCTCCTCAATTCCTCTTGTCCCCGGGAATTATCTTTTATTATCCTGGTTACACCCATCAAAACCAAAGTCTTATATAACACATGAATGTATTTACATATTCAGTATCTCACTCACTTTTTAGGCTGCAAAATAAACACACTTTTTTTTAGACATAGCTTCAGGAGAAGGCTTAATTGCTGCTGCAGGTAACAATGTTTTTCCCTCCTTCCCCCCCTTTCTCCAGTCCAATCATACAGTGCTCTCTTTTTATTTTCCGGCTGGGTACACATTTTTATATTTATCTGGTGCAGTTTTATTATGAAGTTTTTATAAAGATGCTTCTGTTAGGTGTACCATATGGTGATCCTCTATACAAGTGCAGGTTGTATCTTCAGTAAATGCTGTAGTTCTCCAATTTGCCCCTGAAGCACAAGATAAAATCCCACGTTCTCTTTGTCAACTGGGTTTCCAAATAACACAGCAGTTGTGTTCATATGGGGTCCAATCATGCCGAGCGCCTCCTGTAATGTAGAGAATATTCTCAATTTCCATTTCTCAGACCCATGATTATTCCATTATTTTGATAGGGTCAGCGAGTGGTCAGCATGGAGTGAATTTGCCTCATTCTTATCTAGCTATGTAGGAAGAATTCAGGGTGACATTTTCAATTTGAAAATAGTTTTTTTTTTTAAATAAAAGTGTACCTATTATTATCAAAATATCTAATGTTATCATTGAGATAAGTTAATGAATTTTAAAAAATGTTTTATTTACTGCTTGTATTTGACAGCAGTGTTGCATGTTGTCACTTTCACTGTTTTCTCTGTATAATCAGTATTTCCGGTGTTGAAAAGATCCTTGTAAACATCTGTAGGGGAGCAAAAAAAGAGATACAGAATATACTCTTTAACAGGCCGTGCTATCAAAAGCTGGGTAAAAATAAAAAAGTTTGACAGATTCCTTTCAAAAAGAAGTTACAGCAGAGTTTCAGAAATGATAGTCTGCATCTCCAAGGAAGAAATTAAAGATAGTTCTGTAGGCGTACCATCTGGCAATTTGCTACTGCTATCCTGAATTACTAAAACTGCCTTAGCAAAGAAGCTACATCAAAAATGATTTTTAATAAAAATCCCTGACATAATTCAGGATCCTAAAGTATTTATTATCCAACAGTTGTGTACCCTTAAGATTATGTAACCCCCCCATCCGTAAGGCCAATATACAGTTTCATATTTTTTATTAAAATGAGCAGTCAGAATTGACAAGTGCAGATTTCTGGTGAAAAAGAGTTGTAGGAAACAATTTCAGGGAGTGAAGAGGGATAAGCTTATATTTGTTGGGATGTATGCATTATTTATTGGTAACATTTCTGTGAGCAATCTCCCAATAAACATCAGTGTGAATGTGACTTGTAAACAAAGGGAAAAAATGTGCTTCTGATGATACCGTTTTTTGTTTCTTCATGATGTATAAATAAGACCTGACTTTTTTGTTTTTAAATCTACTAAATTCAGGCTTCTTTTATAGATATGGAGGTCAAAAAGGGAATGTGTCTCTACTCTTCTCCCACCTTCCTTCCTTCACTACTTCTTGCAGGTCCACTTCAAAATCAGAACTATAAAAATCATAAACACATTTCATAGCAGATAAATTACAGAATACATATACTTCAGACTGACAAATACTGTCTTTTGTGCCTCCTCTAGCCCACTCAATGCTCTTGAAGAACTATATTCTCTACTTTTCTCAGCTTTGCCAGAAGTCAAGCCAATCTATTGTTCTTCTCCCTACAATAATCTCTCTCTCTCTCTCTCTCTCTCTTTCCTCTTCCCACTTTAGTGTCCTGGTTGCTGCAATTAGGGTGACCAGATGTCCCATTTTTATAGGGACAGTCCCGATTTTTGGGTCTTTTCCTTATATAGGCTCCTATTATCCACTAGCCTTTGTCCCGATTTTTCACATTTGCTGTCTGGTCACCCTAGCTGCAATGGGGGGAGAATTTCCACTACTTTATCTGTCCTTAACCTCTGTTGCTGGGGAATCCTTCCCAGTGATGCTTCTTGTAAGATTCCTAAGGTACTGAAGAATGAAACTGACCTGATTCTGGTCAGTTATGTGGGTGCTCATAGGGTTCCCAATAACAGTTGTGAAAACCCACCATCTGTTCAGTTTACACTCTGCTACAGTTTGGGAGCCCTCAGAGCTACAGTAAAGGCATTGGAACACACTGTTTGCAGACTCTGAAGGACACCTGTGTTGATTACATTCTGTTTGTGTTTGGAAGGTTTTCTTTGCAACTATAAGGTGCTAGAAACTTCCTTTTTTAAAAAACTGAAACTCATGAGAGTTTAGATTTTGCTGAAGCTAATGAAACTTAGCTGGGAAAGCATCTTACTCACCATATGCAAGGGAAATTTCCAAGCCCTGGTGGCAGCAGTGCCCGGTCTCAAGTAAACCTTACATACTGTGAAAGTAGTGTTACAACTGGTTCCATATGCCACAGCCTCATCCAAAGAGTCCTGATGATAAACCCTCTTGAGGCTATGGTATATGGAACCAGTTTGTGACACTTAGTTTCACAATAAGGATTTTTAGTAATTATAAAAATAATTGGATTATGTGTTTTACCAAAAATCTGTTTAACATTATTTAAACAAAGTATTTTCAAATTCTGTAGCTAAAATTCTAAGTACTTCTGTTCAGCTCCTATTTTCAAAGGGTCAGGGTCCAAGGATTTGCTCCCATGCTGGCAGCTCCGGTCTTTCACTTTGTATCCCTTTGTGATCCCTTCTTTGAAAGCTGTCGGAAACCCTAATGCTGAACACAGTACTAAAACCTAAATGAAAACCCCCATTTTCCTAGTTGCCCCATCTTTAATATAATTTATTTTGCAATTATCAGACTGTCTTGACAATGTCTTTTAAATGCTTGTTGTTTTATTTTTCCCTTTTGTAATCCCTTGGGAACTCAGAAAAGTTCTAGAAAACTTTTCTTCAGTATTACACATACACTGCCTTATCATAGAGTTGCTCCCAAGCCCTGGGCTACTGGGACAGACTTTCTCCTTCGTCAGTGCCACTACCCCTACCCTATTCATTGAACCAAAATAAGAACTGAAATACCTCCTGATGCGGGGAACCCCATATGCTCTTACAAAGAACTGTAGGATCTCCCCCCCCCCCAATAGATTTGTGCCTACCATGCTTGAGCTCTTGCTCCTTCTCCCTCAGATTATTGTTGGTGGGCTGTGGAGCCAAAGCTGTGTGGTATGCTCATTTGAGCTCCCAGCTACAAGATGAAATAGTACTACCCTGGGAGTGGTAGAATTATGGGGATGACTTTAAAGCTCCATGATATTAGTGATGTTGCAATGAATTTTAAAGTCCAGAGATCACATCTGAAAACTTCTGCACATAAAATTTAATCTTCTGAAATACGTGAATGAAGGACTGAATGGATGCTGCTGTTGGGCTTTGTTATTTATTTATGCCAGTGGATAAAGAAGCATTAGTTTAGAAAAACAAACAAAAAGACATTGACAAAGAAATGCATAGTTCATTGTGGAGATTTCTTACATGTTCACCACCACAATTTTAACTACTGCATCTTAACTACTTCCTAAATGTGTGCTTTTATGCCAAAATTGTTTCATACTTATAATTTCCTCTTGATGTTTATTTTTCTAAGCCTATACTACTAGCTATTATGGTTGTAAAATGAAAATAAGAACAGAACTCTGACCACCTTCAAAGGCAAGATTTCTGTGTGCAATGTTTATTTTGATCCTGTAATATTTCTTTTGAAAGTACCTTTTTGATAAGACTGTACTGAGTCCTTGAACTGAGGACTGTACCATTCTACAGGAGGGTGTGGTAACAAGACACCAGGGGTACAGGTTTTTGTCCCCATTTGCAAAGAGATGAAGATGGGTATTGGAAGTGATTGTATATTAACTGTTGTTGCAAATGTTACTTTTTAAAACCTTCATAAACATGGTGATATTCTGGTGATTGACACAAATCAGATATATTCATGAAACTGCTTGCCTATATTAGCAAATCTTGACAATTCTGTTACATGTTTAGACCTTCTAATTATCCTCCCTTGGCACTAGACTGTTGTTGTTTTCATTAGTACTTAACTTGAAGCCTCAGTGCTCAACTTTTACTCTAAAGTAAGTAAATAAATAAAATTTAACTAGGAAAATAAAACTTCTTGATTTTATTTTAAAAAGGAAAAACTAGAAGGCTATTTTTAATTAATTTAGTCTATCTTAGCTCTGCAGTAGTATACAATAGGAAATACTGTGGTACTGGAGATATTAAGAGGACTTTTTACCGGCAAATAAAATAAACTGCAACATATGCCTTAGCATGTCTTATTGCTTAATTAACCAAAACGTTCCTACTAAATCCGGGGAACAGTGAGCTTGCTGAAAAAATGAGATGTAACTGTATGAGAAACTTTACTGTCAGAGGATTAGAGCAAGGAAGGTCATCAGTCATATTGACTCAGTTGTTGCAGAATCACTTTCGGGCAATGAGTGACTATTCCTTTGCCACATCCTACAGACCATCTTTTATTTTCTTCCCATTACATTTAAATTGAGTGGGATTGCATGAATCCAATGTTTAGCTTTGCCTTCTCATGGGTTTTTTTTACATAGCCATCTAGAAGCATCTTGTAGAATAATCATTTGGCCTGATATTGCCTACTCTATACCTGATTTTGCTTTTGTGGCAATAACACATAACTGGCAAGAGTTGCTCGAGATCAGTGGTTCTTAACCTGGAGTTCATGCACCCACTGGGGTTGCAAGATGCCCTTTCTGGGGGTGTGAGACATGCCAGAATTTTTAGAAGGTAAATCATCAAAAACACAAATTAAGCATGGGCATGTGTAAGTACAACTACTTTGTTTAATCAAACCTATGTATGTATTAACATTATACATTTTTTAATGATTACTGTAATATACTATCAAACTCTGTCTTTTGTTCTATAGTTATGATATATGTAGGGTTAAAGAACTTCAACGATTTTTGACAAGGGGTGTGAGGCATATTTTGAGAACCAAAGGGGTGCAGGCTGCAGTAAAGGTTAAGAACCACTGCTCTAGATCATCTGTTTCGTGACACTGCTAGCGCCTTTGGAGGAGGACTACTAGAATGCATTTGTATCATCATGCTGAGTATTATCCTCTGCTCTGGGGAACATATAAGTCAGCGGAGACTGAGCTATCAAAAGATAGCCAAAAAAATCTAAAAACTCCTTTGAAAGTGTGGATGAGAGTTCTTTTGTTCCTCCTTACTTTCTCTCTGACTCCAGTGGGAGCTCTTCCTGAGTAAACCCTTTGTATGACTCATCTTTTCACGAAGAAATACATTGAACGTTAAAAATGAGATGACTCCTATAGAGAGATACTCTGAAGTATTATAGGAACATGCAGTGGTTCTGACTGAATTTTCTCAAACTGTGTGTGTCCAGCCATTTGAGTATGGATCAGTTTAAATATAACCGACTACAAGATGGATTGTCTATTCATTTCACTTCTCTACAGGAGGTGCTCTTCATATGACCTGCTTTTTCATTAATAGATTCCAACGCCAAAAGGGGGCATTGTGATCATTTAGCCTGGCCTCTGTATAAACATACCATGGAACTTCCCCCAAAATAATTACTAGAGCACATCTTCTAGAGAAACATTCAATCTTGACTTAAAAATTGTCAGTGATGGAGAATCCACCATGACCCTTGATAAGTTGTTCCAATGATTAATTAGTGTCAGTTAAAAATGTATCCCTTATTTCCAGTCTGAATTTGTCTAGCTTCAACTTCCAGTGAGTGGCTCATGTTATACCTTTCTCTGCTAGATTGACAAGCCCATTTTTCAGCATAACTGTCTTGCTGCATTCACTTTCCCGAGGCTGGCCCAGCAGCACTCCCATGTTGACACATCGGGTGCATCCAGAACACATTAAGGTCTATGCAGGGACTCTGGAAGTGGGAACAGAAGTGTGGTAGAAGGGAAGAAGAGCTAGAGGATGAGGATCTAGAGACGCCTGGTGGATGCTTCAAGCCCCACTTCAGAAAAAAAAAAATCTAAAGGGAGCGGGGGAGGAGAGAAGTAAGGTCAAGTTTCTCTGAACTCCCCACTCTGTCTACAAAGTAGCACTGCAGTTTCCCAGTACCACAGAGCTGCTATTAGTTTTGCTGGAGGGGCAGGAGTAGCTCCTGTTGCTAAGGTGTTCAGAACATCATCCTGATACTAGTGCATCATTCTGTTCTTGTGAATATGATCATTAACTTACTGATTAGAATTCTCCTAAATTGTTAGCAGTCTCACAGTTCCACTCTCACATATTACATCATTTCTACCAGAAATTATATATTAAATGACTGGAAGTATTGCTTCCAGTAGTTGGTTGAGTCTCCAATTCTATAGCTCTCAGCTTTGTTACACATTTCAGTAGTGCTCTGTTAAATTAATGGCTTTTCTTTCCATCTAAATGTGTGAATTTACTCATCAGTTCCTCATTTTTTCATTGTACAAAATCATTGTCTCAAATGCACAAAGACACAAACCCCATTCTTTTGTAATTAATGAATGTAAAAGTATTTTTTCCCCGAGACTGTGTGTCTAAATGTTTATAAGCAGTAAATTTTTTGATTCAGAAGTGAATGGCTTCCATTCTCTTCTCCCATTCCCTCTTCACTTGCCTGCAGGAAAAAATACGAACATTAAGAGCCTTTTGGTCTATTAAGCCTTGATCTTAAATACATTGACTTATATCACTTCAATATAACTTCAAATATCTAGAAGGCTGTAAGCTTTCTTCCCTTCCCCCCCACAAAAAAAATCTTTTGTTTCCTCTTGAAGTATTTCTGGTTCCAAATTTCTGTCTATCTTTTGTGTGAAGACATTTCTGCCTCACTTGTTTACCCTCTGTTTAGTCTCTCTCTCCCTCTTTACTACAGTCCACAGCTGCCATTTAGCATCAGTCCATTTATATACTTACTGTGATCCTTCCCATCTTGGTTCTCTTTACTCTAAGCAGTATAGCTTCATCCCCTCTCTCTGAGTTATTTTGGTTGCCCTTCATCGCACCTGTTTGAATATGGCAGTACCCCTACAGGGATCATTTTCTGTGTCCTGGGGATACAGTCCTATTAAATCTAGGAATTTGCCACTTTCAGTGGCAAAGTTGACTAAATTACAGATACACTTTCAAAATTCCTGACCTTCTTGTCCTTATTACAAGTCTAATTGTTCTGTTTACGACAGGGAGAGACAATGGTTCTGAAATAGTCAAGTAACTAGCTGCAGTAGAGACATGCTCTTGCTAAAAGTTAAGGGGGATTCCTTTTGAAGTAAGAGGATTTGGGCCCAAAGCACATTCTGGTGGGCTCCCTTTGTTAAATTTAATACCAATAACCCACATTTGGTCTCACTACTTCTGATTATAGTTAGACTTCTACCAACTTGAACTCTTCAGCTGTTGTTTTACTTCAAAGCCTCATTTATAGTCTTCCATTGTCAAATGCAGTGGTAATACTTTTAGGGTTTCAGAACTTTCCATTCAAGACCAAGAAATGAAATTGGTAGTTAGTACGCTTGTATCCGTTCTCAGCACATTTTATGGCTACACAAAGATCTTATTAAACTTAAAAAACATAAACTTTCAAATTCATCTGTTTCCACACATGAATTTAAAGTAACTTCCGGTACACTTCCTGTCCTTGATTCTGCTGGCTTATTTTTTTATGGTTTTACAATCATTTGCCTATATATTTTTTTAAACGTTATTCTTTCCTCTGTTGCAGCATGTGTGTCAAGCAGGGGAATCTGAATAAGTAAACAGGAAACTGACCATGTACAAAAAGTGCTGTCAAAAGCACAAAGTAAAACAGAAAAAAGAGAAATAGATATATTTTTCTTAGTCTCTTTTCTGTTGTCTTGTGAGTTGTAATGATAGTAGGTAACACTAGTTCAGGCATCTGTATTTTCGTTTTAACTATGTGATACTTCTTTGCAGGAGTCAAGCAATTTTAGCTGACATTACCAGATTTCAGATCATGATATAACTACATGTTGCATTAAATATTGAGGATTATGTAATGAAGCTTTGGTGGTGGTGTAGTATATTATAGTATAGATTTTGTAGAATCTCTGATAGGTGATTCATGATCACCTCCTATCCTTTAAGTCTTTCTGTTGTGCTTTGATTTAGGGCTAGTCTACCCTAGAAGCGCTATACCCGTGCAGCTGCTCCACTGTAGCACATCTGGTGAAGACACTTTATGCCAACTGGAGAGCTCTCTCCTGTTGGCATAATAAAACCACCTCCATGAGAGTTGGTAGCTATGTCGGCAGGAGAAGCTCTCCCGCAAACATAGTGCTGTCTACACCGGTGCTTAGGTGTAACTTGTGTCGCTCGGGAGGGTGTCTTATTCACGCCCCCTGAGTCACATAAGCTATACCATCATAAGTGGTAGTGGGTACAAGCCCTTAATCTCTTGCCTCTGATTATTTTAGTCTTTATTTTATTTCCTTAAGTGAACACTATGTACCATTAATCAACTCAGATGTGTAATCTAAGGCCTGGTCTACACCTAATAATTAGCTTGACCTAGCTACATTGCTCAGGGCTGTGAAAAATTTCATGCCCTATGTAATGTAGTTAGGTGGACCTAACCCCCTATTGTAGACACATCTAGGTTGACAGAAGAATTTGTCCATTGACCTACCTACCACCTTTCGGAGAGATGGATTTACTACATTGACAGAAAAAAACTTTCCAGCAATGTAGGATGCATCTACACTATGGTGCTACAGAGACATAATTGTGCTGTTGTAACATAGACATACCTAAGTGTATACCTTCAGGTTTCTAAATGATGTTTGCACTACTTTTTCTGGTTTTCCATGTTTGTATCATCAGCCAGTTTTATTTACCTTATAGAAAGAGGTAGAATTACAAACATGTATTTAATAGTGTGACCCTTTGTGAAATGCATCTCTTTTTTGCAAATCTCTTAACTATTTCTTATCGATATCTTAAAAAAATAATAATAAAGCTTTGAACCCTATTTCTAAACCAGGGGGTAGGCAACCTATGGCACGTGTGCCAAAGGCGGCACGCAAGCTGATTTTCAGTGGCACTCACACTGCCCAGGTCCTGGCCACCAGTCCTGGGGGCTCTGCATTTTAATTTTAAATTAAGCTTCTTAAACCTTTTTACTTTTTTACCTTTTTTTAAAACCTTATTTACTTTACATACAACAATAGTTTAATTATATATTATAGACTTATAGAAAGAGACTTTCTAAAAATGTTAAAATGTATTACTGGCACGCGAAACCTTAAATTAGAGTGAATAAATGAAGACTCGGCACACCACTTCTGAAAGGTTGCTGACCCCTGTTCTAAACTATCTAGATAGCATGGTAACAAAAGAAACTCTGCCCCTGCAGGTCAGCCGTTTGTGTGTCTGGTTGGATTTGCCTCAGCCATTCACAGAGTGTTTTTCAAAAAAGTGCTGATCAGTTACAGTTGTTTTTTGTGTACTAACAATATCAAATCAGTTCCTTAAATTCAGTTTTGTTTGCTGTTTCTAATTTGCTCTTTAATTCATTAACTTCAAGAATGTGTAAAGTTTGGGTTCTGAAAATCCATGCTTCCTGCCCCCCCATTATGTTGTGTCTAAATAGATTTGAAGGATATTAATATCACAAAGAGATTATTTAGGCTGCAAAAGAATATAACTAGAAATAATGAAATGACATTAAGAATAGTTTGGCTTGAAATTTCTTATTGATGAGATCTGAATAATTATAGAATAGTATCTCAATGGAAGAGGTAGAAGCCTGTTGTATGAAACATTTTCACCTTGACTGGATAACGAAGGTGTGTGTGTGTGTGTGTGTGTGGGGCGGGGAGTATTGTAGTGAACACTACAGCACTGAGAAGTCAAAAATGGGAAAGTCTTGTTAATCATTTAGCCTAGACCTATATGAGTCTGTAAATGACATACAAACGTTATTCCTTTCTTAATGTTTCTCATATCTATTGTGTAGTTGCAGTCAGATTTGGTATAAAAAGTGGGCTTGCTGTTTTGGGTGGTTTTTTTTTTTTTTAATTTTCTTTTGGAATCTACATAACTTTATCATCAGTAATGGTGATTTATAATCTTCGTGTCTGATCTCTTGTAGACATTGGACATGTGTGTTCTGTCTGTCTTATTTGTACCCATTTGTCCTTCATCCCATGGCCCCACCACATTACTGCCTTCTTTGAAACACTCCACTGTCTCGCTCTTACCATTTCATTAAGTGCAAGTTCCTCATCCTCTCGGATCCTTACATGTCTGTGCACATGCTTGTATCTCTCCATCTTCCTGGTTGCCTATTCCTCTTGTCACTTCACCCATGCTACTGTTGTATGGAGTGCCTTTCCAAACTTTTGCCAAGGGTCCTCCCTCTCTACACTTGAATCTCTTCAGAACAAACTTCTTCTACAAGACTTTTCTGTGTCAAGACTTCTGAAAACATATTGACATTATAATCCCACAAGCAGTCTAGACCCTCTTTCTACACTTTTTCTGTACTGCATGTTTAACCTGTATATGACAAATCTAACAGAACTGCTGTCTAATATTGAGACTGTATAATCTGCAGAGCAGAGACTGTTTTTTCTTCCATGTTCTATACAGTACTGAGCATGTTGGTGGTATTAGTTAAAATTATAAAAATACTGTTCTGTTGCAGGGCTCTACTTTTACTGACAACTAATCTTAGTCTGCCATTGCGTAAATTGCATGGTGTATGGCCATTCTTGCTGCAGGATGCACTTGGAATCTTTCTCAGTGGCATATGGACCTTTTCTGATGGTCTGATATTTACAACTGTATTGTGCTCTGCTTCTGTAAAGGGGAATGCACTTTACATTCAAGTACAGTAGAAATATTAAAGTATTCCAATTTCTTTTTTAAGGCTAGATTTTATGTTTAGGGAAAGATGGGCTTCACAGAAATCTGAATGATTTATTGCTTAACCTTTCTTGGCTGATTTGTTTAGCATATTCAGACATTACTGAGTAATTCCCAGAGTCCTCTGCCATGTTTGCATGCCCAGATGCTTGTGGTGGAAAAACTTGACTATGTTTAAACTTTTAATTTTTGGAACCTTTTCAGTGAAATGAGGGAGGAACCTTGTTCTGAATATTTTAATACCTACAGGTTGTCAAAGAAGCAAAGATCATCCAACTCTTTCCCTCTAAGTAATTTTGAAAATAAAACTGGGTGAAAATTTAACTCTTATTTTGAATTTGCCCTGTGACTTTTTTAAAAGCAAGTTAATGCTAGTGAAAAGAAAGAAGGACCTCTGCAAACATAGTAAGTGGAAAAAGTAATACTAGGGAGAAAGTAGTCCCATTAATTATAAGTAGAATTAAATTAGTGACTCAGACAGTTGAAATGTTGAACTCCTTCTTTACATCTGTCCAAGAAAAATATCAAAGTTTGAACAGTAGACTAAGAAGGCCAACTCTGTTCATATATTTTAAAATAAAAAAGTTACTATCAGTTTTAGAATAGGTAATTGAATACTTGAAAAATATGAGCCTACACAAGTGGTCCAACATATTTTATACATCCTAGGATATTAAGGAAATTGTCCAACAAATTTATTGGGCCACTGACCATTCTATTTGAAAAATCATGGAAATCTTCAGGAAAGCAAAGTACTGATTTTTAAAAATTGTTTTCAAATCCTCAAAGACTGATCCTGGCAGTTTAACTTCTTGCAAGTCTAATTTCACTTGGTATTTTCCCTCATTTTACTACAGATAGAAAAGTCACTGGACATCTAGAGAGTAGTGAAATCATGAACAGGAAACATGGAGTTTGTAATTAAGAAATTATGCCAGACAAACTTGATTTGCTTTTTATAATAGACTTAGTGGAAGGGAATGCAATAGATATATCTAGACTCTAGAAGGAATTTGGAACTGTCTCACAGATTTAATTGAAAAATTAATTTAAACTATCTTTGAAAAAGTTATTCCAGGTCATTTAAAAAACTGTCTGAAAGTCCGTAAAGAAAAAGTAACGACAAACAGCAATTCATTGAGTTGGGGCAAGAGGTGTCTAGTGAGCTAGAGAAGGGTCAGTGGTAGGAGTGGTCTTCCTTAACACTTTCAAGTGTTCCCCCTCTTCCAGAGCATACATGAATTTCATCAACATGCTTGTAGATTGGGAGGAATTGCACATACCAGTAAGTATAGAGAAGTAATAAAAAGGGACTTAGAAGTAAGTGTACTAGATCAAATTGAATTAGAAAAATGTGTAGTAAAATTTCCTGAATAGCTTCTTGTGAGGGACTTTTTCAAAGACTTCTTGAAAGGCCAAATAAACTGACAATTGGTTCTCCCATATTTGCTATTTCTGCACCTATAATAATGCATTCAGTGGTGAACACTGTTACCAGAAAGATATTGTCAAACTGAAGGGAATTCAGAGAAGAGGCTGGAGATATTGACTTATGAGGAAAGTATAAAAGAGCAAAATACCTATAGCCTGGAAGATAACTACAGGGATGTAGGAAATATTGCATCCTTTATATGTGTGTAGACTTAAACATCAAAGATGGTTAGAGACTCACTCTTAGTAATACCCTTATATATCAGACTAAGATTCTGCAGTTAAGAGAGAAACTTCCTGACAATGAGATTTATTTAGATGTGGAATAACACAACTAGGGAAACTGTGGAAGCCTCATCACTTGGAACTTCTCAGTTTGGCTCAGACTGGCCAAAACCCTAGGAAATTTACTGTAAGGAACAATCCTGTACTAGCAGGGAGATGGACTAGGTGACAGCTTTCTTCTGTTTCTAACTACTCTGAATCTATAAGGTATTATTTACTTTCTAGTGTGAAGTAATAGAGGTACTGTAAGAAATTTGTTTCCTGTAACCAGTGAAAAGTATTCCCCCCTCCCCCCCACCCCCGTTGCTCTGGATGCTTTTTAGAGATTAAACTTGTACTTGTGCAACCAGTTGTTTGATTCCACCGAGAGCACTTGCTGCTAAACACAGAGCAACAAACACTGAAAATTTGAACTGTTGTCGTCTTCCCTTCCTTCAGAATACAGGGAAATACCGTAAGTTTGTTTTATTTGTATATGACATTTTGAATTGTAGATCAGTTTGTTTTGGGTGAGAAGGGCAGCATAAATCCTACCTTCTGTACCTGCAAGAGCCAAAGTCTGTGGGAAGCTTGAATTGCTTTGGCTGCTAGAGCAGTTTCAGGGGCCCCTTGCTCTCTTCCTGACATGGCACCCAGCCAACTCTTTGACTTCTTGGTCTATTGTAGTTCTTCAATGTGTGTTGTGCCAAAAGGAAACTTCATCTCCAGGTTGTTATTGATTTATCTCCTGTCTCTCTTTTTAATCTGTGACAACAGCAGCACCAGGAAGCAATTGACTAAGTGCTCTGCCGCTACAATATTTGCCGTGTAGAGACCTGCACTGTTGAAAGGCTTTACTCACTACTGACTGCTGCTGTTGAAGGCCACTTGCGGCCCCCAGGCTGCCTCTTGGCTGTTAGGCTTTGTATAGTTTGTGTTAATTAATGAACAGGCTATTGCTGGTTTCCTTTTAAAGCTGTAGCCTAGTCTGTTGGTATCAAGTAATAAATGAAAGTCTATGAAATTGAATAGCCACTTGTTTCATCTTAATGTATAATGATGAAATATATGGTACCTTTTAAAAAATAGCCATAATAACCATTCGATCAGTAATGTTGTAGTCTTCTTGTAAGGAAGGCCATGAGGAATAACCTGTGGAAGACTCTAAGGGAGATAAATAAAAAATATGGCCATTTTTTTTATCCCCCCCCTCCCTCGGTGCCCCCCCTTTAATTTCTGCTTGTCTGGGTGATTTAAGTAAGACTGTAGCCTTTTTCATTGTGACCTGCTGCCTTTTTGATCCCAGCTCCTCCCTGTTGAATCATCCTATCAGCTTCACTTTCTCTTTGCTCCCCCTTCTTCAATGCTGCTGTTTGTACTACTGTGGACAAAGCTTTATAAAGTTAAGCCACTGTCACAACCAGTAGGGTCTTCCGGGAGTCAGTTCAGCCGTGTTTTACAGTGTGTGGAACTTGGTACAGTAGTATCCAGTGATTCTAGCTCTGACTTGCATTGCTCTCTGAAGGTTCCCCAGAGGTTAAAAGTGCATGAAATGATCACATGTAAAGACATGGGTGCGTTTATTTCAGGGTGTAAGCATATCCAACCTTTGCCTGTTTCCTGGTTTAGAAGCCACACTTTGCATTGCACTGTGGAGAAATGCTGCAGCAAACCCTATAAATTCCTATTCATACCACAACTCTGTCTAGGTACTTGTGACCTCCTATCACCATAGTAACTGTGAACATCACAAATATTGATGACAGTATTCTGAGAAGAAAGGGAAGTGTAATCGTCCTTTTGCAGGTTAGAAAACAGACACAGAGACTAAGGCTACATCTACACTACAGCCTAGGGGTCTGAATCTTCTGCTCGTGTACACGTTCACGCTAGCTCTCAGTAAGCAAGCACAAACATAAATAGCAGTGTAGCCATGGTAGCAGCATTAGCTGTGTCAAGTACATACCTTGTTAAGTTTGTACTGCACTGCTGTTTATACTTGGGCTCTCTCATTGAGAGCTAGCATGGGTATGTGCACATGAGCAAGGGAAATCACACCCCTAGCTTGTAGTGCAGATGTAGCCTAAGTGACTTGCTGCATAGGAAGCATATGGCCAAGCCAGGAGTTGAACCTGGATCTCCTAAATCCCAGTATAGTTCCTTAACCACAAAGCCATTCTTCTGCCCTGGTTTAAGATAAGATGTTCAGTAACCCAATATTAAAGAGAACACCAGCTCCTTCTTTCTATCTAACACAGGCTTGTTCTTTCTCACATTTGTATGTTCATTAAATTTCTGCTAGGTGAATTCTAGACTTGGGGTTTGCTTTACATCAAAAAAGCAAAGCCAAAGTCTAGAATTCACCTAAGAGAAATTTAAGACGCGCTTCCATAACAAATAACATCTGTTACTTTGCCAGTGTTGCCAACCCCAAGTGTTCAAAAAATCATAATTGGCTTAAGAATTATAAATGCAGGGTTCTTTTTATTTGCCTCAAAATTTTTGAGGCTTTAGAGTTGAGACATTCAAGTTTTTCGTAGCAATCATGATGGCTAGAAACTAACTTCTTTCGTTGAAATTTGAGGTTTTCAGAATCACATGACTTTGAGGAGTTGGGGCTTTAAGAAAAACATCAGAAGACTTGCAATAAAATTGCAAGTGTTGACAGCATTTTTGCTCACTTCTAAGTGTACGTAGGAGTTGAACAGGCTGGAACTGGGAAGTAGGAGTTGCTGAATATACACACACACTCTGAGTATCCTGACCAGCCTTTTTTTCAGGTTGCATAATGTAACATTCCTCCTTGACCTAGGTCTTGTGCACCAAGCCAGAAAGAAAGATGTGGTCATGCATTGTCTTCGGTTTAAAGTGGTCAAGAGCAGGCGCTCGAACCAGGAAATGAAGCTCCCTTCCTGGCACGGTGGGGTCAAACAGCAGAGTCTCCAGGAAGCATTTCAAATGAGAACTTGGAAAGCTGTCTTATTTTGAAGTGTGCAGGAGCTGTGAATGAAATACAGTGTGACTGAGTATCCATGTTAGTCCGTATCCACAAAAACAACAAGGAGTCCATTAGCATCTTAAACACTAACAGATATATTTGGACATAAGCTTTCGTGGGTAAAAAATGTCACTTCTTCAGGTGCATGGAGTGAAAGTTACAGATGCAGGCAGTGTGATTGAGTTTGTCTGAAAATGTTTGGAAGCCAAATGAGTATTTTCACTGTAGTATCACATAGTTATTGTTAAGGATTAGCCAGAAGGCTCATTGAATAACACTACTACAACAGAGTGGACCTATCTATGGGGAAAATCTTAATTCTTGTTGTGTGGGTTGCAAAATTTGACAAGTCCTAGGAAAATAGTTGGGAATGAGGAAGAGGTGCAAGCTGGTGCAAGTCTTCCGTAACCTCAACAACTGGTTGAAGCCTTGGTATACAGTAGACGTGCACGTCGCATGAAAGGGTAAAAGGCATTCCTGAATGATGAGATTGTTGAAAACTCTGGTTGCTGCTGTCTCTAGGTAAGAATACTATGTTATTAGCCTTGAGGAGAGGACCAGCACATCTTCCGTCCCCCAAACAATAACTTGTTTGAAGTCTAGAGCTCCGACAGTTTACTTTAGGTACAATGGTTACATTTATACCAGATATTAGCAGCTACGGGAAATGGCAGCTTTTCAAGACATTTATCAAAGGGCTTGCAGTTGCCATTTTATTTTATCGCAGGTGAAACAATAAATAGCAACTAGACTGTATCCAGAGGAGTGTGTGTAATAGGAAGGATGTTGGATACAAGGGATTAAAAATTAATACCAGACTTTTGCCAGTTGCAGTTTAGAATAAAAAAGCATTTACCCTTGAATTACATTAATGTAAAAACAACAAACAGTGGTAAATGGAAGGGATGTCTAGGTGAACTCGTTCGTAACTTGCATAGTTTGGCATTCTGTTCATTTCCACAGATGTTCCCCTTCTCAAGCCACTTCTCCAAAATATTGGGATGTGTTTTTGACAGCTTTATGTCATAAATAAAAAGTTTCCATTGGCTGTTTTTTCTTGGCATGTATCTTACATCTGTCTGTCTCATCAGTTTAATGCCACTGCTTGATGGGAAACAGAAGGAAGTAAAACTGACACTTCGTACTGAGTCTGGAAGCAGAATAAAATGATCATGCATATGCGCTATTTTTTCTAAATAATTCAGGAGAGTAGTAAGAGAGTACAGTAGGCTATTCATTTGTCATCTTTGAAGACCTGGATTCAAATCCTAATTGGGTTATAGGTGAAAATGACTTGGGATTTTGCAACCTGGGTCCAAATGTATATTGCTGTTCTGAAAACTGCTGTACAGTTTGATGCAACTGGGAGTGTCCCTTCATTAGAAAGTCCAGGCCTAGAATAGCAAAGGGGCTATCCCAGAGTCTATTCTAGTGGTCAGAATATGGGAGTTGGGAATTCTGAGTTATTTTCCAGGCTTTGCTGCTTTAATCTGTGTGTGATATTGGCAGGATCACTTAACTTCCCTCTGAAATGGGACTGATGTATACTTTCCTCATGGTGTGGTATAAAATTCTCTGCTTTTGGTGGAAATGTGCTGTGTTAGCGAGGAGCATTTATTAATATTGCTCAGGATGGAGATATAGTGGCAGATGTCTGAGGAACCCTGCATGTTGTCTGAGTAGGAAGGCTTTCCAAGTGAGAGCTATCAATTTATGCAGAATCTAAGCATTTACTACACCCATCTCTCTTTTTTTCATGGTCACCACACAAAATAGGATTTTCTGGCCCTGAGAGTTGTGGTGAAAACCTTCTGAGCATGAACTGAGTGTAAACCAGTACTGTGCTAACTTCACGCATCTACAGACAAACACTTTTTAGTGCCTTAAAAAACAGAGGCGGGGTAGATTTGCACAGGCCCTACCTCCTCCCTGAGCAGCCTGGAAACTCTTAGGTTAGGAAGCAAGAATACAGAGAGAGAGAATACCCCTTCTGCAGTGTTGTTGATACTTGTGATTTTGTCATGTCTTGCAATATTTGATGTTTTACATAAAAACCCAGCACATAAAGAAAGATTATGGAAGAATCCCATCTTTCATTTTTTTTTAAATAAAGCATGTTTCTAGACTTTATGGTTGTAGAGAAAAGCTTGAAAATGTGATGTGTGTACCCTGAAGGCTCAAATAACAAACAGCAAATGAAGAGCCCAAAATACATTATACACCTCTACCTCAATATAACGCTGTCCTCGGGAGTCAAAAAACTTACCGTGTTATAGGTGAAACCACATTATATCGAACTTGATTTGATCCGCCGGAGCGTGCAGCCCCCCCCCCCAGAGTGCCACTTTACCGTGTTATATCCAAATTAGTGTTATATCGGGTGGTGTTATATCGGCGTAGTGTATTTGTAAAATCTCATGAGTTTTTTGTAACCTGACTCATCCATTTTGAATGCTTGGGGTTGGCAGTACTGCTTCCAGCAGCCAAAAGGGAAGGAGGATAGGCTTCAAATTAGTCAGACACTTGGTATTTAGAGAAAAGATGGAGCCTCTGGCTATTCTTTGTTGAGCCATTTTTCATGTCTTGCACATTGTTCATTTGGTCTGTGCATGTATTCAACCAGCCTTATCAGTTCTTAATTTTCAAGGATGGTTCTTCAGCAAACTAATCACAGAATACTTTTTTTAGACTGCTTTGGATTATATCGGGAACTTCTCCAACTACAGACAGACCTTGCCCTTGAAACTGTGATAATCGAGAAACAAATGAAACAACAAAACTGCTGTTGCCTTTTGCACCATATGCTCACTGAGTGGTCTGCTTCCCGCTGTCCAGTTTCTGTTTGGTAAAACTGTGGGCAGATTTTACATTGAATATTCATCTTGACATCTGAGACTTGTAGTAGACTGTCTTGATTGCCTTCAGTCAGTGCACTGACCCAGGACATTGAGAACAGACTGAGTGGCTGTTGAGGTGTTATAGTTGATAGTAATGTATGGCGAATGGCAGAGAGTTGTGCAAGGACTATGTCATGTTACTCATGTGACTTTGTCCTCACGAAATGTTAAATGAATCTTCTTTTTAATCCACATGATTTAAATTGCTGACTTAATGTGTGGTGAGATTGTTACATGTGGAATCAGTGAATCAAGCAGCACTTGCTGCCAAGCTTGCCATTGCAATAAAAATAATTTATTTGGGATCTGGATCCACAAGCAGTGTAATAAGTATAGTACAGGGGTCACATGCTTCCATCAGTCTCTCTTTTTGCCCAGAAGGTAGGCAGCATCATTTTATCCCAGCTGGCATTTCTGAGTGACTCTCACAGCCAGTCCCAACTAGTGTGTGGTACTACAAATCTAGAGGGGGCAAAAATGTGTGTTACTGTCCATGTCTGAGGTGAACAGGTGCGCGCTCTCTCTCTCTCTCTGTGGCCTAGCCAAGGATTGAGGAAGTCATTCCTCTGTAGAACTGCTGTATGGTCCTTTACGAGCACAATGAGTCTGAGGGCTTGGGTACACTTGAAAGTTGCAGCGCTGGGAGTTACAGCACTGGTCATCCAGCTGTGTAGGAACAGCGCTGGTGTGTGGCCACACACCAGCGCTGGTCATCCAGCTGTGTAGGAACAGCGCTGGTGTGTGGCCACACTCACAGCTACCAGCGCTGGTGTGTGGCCACATTTGCAGCATTTCCAGCACTGTTGGGAGTGATGCATTATGGGCAGCTATCCCAGCGTTCAAATGGCAGCAACGTGCTTTTCAAAAGAGGGGGGTGGGATGGGGCATAGTGTGACAGGGAGCGGGCGAGAGAGAGAGAGTGGATTTTTGGAGCCAACACTGTGTGTTACCTTCCTGCCTTGAAAAATCAGAAAATGTTCCCGATCCCTTACCCTTAACTCTTAACTGCAAACAGCTGCAGCCAACGGACTCCCTCTCTCCCCTCTGCCCCGTTTCTGTCAAGCAAACACTCACTCCCTGCCTGCCTCATTATCTCATTTGATTGTTCACAGCCAGGTACAGATTGATCACAGCAAACAGGAGCTCTGTTTGTTTTTTAGATAAGCAGCTCCGGGAGTTCACAACAAAACAAAGAGAGGCTGCATAACAAAACAAAGAGAGTAATTTAGTTAAAAGCATTCTGGGATATCTGCTAATACCCTGGAGGCCAATAACAGCGCTGGTGTGTGTCCACACTTGACGAGCAGCGCTGGATCACCAGCGCTGCAATCGCTACACCCCAACCAGACCAGGTGTTCAGCCAGCGCTGCAGCCAGGGAGTTGCAGCGCTGGATGTGCCTTGCAGGTGTGGACAGTTACTAGCCGCAGCGCTGGAAAGCCTCCACCAGCGCTGCAACTTTCAAGTGTAGCCAAGCCCTAAGAAGGTCTTGAGACTCAGAGTCATGTCCAGTTTCCAGAAACTCTAAATCCTTCCCCCTCTGCTCTCTTTTCCCAGTCAGACCATAACAGAACTAGAGCCCTGCTTTTGGTAAGGAGCTGCATACAGAATTAAAAATAATACTAGCCTACAGAAAGATTTGGGGTGAAATGTTGCTCTTCTCACACTTGTTCCATTGAAATGAAATGTAGGCATCACTCCCATGTTTTGTGGCTTAATTTTCTCTGTTATTTATAAATAATAGTTTTACCCCAAAAAGGGGTTTGGTAGGAAAATTATGTGTTACAATTCATGCGTGTGTGTGTGTACGTGCCCCATCATTTAATGTATGTGGGTGGGTTGTTAGGTGTGCACAGGTGGCTCTGCCTGACTCCCAGTTGTCCCCCTAGTCTTTGGGGGGGTGGGATTGTCCCCCCCTCTCCAGAGTTGCCCCAGATTCTTAGAGGGGTGGGGGAGACAGCTGATTCACCTTCCCCTATCCTGTGATTTTTGTTAAACGCTGCCGCCTCTTCAGATGCTGATGCTCCCACTGGCCTCTTCCCATTGTGCTGTAGGAATCTACCTGATTGGGGGCGGGGCTTCAGCATGCAGAGAGGAAGTGAAAGAAGATCAATTGCAGGACCCCTAAAATGCATTCAAAACTTTTAAAAATGTATATTTTAGGTCACATTTTGCCACTTAACTTGATGTTCCTTTTTAACAACTATTTATTCAGGAAGTTTTAGCAATTTACAAATCACTGCCATGTAAATATCAGAAACAATAGCTTTGTTTAGAGAGAGATTGTGCATTAATAAAATCAGATCTCTCTATTTAACAAAGTAAACAGGGGTTCTCAAACTTGGGGTTGAGATTATGATGTGGGGTTCGCGAGCTGTCAGCCTCTGCCTAGCCTCCAGCATTTATAATAGTGTTAAATATTAAAAAAGTGTTTTTAATGTATACTGGGGAGTCACACTCAGAGGCTTGCTATGTGAAAGGGGTCACCAATGTAAAAGTTTGAGAGCCATATTAGAGTGAGCCTCTTTACATCATCCAGGATGTGTTGTTTCTGTGGATTTTATCAAATTGAGTGAAACTACTGATTCTACTTGTATTGTCTATTTAATGTTAATATTCAAGAAAATTGGACAGGGGTGCTGTGTTTTTGCAGACAGGTATACTTTGAATATTGAATAAATGGTGACCAAATAGCTAAGCATCTAATTGGCCTCTGTTTTGCTGGGTATGTAATGGATGTGTTATTTTTTCCATAAAACAACAGCCTCACATAGTTTTTGGAACCATTTCTGTAGTTTTGGACTATTTCTCTTTCTAGTGAGAGGCTACTGCTAGTCTGGTGGCTACTAGCCAATCAGAGATTAATTCTAGGAAGTTTGCCAGAGGATCTTTTAGTAACAGATATCCAACAATTTGTAATATTTGGTTATGAATTGCTTCGTGATACTCTTTAATGACTAGACATGTGTACCATACATGCATAAAATTACCTCTATCACCACAGTATCTCCAACACTTATCTCTATTAACGCTTTCTATTTTTAACCTTCCTGTATGAGGTGCCATTTAAACTATATCTTTAAAGAAATTTTATTTTATTGTGCTACAGACTGAGGTTGCTGGTCCTCTTTTTCATATCAAAGCTCATTTCTCTGGGATAATTTCTCTGTCCATAATCTTTTCCCACTGTGTTATATATGGCTATTTCTTTTAGGAAAGTTGCCTTCAAAGATTGATATAAATTAGTTATACTTTTTTGTTTCCTCATCAACTAGAAACCATTGCTTATATTAAAGTTTGTTTTCTGTATAAAACAAGTTTTCTAGGAAGCTGAGAAAAATGCCTAACTTGAAGGTATTGGTACCATAGGAGAAGTGGGCCAGTTAAGGTTAGCTTGGATTTCTAAATAAACTAGAAAAGCTTCTTTGGTGAACAACTGGTCAACCATATGTATTCCATGGCTGTCCCAATCTTTACAGTCTGTGGTTCCAGATTTGGATAAAAATCCGGATGATTTGCAATGGTTGTTACTGGAGAGAAAAAGTAATTTATCTCTAGTTCTATTCCAAACCCACAGAGTAGCCTTTGCTAGAAGACGTATATACATTTCTGGCAGTTGTGATCTTTTTATATATATATATATATATATTTTAATCTGTGGTAACCTAGCAATATTTACACTGCCATCATTTTTTGTTCAATAAAGATTAGTGCACCCACAGTCTACTATTGCTTTGAGTTGGCTGGCTGGATACTACTATAATATTTGGAACAGCTTAGTCCATCCTGTTTAATGTTCCTGATCACTTTTATTAAAAGTTATTGGTAAATAAACCCACACATCAAATATTATCTGTGTAACTTAAGTACATCTGGATTATTGGGTACCTAGTCATCCTGAACATAGTTGAAGAACTTTTCATGACCCATTTTTGGGGACAGCATGTTAGAAACATGCACCTGAGGACTTCGTGGTAGCTAGCTCCAAGGTGACCGCCATAAGGAGCAAATGATTGCTGCTTCACCGTGTCCTTTTTTCTTTTTAAAAATTTGTCTCAAGAGATGCTGCGTGACGGCTAACCAGAGGAATGAATGATTCGTAAAGTTAGGCAATTGTTCTAACTTCTTGCATTGAATTGCTACATCCAGATTAAAATGGCCAGCTGGGACAATTTAATTTAGCATGTAGGAGCACAGCTAAAAAATTAAGATTTCTGTCTTTGCAAGCAGAATAAAGTGGCTTATAATGAACTAAATGGAATCTGAAAACACCTGGCTCACTTACCTTTTCTCTTCAAAGTAGAAATGTTGTGACACATCAGTGCTATGAATAAAAATGTTTAAGATAAATTCCTAAGTATAAATTTGAGCATGTAAAGTTTTTCTTTCCTGCTGTCCTTCAAATATACCTTCATTGCCATGGAGACAACACATCCAAATGTCAAACCTATTGCTTTATTTTTTTAAAGATATTAAAATATTTACCCCATGCTGATATGTTAGTTATTGTGAGACAGGCTAACATAAGTTGTTTTGGTGCCACTGGAAATAAATGACATTACTGTCACAGCTAACCACAATGGCAGATGACATCTCCATCTCTTTTGCAACAGGTAGAAAGAGGTACTGTACCTTCAAAGACTCTGTCTAGATTAGTAAAATAGATGGAGTTTTAAAACATGTTAGCTAGCCCATTACGATTAACATGTTTTTGAATGCCACCTAGCAGCAGTAGAAAGGGTTTAACACTAGGGTTAAAAACACATTGAGTAAAGCATGTTGGCTAGTATGTGTTAAAATATCAGTTATTTACTTCATCTAGACAGGACCTAACATTTTCTCCAATATTGAAGTGTTCGTTTGGCTATTTTTGGCAAAGCTGTATAATTTGAAGCCCAGCATTCTTCATGTTTGATAGTCTAAAATGGTTAATTATCTGGAGTTTAGTTCTGCCTGTCTAGTGTGTTTGTGCATCACTTTAAAAAGAAGCACAGTATGAGTAATGGGACTGGGAGCCAGGAACTTGAGTTCTAATTTTGTATTTAGCACAAATTTCCTCTTTTGGAGTTGGGCAAATCACTTGGTATGTGCAGTACCCTGCAGTAAAACACCCACAGCTGGCCCGGGGCAGCTGATTTGGGCTTACAGGGCTCCAGCTGTGGGGCTATAAAATAGCAGTGTAGACATTTGGGCTGAGGCTGGAGCCCGGGCTCTGAGACCCTGTGAGGAGGAGGAGCCCGTGCTCCAGCTAAGCCCAAATGTCTGCATTGCAATTTTGTAGCCCTGCAGCCTGAGCCCTGTGAGCTTGAGTCAGATGACCTTGGCCAGGCTAGTGTAGACATACCCTTAATCTCACTACTTCAGTTTTTCCATCTGTAAAATGGAGGTAATGATGCTTACTTCAAAGGTATGTTGTAAAGATTAATGAACGTTTATAAAGTCCTTTGAAGATGAAAAGCTGGAGTTCTAAGTATTATTTCAAAACCACGCTGTCCAAGCCCCAGGTACATGTTCTGTGAACTGTCTGAATTATGCATATTCGGACTGTGTCAAACTGTCACAAATATTTGCTTAGAAAGCTATTTTGAGGGACTCACTTTAATTGTACTGCAGTAATCTCTCTTGAGAGTTTTTTTTCTGAGTTCTGCAGCTGGCCTTGTTGAAGTTGGTATGTCCGACATTGCATCTCTGGGGAGAAAAATAAAGATTACGTCCTCCTCACAGCAAATCATATACACAAATCAAAAACACACAAGTACCCAGAGTGACACTAGAGAAAGTGATATCACTTAGTCCATGGGCTGGATCTGGCCTGCTTAAAGTATGCTGATGGCTCCTACAATAGAATCAGATTCTGCAGATTTTTTGTTTTTTAATTTTTTAGAGTAAGTTTCTGGTCCTTATGATTTCAAAGAAAACTTTCTGAAGATGGAGCTCCTTGAGGATTAAAGCACAACGAACTACAGCTACTTTATTCCAGAGACTAAGCACCTCATAGGGGTTTAACATGCTTTAATTTCTGTGCATTGACTTTACACCTTTAGTTGGTTCGCCTTAACTTTCTTGAGTCTCTCCCATGTAAATATACCCTAAGGATGCATCTTTACTACAGAGTTAACCCCGGTGATGAGAACCCAGGCTGGAATATGCTGGTTAGACTACACTGGGTGTGAGCCATACTTGAGTTACAAGGCCCACTCTGGTGCTGTCCTCATTCATGAGTGGCACTAGGACTTCTGGAACTTTGGGATGTATTCCAGGGTGGTTCTTTGAGTGCTTGCTCATGTCCATTCCACATTAGGTGTGTGTGCTCACCACATGCACCGGTGCTGGAAGTTTTTCCCTCAGCAGTATCGGTAGGGGAGTGGCTCTGGCACCCTTTGGAGTGGCGCCCGCACGGCATGGTAAAAGGGGCACCACCGGCTGCCCCCCCCCAGTTCCTTCTTGCTGCCAGTGATGGAGCACGGAATGTTCGCTGCTCTTACTAGCGTTGCTTAGGCTTCATTCGTACGAATGAGAGTTCTTGTAAAGTTAGTGTACGTAGTTAGTAGTTGAGTTAGTTAGCCCTTAGCAGTAGTTAGAGTTTTGTTAGTCCCATTGGGGACTTAGCCGGGGGACAGGGCATGCCTCGCTCCCCAGGCTTTAAGCCCTGTGATCACTGCAACCGGCCCTCCTTGGCCACTACGTCTTTAATATGTGGCAAGCCACGGCCAAGTTCGAAGTGCCCTCCTGGAAGGTTCCTGTAAAGAATTCCAGGCAATCTTCAACGAGGGCATGGCTTCTGCTAGGGCGGCCCTTGAAGCGGTGTCTGATGCGGGAGACCTTGCCGCCTGCACCATGGCGTCTGCCATCTCCATGCGGCGAACGTCCTGACTGCTCCTCTCCCGGTTGTCCTCCAAGGCTCAGCAGTCGATTCAGGACCTCCCCTTCGATGGCCAGGCCCTGTTTGTGGAGCAGACGGACAAGAAATTACATGGGCTGAAGGACTCCAGAACCACCCTAAAGACCTTGGGGCTTTACATTCCGGGCTCGGCACATAAGCGGTTCAAACTGCAACTACCCCAGGGGCAAGAGAGCCATCCCCGGCTGGACACGCCTCACAAAAAGCCCAAGGGCTATAGACAGCGCACAAGCCACCTTCCACGACCCTCTGCCCAGTCAGGCTAGACCCGCTCCAAGCAAGGAGCTAAAAAGTCATTTTGAGGGTATGCCTGAGGGCGACCTACCAATTTTTTGCAACCGCCTTTCCTTTTTCCTCCCAGCATGGTCGGCGATAACTTCGGACCACTGTGTCCTCAGTACGGTGGCGCATGGTTACACACTCGAATTTATTTCCCCCTTCCTCCCCTTCCCGTCCCTCTTCAGGCACCTTTCTCATGAGAGTCTTCTTGAGCAGGAGGTTCAGGGGTTCTTACAGCTGGGGGCAGTAGAGGAGGTCCCTCCTTCTTACTGGAACAAGGGTTTCTGTTCCTGGTATTTTCTGATCCCAAAGACCAAGGGTGGTCTGTGTCCCATCCTGAACCTGTGAGACCTCAACAGATACCTAAAGAAGGTAAAGTTTCCCCTGGTCTCCCTGGCCTCCATTATCCCCTCCCTGGATCTGAGAGACTGGTATGCCACCCTCGACCTGAAAGACGCATACTTTCATGTAGCAATCTTCCTAGGACACAGACGCTTTCTCCGTTTTATGCTGGGTTCAGCCCACTACCAGTTTGCAGTCCTTCTGTTTGGCCTGATTACAGCATCAAGGGCGTTTACAAAGTGCATGGCAGTAGTCGCGGCCTACGTCAGGCGTCGGGGTTTCCAAATTTACCCGTACCTTGACAACTGGCTGGTCAAAGGCAGCTCCAAGGCTCAGGTCCAACACAACGTCGTCGTACTACAAGCCATGTGCCGCTCCCACAAAAAGTCCATGTTAGTTCCAGTTCAAAGGATAGAATTCATCGGGGCCGTGTTCGACTTGACCTGGGCGAGAGAGTTCCTGCCATTAGACAGGTTTCAGGCCCTGATGGACCTTATTATGGAAGTGTCCATGTTTCCCCTGACAATGACCTGAGTGTACCTGCGCCTGCTCAGCCACGTGACAGCTTGCACATACATGGTCCACCATGCCAGGCTCTGCATGCAGCCCCTGCAGCAATGGCTGGCATCAACCTATTCCCAATCCAGGGACCACCTGGAAAAGATCGTCACCATTCCCCCAGCGGGTCTCACCTCACTGTAGTGGAGGACTGATCGCAAGAAGGTCCTGGAAAGAGTCCAATTCAAGAGTCCTGCTCCATCTGTCGAGCTAGCGTCGGATGCTTTGGACCTCGTTTGGGGGGCACACCTCGGACATCTCCGGACCCAGGGGATGTGGACCCTGGAGGAGGCAATGTTACATATAAACGTCAAGGAGTTCAGAGTGGTCCGGCTGGCTGCGGGGTCTTCCTGTCACACCTATCAGGCAGAGTTCTGGGAGTCCTAACGGACAACACAGCCTCAATGTTTTACATCAACAGGCAAGGAGAAGTGCGCTTGTTGGCTCTCTGCCAAGAGGCTCTCCGTCTCTGGGACTTCTGCATCATTCCCAGCATCCATCTGGAAGCTGGTCACCTCCCTGGCATCAGGAACGCTGTACCAGATCACCTCATCAAGGACTTCTCTCACCATGAGTGGTCCCTCAACCCAGAGGTGGCCTGCATGATCTTCCAGAGGTGGGGAACTCCCCAATAGATCTGTTTGCCACCTGGCGAAACAGAAAGTGCCATCAGTTTTGCTCCCGGTGGGGCCTGAGCAAATGCTCTATCTCCAATGCCTTCCTCCTGTCGTGGTCCAAGGGTCTGATGTACGCATCCCTCTGATCCTTCTGGTCAGCCAGGTCCTTGTAAAGATCAAGAGGGACAAGGCACAGGTTATCGTGATCACCCCTCCATGGCCTTGCCAGCACTGGTTCGGCATGCTCATGAACATGGTGGTGGCCTCTCCCTGGCCCCTTCCCTACTGTCCGGACCCGCTGTCACAGGATCACAGTTTGCTCCTACACCTCACCCTCAAGTCTCTACACCTCTTGGCGTGGATGTTCCATGATTGAAGCCAGAGGAGCGTACCTGACTAGAGTAGGTCCAGGAGGTTCTCCTGGGAAGTAGGAAGCCATCCATGAGACTAACTAACTTACCTGGCCAAGTGGACGAGGTTTTCCCACTGGGCATTGGAGTGCAGCATTTCTCCCTCACATTCTTCAGTGCAGTACATCTTGGACTACTTACTACAGCTCAGGAACCAGGGTCTGGAACATTCTTCCATCAGAGTGCACCTTGTGACCATCTCTGCGTTCCACCAGCCAATCCAAGGTCAGACAGTCTTTTCTCATGACATGACTGTCAGGTCCCTGAGGGGCCTTGAGAGGCTTTACCTGCAGGTACAGGCCCTTGTCCTGCAGAGTACCCTTAACCTGGTCCTCTCCAGGCTCACCAGCCTGCCTTTCCAGCTGCTGGGCTCCTGCTCTCCTTCCTACTTGTCCTGGAAGGTCGCTTTCCTGGTGGTGGTGACATCAGCGAGACACGTCTCAGAGATAAAGGCCTTGACCTTGGAACCGCCATACACAGTGTTTTATAAGGACAAGGTCCAGCTGCGGCCTCACCCAGCCTTCCTGCCAAAGGTGGTATCTTGCTTCTACATGAGCCAGGACATATTCCTGCCTGTGTTCTGTCCCAAGCCGCACAAGACTAGTGAGGAGAGGCATCTGCACGTGCTGGACATCTGGAGGGCCTTGGCTTTTTATTTGGTGCGTGCCAAGCCTTTCCGAAAATCGACCCAGCTCTTCATCGCTACGGCAAATAGGATGAAGGGCCTTTTGGTTTCTTCGCAGAGGATTTCCAACTGGATTACCTCTTGCATAAAGACCTGTTACGAGCTAGCAAAGGTCCTGCCACCGCCGATCGTCAGGGCCCATTCGACTAGAGTGCAAGCATCTTTGGCAGCCTTCCTGGCGCACATCCCGATCCAGGACATCTGTAGAGGCACGACGTGGTCCTCGGTCCACACGTTCACATCTCATTATGCCATTACTCAGCAGTCCAGAGGTGATGCTGTGTTCGGCAGAGCTGTACTACAATCTGCGCAGCCGTGAACTCCTACCCACCTCCACGGGAACTGTTTGGAGTCACCTAATGTGGAATGGACATGAGTAAGCACTCAAAGAAGAAAAGACAGTTACCTGTTCTGTAATGGGTGTTCTTCAAGATGTGTTGCTCATCTCCATTCCACGACCTGCCTTCCTTCCCCACTGTCGGAGTTTCTGGCAAGAAGGAACTGAGGGTGGGGAGAGCTGGCAGCGCTCCTTATCCCGCACCATGCGGGCACCACTCCAGCGGGTGCCAGAGCTGGTCCCCTACGGATACTGCTGAGGGAAAAACTTTTGGCACCAGTGCATGTGGTGAGCATGCACATCTACTGTGGAATGGACATCAGCAACACATCTCGAAGAACACCAGTTACAGAACAGGTAACTGTCTTTTCTTAAGGCTGCAGTAAGCCGAGCTGCTCTTATTCTTTCCAGTGAATTGTGGGAGATCTTATCTTCCTTTTGGGCACATATGAGGAATTGTGGGAAGACACTGGAGGACTACTAGCACTTAAGTGGTTTAGTGTGTGTCCTCACTGCAAAGTGGGCAAGTTACTACCCTGAGTGTAAGCGGCACTTGGGTTTCAGCCTATGCCACAAGATGGACCAGACAGCCTGTAAAGCACTACCACACCCACGTCAGAGGGCTCTGTGTGTGTGTGAATGGGAGTTGGGTAGAAGAGGCAACATCCAAGCAAGAGCATGATTTAACTCTGCAGTGAAAATGCCCTCAAAGTTTTAATTATTGCATAAGGGCCAAAGATTATCCTCAACCTCTGTGCAAACCTCCCTGGTACTGCAAATAATGAGTAGATGGCCCAGACTCTTAAGACCCAACCCATGGAACATAATTAAAATATAATTGGGCGTTTTCACTGAATGAGTCTGACAATCCTTTCCTAGAGTTTTCCCTTAAGAGTTAGATGTTTTAGGTAGGCATTCTTTTTGGTTGTCCTTTTCCAGTGTTAATTAAGGATAGCAAGAACTTAGGTTAAATACTTAGTACTTGGATCTTGATAGATTTACCTCCATCAGATGCTGAATCTAGATTATCACGGTAGGCTATCCAAGTGGTTTAATGGATTATGACGTTTGTTTGCAAGACACCCTGAGAGTATTGCTTTTCAGATATGTAGAATCATATTTCTAGGAGGAAAAGGGTGTAGGCTCTAGCACTCAGACTTCCCCATCAGTAGATGATTTGGTAGAATTGCATCTGTGGAAATTTAGCCCTTGACCACAGGAATGTTGTGATGATTTTGCCAAGGCAATAAAGTGAGTGAGACTCTTTGACAGTGGGAAGAACTTGTTTGGCTGAGGGGTGTGGGCTGCCTGGTGACTTTTTGGCTAGTGAGTCAGTTGCCTAACATTCCACTAGACATATTGCCTGGCTCAGTCTTTGGCCTGGTCTACACTAGGCGCACTAGGAGGCACCTTATATCGATTTTAATGGCTCTTTAAATCGGTTTCTGTACTCCTGCCCGACGAGTATTAACATATCGGAATAGGGTTAGTGTGGGAGCTATCCCACAGTGCACCACTGACCGCTCTGGACAGCATTCTCAACTCGGATGCACTGGCCAGGTAGACAGGAAAAGCCCGGGAACTTTTGAAATTCATTTCCTGCCGACAGCGTGGAGAGCTCATCATCACAGGTGACCACGCACAGCTCATCAGCACAGTTAACAATGCAGTCTCCTGAGAATCGAAAAGAGCCCCAGCATGGACCGCTCGGGAGGTAATGGATCTGATCGCTATATGGGGAGATGATTCAGTGCTAACAGAACTGCGTTCCAAAAGACGAAATGAAAAAGTATTTGAAAGAATTTCTAAGGCTATGACTGCTAAAGGCCACAGCAGGGACTCCGTGCAGTGCAGAGTGAAAGTTAAGGAGCTCAGACAAGCCTACCAGAAAACCAAAGAAGCAAACGGAAGGTCCGGGGCAGGTCGAAAAACATGCCGCTTCTATGCTGAGCTGCATGCAATTTTAGGGGGCTGCGCCACAAGTACCCCCCCCTGACTGTGGATTCCGAGGTGGGGTTGTAATCTCTGCCATGTCTGAGGATTATGCAGACGGGAAGATGAAGAGGAAGAAGAAGAGGAAGACCTCACAGAGAGCACACAGCACTCCGTGACCCCAGCAGCCAGGAGCTTTTATCACCCTGACGGAATTACCTGCTCCCAGCCCTGCAACTATTGCAGAGAATGACGCCCTGGAAGGGAGCTCTGGTGAGTGTACCTTTGCAAATAGCAAACAGTGTTTTTTAAGCAAGCCTTTTTTAATGATTGATTTGCCCTGAGGACTTGGGATGCATTCGCAGACAGTATAGTTACTTAGAAAAGTTTGTTAACATGTCCGGGATTGAGAGGAAATCCTCCAGGGACATCTCGATGAAGCGCTCCTGTAGGTACTCCAGAAGCCTTTGCAGAAGGTTTCTGGGCAAGGCATCCTTGTTCTGCCCACCGTGGTAGGACACTTTACCATGCCATGCATGTAGCAAGTAATCAGGTATCATTGCGTGGCAAAGCATCGCAGCGTATGGTCCCGGGACTGCTGGCATTCAAGAAGCATCCGCTCTTTATCTTGTTCTGTTATCCTCAGCAAAGTGATATCGTTCAGGATAACCTGGTTAAAAATCAGGAATTTAAGTAAGGGGGGTGGCCATTTTTCTACTGGGTTCGTGGAATGCAGCAGCTTAAAAACACTTTCCTGGAAATGCCGATGATCTTTTCTGTTTGGTCACGGACAAGCAGTGGGTGGGGAGGGGAAGGTTGTTGATTAGCAGGAGCTAGCGTGGTATTAGCCATGCGTTGGGGGAGGGTAAATCACTGAGACAGTGGCTTACCATGGCCGCATGCAAGCTGAATCCTGATGCCTGGACCTGTGTCTGTGAGATCTGTAACCCCAGAGATGCAAGCAGTCACTATTAAGATGAAAATGCGACCTTGTAGAAATCACATGTGCTATGTAAGGTGAATAGTGCTTTTCACTGTGAAAGAGTATAACCATTGTTCTGTAAAATGTATCTTTCTAAATATTTATCTCCCTCATGCAGCTGCCCTCCTCCATCCCAAAGGCTAGCACAGATAAGGCGGAGGAAAAGAAGCGAGATGAGATGTTCTCAGATATTATGGAAGTTACACGCAATGAAAGAGCTCATCTGAATGAGTGGAAGGCGTGGTTTCAAATTACAGGAAAGATGCCAGTGAACGTGAGGACAGGAGGGATGAACGTGAGGACAGGAGGGACAACCGAGATGAGAGGTGGCGGCAGGAAGACCGGCAGGAAAATCAGCGGTGGCGGCAGGAAGATCAGCGGTGGCGGGATGCAACTCTGGGGCTGCTGCGTGATCAAACTGACATGCTCCGGCGCTTGTGGAGCTTCAGGAACGGCAGCAGGATCACAGAGTGCCGCTGCAGCCCTGTATAACCACCCTCCTCACCATGTTCCTTAGCCTCCTCACCCAGCCACCCCGTGGACAGCCCAACCAGAAGGATGCCGTTACTCTGAATTTTTTTAATGGCCTTCTCCATCCCTTCTTTCCTCCTCCCAAAGCACACCCTTACTTCTCTCCCTCTTTTTATAATGAAAAATAAAGAATTAATGCTTTTAAATGAGAGTGACTTTATTTGCATAAGTAAGCTGTACTCGAAGGGGAGGGGAGTTTACAGGGACTGAGTCAATCAAGGGGTTGGGTGTTCATCAACAAACACAGCAGTCACACTGTACCCTGGCCATTGATGAAGCTCGTTTTCAAAGCTTCTCTGATCCTGGTGTGCTCTTCTAATCTCCTGGTGTCTGGCTGCGCGTAATCAGCGGCCAGGTGATTTGCCTCAGCCTCCCACCCCGCCATAAAGGTCTACTCTCACAGAGATTGTGGAGAATACAGCAAGCAGCAATAACATAGGGGACATTGGTTTGGCTGAGGTCTGCAAATGCACATTCCACCACCATTCTGCACTTGCTCAGCCTGTAATTGAACAGATCCTGACCACTGTCCAGGCTGCCTGTGTAAGGCTTCATGAGACATGGCATCAAGGGGTAGGCTGGTCCCCCAGGAAAACGACAGGCATTTCAACATCCCCAACAGTAATATTCTAGTCTGGGAAGAAAGTCCATTCCTGCAGCCGTTTAAACAGAGTAGTGCTTCTGAATACGCGAGCATCATGAACCCTCCTGGCCATCCACGTGGATGTTTGTGAAAGTCCCTTGTGATCCACCAGTGCTTGCAGCACCATTGAAAAGTACCCTTCGGTTTCACGTGTGGTGCCCTGGTGCTGCGGTGCCAAGATAGGGATATGGGTTCCATCTATCGCCCCACAGTTAGGGAATCCCATTGCAGCAAAGCCATCCACTATGGCCTGAGTCACAACCTTCGTAGCAGCAGCTTAGTGATTGCTTTGGCTACTTGCATCACAGCAGCCCCACAGTAGATTTTCCAACTCCAAATTGATTCCCGACTGACCGGTAGCTGTCTGGTGTTGCAAGCTTCCACAGGGCTATCGCCACTCGCTTCTCTACTGTGAGGGCTGCTCTCATCTTGGTATTATGGCGTTTCAGGGCAGGGGCAAGCAAGTCACAAAGTACCATGAAAAAGTTTCGCAGCCACTGGGAATCGTCCACACCTGCAACACAATGCGGTCCCACCAGTCAGTGCTTGTTTCCCGGCCCAAAATCGGCGTTCAATGGATAGAATCTGCCCCATTACCATCAGGATCTCCGTTTGAGATAATTCTGTGTCCACGTCCTCATCACTGTCATCGATCCGCCTCTTACTCGCCTCGGTTCGTCCTGGTTCAGCATATACTGCGAGAGAGCGCGAGGTTTTTAAAACATCCACGATTGCGGTATGGAGCTGAGCAGGGTCCATGCTTGCTGTGCTATAGCGTCTGCACGGTTCACCAAGCGTTGTCTGCCGCTGTCAGGAGGGAGGAGGGGTGAGGCTGTACCCAGAACCACCCGCGAAATGATTTTTGCCCCATCAGGCACTGGGATCTCAACCCGGAAATGCCAAGAACTATGGGATAGCTCTCGGACCGTGGACGCACACCACCGATTTAATGTGTTTAGTGTGGCCACGCACACTCGATTTTATAAAATCTGTTTTACAAAACCGGTTTATGCAAATTCGGAATAGTCCCGTAGTGTAGACGTACCCATAGATAAATCTACATCTGGAGGCTGAATCTCTGCAGTTATTTCCAAATATAGAACAGGTTGCGAAATGTTTCTAGAAATGTTTGAGGTGGGAATCAGGTGAACTAAATATACTTAAAACCTCAAGAATGTGTAGAAACTTAGTTCAACTGAGAAGAAACTCATTAAGTTGACTGAGAAATATTGGGGAAGACGTGATACTTGGATGTGTTTCTCATTCTTCGATGCATTTAATATGGTTACTGAACAATTATCCGCTTATTTAATTTAAAAGAAAAATGGAAGTTTTAGTATTTACACAAGAAATTTCTTTTCCTTTTATTTCTCTTATGTCCATGAGTAAATGTCATGCACCTGAGTTTGACAGTTTAGGGAATGAAACAGGCAAGGGGGAGTTTCACATACTGGCTCACAATTAAATAATCTTAAACCTTAAATTGGGACACAGAGGAAACTGGCTTTATTTTTATATAATACATGGTTAGCACAATGATGATAAATCTATCATTTCGGTGGCCTCCAAACAAAACACTCTGTAGTCATATACTTGGTTATGTGTGTCTGCGGATTTAGGGAAGCTGACATGAGACAATAAGAGTTTTTATAATCTCATTTCACACAAACCAATTTATAACAAATAGAAGGGGTTAAGTGAATTTTTATCTGCTCAGTTTTGGAAAGCATATATAGTGTGGGCAAGCAAAGACTAAGGTGGTGGATTTTACAGTCTATTTTGACACTGCTTAATTTCATAGAGGAAGAGAAGTTACTAAGCGTGGCAAACAGGTGTGGGGGTATAACTGAGTAATGCGATGAAATTAAGAAAAGGATGTATTAGTGTAATTAGGAGAACACCAGGACAGTTAAGTAGTCAAAACCATATCAGTAGTGACATTTAAAACCAGACTGGACAAAGCACAAGAAAACATCTGGCATGGAACAAACTTGCCCTGGAAGGGGGTTGGCATAGAGATGCTGTACTAGGTTCTTGCAGCTCTAAACTCTACTGTATGTACAGTATGAGACCTCATGAATGCAATTGGAAGACTTCTTGTGTGCTTAATCTCCCAATTGCATGGGAATGATAAACCGGCCTCAACGTTATAAATATTTCTGTAGCGTTTTGTGACCACTGTCCTGGATTTTCCTTCCTCTCTTTACCTCGTGGCTTTGAATCTTTACCTTTTCTCCCTCCCCGCAAATATTACATTACACCATCTCTTGCCATCTGGAAATGATTGTGTAGTGGCACAGAGATTGTGGGTTGGAATGGGAGAATGGCAGTGCGGAATCTGTAACTCAGGGAATTGATTGTATTTAGTCACATGGGCATAAGGACCATGTTTATCAATGTGGTTTTTGACCAGCTTGGTAGGCAGGTGGAGAAACCAAGATGTGATTGTATGTATTTGAAGTTTGAGGGTGCATATTTGGGGCTAATGTGGAGCTTGGTTAATCTTTTATTTTTACAAGTCTACAATTCTGTACTTCTTTCATTTAAAGAGACACCCAACCAACATAGCAGTTTACTGGCTCAACCTGCTACCTACTGAATTGCCAAAATGTCCTAATTTTCCTTTTTTTTAAAGAAGGTCTCCCATCCAGGGATTGAACAGGCTCTGTAACTTAGCTGTTGAGCTCTCATCCCTTTTTAGGATTCCCCCACACCCACCCACCATCTTTTATCTACACTTGCTCTTTCCTTGTCCCGGAAGCCTCACCTATGCTTTGTACTTATTCTATGATTATGTAAAAGCAAACGGTTCATCTGTCCTCTTTATCAAATATTGAATTTCTTCGCTTCTTTGTCTGTTCCCTTCCCCTCCAGCACAAAGATGAAGTCTTTGAGTGGGACACTGAAGAATTTTACATACCTTTTGGGCAGCTCGCTTCTTTGCTTCTAAATCTTCCTGCCAAGATCCACTCTTTGTATCTTAAATTACAAACCAGAGTTGTTTACATCCCACAGAGATCCATCTGTCACATAGTCTATATAACTAGGGTGTACATTCTGCCTCAAGCACCAGATTAGTCACAGCAGTTACGGTTTTTCAGTATTAATCATTTATATTGGTAAAACGGCCAGGGTTGCAGACCAGGGTGGGTGAAGGCACCCTGCAAAGAGTGGATGAGTATTCTTGCTCCCCCCACCCTTTGTTGTTGTTGTTTGTTGATGCTTTATGATGCAGAAAGAAGACCTAAAAGGATGGTGGTTTGTTTGGTTTTTTTCGTTTGTTTGTTTTTCAAAAGGCTTTGGTTTGGTTTACATTAGAAATATCAGAAGTTGGCTTCCTTGTCCATACTGGAGAAATAGTGGGATGATTGGCAGCATGCACCTGAAACCTGAGTGACTGAGAGAAGAAATGTTTGGTCACTGTTTAACACTTAACACCTATTTTAATAATCTCTTGTATTTTGGATCCATCACTGTGGCTGTTACTATCAGGGTATCCTGTCCACTTGAGCTCCTACGGAAGCAATTGCCAGGAGCTTTTTGAGATGTTTTGCTTGCCACTCCCCCTGTTGGTATGTTGACTGTACAGCTTGTGAGAGATCCATGTACCGTGGGGAGCATCAGCTTCCTCCTCTTTCCTGGGAGCACTCGATTATCAGGCCTTTCTGGTGCCTTTTCCATCTCTGTTGCGTTAGTTTGAACCCAATTTGGTTGGCAATAAATGAGGGTGGAGGGCTTCTCCAGCAGTGGTTTCTCCTCCTCCTCTCTGCCCATGAACAGCAGTTATCTTATTTGAGATGTGATTCTCGTACCTTTACGCTCTAGGTGAAACACAGATATTATTGAATGCCTTTTAGAAGTGGTCTACATCAGAGCCACCTGTTTCCTGTTCCTACTCTGTGACTCTTAATTGCAGTAGCAGCCAGCTGTTACTACAAAAGTGTCGAATACCTGCTACAGTTTGAGACTCCCCTGCCACATCTGCTTATCCCTCCAGAACCTACCACAGTGCTTCCCAAGCTAGCAAATAAGGTCATTAGCGGGGTACGGAAAAGCTCTGGGACTCCAGAGAGAGCCACATTAACAGGCTCCTGTTGCCTTCCATGCCCAAGGGATGGCTCTGTTACCAGTGCTTGATCCTCTTCACAGTCTCCCTCTGTATATCCCCAACTTCCCTACACCCTCTAAACTTTAGACTGCTCAGTTCAGGAGGGCCCCAGGGGTTTAGCTTCTCTCACCAGTTTTGTACCCTGAGCCTCTCAAACAAGATGTTCATATACCTCAACAGCCTCTTTGATTGAAAGACTTGGGTGTTCTCATCTTTCCTCTTGATCCGATCACATTTGGGGTTATTCCGTATTTTCCATTTCCTGTTTACAGGTTCCCATCCATACTTCTTCACTCTCCCTTAGAGAATTCTCCTCCTCCTCTGAGACCCAGTTATCTATTTTCATCATTTCACAGGAAACGGGATTCCTCATTTTTCTCTTTTGAGCCTAATGGTGAGAAAAAGAAAGTCAAACAGAAAAATTACAAGCCCAATATCCCCTCTTACAAATCTAGGCACCAGTGGAACTCCTGCAAGTTAGCACCAAAACCTCCATCCAAAGAGGGTGAGCCCTTAAAACATTCTGATTCAGATGAAACAGGCAACCTCTGCAGTGATAATGACTGGATATTTTGGTCAAGTTGATCCACTCAACCTTGGCCATCACAGAGCCACCCATGTCTCTCCTGAATCCAGACAAGAAAAATTTAATTAGTAGGGCATTTCTGTAGTGATACAAAGTACCCCATTACAAAGGCCATAAGTTATTCTTGGTACCAAAGATGGATTCCTTCTTTCTGCACTGAAGCCAGGGCTACTCCCAATCTAGGAAGTTAGTTTCTAGTGGGTGGAGCATATGTTCTTATGTATTTTTTTTTAACTATTAAAACTGAAAGTTCTTGCAAACTTGGCTTTGGATACTCCTCCATGGGTTTGAGAGCTGCTGTGGTATGTATGCTTACTGTGTGCACAGTTCTTTTATAACCTTCTGTAGGCTTACACCCTTATAAAAGTCTGTCTGACTCAAGTGCAAACCCAGATCCCTCCTTCTCCTCCCAGAATACATTTAAAATCCATTCATCGCACAAATGTGTTGAGTTGGTCAGCATGGTTATATTGTGCCCAAATACAGTTTCATGGTCATTGTATCTATTTTTAATCTACAGAATTTTGTTATTAAAAATAGGCTTTTCCAGAAAAGAGACATATATGCCCCATGTGCTATCCTTATCCTTGGTAATTCAATTCTCCTGATGAAGGTCCAGATAAAATCTTCCTAGTGGGCCTTCAGACAATAAGGATAATAATTATTCTATTCCATTTGGGAATTCCAAAAAGGCTGGTAATCTCCAACAGATCAGGAGAAACTACCTATCCCAGAATCTCATCATCAGCTTGCTCAAGTTAAAAGTCATCAGGAAACGTTGGTATTATCTTGTGGAACAATATTACAATAAGAGAAGAAGAACATAAGAATGGCTGTTGTGGATCAGACCAATGGTCCATCTAGCCCACTATCCTGTCTTCTGACAGTGGCCAATGCCAAGTACTTCGGAGGGAATAAACAGAACAGGGCAATTATCAAGTGATCCGTCCCCTGTCGTCCAGATTCAGCTACTGGCAGTCAGAGGTTAGGGACACCCAGAGCATCAGGTTGCATCCCTGACCATCTTGGCTAATAGCCATTGGTGGACCTATCCTCCATGAATTTATATAATTATTTTATAAACCCAGCTCAAAGGAAGAACTTTAAGCAGTTACTCCCAAACTAGGAACTTGGGTAGGGACAGCCCAACAGTCAACAGCAAAATAGCTGACACTTTACTGTGAGAAACCAAAATTACAGGAAAGGAAACTAATTTTACCTTCAGGCTTTTTTAATTAATCATAAAGCAGCAAGAAAGGGCAATAATACTTTTTTTTTGCAAGCCACCTTTAATGTCAAAAGTTGGAGAGTGACAAAAATACTTAAATGTCTTAGTTTTATGAATCTCAGATTATTTTTAAAAAGTTGTCACTTGTGGAGATTTTAAGGTAGAAAATTGTAGCTTTACAGAAAAGAAAAGCAGAGTGGTGCAACACTGTTTAGGGCTTAGAAGCCCAAGTCACATTCAGTGTAAATGTTCAAATATCCCAGGGTTCTTCTCTTACTTTAAGAGGCTTCCCGTTCAACAGAATTTAAGCAACTGATTAATAAACTCCAATTTCAGTAACTTGCTTCTTCCCCTTCCCTTGTTGAGATTTAGCTGCTAAAAGACCTAATGACACAGTTGGCAATTTATCATATGCTTGTTACATAACAACATTAAGTCCCTGTAATTCCTCACTCATCAAACTCTTTAAAAACCTATCTTCATTGCGCTCTTTCATGTGCATGTTTCTTCTTAATACTTACCATTTGTAGAAACAAGCGTGTGATCTTTCATGTTTGTTTGTTTTTCTGTGATGCTGCAGAGTGGGGAAAATACAAAGGAAAAGAGACAGTTTATTTACAATGCTTTAGGTGAAAATGTAGCCAAACAAACATTATTCCAAGCATGAGCCCTGCCTTGGCAATGGGCAGTCTCATCTTTTTGTGACTCCTGTACCACGCAAACACCTGCATAACAGTAGTTTGCACTATTAGAAAATTTTGAAAGCCATACCCCTTAACAGATGATACATTGAAAAATTAGAAGGGCTTTTTTTTTACAAGAGAAGACTATTGGGTGGTGGTTGCTTTGGATGCTCCATAGTGTCTGGATTTAATTTATTCGCCCCCCACGTCCCCGGTCTGGTTGCTAGAAGCAAAAAGAATGTTAACTTCCCCTTCCAACAGAAATCTGCTCTAAATTCACTTAGAAATCATTTATGGTTCCACATATTGGCTGTTCCTATGAAATCCACTTCTGCAAATATTTGGAGCCTCACACTTTGGTGCATTTTTCTAACATTTTGGAAATTAATATGCAATGCTGGCTCATTACCCTTCTTTAAAACTGAAGTAACTACATTTCCTCTAATTCTATCCAAATTTTCTTTCTTAGGCTCTGTTTGTTCAGCACACATGCACACCAAGTTGAAAGTTTTAAAAAACCTATTTGTAGTTGTCCAAGCACAAACATTAAATAATCTGGATTTGTATAAAACTGAAATAGCAAGAATTTTTTACCTAGAATTTTTTTTGACTGTTATAAAAATTTCCAGCCAAATATAACTTCTAGTCTGAAAGAATATGTGAAAACCCTTCATGAAATCCATAAAGAAATGTTCTGAGAAATATATGGAAATAGGGATTGGAAGTGGAAGTGTCAGCTCAGCTAGAACTATAGCACTGCAGTAGCAATTCTGTGGCTAAGTATATTTTAATACTTTAATAGTGATCCAAACAATAGTAATTCTTTATAAAGTGTACTTGGAGCTGCTGTGTGAGATTAACCATCTGTGACCAGGGTCCCAGTGAGGGCCAGCTATGGTCACTCAACTAGGGTGAACTGCAAAGAATGGGGCAGACAATCCCCATAAAGCTGGTGGTTATTCCAATACTTAGATTTACCAAGGCAGCATAAAACAGCTTCTTTACCACCTCACTGGTTATTCAGAAGTCCAAACAACACAGTTCCCTTAAAGTGATCCAGCCTCAGGCCTCCATTCAAGTACCTAAGTCAAATATGATGATTTCTGAAAATCTTATTTCATCATATAAAAGAAAAGTTTCTACCAATCCCAAAGAATCGGACACATTACCTCCCAGGTTAATGAATGTTTTGGATCTTACCCAAATACATGCTACAGCCAATTCTTATTAACTAAACTAAAATTTATTAAAAAACAACACAGAGCATATGGGTAAAAGATAATATACATACAGACATGAGTTCAATTCATTGAGGTTCAGATTCATAGCAGAGATGTAAAGAATCCTGTGGCACCTTATAGACTAACCTTATAGACTAACAGTCTATAAGGTGCCACAGGATTCTTTGCTGCTTTTACAGAACCAGACTAACACGGCTACCTCTCTGATACATAGCAGAGATGGTGAGCTTTGTAGTTGCAGAGTTCTTTCAGAAATAGTTCATAGGTTATAGTCTAATGTCCAAATATCATATTCAGAGCTTATCAGCATAACTGGGACCTCAGTCTTGCAAATCAAACTTCCCCTGATGAAGCCTAAGCAGATCTGAGATGACAGAATCAGGACCCAAGGATCTTTTATACAATTTCTTGTCTTTTGACAAGTTGGGAGTTCAAAAGGTAATTAGCATGACTTTGAAGGAGATCCATCACGGGTACTTAGCTATAGAATTAACATAAAGCAATTTGCTTTTTCCTCCACCATTTGCAGCTTATTTGCTATGCATTTCAAAGAGAGATGAATACGGAGATCTCCCGTGTTTACAGTTCATTTAAATGATGATCTTTTGACCTCTGAATTATCAGAATACAGCATAGACAGGGACTGTTGATTACATTGTCTGAGGACCCTACTCATACATATGTAAGAACACAAAACCACAAACATTATCTCCCCACATGTCTTTTGAGGGTTGTTTATTTTGCAGGATGTTTAACCCTTTCTAGCCATGCTTCACACTATCTTTTTAGGGAAGGCAAATATTTGCATGTAAATAGGTTGACGCAGATTAATATGACCACTGCACTGTTTTTAATCATCTGAGAACCCTTCATAAATAACAGCCACTTCAGTGTGATGTACTATATTTTCAGTGAGCCCTATACAGTGAAACTACTGCTGGTCTTGAACAGGCTGATTTTAGCTTTTAAATGTATTTTTCCCAGAGTTGTTCAATGTTATCCTTTTTCCACAGTGAAAGAAAGTATTTTAAATGTAATGGTTTTACCGTCTCTCTATTCTTCCTTGTCACCCCCCATGCTGTCTCCTCAGTAGAGCTAGGGAAAAAAATTTCAGCAAAAAATGCATTTTGGGGGGGGGTCTGAAACTGTTTGCTTAATTGGGAGAATAGCGTCAGGGGAAAAAATGTCAAAGGGTCAAAATGTTTCAGTTTGACTTTTTACTTTGAAATAACATTTGAATTTTGAATCTGGCCAGTTTAAAACAAAACACACACACACACACACAGTAAAAAACACCCAAAAAGGCCGAAATCAAAACAAAAAACTTACCAAAAAAAAAAATTGATTGGACTGAAATGTTTTGGTCGACTCGAAATGAATATAAAAACTGAAAAAATTTCCTTTCAGGTTAACTTAAAACATTTCGTTTTTTTTCAAAACCAAATTTTTACAAGTCTTCTGATTCAGTGAAAAAAAAAATTGTTGGTTCAAATCAAACTGGAATTTTTTTCAGTTTTTCTTGTTTGGCTCCTAAACCGAAAAATCTAGTATTTGCTCAGCTCTACTCATTTAATCTTTGGGAGGTGGGAGAGAATTTCTTTTTGTGGCTTTAAAATTTGGTCATCTTGATTCTGGTAAGGTGCTTTTTAATGTTTTGGCTTTGACCCAGCTTGCAATGAGATGGATGGTAGGATGGGTTTCCCCTTTTCCCAGCTGGCTCAGAAATAATATTAATAGATGAGAATACAGTGAAATAGGGAGTAATCTGAGTTACGAGCAATTGTTTAACAAATATGAGTCAGTTCTGTAATTTGTAGCTCCTTATTTTTGTAAACATCCTGCTTGATCTAAATAAAAACGGGGAGGAAGGGGGTAAAGGTGTTCACACTAGATATTGTTTTCACCCCTCTTAGCCAGAAGGCCGAGAAGTGAACTGATTCTTAACTTCTCTGCTCCTCACTCCTTCCCCTCAATTCCTACAAGTTCTTTTAAATCTTTTTTTTTTCTTCTCCCCTTCACAGTGGTAGTCGCTCTTCTAAAACCTTTAAACCAAAGAAAAACATTCCGGAGGGGTCTCACCAGTATGAGCTGTTAAAACATGCAGAAGCCACGCTTGGAAGTGGTAATCTCCGGATGGCCGTTATGCTGCCAGAGGGTGAAGATTTAAATGAATGGGTCGCAGTTAATAGTAAGTTGACTGACCTTTTTTATATGAGGTGGGCAGTGATGTGTCTGATAATGGATAAGGACAACTGCATAGCTGTCTCTTGTGCAGTGCGTGGTTCTTAATGCACTGGTCAGTCTGTGGCTCAAGCTAAAAACCCCTCTGTTCCATGTGGTGAAATTATGGGTTTTTCCAAAACAAATTGCTTTTCTTTGTGGTTAAAATCTAAATGCTCGTTCACAAATCAGATGAGCAGTGAAGGGGAAACACCAACACTGTTTCTAGCAAATAATTAAGTATCATCCTAGGGTGTTTTACTCCTTCAGATTCCAGCTAGTGCTGTGTTTCTCAACTGTACATGCTTCTCCACACTGAGGGCTTGGCTACACTTACAAATTTGCAGCGCTGCAACAGGGTGTGAAAACACACCCTCTCCTGCGCTGCAAATTGCGGCGCTGCAAAGTGCCAGTGTGGTCAAAGCCCCAGCACTGGGAGCGCGGCTCCCAGCGCTGTCCGTTATTCCCCACAGGGAGGTGGAGTACGGACAGCGCTGGGAGAGCTCTCTCCCAGCGCTGGCGCTTTGACTACACTTAGCGCTTCAAAGCGCTGCCGCAGCCTGAGTTTCAAACATTTGCTTGGATGAATACTACTCAGGGTCAAGTCTAAAACGGATGTGAAGATTATAAACGTTTATATATAGAATGTCTTTCGTCTGCTCTTGCCAAATTCTAAGCTTTTTCATTACATTTCCAAAGCTAATCTCTTCCTTTTGTTCCTGCCAAGGCGTTAGCCTGTGTTCTGGTAACTTCCTGACTTGGTTACTATAACTTTTCCTTGCTGTTTCTCCTATCACTTTCTTCCCATCTAGTTTATGCGAAAGAGATGCCCAAATTATCATCCTTTCTGCCTGCTCTAACCATGTTTCCCCTTCTTCTTTCTCCCCCTCTGAATATTTACACAGGCTTCCTCTCTTCTGTAGTAAGTTCAAGGTTCTCCTCACTTACAAAGCTCTCTTGAAAACCATCCCTGCCTACAACTCCCATCCTTTATATTTTGCACATGCCTCTCCTGATCACTCATTTTATCTCCTTTGTACTGCCTTTCCTGGTGTCCCGTCATCTTGGAACAAACACTCAGGGAGCCAGCCCCCTACATTTCATGGAGAGTTTTGGCTGTAATAACCAGATGCCCCATGTAATTTTGATATTCTACCTGTTGTGCGTTTAGACTGTAGACTCTTCAGGGCAGGAACTTGGTGGTTTTGGTGTGCTTCCCTTGTTGCACAATGTTCTATACACTGGTGTGCAGTATAAATAATACTTTGGAAACCGTGTGTTTCCTTTCCACATTTTATGCTGCTTGGGCAGTAAAGCAATACTGCCCAGCTTGACCTTCTAGTTCCCATGCATCCACATGATGCTATGGTCTGAGTTTCCATCATTACAAGGGAATATTTAAATAATCGAAATAGGTCTTTTACAAAATTTAGCATGAATAGATTTTTTTTAAACTGTCTAAAAAGCAAACTATTTTTTCTGACTAAACATTACCAAGGATGCTTCATATACCAATTATATTACTCCTGCTTTCAGTTGCTCTCCAGTTTGCCACCATCAAAGCCTATTAAATGTGGCCTGTAAAGGACAAACATTGGGTTTGTTACCTTTTTAGGATATATAAAGAAGGCCTAATGTTGTGTGCCCTCCCTAATAGAAGGGTATGTTCTCCTCATGCTGCAGGCACAGCTGTACAAGTAAAGCAGTGTGCCTCAGTCTGAGGGAGCAGAGAGGGCAACATTTCAAAACTGCTGGGCAAAGAACAATGGAGGAGAAAAATGGAACTTAGCCCCAGTCTGATCTGGCAGAGCAATTCCTATGTCTCATCTGATGTCATGTCTCGTGACCGTGGCCAGTATTTGGTAATTCAGAAGAAAATGGTAGGATCCCTGAATTGGGTAATTATGGAGTTATTTGCCCATATAAGTTTCTTCCTTATCCCGAACAGTGGGTGGGATGGTTGGCTGATGCATGAGGGTGTATGTATTGTTGAACGTAACTGTGGATTTTCTTCTTATCCATATAAATGCCTAACCCTTTTTGAATCTTGCCAGACCTTGACCGCTCTGATGGTTTGTGGCAATGGGTTACGTAAGTGTGTCAAATAGTTGATCCATTTTACAAAATAGTTTTATTGTGGGAACTTCCAATGAAGTTGAAAGGCAAAAAAACGAAAATATTTTTAAATGATTGGATTAAACATCCTAGATGTGCAATAAACATATGAACTTCAGAACCCCCTTATGAGAAGCCTGCTATTCTCTTTTTTTCAGAGAAGAAAGAAATCGAGGTACAAAATTTGAAATGTCTTCCCCAAAGACACCAGTGACAGATGTGGAAATAAACCCCACAAACCTTGGTTCTTTACTTGTTTTAATCAGCAGATAACACACACCTCTGTAACTGGAGAAACTGCTTTTAAAAAAACACTACAACCTTCAGCTCTGTGGCTGAAAAGGGGAAATTAACAGGCTAAGGCACTGCATTACATACGTCAAAAACAGGTGGCCCACATTATGCTTGTTTGTCACACGCTGATGAATTTGGAGGTTGGGAGATGTGCTTCATGCCCTTTTGAAACTCAGAATGTGGGCTTCAAAGCAATAACAGTCACACTTTCAAAGCCGGTGTGGTTTTGGGCATGTCTGCATTTAAGGAGAAATCGGGGTTAGTGGGGTTTTGGGGGAGTGAGGATTGGAAACCTAATTAACAGCTCTTGTAGACTGGAAAGTTCAAAATTGGCTGCAATATACAAAATCTGCTTGTAGTTCTTTTGATTTTAAAATTTCCTGTTAAGATTTTAATAATTTATGGTGTTGGTTTTTTTTTCTCCAAGTGTTAACAACCCTTCCTTTCCATGACTACTTCCCTTTCCCCTTCCCCATCCCCGAATGATGTCTTGCCATTTGCTGCTACTGCTTCTCCAAAGACTGTGCACTAAACACACGATCCACCAGTCTTGAGCTGATTTGCTCCTGGGTGATTGTGCTTGCACAATGCAGTTTATAGCCTGTGTTTACTACATCAGCTGAAAAGTGGGATGAACTAAAATAACTGGCAGGAATTTGCTGGGCATGCTCTGCATATAGTCTGTGAAGTAACTTTCCTTAAGTGTCATTTATGGAGCCTAAAGGATCTCTCCTGTCCTCTCCCCTACCTCAGATACTTACCTTGACAATCCTTGAGTTCTGGGTGTGGATCCCTTTGCCGTGATGGGATTGCCCGAAAGAATTCCCTTTAGAGCAAGTTCAGACCTTTCACTGGGGGTTTGCTACTGAGCAGGGCAAGTTATTTTCTTAGTGCCCTGCCCCAAGCTAAGGTGACCAGATGTCCTGATTTTTTAGGGACAGTCCCGATTTTTGGGTCTTTTTCTTATATAGGCTCCTATTACCCTCCACTCCCTGTCCCGATTTTTCACGTTTGCTGTCTGGTCACCCTGCCCCAAGCTCAACCCCAGCCTTGGATAGCAGGTTCAGTGAGACTGAAGTGGCTGAGCATGATGTTTCACGTAAACACTGCAAAACCCCACAGTGCTCCCTAGCGGTCTGCAGATTGTACTTGTGGGAGTGCTGCATTTTGTAACTGATAGCTCTGTAAATGTCACCTTCTAATGAAGGCTATCAATACAAAAATGTCTAACTGAATGCTCCAAAGATGAGCCAATAGAATATTCAGCTACTTGTGCCTTGGGAGCGAAGAGCCTTATTCTTAGCTGAACACTCATTCAAATGACATTTAAGGACGTGATTTGTTTGTCAAGCTCACTGAATTGGGGCATTAATTGAGTATTTTGGGGTCCATCTCAGCATGACACAGGCATAGAAGCGGCCCTAATTTGGTTTCACACACCTTGCCCCAACTAAGATAAATAGTGGAAGGTTTTGAGTCTCTTAGGGCTTGTCTACACTGCCACTTACAGCGCTGAAACTTTCCTCACTCAGGGGTGAAAAAACACCCCCCTGAGCAATGCAAGTTTCAGTGCTGTAAAGTGGCAGTGTAGACAGTGCTACAGTGCTGGGAGCCGCGTTCCCAACGCTGGGAGCTGTTCCCCTCACGGAGAGGGTGGGTGGGTTGTTTTTTGTCTACACAGCACTTTAACCTAAAGGTACATCTACACAGCAAGCAGCAACCCATTGCAGAGCCCCGGTCTACAGACTCAGGCTTGCACTAAAGCTCTAAAAAGAGCTGCATAGATGTTTAGGCTTGGGCTCTGAGGCCCACCCCCATACCTAGGCATCAGAGCCTGAGCTCCAGCCGTAGCTCGAATGTCTACACTGGTGCCAAAGTGCAAACCCCAGGAGGCTGAGACTGGAGACCCAGACTCTGAGACATGCTGCCTCGGGCTGCTGTTTCCTGTGTAGAAGTATCCTTAGTGCTTTTCTTTAGTCTGCAGACAGACGGAAACAAAACTAACTGTGCATCTGTTCACATTGTCAAAACTAGCCATGCAGCCAAAAGGGCTAGAAACTTCATTTAGCAGTGACAAAATGAAATAATAGATTTTGTAAATTGTAGCTGAATCTGTCTACATTTCACATCCTTTGTGTGTGTGTGTGTGTGTGTGTGTGTGTGTGTGTGTAAAATATCATAGACCATCTTTTCTTGTGGATTTGTATTACTTGAGCTCACCAGCAGAGACTATAACAGTAGCTGGATTCTTCCTGGGTGGAAGGCAGATGGGAATAATTGCGGAAAGACATATGGAACCTTTATCCCCATGAAGTGTTATGCATAGAACCGGAAGTATTTAGTGGTTACCAATCACAGATTTGTTCCATGTGATTGATTTCCCTGCTTTAATTTTGCCTGTAATTTACATTGAACTGAGACAAAATATGCTCCCAAAGCATTCCTTTGGATGGCATTGGAGCAACATAGAGACTGCCAACTGAAATCAGGATCAGTCAATAGGGGGAAAAAGTAGGCTTATTTTTATAAATTGATTACAGAAGCCAAGCCTTTCAAAAACAAGAGCTTAAAGTTAGGCTCCTAAATAAGAGGCCTGTTTTTTAAAAAGCACTGAGCACCCAGCACCTCCTACTGAAATGGGAGCTTCTGGGTGCCCAGCAATTTTGGGGGAAAAAATATTTGGCTCTATTTTAAAAAATGTTAGCCAAGATACCATATATAATCTAACTGTTTTCCTTCATTGTGAAAGGTGCAATATTATTAAATATTTCAGACAGCTCTCTCCCAGAATGTGTAATAAGCATTCCCCCAAAATAAACAAAAGCTCAATGAAATGCACTGCTAAATGAAATGCAATGTTTTTAAATACATTAAAAGGCTAAAACATAAATTCTTAATAGTTGGCTCATAACCAGCAGAACAGAAATCATTGTATGGCAATGGACTTCAATATAACATTTATACGCAATTGTCTATTTTGTCTGTGCCTCACATTTCCGTTGTAATATTTACAAAGCAATTAACAATGAGGAAGCTTCATCACAAAACTCTATACACCTGTTCAGCAGTGGGAATTTTGTAATTAGAACTGCATGAAGTTTGCACTGTTGGTAGACTGTTACCAGACTGCTAACTGACCTGTTCACATTCTTTACAGCCGTGGACTTCTTCAACCAGATCAATATGCTTTATGGTACTATTACAGACTTCTGTACAGAAGAGAGCTGCCCAGTGATGTCAGCTGGTCCAAAGTAAGAATACTTGTTATATATCATTGAGAGAGTGCAACTTTTGAGATCAATCTCTATTTGCAAAGGTGTGATAATGCTCAGTTCCTCTTGCATTAAAGGTGACTTACAACGATGGAGAAAATGTTGTGCCCTCTCTTGTTGCTTTATGATATAAAAAGAAGACCTGACACTATGCGGGGACGGGGGGACACTGAGGTTCTCCCCCACCCCCAATCTTAGAAATATCATGAATGTCCAATTTGATCTTTCCCAAGTGAGTTCTCTAACAAAAAAAAAAAGTCTTTGTAAGGCAGACTGGTATCCATTTAACCCCCTAAATGAAGGGTTGGGGATATGGAAAGCTTTTTTTTTCATGTGTTTTAGTTAACTAGATATTACAAAAATAATCAACCCCAGTTTTAAACAGTCTGACTAGAAATCCCTCCCCCTCTCAATTGCTGAAGTTTGACTTACTCGATACATGTCATCTTGTACTTCTGCTAGTTCTGCAGCTGTCCAGTGTCTTCCAGAGTGGAAAATACCTGAAATTCTAATGTAAAATAAACTGGGAAACAAATCTTCTGTATATTGAAGAGTGCTTGATATTACACACAAATATTTGATAAAAATGTGTGCGTGTGCATCTTCCCCCTCTCTCTGCTTTTTACTTCCATATGCAACATGAACTCTGAATTTGTAATGTGTAGTTAAGGAATACAGTGAAACTATTCATCTGCAATACTGTTTATCTGATTAGAAGCAAGCATGCTATGTTTACTTGGTGGGCTTGTCTACCCACGCAACCAGCCTCGTGTGGTGCAGTTATACCAGTATAAAAGTGCCTTCTACTAGCAGAGTTTATTCCCCTTTCCATACGAAAATAAGGCCTGGTCTAGACAACAAAGTTAGGTTGACATAAGCTGCCTTGCGTCAATCTGGTGGCACATGTGTCTACACTTACATTTGTTTCCCGCTGGTGTAAGTGCTCTGTTACAGCCAGGCAGTATAGCACCTCCCCGAGTGGCACTGGGCCATCATTGTACTCAGGTTGACACAGTGCGAGTGTAGGCACCGCATTACCTGTGTCAACCTGAACAGATCTCCAGCAGCTGTCCCACAATGCTCGACACAGACTGCTCTGGTCACAGTTGTGAACTCCACTGCCCAGGGTTCACTGAGACTGGAAGGCCGCCCTCTCTTTTAAAGCCCTGTACATTTTTTAAATGTCTTTTCCTGATTGTCCAGTTTGGTGAGCATGCCTACCAGCTCTCCATTGTTGTGTGCAACTGCCCAGCTGACCATGCTGGCTACACTCTCCAGACATGCTCTGGCCTGGAGATAATTGTCTCTCCTTGGCCTGTGTGGAGAAGATGCTGTAGAAGTGTGGGCATCTACAAGTAGATTGCACCGGGGATGCAAGAGAAGTGGTACGACAGGGATCAGCAGCAGTGCTGCGTGAAAGCAAAGGAGCTGTGGCAGGCATATCAGAAGGCCAGGGAGGTCAACAGTCAGTCTGGTGCCGAGCTGCAGACCTGCCACTTTTACAAATTGCTGCATGCCATTCTTGATGGAGACCCCACGACCACCCTGTAGACTACTCTGGATACCTCTGAGGAGCTCAAGTCTTTGGCCCCTGCTGTGAATAGTGAGGAAGAGGAGGAGAAAAAAGAGCAGGAGGATGAGGGACATGCGACCTGGGGCTCCAGTTACGACACGAACCAGGGCCTGTTTGAGGCTCCACTATAGTCCAGTCAGTCCCGGCAGCTGAGCATGGGCAAGCCCGATGCAGCGGAAGGAACCGTGGGTAAGTGTTTAAAAGTATTTCCCATTACAATGACGTGCCCCCAGCCTTACAAGACACACCTATTGACTGTTCATTAATTTACTCCTACCAGAAGAGGTAGTGGTACAACAAGAAGAGGTAGAGTTATCTGCTTTTCGTTCCCCTGTAGAATTAGGCAGGAAGGGCATGCAGCGCAGTTTGTTTGTGTGTACCAGGATGGCTCCTTAATCCTTCTGAGATCTTGATAAAACTTCCGTGGCAGTATTCTGCAATCCTCTCCCGAAGGTTTCGAGGGATGGCAGCCTTATTTCTTCCTCCAGGTAGGATTTTCCCACGCCGGTCAACAATAACTTTGGTAGGCATCGTTGCAGGAAACAGGCTAGCGGCATACTGGCCTGAGTGGCTTTGGGACAGCAGTAGCAGCTGTGCTCTCCGTGCCTTTGTTACCCTAAGGAGTGAGATATCAGCTAAAATCACCACCGCCTGTGGAAAACAGTGCCAGTATTCAATACCGCGCCCTTTCCCCGTAGTTCCATGCAACGAAGCAATTCTCTCCTCATTTCCCTTCTCCCTGGTGGGACGTACTCACTATGACTGGTGCTGTGAGTGGTGCCGGGCATAAGCATTCCGAAGCAGAAGTGTCAATAAGCATGTCTTGTTTAAAACTCACGGGGAGCGAGGGAAGGGAGTTCTGAATCTTAACTTTGGCTTTCCATTGTCACTATATTGACAGTGGTATCTCTGGATGTTTTTCTGTAGCTGCTGCTGTTGCAGCCTTGAGGGATTTCCCCTCCACACCTGTGGAACACCTGAGCCAGAGAAGGAGGAGAAAGAAGAGGACTTGAGATGACATGTTCAGTGAGATCTGGGAAGCCAGTGTTGCATCAGACCATGAGCAGAGGGCCTGGAGGGTGAATACTGCAGACTGTATGGAGAAGGAAAGACCTGACAGGAGAAAGGCACAGGAATCCCACCAGCAAAAGGGAGAGAGATGCACCAGGACATAATAGGGCTTCTCTGGCAGCAAACACAGATGCTGCAGACTCTTGTGGACCTACAGGTTCAACAATCACAGGCTCGCCTCCCTTTGCAGTCCATGGAAAACTCCATTACAACATCTCCCTACATCCCCCTCAATGTCCAATGTGGCATCAGGGCCCACATCCTGAACCCCTCCCTACGGGAATGTTAAGGAGAACCACAGCTTCACATCCACTGACATGTGAAAACCATGGTTGCTATGTGTAGCTAAAATGGACCTGAATGGTTTTTCCACTTCTTAAGTTCTGTTCCATACATTTATTAAGGCTTTAATGCATTTGCCTTTAATTTGCACAGAATTTTTTTTACAGTATTTCCCACAGGACTAGTGGGATAGCTCAGTGGTTTGAGCATTGGCCTGCTAAACCCAGGGTTGTGAGTTCAATCCTTGAGGGGGCCATTTGGGAATTGGTCCTGCTTTGAGCAGGGGGTTGGACTAGATGATCTACTGAGGTCCCTTCCAACCCTAATAATCTATGATTCTTACTCAATAAAATTGTATTGTTTGGAAAATAATTAATCTTTTAATTCCCACAATATGCTACAGAATGCCTAATTGTAGTGAAAGCACCCACTTGCTGTACGGTCTGACACAACTCACAGGATAATAGTCATAAATGTACAGCGAGCACCACAAAATAAATAGGTGCATTGACACTATTATATTCATAAATGTACACCAAGTACAGTACTCCACAATTCCTAACAAGCCCCAAGACAGCAGGGCCCAGGTAGAGCACAGTACATCACAACCCATTACTGTGGTTCACTGTCAGTGTTTTTTTTAAAAGCCTCCCAGAGCCATATAGCTCCATGTTGAGCTCTTCTAAAAACCCTTGTGTCTGGCTGTTCAAACTCAGCAGACAGCCGCTCTACCTCTGCTCCTCATCCTGGCAGCAACTTTTCCCCCTTTGCTTCAGAGATACTATGCAGGACACAGCAGGCTGCTATAACCATTGGGATATTTTTCTCACTAAGATCCAATCTTGTGAGTAAACAACACCAGCTTCCCTTCAGTATGCCAAAAGTACATTCAACTGTCATTCTGCACCTGCTGAGCTGGTAGTTGAATCTTCCTTTGGTGCTGTCGAGGTGGCTGGTGTATGGCTTCATGAGCCAGGAGAGCAAAGGGTAGGCTGGTCTCCCAAGATCACTGTTGGCATTTCAGCATCGTCCGTGGTGATCCACTGGTCGGGAAAGTAGGTCCCTGCTTATAGCTTTCTGAACATTCCTGTGTTCTTAAGATGCGAGTGTCATGCACCTTCCCTGACCAGCCCACTTTGGTTTTGGTGAAGCATCCCTGGTGATCCAGCAGTAGAAAAGTAGCCCTTTCTGTAGATGTATGCTGTGGCAAGGTGGTCTGGTGCCAAAATAGGGATACGCATGCCAACTTCACTCGACTGCGGTCTTGGAACCTTGCTGCTGCAAATCCATCCACTTAAGTCCTGCACGTTGCCAAGAGTCACAGTCTTGCAGGAGGCGATTAATGGCCCTGCACGCTTACATGACATCGGCCGCCAGAGGGGATTTTCCAATTCCAAAATGATTTCCCACTGACCGGTAACAATCAGGCATTGTACATGTCCACAGTGCGATCACCACTCACTTCTCCATTGTCAGTGCAGCTCTCATTCTGGTGTCCCTGCGCTGGAGGGCTGGGGCAAGCTCAGCCCACAGATCCAGGAATGTGGCATTGCACATCCAAATGTTCTGCAGCCACCACTCATCATCCCAAACCTGCATTACGATGCAGTCTCACCAATCAGGACTCATTTCTCTGGCTCAGAAGCAGTGCTCCACCCTCTGCAGCTACTCCTTGAACACCACCAACAATCTTGAAGTGGTTCTCGCTGTGTCCCACAGCATCTGCCTTCTACGAAATCATCATGTTCTCTGCTGATTTGGTTCTTCTTGCAGCTCTGCAAATACCAGAGGATCGTGCATCCTGTGCTTGCAATGCTCAATACAATAGTGCAGGCTCCATGCTTCTGTCAGAGATATCAGACAGCGAGATGGGCCACGCAGGCTTGTGGGATTTTTTAAAAAAGGTAGGAAAATTATGGGATATAGATGACCTTACAGGACAGAGAAAGTTGCTTGCCTGGAAGGTGACCCCTTGCTCCCAGGTCACCTCTGCGTGACTTATTTCTGCCTGATAGTACATTGCCAAATCTTCCCAAAAGGCAGTGCGCTGAACGGTGGGCCCAAGCACCTACATCCCACCACAATGGGATACCCGCACCGCACAGAGCGTCAACACGCACTCCTGAGTGCACACAGTGCTGACACGTGGAACCAAGTATGCATGTGCACACGTGGTATACTAACTGCATCAGCTTTATGCCGACGTAACTTGCGTTGGCAAAAGTTTGCTGTGTAGACATGGCCTAAGATATACCAATATAAGGCGCCTTAAAGTCCACACTAGGACTTTTACCAGTAAAGTATAGTGGTTAAAAATCTCACCTCTAATCAAAAGCGGTATGATAAAAGTCAAAAACTATGTAGGCCATGTCTTGAATTTTTTTCCTTCAGGTGGGTCACAGTCAGAGCTGCTATTTCTAATAAATAAATAAAATAATCTGAAGGATGTGAGAGCTGCCTGTAACATTTTGTGCATATTATGTCTGTCTGACCGTTAGGGTGTTGCTTGTCATGTTTCCAAAGGGTGGAGGATGTACTCCAGCATGGTGGAATTATTAATAATGTTAGAAATTATTAATATTAATGTGGGAGACCACTAGACACTAATGTAACCATAAATTCCTTTATTAAGTCCAAAGGCCAGATGGTATTTTATACAATTACTCTGTACGTGCCTTATGGCCTAAAAATAATCAGTCACCATGCCCAACACCGTAACAAAGGGTTGCTGTACACTACACAGTAAGGTTGACATAAGGCAGTGTACTTCGACCTGATTATGTCAGTGTCTACACTACAGCCTTCCTCCTGCTGATGTAAGTGCCCTACTACACCGACATAATAACTGCACCTCCACGAGGGGTATAGGGCTTACGTTGGTGTAGTTAGGGCACTTACACCAGCTGTTGGCGCTCTTGTCAGTTTCGTGGCTAGAGCCCAGCTGCCTCCCACCAGCAATTCCCAGAAATGGGGGTGTCCCATCAGCTAGGTCTACCCAGACTTTAGGTAAGACAGATACGCATGTAGGCTCTTGTGTTAAGAGCCCTTTGTTTTTGTTATGCTTTGTTCCTATTGATGAGATTAAGTCATACTTTGTTTTGGAAAGGCTGTTTTATGTCCCTGTTCTCCCACTGGTCACAGCTCGCGAAGGGAAGAATAGTGGGGCTCGCTGCAGAATCACAGGTCGTATACAGGACCCAATCTGAGAGTGAGAAAATTGCAGGATTCCATCCCGGGACAGGTGAAGGCAAGAGGTCTTAACATTTAAGAGGGTTGCACTTGGGAAGACAGACAGTAGTCAAAGGTACAATTAGCTCTGAGCTGTGACAATGAAACAGGAGTATTGACAAAAATAAATAAAGCAGAAGTAGATCTTCATGGACCATGAGTCTCATAAGATGAAGTGAGCTAATTTGAGAAACTTTTGCCAGGCACCTTTTTGTTGGGGGAACGGAGGGGAAGATGGAGAAAGGTGGGGGAGAGAGAGAGAGTGTCTTGGGGGAGAAGGAAGGAAGGTTCTTAGAATTTAAAATGGGGATGATACTTACCGATACTGTAAAGCACTCTGAGATCATCAGATATGAAGCACAATATATGCTAAGTATGTATTACTACTGCTACTGATATTTATTATTTATTTGGTTTATATGCAACCTTCTAGTTAATCACTACAAAAATACATATGTTAACTTCCTGTGTCCTGCTCTCTGATTGCAACATCCTTCTAGAAAAACTGAAAAGTGCAGGTGTCATAAACAGATGGTTAAGGGTTAAAGTGTGTTTTACCTGTAAAGGGTTAACATGCAGTACCTGGTGACCACCTGACCAAAGGACCAATCAGAGATGAGATAATTTCAAATCTCTATGAGCCCAAGCTGGACACTCATAGGGTATAACCTTATCAATCTCTGGAGAGAATCCCCTCTCCCGCTTTTCTCAGTAAAAGCAATATCAGCAAACAGGAATAAAGCATTTCCTTTAGCAAACACACAATTGCAAATATAGAAATCAAATCATAAGACTAATTTGCCTTTCTAATTAATACTCACTATTAATTAGTAGAAACTACTCCAGGAGAACTTGGAGACATGACTGTCCTCTGGAGAAATTTCTCCCTTTTCCTCAGTACAAACAATACAGGCAAAATTATGAATAATCAATGCAAACACACAGAATTGCAGACACAGGATTCTTATATGCAATTACCCAGTTCTTCTAATACTCACTAGCTTGAATAGAAGAAATTAGTTCAGAAAGATGAGCAGACTTGGTTAAGCGTCTAGACTGGTGTAGGTCCAGACGGCTAAGAACTCAGAACAAAGAACACAGAGACCCAAGTTCCCGCTCTCTGGGATTTTCAAATTCTCTTTCCTGAGAATCCACCCAAGGAAAGACCAACAAGTCCTTAATAGAAAAGAATTTATTAAAGAATAAAAAGAAAATACAGAATCTCTATGAGCCCAAGCTGGACACTCATAGGGTATAACCTTATCAATCTCTGGAGAGAATCCCCTCTCCCGCTTTTCTCAGTAAAAGCAATATCAGCAAACAGGAATAAAGCATTTCCTTTAGCAAACACACAATTGCAAATATAGAAATCAAATCATAAGACTAATTTGCCTTTCTAATTAATACTCACTATTAATTAGTAGAAACTACTCCAGGAGAACTTGGAGACATGACTGTCCTCTGTTAGATTCAAGAACAGTTCTCACTAAGAACACAGACAAAGGCTTCCCTCCACAGAGATTTGAAATTATCTCATCTCTGATTGGTCCTTTGGTCAGGTGGTCACCAGGTACTGCATGTTAACCCTTTACAGGTAAAACACACTTTAACCCTTAACCATCTGTTTATGACAGCAGGATATGTAGATTTTTGCCATAAATTTTTGACAAGATGGGTGTAGCACTATTTAGTTATGTTAAAAGGGAAACAAATATCTGATTAGTGATGCACAAAACATGTAGCATATAAATGGTTCACTGTTGCAAATCACTGAGACATCCTATCAGTTTTCAAAGCAAAACTGAAAGGTTTGTTTTCAGAAGCTTATGAAATATGTAACCAAACTGAAGAGCCACTGATGTGTGAAAATAACCTTCCCTCTGGCATGGGCATGGAGTCTTGTGCATCTGCTGAACATTATTAGGGTTTAGTCTTTGCAAATCCAAAGATAAATATTTGAGGTAACCCCCTGGAAGTGGACAGATTGGGCTAAAGCACTTTTTTGACATGCGGAATCCTACTTTGTGTTCTGGGCAAGCCTTAAATGCAAGCGGCTTCTGGGCTTCTGTGTCTGGGGTCTCTGCAGCTCACACTCACTACCTCTTTCCAGCAGCTATCTTGGGCCTTGGCTACTCTTGCAGGTTAGCGCACCTTAAATCAGCCCTGGGCGCCCTAACTCCTGAGGTGTCCACACTGGCATGGCACTTAGAGTGCCTGGACTCTGCAGCTGGAGCACTCCTGGTAATCCACCTCCGTGAGAGGAATAGAGCTTGCTGCACCCTGGCTGAAATTCTCAGGTGTCAGTGTGGACGACGTGTTGCATTACTGCACTGTGATTGGCCTCTGGATATGTCCCATAATCCCTTGAAGTCAAGTGGCCACTCTTGTCATTGTTTTGAACTTGGCTGCAGGCATGGGGATATCCCCTTTCAAAGCTCTGTTTCTAAGAGCTGGCATGCTTATCTGCTCTGGGACAAAGCAAACCATTACTGTGGAATGCTGCTGCTGAAGCAGGCTGTGTGTGAGGAAGGGGGGGCGGGGGCTGATGGAGTTTCCCCTTGCCGCTGTCTGAACTTCCAAGACAGCATGCTGACACACTCTGTCTCCCAAAACACACCATCTCTCCCCCCACATACACACTCCATCCCCTCTCCCATTTGAAAAGCACGCTGCAGCCACTTGCATACTTGGATAGCTACCACAATGCACTGCTCTCTATGGCATTGCAAGAGCTGCTACTGTGGCCACGTCACTGCGCTTACAGCTGACAGTGTAAACACACGGCAGCACTTTCCCTGCTGCCGTCTCTGAGAGCTGATTTAACTCCTCGCGCTCTACATCTGCAAGTGTCGGAAGGGACCTTTAAGTACAGGAAGTTATTTCCTAGGGTTCTTTGCATACCTCCCTGGCCTGAGATCTTGCTTGGAGATGGGGAGCTGCTTGCAGGTGTAAGACTGGAATGATTTCTATTATTAGCCAAGGGTCCATTTATGTTTTTCACATCTACATACCATGCACTATGGGCTCAGTCCTGTTCCTGTGGCTCTGGGTCTTCACTGGAGGTTTTACCAGACTAGCCCTTTACAAGCATATTAGGTACCTTGAGCAATGGGCAATCAATTAACTCGGGTAAAAATTCTAGTGTAGACATGCCCGTTGAGTCGGTAGCAGGAGCAGTCCTTATGTTCTGCCTTCCACTACCCAGTGGCTAGTTGTCAGAAAAATAAAAACAGGGAAAGAAAATAGTAAGTTTCACTGACTCATGTCTTAAAATAATGTCTCCTGTTCATACCCATATTCTTTCATCTACCCAACCAAAACGAGCTACACCTGCTTTCAGTCGTCAGTCCTCATTACTATGTTTGCCACCTCAACTGTCATGTAACCAAGCACATTGCAAAGTTATTAGTCTGTATAAAATATATTGTTAAAGTAATATGTTTACAAGGTACTAGGAAGGAGGGGAAATTGAGTTATTGCTTCAATTTCCCCTTTTCTCATTGGTTTTCATGTCTGCCAGTAGGTACACACTGGAAAAAACATGAAGGCCAAAATTTTCGCATCTGGATGTCTAGGGTTAGTCCAAGTCCAAATTTAGGTATCTTCATAAAAGTGGCCTGTTTTTTGCTGAGTGAGCACTTGAAAGATCCCTTTGACTTCAGTTAGATTTGTGGGTGCTCAGCACTTATGTGTTCAGGCACCTAAACAACAGAGGCCTGACTTTTAGAAGTGAAGAGTATCCACAAATCCCAATTTTGGCCTAAGCTCATAACTTACTGAAATATGAAATTTCTGTTCCTCTGCCTTACATGTCTGCTGAGAGAACAGTTATATATCTTCATTTGAATCTGCCTCTTTAAATAGCTCCTCTCTCTCAGCAGTGTGCCAACCTACTTACCTTTTTCTGACCTCTTCCTTTGCTCCAGTGTCCCTTCACAAAACTGAACACAGTATTTTAAACTGTCAAATTAATATCTCTTCACTGGGATTTAAAGATGTTACATATAAAGTTCCTATGTATATAATAATATCCTTAAAAATCTTAATCCTGGCCTCCTAGCATGGGTGCTTTGCTTAGCGAAAGTGATAGTTTTGTTCTACAGCCTTCTCAAAGGTATTTTTATTGGAAAGAAAAAGTGTACGTTCATATATAAATGTGAAAATACGCCTACGCACTAAAGATAACAAGACCAACGTCTAGATATATAAGAATTCTACGGAGGAGGCGTTGGTCTTGTTATCTTTAGTGCGTAGGTATATTTTCACATTTAGGTAGAACCATTAGCATATGTAAATAGCAAGAATGATTAACTAATCTATCTCAATCCTGGTAAAGCCTAACAATGTCATTTGGGGCTGTTCGATCCTACAGCTAGTCACTATAAATGTTATATTTCCTACTCTACCCACTAAATATCATTTTGTCTCTATTTTAACATGATCCATGAGCATTACAGAGGGGTTGGGGGTTTTCTCTCTCTTTCAAAAAAGACCAATCCAACCATAAGGTTGAGTTTTAGTTGATGGCAATGGCATGGTATGTTTATTTTACTACTAGAGATGTAAGTGCTTGCTCACTCATTTGAGTCAATGTATGAGTCTGGTTTTAATCTTCCATAACTGTCCTAATGCGGCTGCTCTTGATTTTGGGAATCCTCTACAGAAGTTTCAGTCCTAGGATAATGTTTTCATTAATACATTTAATCATGCAGAAAACACTGATTTTTATCAGCTTTGTGACCCCTAAAAGTACCAAATGTAATACTGCACCCAGTATTCTCACTAGCAGCAATAAAGTGTGGGTACCATAGATTAAACCATCTCAAAGTTTTAGTCCAGTTTCTTTTATGAAGCCAGACATGTGGGGATTGCCAGAGTATTTGGAGATTATCTCTGCATATTTCCACTTATAGTATGTGTTGTGGCAGAGAGTATATCTTTACTGTTTCTTAGAAGTCATACCGCTTCATACTCCGAGGTTGTCAGGTCACACAAGCTAAGCAGGGTCAATACATGCACAAAAGACCTCAGAGGAACAAGGCGATGCGTCAAGAAATGGTGTGGGTCACTATATGACAGACTGACGGTATCCTGTATTATCCTGAATGAACTTCATTGAATTAAGTTAAACCTTTCTGAATTAGGGTTGCTATCTTTGGGGTACATTATATTAGAAATGCAAATGTTTATGTATTATTGTGAGATTAGTGTGGAAGTGCTTTAGCAGGAAGACGGGATTAATGCAATTTCTGGAAGGTATGAGAAAGTTCAAAGGACTTTTTGGGACAATACCCATGGATTGGATTTCCTAGGAAGTAGCTGGGGAATGCAAGTGACACACTTTGAATCCACTCTTTTGAATGTATGCCTGGGGGGAAAAGCTATTGTTTACTAATTGCCAGCTCCTGAAATGAAAGGGTAAACATGTCATGATTGTGCCTGTTCTGAGCTGAAGCTGTGATGAGCTGGTAACTACCCCAGGTCTCCCCTAGGGCTGGGGTTGCTGAAGGTCTGCTCTGCCAGAATCAATGTTTGGACTGGGCAGTTCTTGGTAAACTCATTAACATGCAAGTAGACTTTTTGATTGTTTTTAATGTTTTCTCTCTATGCTAGAACCTAAGAACGGCCATACTGGGTCAGACCAATAGTTCATCTAGCCCAGTATCCTGTCTTCCGACAGCACCAATGCCAGATGCTTCAGAGGGAATGAACAGAACAGGGCAATTATCGAGCCAATCCCAGATTCTGGCAGTCAGAGGCAAGGGACACTCAGAGCCTGGGGTTGCTTCCCTGACCCTCTTGGCTAAAAGCCATTGGTGGACCTATCCTCCATGAACTTATCTAATTCTTTCTTGAACCCAGTTACAGTATAGTTTTGGCCTGCACAACATCCACTGGCAGTGAGTTCACAGGTCAAATGCGTTGTATGAAGAAATACTTCCTTTTGCTTTAAACCTGCTGCCTATTAATTTCATTGGGTGAGCCCTGGTTCTTGTGTTATGTGAAGGAGTAAATAATACTTCCTTATTCATTTTCTCCATACTATTCATGATATTTTAGACCTCTATCATATCTCCCCATAGTCATCTGTTTTCCAAGCTGAAAAGTCTGTCTTTTTAATCTCTCCTTGTATGGAAGCTATTCCATAGCCTTAATCATTTTTCTTGCCCTTCTTTGTACCTTTTCTAATACATCTTTTTTGAGATGGGGAGACAAGAACAGCACACAGTATTCAAAGTGTGGGCGTACCATGGATTTATATAGCGGCATTATGATATTGATGTCTTCTTATCTAGCCCTTTCCTAATGGTTTCTAACATTCTGTCAGCTTTTTGGACTGCTGCTATACATTGACTAGATGTTTTCAAAGAACTATCCATGATTTGATAAACCAAGAGAGATGTGTAAATAAATGTGCTTAGTCTTGTTTACTGCCGTAATTGATCTCTCTTCTAAAAAATATTGTGAAAAGATTATCCTAGTTGCTGATTTAACTGACAAAATACCTTAGGGTATGTCTACACTACCAGAGTAGTTCGATTTTACTTAACTCGAATTTGTGGAACCGACCTTACAAAGTCGAACGTGTGTATCCACACTAAGGACAGTAATTCGACTTTGTGAGTCCACACTAACGGGGCAAGCGTCGACATTGGAAGCGGTGCACTGTGGGCAGCTATCCCACAGTTCCCGCAGTCCCCGCTGCCATTGGAATTCTGGGTCAAGCCCCCAATGCCTGCTGGGGGAAAATGTGTCGACTGTCGTCATTCAACCGTCACTCCCGCCCTCCCTCCATGAAAGCGCTGGCGGGAAATCTGTTTGCGCATTTTTTCTGGTCAGTGACAGCGCGGACGCCACAGTACTGCGAGCATGGAGCCCGCTGCGATCATCGCTGCAGTTATGGCCGTTGTCAACTCCTCGCACCTTATCGTCCACCTTTTTCACAGTCAAATGCTGAGAAATTGGGCGAGGAAGCTCCGGCAGCGCGGTGAGGACATCAAGTGTGAGAGTGGCACAGACCTCTCACAAAGCACGGGACCCCGCGCCGTGGACATCATGGTGGCAATGGGTCATGTTCATGCTGTGGAACGGCGATTCTGGGCCCGGGAAACAAGCACGGACTGGTGGGACCGCATAGTGCTGCAGGTCTGGGATGAATCACAGTGGCTGCGAAACTTTTGCATGCGTAAGGGCACTTTCCTTGAACTGTGTGACTTGCTGTCCCCTGCCCTGAAGCGCAAGGACACCCGGATGCGAGCAGCCCTGACTGTGCAGAAGCGAGTGGCCATAGCCCTCTGGAAACTTGCAACGCCAGACAGCTACCGGTCAGTAGCGAACCACTTTGGCGTGGGCAAATCTACCGTAGGGGTTGCTGTGATGCAAGTTGCCAACGCAATTGTTGAGCTACTGCTCTCAAAGGTGGTGACCCTGGAAAACGTCCAGGTCGTCATAGATGGCTTCGCCGCGATGGGATTCCCAAACTGCGGTGGGGCTATAGATGGAACTCACATCCCTATCCTGGGACCGGACCACCAGGCCAGCCAGTATATTAACCGAAAGGGCTACTTTTCAATGGTGCTGCAAGCACTGGTGGACCATAGGGGACGTTTTGGCTTTGGCTACACTTGTACTTCAAAGCGCTGCCGCGGCAGCGCTTTGAAGCGCTAGGTGTAGTCAAAGCGCCAGCGCTGGGAGAGAGCTCTCCCAGCGCTGTCCGTACTCCACCTCCCTGTGGGGAATAACGGACAGCGCTGGGAGCAGCGCTCCCAGCGCTGGGGCTTTGACCACACTGGCGCTTTGCAGCGCCGCAATTTGCAGCGCTGGAGAGGGTGTGTTTTCACACCCTGCTGCAGCGCTGCAATTTGCAGCGCTGGAGAGGGTGTGTTTTCACACCCTGCTGCAGCGCTGCAAATTTGCAAGTGTAGCCAACGCCTTTACCAACATCAACGTTGGATGGCCGGGCAAGGTTCATGACGCGCGTTTTTTCAGGAACTCTGGTCTGTGTAGACGCCTGCAGGAAGGTACTTTCTTCCTGGACCACAAAATAACTGTTGGGGATGTGGAGATGCCTACAGTGATCCTCGGGGACCCAGCCTACCCGCTAATGCCCTGGCTCATGAAGCCCTATACAGGCGCCCTGGGCAGTGACAAAGAACTCTTCAACTACTGGCTGAGCAAGTGCAGAATGGTGGTGGAGTGTGCTTTTGGACGTCTCAAGGGGAGATGGAGAAGCTTACTGACTCGCTCTGATCTCAGCGAAACCAATATCCCCATTGTTATTGCAGCTTGCTGTGTGCTCCACAATCTATGTGAGAGCAAGGGGGAGACCTTTATGGCGGGATGGGAGGTTGAGGCACATAGCCTGGCTGCTGATTACGCCCAGCCAGACAGCCATGCGATTAGAAGAGCCCAGCGGGAAGCGCTGTGCATCCGGGAGGCTTTGAAAGCTAGGTTCCCCAGCGAGCAGCGTGACCTGTGACTGTTCAGTTTGTTTACAGAGAAGCTGAACCTGCCCCTGTTTCTTTACCCAGTTAATGTTGACTATCCTCTGCAGTTACATACCCCGTTCACCCCCTTCCAACGCACGTTTAAAAATAAAATACATGGAACTTTGTTAATTAACACCGTTTTCTTTAGTACTGATTTCGCGGTAAACGGTTAAAACTGGGATGCAGACTGTGGTGGGTAGGGTGTGTAGTGCTGCAAAGACCGCTTCTAAACTCGAGGAATGACAGGCTCCTGCTCCTAGAGCGGTGCACGGTGGCGGACTGGTTGTTTCAACGGAGCCTGCCACCCCTCCTTCTCGGGACTCTGTGTGTGGGGGCTATGTGACTTTGTGGCGGGGGAGGACGGTTACAGATCCCCTGCTGCGTGGCTCTGTGATCCAGGATAAGGACCGCTGCATAAGATCTCTAACCACCCTCCCCCGCCACAAAGTCACATAGCCCCCCCCCCCCCACACACAGAACATGAAAACCACCTCCCAGACCGACCAGGGTGCCTAGTGACTGCACTGTGTGTGTGACCTGCTGCTGAACCTGCCCCCGTGTCTGTACCCTGGTAAAGGTGACTGACCTGTCCAATTACCAACCCCCTTCCCCTCTTGAAACACAGTCTCCTCTAAAAGAACATGACAGAAACAGTAATTAACAGAAAAGTCTTTTTTATCATCACCTAGACAGTTAGGGGATGAAACTGGGATGGGGGCTTGGGTGAGGCAGGAAGGAAAGGACTTCTCAAAATTTAGGGAATGAGAGCTTTTTGGTAATTGAGCACTCTGCAGGGGTGGAGTGACAGTTTTCATGGCCCCTGGCGCCCCTCCTTCTTGTTACTTTGGGTGAGGGGGGTATGGGACTTTGTGGCGGGGGAGGGCCGTTACAGATACACTGCAGTGGGGCTCTGTCCTCCTGCCTGCGGTCCTGCAGAACATCCACAAGGCGCCAGAGCGTGTCCGTTTGCTCCCTCATTAGTCCAAGCAGTGTTTGAGTCGCCTGCTGGTCTTCCTGCCGCCACCTGTCCTCCCGTTTGCTGTGTGAGCGCTGGTACTGAGACATGTTCTCCCTCCACTGGGTCTGCTGTGCCGCCTCGGCTCGGGAGCAGTCCATAAGTTCAGAGAACATCTCGTCCTGTGTCCTTTTCTTTCGTCGCCTAATCTGCGCCAGCCTCTGTGAGGGGGATGCCGGGGCAGGTAGGGAAACAGTCGCAGCTGTGTGATGGGAAAAAGGGAGTGAATTCCTTACAAAGATACATTTTTGCGAACAATGAACATAGTCTAGTCTGTCTCTGTGAACAAGACCATGCACAGCACCTATCTCATGCGCACTCAGGACAAGTTCGAATTTTCGGCCTTCGCATTCATTGCCTGGGGTCTTGCACTGGAGATCAGACAAGCGGGGCAGGACAGCAGAATTCGGGGAGCAGGCACACATGGTAAGCCGTAGACTTTTGGCTGCTTAAAACTTAATGTATAGCAGTGCCCTCCTTTCACGCTCAAAGCAATGGTCATAGCTTTTGCAAGTTCCTGCTGCCGGCAATCCGGAAAGCATGAACTCTGCCCCTGTTCCACCCCCTCGCGGCTGTCCCCGGGAAAGATCCCTGTATGCTGCCCCTCTACCGCCTCCACCACGTGGCTGTAAACCGACGCTTATTGTTATGTAAAGGAACAGTCAAGCATTCCCAATACTAACATTCCCCTAATTCAAAGCAGGATGCCCTGAGCGAGATCACCCTGAGGAGGATCACTGACAGAGATAGAGACCGCATGCTGCGTGAAAGCCAGCACAAACCAGGGGCCTATGCCGCCATGCTCGTCGAGGCAATGCTCCCAGAGTACCTGCTGATAGCCTGGCGCGGAAAAGTGTCCTACCACGGAGGACCCAATAAGGCCGCTCTCCCCAGGAACCTCCTGTGGAGGCTTTTTGATTACCTCCAGGAGAGCTTCGTGGAGATCTCCCAAGAGGATTTCTGTTCTATCCCCATTCCTGCTCTGTTAAAAATAAATGTTTACATGTTTAAAGCATGTACCGACTGATCCTTCCCCTGATTCAGGGTCTGGGTTAACGGCTGGGGAGGGTTGGTAGGGGATCTCAGTGAGGGTGATGAAGAGATCCTGGCTGTCGGGGAAATCAGCGTTGTAAGCGCTGTCGACTGCCTCGCCCTCCTCATCTCCTTCCTCATCTTCCCCATCCGCGAACATCTCCGAGGAACCGGCCGTCGACACTATCCCATCCTCAGAGTCCACGGTCAGTGGTGGGGTAGTGGTGGCAGACCCACCGAGAATGGCATGCAGTGCCTCGTAGAAGCGGCATGTCTGGGGCTGGGATCCGGAGCGTCCGTTTGCCGCTGTGATCTTTTGGTAGCCTTGTCTCAGGTCCTTGATTTTCACGCGGCACTGCATTGTATCCCGGCTGTATCCTCTGTCTGTCATGGCTTTGGAGACCTTCTCGTAGGTCTTCGCATTCCGTTTCTTGGAGCGCAGCTCCGAAAGCACAGACTCATCGCCCCACACAGCGATCAGATCCAAGACTTCCCGGTCAGTCCATGCTGGGGCCCTCTTTCTATTCTGAGATTGCATGGACACCTCTGCTGGAGAGCTCTGCATCGTTGCCGCTGCTGCTGAGCTCGCCACGATGTCCAAGCAGGAAATGAGATTCAAACTGGCCAGACGGGAAAAGGAATTCAAATTTTCCCGGGGCATTTCCTGTGTGGCTGGTCAGAGCATCCGAGCTCGGACTGCTGTCCAGAGCGTCAACAGAGTGGTGCACTGTGGGATAGCTCCCGGAGCTATTAGCGTCGAATTCCATCCACACCTAGCCTAATTTGACATGGCCATGTCGAATTTAGCACTACTCCCCTTGTCGGGGAGGAGTACAGAAATCGAACTAAAGAGACCTGTATGTCGAACTAAATAGCTTCGTTGTGTGGATGGGTGCAGGGTTAATTCGATTTAACGCTGCTAAATTCGACATAACCTCCTAGTGTAGACCAGGCCTTACATTGTTTAAAACAGGCACTGTCTGATTAAATTATGTCCACAATTTTGCCCTTGTGTAAAACAAATATATTTTAAACATATTTTGCAAAGATGTATGACCAACAAAATTGTTCTCATAATTTTAATTCTGGAGGAAACATTTTAAAACAATCATTCCCCTGCTGTTTGCCACTCAAACATCCCAGCATTCTGCTATTGTGTTAAGAATAGAAAATGAAAGTGACTAGGCTATTTTCAGTCCAAGCTGAAAAAAATGAAGAGTAAACTTAAGCTCTTTAAAAGTTAATAAGATTTATTAAAGTTCTTTCAGTTCTCATAATTTAAGGTCAGATTTGTAGGATAGGTAACGATGTTTTCTCTGAAAGCACATAGTTTTAAACTGGCAGTATCGCTCTCTTTTGTATTTAGAGGAATATAATATATACAGGTGTGTATGTATAATTACGTAAAATAGCTCATTGGTTCCTTTGGGAGGACTTTAGCACTGCAGCACTCAGCAGTCCTTTTCATCCTGGGTTGGCAGTATGTTCTCTCCCTTGGTGAAAGGAAAGGACCGGGAGTGAGTGTCTCTAAAAGCATTATAAAAATCAAGTTCCTTAAACAGAAACCAAAAAACCTTTCTAAGGCTTTTGTATGAATGACTCAGTTGTGTGTTCAAGAGATGTCTTTCCTTTCTGTTCCAACCCAGATACGAGTATCACTGGGCAGATGGGACAAACATAAAGAAACCAATCAAGTGCTCAGCACCAAAGTACATTGATTACCTGATGACTTGGGTCCAGGATCAGCTGGATGACGAAACACTATTTCCATCCAAAATAGGTAAAAATGAACAGTGAAATCAGCATCCTGTTGTACAGGACTATTAAGATCTCTTAGCATTGAAAAGCATGTGTAGCTTTGTGTCTGAATTTACAGGAAGGAAAAAATATTGATTCAACCCTAAAGGGAACTCAGCAATAAATAGAGTGAGCTGTTGAATATTGAGTTGTTTCTTAAATGATTAGTGACTGCTGTAGGACAGTTAAAGAACAATTTATTAGTACACTGAAAGGTACTTGCATCTGTTAAACAGGTACAATTTGTTTGCCTGGCTATCAGACATGATACATAATAGAGCAATCCTTAATAAAAACCTGTTAAAATTCAGGATGTAGAAAAAGGGTGTTTCTATTTAATAAGCAGCTGTATTTTCATTGATTCTTCAGCTTTCTCCTTTTAAAAAGCAGGGTGTTGCTCCTAGAGAAATAGGAGAGGAGGAAAAGTAATTTCAACCCCTGGACCCTATCCTCTGTATCTTTTTGCAGAATATTGTGTTTTCCCAACTACCAAAATAAGCTTCTGTGCAGGAAAGAAGCATAGCCCCAAGGAGGCATTCCCCTACTGGGTCAGCATTGCACCCTTGATCGGGAATACAGAACTTATTGTTTACAAATAAATTGGGAAATGTTTTATGTTTTGAGGAGGCTTCTTCAAATGCATGGCACTATTCAGCAAGCTGCTAATGACAGCGCATTTTAAAAAAATGGACCATCTGTCAAAATCAAATGGCTTTTGCTTTTACTTGTTCATGGTTTTAGTCGGGTGCAATGAACCTATAATAAGTTTTGTTTTTTAAGTCATCCCTCTTCCCAGCTATCCCCTGCTCAGTAGGTGGCAATGTAGAACCTGTTAGCAAGATGGCATTTGCTTTAGTGCTTCAGATCAGAGCTGTTGGGCACAGCGAGTGGGGGAGAGGAAAGCTGCTTTTATTATTATTAACAGTAACGTTAATGGTGTTTTTAAATTATTTAATATTGATCTTACTGTAGTGCACAGAGGGCTTGCGTCTCCATTTTATTTGGCCCTGTTCAAGTATATATGAAGACTTTTTTTTAATAGGATGAGGGACTATATTTTGGAAAGCAGTGACTCAGAAAATGACCAACAGGGTCATAGTGGATAACCTAAGTGAACATGCACTGCCAGTGTGATGCAGTGGCTTAAGAGAGCAAATGCAATCCTTAGATGTATAAGCAAGGAAATACTGAGTAGGAGTAAGGAGGTTTTTTTACACCAGTATAAGGGATTAGTGAGACCACTACTGACATACTCTGTCCAGTTCTGGTGTCCACAGTGTAAAGGGTATGTTGATAAATTGGAAAGGGTTCAGAAAAGAGCTACAAGATTGATTTGAAGTCTGTCGTACGGTGAGACACAAAAGAAGCTCAATCTATTTATCAGCTACGTGAATAGCGTAGCTGAACTCTCGACTAGTAGTTCTAAACTTACGATCCGGCGCAGGCCGATTGAAGAAGTCTGCGGCTCCAAGGTCGACTCGCCCGCGCGCGGTGGTGGTGGTGTGCGAGAGTCGACCAGCGAGGGGAGAGTTTCGATCGCATCCAGATTAGACGCGATAGTTCAAACTCCGAGAAGTCGAACTCACCGCGTCGACCCGACAGGTAAGTGTAGACTAGCCCTTAGTTTATCCAAAGAAGGTTGAGAGGTAACTTGATCATAGTTATGTACTTATATGGGGAGAAGATTTCTGATAGTAGAGGACACTTTAATCTAGCAGACTAAGGCATAATAAGTGGTTGGAAGCTGAAGCTAGACAAATTCAAACTAGAAATTAGGTGCAATTTTTTTGACAGCAAGGCTAACCATTGGACCCATTTACACAGAGATTTCTATCATTTGGAGTTTTTAAAGCAAGAATGGGATGTCTAACTCAGATAGGAGTTATGGGCTTGATGTAGGAATCACTGGGTGAAATCCATGGCCTGTGTTATGTGCTAAGTGATCATAATAGTCCCTCTGGCTTTAAAATCTGTGAAGACACGGTCTCTGCCCCCAGGAGCTTACTCTGCATTTGTTTCTTTTTAGGTGTTCCTTTCCCAAAGAACTTCATGTCAGTGGCAAAGACCATTCTAAAGCGTCTCTTTAGAGTTTATGCTCACATTTACCACCAGCACTTTGATCCAGTAATCCAGCTGCAAGAAGAGGCACATCTTAACACATCCTTCAAGCACTTTATTTTTTTTGTTCAGGTAAATTAGCATAAGAATGCGATGGTAATGGTTGCCTTCTGCTCTGAAGACAGCATATATTAAAATGTCGATATATAAAAATACCATTCTTTGAGTTTTCTAGGAGTTGGTATGGAAGCAGGTGTTTTTACATAATTGGGCAGCTCGAAGCCCAAGATGCTACCTTATTGGTAATGCAGGGTATAATTATTGCTATAAGTATTAACAGATTGCAACAGTGAATTATGACATGTTTCCACAAGACAGACAAGTACCAAAGAAAACCTTAATTCACAGCCAGTAGAAGAAGAAAACTCTGAAATCAAGCTGCAGAGTGCATTTACTGGCTGCTACTGTTTTTCCATCAAGGAAGTGGCACTTTAGAAGTTATAAAAGGGGGAAAACTGTCTGAGCTCCATTGCTCGATGGCTTTAATGCAGAACAGGGTCTGAGAAGGGAGTTTACTGAGTGTGAAGTAAAATATTTTTTTTGGAATATGAATCTACCAGGCACTTTATTGAGCACACTCATTCATTTCACATAGGCTGCTGAATAGCCTTCTGATGATTGTAACCATGTTTAGTCATTAGTGACCTAGATTGGATTTGAACCAGCTACCTAGATGTTGAAAATGGCTAACAGGTAAGCTTGGACGATTGCAAACTGCAGGGTAACTTTATCATTAAATGTAAACTTGGTACTAGCACTACATTGTCTGTTCAAGTAAAATCTTGTTTCCCCGCCCCTTCTACAGGAATTCAACCTTATTGACAGAAGAGAACTGGCTCCACTTCAAGAACTGATTGAAAAACTGACCTCTAAGGATAGATAAAAGGAAGTGGATTTGTGGAAATGGCAAGCGTGTGGTATTTCTGGTGTTTTTGTTTGTTTGTTTTGTTCTCTTTTGAAAACAAAACAAAATCTTGTTCTGTTCTTACAGGCAGCCAAGATCCATTCTTTGTGCTTTTATTAGGGGAAATCTTTGTCTTTTAGTGACATGCAGTAAATGGCTTTTTTTTCCTCATTGTGGATTTTTAGTAGATTTTGAGTGTTTATAAAGGAAGTATGCTTGTTGGGGGATTTGACACTGCTGATGGATGGGTTCTGTTTTGTGTCAATTGTAGCCCATTCTCATGAAGTCCCTAAAAGACTTACATTCTCTAAGTGCCTTGGCAGACTCACTTCTGAGGTGCAAAGCACACACAATACTGAACATTGCTGGAAACAGAAAATATAACCTACCCAGGACACTTACTGATGCTTGGTTTAGAATATATATGCTTAAAGTACAAAAGCCATAACTTACTTAAAGCAGTGATCTCCAGCTTTTAATACAAAGTATCACCATTTTTTAAAAAAAGATGAATATAAAGCTTGTCAAAACTAGGTATTTCTAAAAAACCAAAAAAAGTAAAAATAAAAAATTATAGTTAAGGTGACACTTCACATCATGTCCTAGTCAATGATAAAGATTTTAAAACCATGGACAACCCAGGATAGCAGAGGGTTGGCTCTCCACTCCACTGTAGTTTTGCACTGATTGTTACATATATTTATTTTGTTAATATAAATATCAACTCAGGCCAGCCTAATGTACTGTAAGGTACATTACTTCCTTTAATAAAGTTTCCTAGCATTTCCCAAAGGAGCCAACCAATTTGCAAAAGTAGTGAGAAGGAAAGATCTTTTTATTCATCATCAAAAATGACACACAAGTAATATTAAGAAAAATCTTGTTTTAAATCCACTAGAGTGATGCCATTTAAACGTGAACAGTAAAAAGCTAACTCAAGATTAGCGCTCAGATTCTCAAGCTTTTTCATAAGAAAACATCTCTTTGTAGGAAGATTGTCTTGTGGGCCACTTTCTATTTGCAATCAGAAGACCCATAGCCCATCTCATTCATAATTGTATGAGGTCTCTGTGGTAACTACAGCAAATTGTTTACAGTTATATTAAGTAATACACTGCCACCTCGATATAACGCCGCCCGATATAACACGAATTTGGACATAACACGGTAAAGCAGCGCTCTGGGGGGGCGGGGTTGCGCACTCCGGTGGATCAAAGCAAGTTCAATATAACACGGTTTCACCTATAACGCGGTAAGATTTTTTGGTGCCCAAGGACAGCGTTATATCAAGGTAGAGGTGTATTTGTATATTTTTAGCTGTTTTTAGTGTGGCAAGTGCTTTTGTTCTTTTTGAGAAAACCATCACACAATCTCCTTTTTCTTTTATTTCATATCTCCCTCCATTTCTGGTCCTGTTTCTCTCAAACTGGAAACTGGGAGAACCAGTACCATGTGACAAGACATTTCCATTGACCACCTGAAAGTGGTCCACAAACTACTATTTGACATCTCTGTGCCATAGCTATGTGAAACTCAGGGGGTTCCCATCTCAGAAATTCATATGGAATGCATCTTTGCTTTCCATCTGTGTATCTTTGTATCTGTCAAATTTTGGCTTCAAATACATTTGTCTTACACATTTGTAATGTGCCATCCCCATAGTATCATCAGTATCTAGGTGCCAAATCTCAAAATGAAGAAGTAGCCAGTTTTCACCTGCTCTTGCATCATAACTTAGCAGAACCACAGATTTTACATGATTTTGATGCAAAGACGTAAATTGACCCATGATACTGGCCTCCTTTGTAAAGCACTTTAAGAGCTAAAGATGGAAAGCACTATAAAAGAACTAGCTATTGTTATTACGCACTACCATGGCTCTTGAACCTTGGTGATCTTTAGATTTTTACAGTTTGTGACAGAACAATAGAAGTGTTGCAGGATATCCTGAAACCATGCAAACATTTCACACACACCTGCTTGACACACATTTTTTACTTTGATAGTTCGGAGTGGGTAATTATGTATGGAAAAACACAATTACACATGCAAAGAGCCTGCAAAATTTGTAACTGGCCATTTGTGCTTGCAGATGTAACTGGTATTTGCATAAACAGATACACACTTAATTTTGGAAGTCAGACCTACATTCTTGAAATAGGAAACTCCATTGCTTTATTATTACTTATTTACAGAGCAAAATCATCTGAAGCTTCAAAACAACCTGTTTTACCTAAACAAATATCCTCCAATTGGGCAAAAGATTTCAAATGTAGCAAAAGCTGATATTAGCTGACTTTTTGTTTGCTTCACCGATTACTAATATCATAACCTTATTTGTTACTTGAACTGAGCATAGCTCTGGGAATCCAGCTATGGACTAGCAAACTGCCTTGATAGTCTGTTCATTGCCTCTCCGTTATAGAAAGACCAAGTTTTAGATAGCTGTTACCTGAGCTTCCCTTACTAATTTGTAAGCCATGCTCACATTGTATCTTACAATCGATTACACTAGTATAGCAGCAACTGTTCGTAGCAGTGAAGTTAAAATTTAACATTCGGACATTGTTCTTTCAGCTTCATCAAAATGTTTCTTTAAGATATACAAATCCCTTGCATGTCTGTTAGCTGATCTACGTCTTGGATTTATAGGTCAAATTACAGCACAGGGTTTTATCGGCCTTAAAGACAAGCTGCCAAGGGGTGGGGAAAGCAATTGAGTTTGTCTTTTTTTCCTTCATTGTGATATATCTGGGTCTGAAAGATGTTCCCAAAAAATGGGGTGAAAAGGAGAAGAAGCTGCCATTCTTTTGCTCTCTTATATTAGAAATGTCAGGTCTCGGCTTCCTGTTTTTTCTGGAAGCCTCCATGAAAAACTGGAGTGGGAGCTTTCTGAGCCCACAGTTAAAGGGTCAAGATGTTTGAATCTTTCACACATTGATTTTCTTTCAAGTATTTGAACAAAAAACAGGTTTAAAAAGTCAGACTAAAATCCCCTCCCCTCTCACTTGCTGATGTTCCAGTCTCTCCCTTATGTGGAAAAACCAAACAGAACCCTTTACCTGCTTTTGGGAAGAAGATCTTTGAGATCTTCCTACAGCAGAAAGAAGTAAAAAGGGTACGACCACAGTTTGTTTTCCTATAACTGGAATATTCACACCCAACGTTTTACTAACTCACTGTTCCTGGAGCTTGTAGGCTCTGGGCCAGTACTACTAGGAAGAGCATAGCAATGTGTGATTTACTTCAGGAGTCCACAGCAAGGGCAGCTTGGATGTGCTTCAGACAGCAGTGCATGCACTAGCTGGCTGTACATCTGAATGCACTCCCTAGTATCAGAACATGCCCACTCTGGACTATGGAGTACTGTCTTGTGCAAGAACCAGTCCCCCCACATCTCATTCAAGTGTTGGAGAAAGAGGTTCCCTGTGTCCTCCCCCACCCCCACCCCAGCAAACTGTGCTGTGCACGTAAAAGGGTCTCCTATGTTAAGTATCGAGATCCCTGTGATCTTACTTATCTAGGCTGAGCTGCACAAGTCGATGCCTGAGTACTGGTCTTAATACTTTATTTCCTTGCTTTTGGGGGCTATTCACGTGTGTGGGATGGGTAAACAACTGATCCAGATACTAAATCCAGTTTCAGAACTCTAGCTATAATTAACTGTAGATCTGTTATGGTCCGAGGGTCTTTTTAGTTCCTGGATAATTACTCAACAGACTAAATGGTGCTGGCATCCATCTAACTATTCAGAGGGCAGAGTCATCCCCCTAAAACTTAAACTGAACAAACTGTTCTAATGCACTTCAGATATGAAGAAAACTAAATTTTTAAATTGCTCTTGTGTCTGTGGCCTTTTATGCTTTGCTTCAGTCTGAAGAACATTTTATAGCTGAAAATTGGGGGCTTGTAATGGAAATACATTGACAGGCTTTTAATCGTATGGAGGCGTAAATTGTACTGCTTTTAATAGCTATCGGCATCTGCATCGTTAATTTTCATTTCCACTGAAAACTGCTTTGCTGAGCTTACTGTAATCAGTATTGGTTTACAGGCTAGTGTGGGTGTATAGTGTGCAGATTATGCTTCTGGCAAGAGGAAAAAGATTTGGACCATTGGTAATCTTCTTGTATCTCTAGAAGGCACTAGACGTTGTCCTGGTCTACACTACAAAGTTATGTTGACAAAAGGCATCATATGTTGACCTCGTTGTGCAAATGTCTCCACTTAAATGTGGCTCCCGATGACATAAGTGCCCTGCTATGCCAGTTTAATAACACCTCCTCCCTGAGCTATGGCGTAGAGCTATGGTTGATGATTAGGTCGATGCATTGCCAGTGTAGACACTACATTATTTAAGTTGACTGTTACTGTCCTCTAGCAGCTGCCCCACACTGATCACTCTGGTCACCATTGTGAATTCCGCTGCTCAGGTTGCACAGAGGCCAGAAGCGTCTCCCCCCCCCCCCAACTCCAACCTTTTAAAGCCCCATTAATTTTCGAAATTCCTTTTTCTGGCTTGGCGAGCACACTTAGCAGCTCTCCATTGTTCAGTGGAACTGCCCAGCTGATGATGCTGCCTACATGCTCTGGATGTGCTCCTGCCTGGAATATACAGGAGGTGTTGGATCTCCTGGGCTTTCAGGGACATGAGGCTGTGCAGGCACAGCTCTGAACTAGCAGTAGAAATGTGGACCTCTATGAGCAGATTGCTCAGGGGATGCAGGAGAAGGGATACATCAGGGACCAGCAGCAGTGCCACATGAAAGCCAAGGAGCTGTGGCAGGCATACCAGAAGGCCATCAACAATCCATCCATTGCCAAGCCATAGACCTGCCGCATTTACAAATTGCTGCATGCTGTATCTGGTGGAGAAACCACCCCCCTCTCTGAAAGCACCATGGATACCTCTGAGGAGCCTGAGTCACAGACCCCCCCGCCATGAACAGCGAGGAGGAGGTGGTGGACGAGGAAGAGGAGGAGAAGTACGGGGGACAGATGCTGGTGGGGATCCAGCTGCACAGCAAGCCAGGACTTTTTTTTGACTCCAGCACAGTCCAGCCAGTCCCACCAGTTGAGCACAGGAGAGCTCGATGCAGGGGAAGAAAGCTCAGATAACTGTGTAGTTTAATTTTCAATAACAGAGATGCCCCCACCTCAAAGTAGCAGGGCACATCTTTTGAGTTATCATTAATTTACTTGTGCTAGAAGAGGGAGTGGTACAACCAAGAGAGGCAGAGTTGCTCTAGAGTTAGTTTATGTGCGCAGGGATGTCCCTTGAATCCTCTGTGGAGATCTCAATGAAACTTTCGTGGAGGAACTCTGCAATCCTCTGCCAGTGGTTTCTAGGGGTGGCAGCCTTATTTCTACTTTCCCACGCCAGTCAGCGATAACTTTAGCAGGCACCATTGCAGTACACAGGCTAGCAGCATGCGGGCCTGGGCAGCTTCTGGACACCAGCAGCAGCTCTGTTCTTTCTGCCTCTGTTATCCTCGAGTGAGATATCAGCTATGAAAATGGTGCCGGTATTCAGTGCCCTGTACTGCTAGAATCATAGATTATTAGGGTTGGAAGGGACCTCAGGAGGTCATCTAGTCCAACCCCCTGCTGAAAGCAGGACCAATCCCCAACTAAATCATCCCAGCCAGGGCTTTGTCAAGCCTGACCTTAAAAACCTCTAAGGAAGGAGATTTCATCATCTCCCTAGGTAAACCATTCCAGTGCTTCATCACCCTCCTAGTGAAAAAGTTTTTCCTAATATCCAACCTAAACACCCCCCACTGCAACTTGAGACCATTACTCCTCGTTCTGTCATCTGCTACCACTGAGAACAGTCTAGATCCATCCTCTTTGGAACCTCCCTTCAGGTAGTTGAAAGCAGCTATCCAATCCCCCCTCAATTCTTCTCTTCTCTTCTCTTCTCACCTGCATTATGATGCAATCCCATCAGTCAGTACTTGTTTCTTGGGCCCAGGAGCAGTGCTCCACGATTTGCAGCTGCTCCGTGAATGCCAACAAGAACCTTGAATTGGTTCTCGGTGTCCCACTGCAATCTGTCATCCAAGGAATCATCATGTTCCCCGCATCTCTTCTTGTGGTTCTGCAGTTACTGCAGGATAGTGCACCCTGTGCTTGCAATATTAATTAAAATAGTGCAGAGGTGTGCAGGATCCATGCTTTTGTCAGAGATGGCAGACAGCAAGGAGAACCATACGGGTTTGTGGGATTTTGAAAAAAAAGTCTCCAAAATTATGGGATACAGATGGCACTATGGGATGGAGACCATTGCAAACTGGAAAGTTGACCCCATGCTTCCAGTTACCCTGCCCAACTCATTTCTGCCCCATCAAACATTGTCAAAACTTCTTAAAAGACAGTGCACTGGATGGTGCTGAGTTGCACAGTGGGATACTTATCCATGATGTACCACAGTCTGTATCGATACAAGTGCTCCTGGTGAGTACATGCTCTGCTGACACAACGAGCCCCGTATGCACTCACACAAGCGATTTACTAACTGCAGCTGCTGTATGCTGATGTAAGTTTGTAATGTAGACATGGCCCTAGTCAATGCTTTGCTGTATATCTAAATGAGAACGGTGTTAACCAGAAAGCCCCTTAAAAAACCAGTTTACTTGTGATTATTTGGATTAGCATTTTTTATTGAGAGCCTGCAGGCACGGTAAATATTTTTTTTTAAATGTATGGAGCACTAAAAGGTGTTTTTATATGATCTAATCAGAACTAGATTAGAAAGCTTAATGTACTGAAGAATCCAAAACTTAAAAGCAGGGATTTGCAGACCGTAGCTGAGCAGTAGCTGTATTTATTTTGACAGTCTGCCTCCTCACTTTGGATATTTGATCTCAATTTTAAAACAGCAGCTATAAAAATTCAGGACACTCTTCTGCAGTTCATACTCTACAATATTAGAAATTAATATATAGAATACTAGTCTTACATGGGCATCTTATTCTCCTGCTGTGTTTGTTACTTGGCATCTAAAAGGCCATTAATTCTGTCACTGTTCATCTAGATAATTTTGGCTCTTAAAACTACATCTTTGAATAGGGAAGACAAACCTTTTGAAGACATGAGTAGTGTACATGAAATGTGGACTGTGAAAAATAATTGGTGGAAACCTTTAACACTAACTTCTGGATATGTAATAAAAGCCTGGAGATCACTATCAGAAATAAAGCTGTTTGAATATACTTTAATTATACTAATCTTTGAAGATAGCATCTAAGATACTAATGCGGTGCATGAGATAGAGTATCCCTTTTTGTATTATACTTGCAGCTTTTAATTTTCAAATATTTTAGCAAAAGACTTGGGACCAGAATTGAGTGTGTTTACACATGTAGAGCATGGGCACATCAAAATATTAAGCAAAAGTCATCTTGGTTTTTAAACTCAGCTGGACTCTAGTGAACTTGGTAACAGAACAGTATCTTTTAAAAAACGTAACAAACCACAACACTAGTCTAGATCCATGTTATAAAGGGATACTCTGTTAGCTATTTCATTGTTTGATATTAAACATTGGCATGTTAGGTCTTGTTGACACCGGGAGCAGAACCATGCAAGCCACAACTGACCTGGTTATGCTCCCAGTATAGGTTAAGGCCTTACAGTTTAATAAGGTTTTAAACAGGTTTTGCTATTTTTCAGCTACCAGCGTGTTTGATCATATTGGTGATTTGGTTGGTAACTTCAGGAAGTAATCTACCTTGAGATGAGATCACTGTTGGCATACTGTACTAGTTCTGTTCTGCTATCTTATGCCAGAGGTGAACTTGGTCCAGGGAATTTACACAATTAGGATAGTAGATGAATTCCAATCACAGACATTTTTAAGTCTTTCATAGTCAAGTCAGGGATTCAAGTTAACTGCACAAGGTGGAGAAGATGTGGCACATCTGACTTGCTGGTAGCTGAATTGATGTCCAACATCGTAGAGGGGGAGAAAGAAGAAAAGTTTTAAAAGGGGGCAAATAGCCTGTTTGCAAGTGTCTCTAGTTTATTTTACTGCTTACTATGCAATGTAGAACTTTTGCATTTACCTGGATAGAAAACCAGGGGGTACTGTCGTCTATTTAATATTTTGGAACTGAACACTCTCTCTGAAACTCACTTCACAGGTATAAGATGCCTGTTTGCTGCTATTGACTTTCTTTACCTTCCAAATTCCTTCTTTTACTTTCTTAGCCCCCTTTCCCTGAATCACCATACAAAGTTTTATTAAAAATATTTCATTTAGAGTGTTTTTTGTGCCACCCAACACTGGTAATTTTTTTTTCTGGAGTGCTATATTACTGTATGTAAAACAACAATTTTCAGCTGGACTGTTAAAGGTGAAGCATGAATATAGACCTGCCTGTTTCTTCCACTAGAAAATTCCCACCATTATTTAGAGCCTTGTTTTCTTGACTGGTAACTTCATTTGAGTTTTCCAAACTGAATCACTAGCACCTCTAGTGCTGAGGTTTTAAAACTGTGTAAAAGTTTTGATGTTTTATCTTTTTAGTTGGTAACTAACATGGACATTCAGAGTGTTACACACATTTTTTTCTCCTTATTTTAAAATATAATTTCCTGTTAACAACTGAAGACTGCAAAAAGCTCATTTTTGTTTTAAGAACTCTCCTTCAATTGTTCTTCATAGATTACTGTATTTTTAGGGGAAATTAATTTTTATAGCCATTAAACTGTACTCATTATTTTTGTACATGTGCAACTAGGGACATTTTGGGACACAAATCTTGAAGGGAACACTTAATTCTTTGCTGTTTTGATTCTTCCTATATGCTGGAGTTGTATTGCTAAATACTACCACTGGAAGCAATATCTTGATGTGCAATGAAGGTGAGAGAAGAATGCAAAAAAAGTGAATGAGGTTTGAATAAAAATTAATTGCTGGAGGCAAAAGGATATTGCAAAAGTAACACTGTAACCTTCATATTCACTTCTTTATACATCTTAAAGCAGCTGGAAGAAAAAAATAGGTGTAAAATATTAAATGCAACATGGGAATCCGTACTGTAAGCTAACCGTGCCAATATTGCTTCAGTTTGTAGGTTTTATTGATTGGTATTTTAGTTTTAGATCAAAACAGCTTTTGATTAGAAAGAAAAAATTGAATGTCTGAAAATCTGCAACATGTTTATTTGAGAGATGTAAATAATGTATACAGATTGCTGTATGTGATGGGATGAAAAAATATTTAAATTCTAGGTTTTTTCAGTAAGAAACTGAATGCTGTTTATAAGAAAAAAAAATAAATAGCTATGTTTGACCATGATTGTCTTTTTTTTCCTCCCAGACATGTTTAACTTATATTTCTGATTTGTAGATAGAACTCAGTTAGTTCTATAGCTGTATATTGTACACACATGAACGTTCCACCTACAAATTAGATTTTTGTAATTACCCCACTTGAATTTGTGAATATTTGTATTACAGGCAGACCCAATAGCAATAAAAGAACCTGATGTCCTCTCCTTTCCTTATTTCATGGTTTGAAATGGTAACTTAGAAAAAGTGGGAGAAACCGGAAATGCAAATTGGACTCAGCACTGTACCACTCACCCATTATCTGAAGTGTTGGTATCTCTACTGGGGTCATTATGAAAGCTTTGTTACATAGATTATTTTATACAGATTGTCATTTAAATAATAGCCATGCATTTTATACCAATTAGAACAATACACATTCCCAAGAGGTATTCAGTTTGTGCACTAATCTGAGATTTAAGATTTTACTTTTCATAACACCTCTACTCCATGCAAGCCACATCGCCTCTCCTCTGCCCACAGCTAAGCATGACAGGAGCCATATGTCTTGGGTTCCAAAGCCTAGTGGCATCCTACCCCTTGCAATACTCCAGCCTCCTGGCCACTCCCCTCTTCCCTACCCACCCATGTAATCCCAGCTAACAAGAATGTTTCCCTTCCTCTGCCCTTTGTATTGGCTATTTACATTGTAAACTCTTGGAGGTAGGGATTGCCTTTTACTGTGTATGTATGCTGTCTAGCACAACGGAGCCCCCGTCTCCTGTGGGGCCTCTAGGCACTACCATACTACAAATAATATTTCTTAAATTAGAGTTAATTTTAAAAGGATCAGAATAACAAATCACAGACACTAAAAATTAAATGAGAAAATGACAAATCAGCCCATATATTAACTAGTATTGGTATTGTACAAGAAAGTTGGTCACCTTAAGTGGCTAGGCAAATACATTCTTATGTAGTTCCTTTTGTACACCTGGGTTTATATAACGTTCTCAAGGAACGCTTTCAGAAGGAGTTGAATATTTTCACGACTAACCGCCTGCATGCAACTCATGGATTCTAGGATTTGTCTTGATGATTCTTGAGTGGTAACTATATGACTGCTCCTTGGAGACATCCTTGATCATCCCATGCTTTGATGCCATTGTCACACTGTCTACAGTGGCTCACAATCATGAGTGCCTACCTCATGGCAGACTGCCAAAAGCAGGGCAGACACTCCAAACTGGAGGTATGTCCTATAATTAGATTTCCCCAAGACAGTAACAAATATGAACTCCTAAAGTCTTACAATAATTTTATAATGGAGTCACAGACAGTCCCCTTAGATACTCCAGTGTGTCTTGCCACCCAGGCAAGATGGACTATGTGATAAATGGTCATTTACACACACAAAATCACAAATATTCCAGGTTACTCCCACTCCCGAGAGACCAGTTATGCACCCAGATTGAGTTGCATTCTAGATCTCACCCAAGACAATGCTGGTAGCCAATTCTATAGTAAACTAACTAAAGGTTTATTAGCTAAGAAAAAGAAATGAAAGTTATTGAGAGGTTAAAGCAGGTGAAAATATGTCTCTAATCCCAGATGGTAGCAGAAATATAAATCTACCAGTTTCCCAAAAGTGTCTCAGGGCTACCCAGAATAATTCTGGGGAATCTCCATCTTCTCATTCAGTTATTCTGCCCTGTTTGGCCTGATCTACACTAGGGGCGGGGGGCGGTCAATGTAAGATACGCAACTTCAGCTACGGGAATACCGCAGCTGAAGTCGACGTATCTTATTTCGACTTACCTTCCGTCCTCACGGCGCGGGATCGACGGCCGTGGCTCCCCGTTGACTCCGCTCGCTTTGGTGGAGTTCCGGAGTTGACAGGGAGAGAGGTCAGGGATCGATATATTGCATCTAGATGAGACGCGATATATCGATCCCCGATAAATCGGTAGTCTGGACATACCCTTAGAATCCAAACAGCCCAGAGATGAAGGATTTTCCTTTATATCCATATTTATAGCTATCACATTGTTTTTTTTTCTTTGGTGGTGAGACAGGTGCTTTAGAGTCTTTGAATGCTCCACACTGACCCCTCACTTTGAAGTGACCTTTCTGATAAGAGTACAGTAACTCCTCCCTTAACATTGTACTTATGTTCCTGAAAAATGCAACGTTATGTTAAATGAATCCAATTTTCCCATAAGATTTAACGTAAATGTGGGGGGTTAGATTCCAAGGAAATTTTTGGGGGCAGACAAAAGACATCATATACTGTACTGTACTGAGGTTTGGAAGTTCCCCAGGCTTACCCCACACAGGCACAAGGACACTAGGAAGTACCTTTGCAGCATCAGCGGCAGCTTCCCCGGAGAAGAACAGGTGTCGACTTTGCCGGGGGATGCTCCAGGCCCGCCTCTTCCTGTCCCTGCTCCATTCTAGGCCCACCTCTTCCTACCCCCACTCCACCTCCTCTCCGGAGCAGCCGCATCCCCGCTCCATCTCCCCCACCCCCAGAGTCCTAAGGGCCACCAAACAGCTGCGCTTCCCCGCTCCTGCCCCTTCCTCCTTCCCTCCCAGAAAGTCCGAGGCGCCACCAAACTGCTGTTTGGCGGCAGGGAAGCGCTGGGAGGGAGGGGGACGAGACGGAGAAGAGGAACTTGTGCAATGCTCCCTTGTAAAGTTGCTGGACAGAGCAGACAGCCAAATGACCTTATAAGGGAGCATTGCACAACTTTAAACGAGCATGTTCCCTAACTGAGCAGTGATGAAACGTTAAGCAGGAGGATATTAAGTGAGGCGTTACTGTACTTCATTTCCATTACACAAGGTTTCTTTCACGTTAGGAGGGTTATTTTTTAGATATTGGGGGTCATATACCACGCAAAATATTAACAAGGTACAGATAAGTGAAAATACAGCATCAAAAATCTCATTAATTTTATGAAGTTTAAATGCCAAACACATTCACACACATTTAACAGCATCTTTTGATCTGCTAACACACAAGTGGATTGGCCTGACTTCCAGCTGAGAGTTTCAGTTTTCAACTGAGCCAACTGTTTTGATCAGAGTGGACATCAGCATCACAGTCATTCATTAGGAAACAAAAATGTTCTATGGCAAAGTCTGCAGAGTGTTAGGGATTTTAATGTTTTCTGCAATGACATTCTATACAAGTTTAATTTATCTCATTTTGTTTGAATCCAAATTGTGTTAGATGCTCAATTTAAATTGTTGTATACGCTTAAGAACCCTAACCTGGAAGTTTTAAACTAAAGGCTACATGGAGGTTTTTTCAAAAGGAGCCAATATGCAACCATTTAAACAGCTTTCATAGGAAGTATACAAGAGAGCTACTTAAAACCATAATGCTATTTTAATCCATCTGTGCTTTTGTAATCCCTTCCGTAAAACTTCCTTCTGTAGGAACCAATTGCACATAAGCTTTTAGCATTTAATTTACAGACTTCAGCATCTGGATACATCTCCCAACAAATCCAACTATTAGGGTCAGCAAAAAAACTGCAAAAATAAATATCTTCCTGAAAAACTGCATGTACAGGAGGCCAAGTATTTTATTCCATTTTTAGATGCTATATCTTCATGCTGATGTATCCAAGTTAACAGAGAGAATAATGTTACAACATTTTGAGATAAAATCTGCAACATTTCTTTGCTAAGAATTAAAAGACTCACTGATAACATCTCAACTTTTGACATTGATTTCAAAACAGGTCACACTTGTATTTTAAGTGGCCTATCTAAGAGCATTTTGGGACACTAAGAAGATCAAATGAAGTAAAGTAATCTGTGTCCTGAATGAATCGAAGCACTCAAGATTTACTGTATTCCAAATGCTCAAGGATGATACCTTAACCATAAAGCCAGATTTATATTAAAAAAAATCATCTGAGACACTAACACACACACATAGAAATTGGAGATAAAGTTCTTGACACAGACAACATGATTTAAGTCCAGCTGCTAGATTTGTAAACAGAGAACGTTCACACTTGAACAAATTTGAAAAAAAAACCAAAAATGTGACCAGTGTCTTTAATGGTTTCATAAGCAAGCAGGAGTCACTTCTATTTAATCACCTGAGCACTTGGCCAAATCTCAGTTTGATCAGGCTTCTGGAAACATTTAGTTCACAATGGACAAGTTTGGAGGTTTAACATTAGCAAAGTCACTTCTGGCCTAGTGTAGTTGCTGTTATTATTTGTATTACCATAGCACCGAGGAGTCCAAATCATGGACCAGGAGTCTATTGTTCTAGGTTCAATATTGCAGTCCTTAAGTGACGTTCCCCTCTTTTTGGAGCTACTCTAAATTCTGTTGTTTAAGCCAACACTAACTTTGAAATATTAAATAGTTTGTCACTTAGGGTAAAATTTTAAAAAGTGACTTTAATACCATTTTAAAAAACGATTTAGGAGTGGAAGTGCCATTGACTTTCAAAAGTACTTGTCACTTTTGAAAATGTGGTCTAGGCTCCTAAATCACTAGGTGTTTTTGAAAATGATGCCCTTATTAACAATGTATGCATACATTGCTGGGTTTTTTAAGACACGGTTGTTAACCTGAGTTGTTCTAGGTGAATTATATTGTGACTGATTACAGCCAGGTACAGCTTTGATGGTTCTGGTACACATGAAGGTTCTGTAATCACTAATACAGGATCCTTTGAAGAATTTAGTTTTTACTTTTTTTTCTGTTTCATCAACTGGTATTTGTTATGTCTACAGTACAGCACTACCTTGATATAACGCTGTCCTTGGGAGCCAAAAAATCTTACTGCATTATAGGTGAAACCGCGTTATATCGAACTTGATTTGATCCGCTTGAGTGCGCAGCCCGGCCCCCCCGGAGCGCTGCTTTATCGCATTATATCCGAATTCATGTTATATCGGGTGGCGTTATAACGGGGTAAAGGTGTATTTCAAGTAAATCTTGATTATTTCCCCATTGCCTCTGACAGTCTGTTTCCAAAGGTGACTCTCTTCCAAGGTTTATGACTCTTGAGGACTGCCAGTTGTTATTTTCAGTCCTCATAGTGACTAGCTGCCTGGCAGGACAGTGACTTATTAGGTTTGCCATAGTAACATTTTGTTTTTCCTGCCTTTCTTCCAGTTGCATTTGCTAAGGTCAGTGATGAGCTGTCAAAATCTTAACAACCGGTTCCACCGGTTCCCTAAAAGTTCTGATTTAAGGGGAGGGGGGGGGCTGGGGGAGGGAGGGGGGGGGGGGGGGGGGAGGATACCCCATGGGGCGGGGGCCTGCAGGGCCTGGGGCAAATTGCCCCACTTGCCCCCGGCAACCCTAGAGCTTGCAGCCCCCCCCCCCCCTTGCCGGCAGCTCAAAGCAGCAGGACGACTCCGAGCTCGCTGAGCTGCCCAGCTGGTGCCGGCGGCTGGGCCCCGCTGCAGCTGGGGGGGGGGGGGGGGGGGGAGCCTCAGCCTCCCCAGCTGGGAATCCTGGGAGCAACAGGATGGTCCGGCCCACAGACCGGAGTTCTTTGCCCACCTCCTGGCCCTTTAACAACCGGTTCTCCACGGAGGTCTAATTTTAGCAACCGGTTCTTGGGAACCTATGGGAACCGTCTCCAGCTCACCACTGGCTAAGGTTTGGTAACTGAAATCTTGTGGGATGTGAAGTGTGTCCATTAGTATCTGAGCTAACTAGTAAACCCAATCCCGTTAGTGCATCTCTAAGATTTACTATGAGTTAGCCTTTGCTATTTGAATAGCTCTCTTAAGCCATGTCTATACAGACGTTGTACCTATTTAATTATATTGGTATATGTATGCTTAGGAGGTATTCAAAGGTCTTAAGGAATTCCTAACATTCAAAACTTTAGAATTGAGGTTTATGGGCAGTAATAGGAAAGAACCACAGAATCAGAACTGCTGCATTTGGTGATTTAATATAGATAATTAGTGTTCTACATATTTGGAAGTTTTTAAATCTCTATGAATTTAAAATAGTGAGCTACAGTAAATTTTTGTCAAATGTAGAGAGAGAGAATTTTAGCTTTTCAAAATGGTCTCTATATGGAATTTAATTCCCCTACTTGGTTGTTTTAGCTAAAGCTCTTCAGAAGAGATTATGGCATCCCAGTACATACTACAGAATAAATCTTTGCATAGGCCTTAAATTTAGCCGGTAGTACTTAACTGTTGCTCTTATTTCATGCCTTACCTCATGTCTGTCCTGATGTCAAGAGTTTAATTTTGTTGTGACCTATTCAGTTATTGCAGCAGTTTCATTTGGAAGATTTGGGGTTGGAGTAGGGTTACCATACGTTCAGGTTTTCCTGGATGTGACCTCTTTTAGGGTCCTCCAATCTCTATCTGGGCAGATTTTTTATCCATGATCCAAATGTCCATGATTTTTCCTTGCTCGTCTTTTTTCCAACATCGACGCTGGTAGAACTGCAATTTCTGGCATGCCCTAATAACAGCATGCACATTTACTGGTTTGCTACCCTTACTTCTGTGCTGCTGCTGCTGGTGGCAGCACTGCTTTCAGAGTTGGGCAGACGAAGAGTGGTGACTGCTGGCTGACTGCCCAGCTTTGAAGGTAGTGCCATCGCCAGTGGCAGTGCAGAAGTAAGGATGACATGGTATTGATTGTTGAGTCGCTGAAAGGGATCCTGCTTGTACAGCACAACTGCAGACACACATCTAGTAAAGACTTTCATGGCTAGTTGATAAGCAATCAACCACTCTGAGAAATATGCATGGGGACAATGGGAAGAAGCACAGTAAGAAAGGACTGACTGCATGTAAAAAAAGTACATTTAAATTTGATTTACATTTATATTTGAGGCCATTACACTTGTTATTTATAAATGTTAGATATTACAAGTAGAAACTGTATAGTAAAAGCACTGGAACAAAGTATGTAGTGAGACTGTGGAATCTCTGGCATTGGAGGGTTTTAAGAACTGTTGGACAAACACCTGTCAGGATACTCTAGATAGGACTGGACCCAAAGTATGTACCTCATAACTCATCCAAACACCCAGTACAGGCTCTTCCTAGACACAGTATTAGAACCCAAAAAGTATCATGTAACTTTGTCACAAGTAAAGATCAAAACATTGCTATAATTTCAAGATGCTTTCGCCAATTCTCTCACTCTGTTTTTGACAATTCAAGATTTTTCACCATCAGAGAAGTTAAGTGTTCTTCACCTTATGCACCCAGATACCTTTTTCTTCACTGTCTTTTCTATTTGCTGTAAGTATCCTTTATTTCCCTATCTTCTTTCTCTGGTTGCTGCTGTTTGATAATTAATGAGTGAAAGTCACATTGTTCTGAAATGGAAATTTGTAAATGCTTCATGGAAAGACTCACATGACTGTTTCCTTCCTTCCTAGAGGGACATTCTTAAACAAAATTTAAAAAAAAACACCCCACTTTAAGACCAAACATATCACACACAGGGGCGTGACGAGTTGGCACTCAAGAACTTGAATATATGTTATGATGCATTTGACCTGGTGTTGTAATATTTGCCATGGAGAATGCGATAGTTGCAGCTGTCAATTAAACTTCCATTGTAACCCTCTGTTTCCAGTCTGAAAAATTCTCTTTCAGGACTAGAAGTACTTGTGGCACCTTAGAGACTAACAAATTTATTTTAGCATGAGCTTTCGTGAGCTACAGCTCACTTCTTCGGATGCATAGAATGGAACACACAGACAGGAGATATTTATACATACAGAGAACATGAAAAGGTGGAAGTATGCATACTTATAAAAGCGGCCGCCCAGCCAGGAAGCGGCACAGCTGATCGCAGCGGCCCAGGAGCCGGCCAACAGGGCTGCTAACAGGGGAGTTTGAGTGGGAGTTCCCATTGGAGGAGCCAGGTATTTGTGTTTGCGTCTGTCTTTGTGGTGCTTGTGTCTCTCTGTCGGGGCAGACTGCTGAGCCCTGATTAGGGGGCGGAGCTAGGCGGAGGAGGGGGCCTACGAAAGGTAGATCGTGCCAAACCAACCTGATCTCCTTTTTTGAGAAAGTAACAGATTTTTTAGACAAGGGAAATGCGGTGGATCTAATATATCTTGATTTCAGTAAGGCGTTTGATACGGTACCGCATGAGGAATTACTGGTTAAATTGGAAAAGATGGGGATCGAAATGAAAATCCAGAGGTGGATAAGGAGCTGGTTAAAGGGGAGACTACAGAGGGTCGTATTGAAGGGTGATCTGTCGGGTTGGAGGGGGGTTACCAGTGGAGTTCCTCAAGGTTCGGTTTTGGGTCCGATTTTATTCAATCTATTTATCGCTGACCTCGGAACCAAAAGTAGGAGTGGGCTGATAAAGTCTGCGGATGACACAAAGTTGGGAGGTATTGCCAATTCGGAAAAGGATCGGGATATCCTCCAGGGAGATTTGGATGACCTTGTAAACTGGAGTATTAGTAACAGGATGAAATACAATAGTGAGAAGTGTAAGGTTATGCATTTAGGGATGACTAACAAGAATTTTAGTTATAAGCTGGGGACGCACCAGTTGGAAGTAACGGAGGAGGAGAAGGACCTAGGAGTCCTGGTTGATTGTAGGATGACTATGAGTAGGCAATGTGATGTGGCCGCTAAAAAAGCTAATGTGGTCTTGGGATGCATTAGGCGAGGTATTTCTAGTAGAGATAAGGAGGTGCTAGTCCCGTTATATAAGGCGTTGGTGAGACCTCATTTGGAGTATTGTGTGCAGTTTTGGTCTCCCATGTTTAAGAAGGATGAATTCAAACTGGAACGGGTACAAAGAAGGGCCACTAGAATGATCCGAGGAATGGAAAGCCTGTCGTATGAAAGGAGACTTGAGGAGCTCGGTTTGTTTTCCTTAACCAAAAGAAGGATAAGAGGAGATATGATTGCACTCTTTAAATATATCAGAGGGATAAATACCAGGGAAGGAGAGGAATTATTTCAGCTTAGTGCTAATGTGGACACGAGGACAAACGGATATAAATTGTCAGGAAATTTAGGCTTGAAATTAGACGAAGGTTTCTAACCATCAGAGGAGTGCAATTCTGGAACAGCCTACCGAGGGAAACAGTGGGGGCGAAGGACCTCCATGACTTTAAGATTAAGCTAGATACGTTTATGGAGGGGATGGTATGATAGGATAACGGGTTTAGTCAATAGGTCAATAACGTGCCACAATGGTAATTAGTACAAAGGGTCAATGATAGGATATTGTTAGCCTTTTTCCAGGGGGTCTGGCTGGAGAGTCTTGCCCGCATGCTCGGGGTTCAGCTGATCGCCATATTTGGGGTCGGGAAGGAATTTTCCTCCAGGGTAGATTGGCAGTGGCCCTGGAGGTTTTTCGCCTTCCTCCGAAGCATGGGGCAGGGGTCACTTGCTGGTGGATTATCTGCTACTAGAAGTCTTTAAATCATGATTTGGAGCATTCAACAGCAGAGTCAAGGGAGAGAATTATTTCAGGAGTGGGTGGATCGGCTTATTTGGCCTGCATCTTGCAGGAGGTCAGACTAGATGATCATAATGGTCCCTTCTGATCTTGAATTCTATGATTCTATGATTCTATACTTTTAGACTCTAATTAGACTTTTCCTGTTGGTATGCATACTTCCACCTTTGTATGTATAAATATCTCCTGTCTGTGTGTTCCATTCTGTGCATCCGAAGAAGTGAGCTGTAGCTCACGAAAGCTCATGCTAAAATAAATTTGTTAGTCTCTAAGGTGCCACAAGTACGCCTGTTCTTTTTGCGGATACAGACTAACACGGCTGCTACTCTGAAATCTTTCAGGACTAAACTTCTCCACCGTGGCTCTCAGCGCAAAGGTGAATTATTCTGGAACAAGTGAAGGAAAGCTGACCAATGGTTTCTGAGTAACTGGAGGTGAAAACTAGGGTGACTAGATACCAAATGTGAAAAAGCGGGATGGGGGTGGGAGGTAATAGGAGCCCATATGAAAAAAAGCCCCAAATATCAGGACTGTCCCTATAAAGTCAGGACACCAAACAGACACCTTTTGGAGGTAATTTTGCTCACATGTTGCCCCAGACTGAAAGTGGTGAATGTTTCCAATCCCAGGCACAGGCACTGGCCTTGGCCTGTGCCATAAGGACTCCAGAGACTCTGGACTGAGTTGAAAAACAATGGGGGAGGGGGGTGCTCGCTGCCCCTAGAAGCGCCCATTCAGCGAGCGACACGCTCGGCGCTCAGCCGCTTCCCTGCCTCGGTCGCTCTGTAATCGATTGATTTTGCGCTCGCTCGCACGCCGTCCGGGGCTGGAGGAGCGAGGGCGCCGCTTAGCCTGCCCCTCCCCCAACCCCAACAGCCAATGGGGAGGCGGGGCCGTTTCGCTGGCTGACAGCCGTTGGCCCTGGCGGGCACCCTGACGTTCCGCCGCGGGAACAGCTGGCCGACCTTTTGTCCCGCGGAGGAAGCGGTGTGACACGCGCCAGTGACGTCACTGCGCCCTACAACTACTCCCCGAGCCCCGCGCGCCAAATTCGAACGCGGGAAGCGGCGAGCGCGAGCTAGAGCAGAGGCTGAGCATCGGCAGCACCCGCGTCTCCATGGCCACCCCCCCCAAGCGCTGCCGGGCCCAGAGCGGCGTCAAGAAGATCGCTATAGAGGGCAACATCGGTGAGATCCGCAGCGCCCCCCCCTCCCCGCTTCCCCCGCCGCGCGGCCCTGGCCCCTCCGGGACCAGCGCTGAGGAGCCGCCGTTGCTCACCTGTCCCGCCAGGGGCCTGCGCCGCCCTCCCCTCAGGTGACGCACCGCCATCCCTCGATCCTTGGCGGGAAGCGCCGGGACCGCCTGCCCAGGGAGCCTCCTCCCGAGCCCGCCCGGTAGCCAGCGAGCGCGTCGTGGCGCGAAGCCGCGGGCCGGGCTATGGGCCTCTCGGGTGTTTATCGGTTTCGCGGCTAAAATCCTTTGTTTTGAACAACCCCTCGGGGTGTCCCGGTTCCCCCGTTTTGCAGCGTTACAGGGGGATGTTCTCTTTCGCCACAGTCCAGTGTCTGCTGGAACCGGCTGTATCTCTTACTGCGGCGTCATTCCTGCCGGGTGTGTGTTTGGGGAGTTGGGGCGTCAGAAATGCGTGTGCAAGCGGACAGGAATGTTCATCCATTAACATTTGAAGTTTGACAATAGTGAGAAGAAGTTTTTCACCATTACAGAAAAATGGTGAAAATTATTTTTCTGTTTTTTTCTGAAACTATTATCTTTGCTTAGCAATCATGAATTTTTCCAGAAAGTTATGAATAATTAAGAAGTTATTAGTGAAAATTGTTCTGTGACATTAAGCATAGCATTTAATTCCAGGTGACTAATATAGTGATGTATTTAATGTAAACTTTTCCCCCTCGTTTTAGTTCCACAATGAACATTAGCTTCCCTCTTTAACATGTTCTCACATGCTTCTGCTACCCTGCTATAGAATATAGTCTGCACACAAGGTCAGGGTCAGGTTATATTTTGATAAATTTTACAGAAAATATAATATTTACAGAAAATATTACACAGCTGATGGTTGTTACAGACAAGGGGAAAAAGAGATTTGTTTGATCTCATTGGCGTTGTTCCTTGTTCCAAGACCTAATCTACATATGGATGCTGTAATATTGTAGGAGGAGAATGTACTGGGGAGGTCTTCTCATGAAACCAGTGATGCATTGGAAGTGGAGGTTGCATTTGATGGAACCTGGAAAATAGAGTGTCTAGTGGCTAACAACCACTTTCATTACTTTCTGACTGATGTATTTATTGTGCTCTTTTCCAACAGCGGCAGGAAAATCAACATTTGTGAATATTCTCAAACAAGCTAGCCAGGAATGGGATGTTGTTCCTGAGCCTGTAGAAAGATGGTGCAATGTTCAAAGCTGCCAAGAGGATGATGAGGTATGATGATAGCCTTTGATTTTTATTGAGATTAGTATTTCATATTATTTGTCCATTATTGAGCAAGGAGAAACTTCTTTGGGATCAAGGCCTCTTCTACTCTAATAAAACAGTAATAAAAATATGACCTGTGTGTATATATACCTGTAATAGTAACAGTTTCATCAACTCTCATATTCATTTGACTTCCTTTCACCTTTGTAGGTTTTGACCCTTATTAAGCAAGCCTGTGATGCTCAAATGGAATGTGTGTTTACACTCGTACATGTTTAAGAGTAGGTATGGGGAGTGTAGTAATCCTTTCGGCTGTCTAGACTTACAAGTATATTACAGAGTAAACATCATTTACACCTAATCAGCACAAATAATGGAAAAATGCCAGTCCTTGCTTGCGCAGCCTCTCCTACTTGGGCACCACTGGCGTTGTCTATACTGGCACTTCATCGGCAAAACTTTTGTCGTTCAGGGGTGTTAAAAAGCCACACGCACCCGAACGGCAAAAGTTTTACTGACAAAAAGTGCTGGTGTGAATGGCGCTTTGTCAGCAGGAGAACTGCTGTCGCTCGTGTGGGGTGGAAATTTTTTGTCGGAAGGAGAGCTCTCTCTCCTGTCGACAAACAGCAGCTACACTGTGTGCCTTTTAGCATCACGGCTGTCGCGGAACAGCCATGTCACTAAAAGTTGTGTAGTGTAGCCATAGCCTAGAACACGATAAGAAAGTATTCAAAAAAGACAGCTCAGATTTGCTAATATATCTCCGTGAAGAAAACATAGAATACTTCAGATGTCCCAGGAGATATCTTCTGAAACCTTTGGCAAAAGAATGTGAACTGCTGACTAAATTGCTTATGTAATCTGGTTTTGATTTTGATTTTTGCATTCTAAACCTGGATCTATCACTATTTCAGCTTGCTTCATGGCTGCCACCTAATGGCACAAGTCATAATATCTGTGCACAATAGTGCTATCACTGAGCCATAAAGGAACTTTTTCAAGTGTAAAAAATAGTACAATGTATTTTGACGCACTAAACAAAAGTTTTAAACAGTGAAGGCATTTGCCTCATCTACCATTTATGGGGAAAAGTATGTGCTTGTTATTGTACTAGATCATCCAAACTAAGCAACTTTTCACAACCCTTTCGGGTTGCAATGAAGAAGTTTTTGGAGATGAATGCTCATAATGGTTGAGATCCTCCAACTGCTTGTTTCAAGTCAAGGATTGGTATCTGTGGCCATCGATGTGGTAACGTTACTTGTAGCCAAAACAACAGCTGCCTATAATAAAATTATCCTGTGGAGTTTAGCTTTGACATATAGCATTTTTGACTGAGAAATTTAAAACTGAAATGCCAACAATCTAACTATAGTTTTACAGCTAATTAATAAGGAAAGTTTAAAAGAAAAAGTGAATATTGCTTAATTGTGTAACTTCAGCAGATATACTTTCGTTTATAATAGAAATGTAGCCCTGGACGGAATCTCAAGAAGTCACTAGTTCATCCCCCTGTGCTGAGGCAGAATTAAGTATGCCTAGACTATCCCTGACAAATGTTTGTCTGGGATAGTCTAGGTAACCAGTGAGCATACATGCGCATTAAACATATTTATATGCTCACCTTAAGACAGATGGGAGCAGTGTGTTCTAGTGGTTAGAATACAGGCATGAGAGTCAGACCTGGATTCTGTTACCCAAGGCCACACAACAGGTTGGTGGCAGAGTAGTTTCTCTGTTTATAAAAATTACCTGTGTACTCATTTTATAAAAGTCCTTAGAGGCAAGCCATCACAGAAGTGCAACATAGTAATTATCATCATTAGTAAGTTTTCTGATGTCCACATTATGTAGTCCATTTTCAATTGTACCTTTGTTAAATCAAAGCCACTTTTTCATAAGCAAAACAAAGGCACTCCTTTCCACTCTACCCCCGCTCCCCACACACAGTAGAAGGATTATGACCAGACAAAATTTGTAATTTTCTTTATATAGCCCTGTGTCACAAAATGTATATTCCCCTGCCTCTCCACAGTCTTATTACTCAAACAGATAAAGGCATTTTATTCAAAATTTCCACATAAATAGAGCCTTCGGGAACAGACTAAGCATAAAGCATATTGGGCCAAAATGTGTGTGTGTTTTGGAAAGCTGTTTGGTTTTTAAGTTTATAAAAACACAAGGTTCTAATGGAGGCTGTGTTGTGACCTTAACTATAGCAGGCACTAACAGCACTTACTACAATACTTTGTGTTTATATAATGCCTGCCTTCCAAGGATATCAAAGCACTTTACAAACATCCACATGAGGTGGGGAAGTATTCTCTATTTCATGTAGGGAAATTGAGGCTTAGAAAGGTTAAGTGACTTGCCAAAGGTCACATATTAAGTCAGTGGCAGAGTCTAGATTAAAGCCCAGTATTCTGCATTCCAAGTGCTGCGCTATTAGCACCTAAGCCATGCTTTTTTCCTTAGAGTGCAAACACTGAAATTTTGTCAAGAAATTATGGAGTAAATCCTTTTGCTGCCATGTCCATTTGTACAAACTAAGGGCTTTGTGTTTGAATGTCAGGTCATCTTTACTAGAAAAGCTGTAAAGCACACAGTGCTCATGTCCCAAGTTTTGTTTGCTGAATTTGCATGCAGTGGCATTCCAGCTGCTGTTGATGATACAGGACAATAAAATTAAATAAAATCATCTAAAGGTAACTCATTCAGCTAAGAGAGGAAGATATCTAATTCTGTGTATAGGGGAATATGTTCTTGTCCTCATATGACATGTTTAGAGTGTATATAGCCATCTGCTTAGATGTCATGTCTGCAGCTGTTATCAAGTGAACTATAACAGATGGCATGTGGTAAGCCAGCTGAATATTAAATTTAACACTGCTGTGTCAGAGCAAAGGGAGTTCTTGCGAGTGTGGGATTGGCTTTTTGTACTGCCAGCTCTTAATTTTGTTTAAAACATTATTTGTAAATAGTGACTAAAAACTGAGATCGCCAAGCATTTTAAACGCTGTAGGCTGAAAGTATCCAGGTTCACCCATATCCATAGGTGAAAGTATCCAGGTTCACCCCCCCCCCCCCCAAACCAAAAAACACAGATGCCAACAATGACTTTACCATAGATAGCCAAGAGATAGAGGAGACTAACCTGTGGAGCTCCACCAGGAATAGCAACAAAGAAAAAAGGCTAATGTAGACACACTAGTTCTTGAAATTGACATGGGTTGAAGCTGTTCCTCAAAGAGAAGCTGACATGCCCTGGGAATATTTGTTCAAAAGAAACAATTTGCCATGCTTCCAAAACATGAAATATACTGTCAAATGAGTAAGATGTTCCTAAAATGTTAGTGACAGAAAGACAATGTGGCTGAGGTAATATCTTTTATTGGACCCGCTTCTGTTGGTTGAATAAAAGCTATTACCTCACCTACCTTGTCTTTCTCATATCCTGTGTGTGTGTGAGAGAGAGAGAGAGAGAGAGAGACGCACACGCACACACTATTTTCTTCCTCTCATCTGGTCACCCTAGCTACAACAGCCCTGAAAACAACAATAGGAACAGAACACTATTTGTCCAAAACACATAATTGGTTGCTGAATTTAACTCAAGTGTTGAGGCATTTGACCTTTGGTGTCTCATGCCTTGCAATATGCCTGAGGGGAATATGACTTGCAAACTCTTGCGTGAAATCTTCCCCATAGGTGAATAAAGGTAAAATGCTGCACAGTTTATAATTGTGTTTTCCCAAATAAAAACCGGTTGCATTGTGCTCTCACACACTATGCCCCAATGTCACAGGGGGTCTCAGAAAAGTGCAGGATGCAATTTGTAGTGTGTTTCAACACCCCAGCACAACAAAGGGAGTTAAGGTGTGTACAAATGACACACACACTTATAAATGGAGATTAAGAGTAGGTGCAGACAATTCTAGCCCTGAAAAAAGAGGCTACACCGTTTTGTCATGGTAAGCAATTTGGGGCATTTTAGAGGTAACTTCGAGAAGTTGGACCCCATAATCATAGGGTGACTTACTTTGTTAAAAATAGGAGCTGACGACGTCACAGAAAAGTGGGGGGAATGTGCTCCAGATGATGTATGAGAAACCGGACCGGTGGTCTTTCACCTTCCAGACGTATGCCTGCCTGAGCAGGATCCGGGCTCAGCTCAAATCCCTTAATGGGAAAATCAGAGAGATGGAGAACCCTGTGGTCTTCTTTGAGCGATCCGTGTATAGCGACAGGTATGTTTAATTTGCGGACACTTCGCTGAGTAGGAGAATCCTTGTAATGTCTAGAAAGCAGATGAGCTTTCATAAGTACTTCAGAACCAGTGATTTGCGACTGGCTCTGGTGAGTTTACGATATTATCAGTGAATCCATTGCTCACTTTCTTTCTGTATTATTGTACAATGAGGTCATTTTACCAGCTCAGACAATAACTTTGTTCTATTAACTGAATTATATTAAATATATGTAATTTTCTGTCCTCTTAAAAAAGCAGGGGCAGGGTTGAGGGGAGAAAGAAGAGCAAATTCTACATCTCTCTCGAACTTGTTGTTCCCATGTTCTATGAGAGCTGCTGTATCTTTGCTCCTAAGTGTTGTACCTTTCAGTCTCTGGTTGCAGGGGGTAGAACTTCACTATTGAGTCCCATGTCAGCAGTTTTGGGGTTAATAGTGCATGAGGATAGTCTTAGCCAGTTTCCATGGTGTGACAGATTTCAGTGGAGGAACTGTGTATACTGGCCTAAATGCTCTTGTTGCAGTCTCCAAAAGGTAGTGAATCTAGCAGAGAGGTAATAGAGCATATGTCTGAACATGGCAGCTATGCATGATTCTGTGGGAAACTGCAACTGAAATAGCATGGGGAAGGGGACCAGGTGGGTGGCAAGACTGCAGCCATCTAGAAAGAGAGCAAAGGGTTAAATATAATCTAGTAATAAGATCACCTGACTCCTTCAGGTGAGCCAGTGGAACAAAACTGTCAGATTTTAGCAAAACTATTCATGGACAATTGAGTTTTTTGCAATCTAAACATCAATCAGGCTACAAAAGTAGCTCATCCATTTTTTTTTTCTAGATATTGCAGAGCATATTGAACTGAATACTTAAATAACATGACTTACATTTCCTCATTGTTCGATAAATCTTTTGGGTTTTAGGTATATTTTTGCATCTAATTTATATGAATCTGATTGCATGAATGAGACCGAATGGACAGTTTACCAAGATTGGCATGAATGGATGAATAAGCAGTTTGGTCAAAGCCTTCAACTAGATGGAATCATTTATCTCAGAGCCACTCCAGAGGTGAGAAATAAAACTTTATGAATTTAACAAGAATGAGAGTGCGATCAGATTGACCAATCTAGGCTCTGAGCCTTGCCTATAAATCTTTGCCTACATGAGTGTAGAACTATTTTGCCAGGTTGCACTCTTTAATACTCCATAGAAAGTGGTGTCTTTTTAAGGTATCCACAAAACTACTAGTTTTTTGAGAAATCTGTTACTTTCAAGCAAATCTTCAGCCCAAGCTGTCTGTATCAGAATCTTTAAACTTGTGACTGCTCATGTTGAAACACCAACGCCAGGCATGTTACCTAGTGGCAACACAGCTGTCTGGGAAATAAAGTTGGGGCAGAGAAAGTGGACTTCTGTCCAGGAAAATGCCTAGAAATAATATTTTTCCTATTTATATCATCAAGGATCTCAAAGTGCTTTACATATATTAGTAAAGCCTCACAATGCTCCTGTGAGATGATATTCTTTACAGATAAAGAAAACTGAAGCATAGAGAGATTAAGGAGACAATATGGCTGTTCTGCCTGAGAAGGCAAGATGACTTGGATTCAGAGCTCAGCCACTTTGCTCCCTGCCCACTAGCCCTGTGTTCTTTTGGCAATGTACTAAAATCTACACACTGGATGGAGATTACAATGGAAAAACCAGTGGAAATTCCATGGCTTTTGGGTCACAGATGGATATCAGAAGTGCCTCTTTCTGGCTCTCAATCATTCTGAAGCCCATACCGATGTAAGCCTTGCTGCCTCGTTTGCCTTATTTGTCATAGGCTGGGGGAGGGAAATTTTCCTATTGTCTGTCAGTATAGTTTTGACACTTTTTATTACCAGCCCTTGTCAGTATTCATTTCCTGTGCAAGTATCTTTACTGCTGCCTTTGCTGTGCAAGGTGGCCTGTTCGTGACTCCTTCCCTTCTGTCTGGATGCATACTGTATTCAGTGATTGACACTGGCAAGGAGAGAGTGGTTGAGGCTGCTTGCTCCCATATGATGCCATGTAGCTGTTTACTTATTTGACTGTGATTATAGGCCCATCTGTTCTGTGACAAGGGGAAAGTATGGCCGTAAGCAACTTGTCTAAGGTCACAGTCCGAGGCAAAGCCAGGAATAGTACCCAGGTGTCCTAATTTCCAGTCCTTTGCTATAAACATTTAACCACAGTTAAGACTGTTGGCTGCTCTTTCCATATTGCACTTTTCCACTACTGCTGTAACTATTTCTTAGGGGGAAGAATGCTCTTTTTTGGAATCCTATGCCAGTCCGGGACATATTTCTTGATAAGAGCAATGTCAAAGTATTTATGAATGGAGGCGTACTCTCAGTTTATAGAGTAATCTACACCATATAAGGGATGGTGTAGATTTGGCTTGATCACTCTCTGTGGCCAATAGAAGAACTTGGAGCTATTGTGTGACTTAACTGGTCATCTGTACAGGCAGGATTTAACATCCCTAATATCAGAGGGGTAGCCGTGTTAGTCTGGTTCTGTAAAAGCAGCAAAGAATCCTGTGGCACCTTATAGACTAACAGATGTTTAGCAGCATGAGCTTTCGTGGGTAAATACCCACTTCGTCGGATGCAAGTAGTGGAAATTTCCAGGGGCAGGTTGTGTGTATATATATAAGCAATCAAGAAGCAAGCTAGAGATAACGAGGTTAGATCAATCAGGGAGGATGAGGCCCTGTTCTAGCAGTTGAGGTGTGAAAACCAAGGGAGGAGAAACTGGTTCTGTAGTGGGCAAGCCATTCACAGTCTTTGTTTAATCCTGAGCTGATGGTGTCAAATTTGCAGATGAACTGAAGCTCAGCAGTTTCTCTTTGAAGTCTGGTCCTGACGTTTTTTTTGCTGCAGGATGGCCACCTTAAGATCGGCTATTGTGTGGCCAGGGAGGTTGAAGTGTTCTCCTACAGGTTTTTGTATATTGCCATTCCTAATATCTGATTTGTCCATTTATCCTTTTCTCTTTATCCTCCCTGATTGATCTAACCTTGTTATCTCTAGCTTGCTTCTTGCTTGCTTATATATACCTGCCCCTGGAAATTTCCACTACTTGCATCCGACGAAGTGGGTATTCACCCACGATAGCTCATGCTGCAAAACATGTCTAATGTATTCCTGGAAAGTTTAGGGACTGCTCTTCACATCTTTGCAAGTCTTCCTGCATCTGTATGTTTAAAGATTGCTCTGGGTAGTGCTGATATGTCAAGGGATACTTCAATTTTCTTGACTCCTATTTTATGACATGGCAAACACCTTGCATTTACTCTTTCTAAGATCAGGTAACGCTAGATTGGGGACAGGGAGGGGTATAAGGCAACACTAGCATTGAGGATCATGAAAATTCCAGACATATGTTAAAATCCTTTCAAATAATACTTCAGATTATTAAAATCAAAAGAACTTTAAAAATCCAATATACTTTTTACACCATTTATGCTGTTGACTTTTTCCATTTCATTCAGCTAGGACGTTGTATCTAGATCAGTCAAGTGCACTTCTTGCACTGAACGTATTGGCATAATGCTGCGGTGTTTGAGTTTCTATCACTACAGGGGAATAGCTAAATAAAAAGTTTGAATTGCTCCATCACCACCACCAAATATCAAGCCACTGACACATTCTATTCTTACTGAGTTTTGCAATCTTAGCATTTTAAGAAAATCTCAGGTTTTGGCCTGAATTATTTGAACATGCTACTTTAAACCTGTAGTTACTTAGACAAGATATAGACAAGCTTCATAGTAAGAGTGGTCAGCAAACTACTACTTATGCACTGGACCAAGGGTCAAGAATTCTTGGTTCTATTGCTGGCTCTCCCACAGAGTTGATCTGTGATATTGAGCAAATTTGATTTCTCTGTGCCTGGTTCTCAATTCATAAAGGTTTTTTTAATTTAGTTTTTGCCCCTTTTTTTGCTGTTCTATTATTTATAGAGAATGCTAAAAGATGCATGTGTTGAAAAATAGTCTTATTTTTCATTTTACAGTAATCAGGAATTTCAAGTTTGGCCTTCCCCTGTTTTGCCAAAGGACCTCTTGGTGGGCTCCAAAGATATTTTCTGAACTCTCACCTTCATTTGAGTGTTTGGGGTTGCTAAGACACCATTTCTCCCAAGGGCTCATGAGCCTTTGGAATTAAGTAGATGTCAGCAAAACAAACAGGTTTTAAACAGGCTGACTAAAAATTCCTTTTCTTCAACTCTTCGCTCTTCTGATGTCATAATCATAGTTCTCCAGAAACTAGACAAGACATGAATTTCTAATGCTATAGACTGTTTTCTTCTGCCTTTTATTTTAACTGTTCTGGCTCTCTTCATACACCATAATAAAGGGCACAAACCCATCTCTTTTGCATATAACCTATAAAAGATTATAAAAATAATCTCAGGGCAATACTCTTTATCATCTTCTGATAAAAGGTGCCATAAGGTAATATAAGTAAATACCTTTTTTAAATAAAAGTCAGCAATAAAACTTTTCTACATATCACAAGGTCTGAAAAATCAAAAAAATGTTGTTGGAACTTTTAACTGAACCTGCACCTTTACACATCACTTCCATATTGTGTGGAGTACTGAAAAAACCACCTTTTTTATTAGTGTCCTGGGGTTGCAGGATGAACTTGAACTTTTATTTTATATTTTGCCTTTAAGTGAAAGATTTACCTTTTGAATTTTTGAATCCACAACGGCAACAATAATTCTCAAGAATAGTTGTTCACATTCCCCAATAAAAGGATATAATCAAGTGAACCTGTAAGTGCCAATGTTGAAGAACTGATGCAAAGTTTCTCTTTATATTGTTTTTTACCATTTTTCTGCCAGTTAACCAACACCACCTCATTGGCCTCCATCAGCTAAACATGGAAGAGTCTTTCTGTACTCCCAAAACTCACTCACTAATATAAGGGTGGTAATCTTTGGTAGGAGTGTAGGGTATTGGGATTTAAAAAAAAAAAAAAAAAAGCTTCAAGGGGGTTGAATTAAAGTCCAATTTATTTTCTTCTCTTGTTTAATTGGTCCACTTCTTTTCTTTCTGCTTTTAGAAATGCTTAAATAGGATTTACTTGCGTGGAAGAGATGAAGAACAAGAAATTCCTATTGAATATCTGGAGAAACTTCACTACAAACATGAAAGCTGGCTTCAGCATAGAACATTGCGGTAGGCTTTTTTTCATTTTGACTAATGCATGCCTGGAAACATTTGATAGTGAAGGTGTTTGCCAGTGTCTTTCCACAAGGTTTCACATAAGACTTCAGTTGCCCTTTGACAAGGTCCCTCACCAAAGGCTCTTACGTAAATTAAGCTGTCATGGGATAAAAGGAAAGGTCCTTTAACCAGTTCTCAATCCATGAAAGGACAGGGAACAAAGGGTAGGAATTAATGGTAAATTCTCAGAATGGAGAGGGGTAACTAGTGGTGTTCCCCAAGGGTCAGTCCTAGGACCAATCCTATTCAATTTATTCATAAATGATCTGGAGAAAGGGGTAAACAGTGAGGTGGCAAAGTTTGCAGATGATACTAAACTACTCAAGATAGTTAAGACCAAAGCAGATTGTGAAGAACTTCAAAAAGATCTCACAAAACTAAGTGATTGGGCAACAAAATGGCAAATGAAATTTAATGTGGATAAATGTAAAGTAATGCACATTGGAAAAAATAACCCCAACTATACATACAATATGATGGGAGCTAATTTAGCTACAACGAGTCAGGAAAAAGATCTTGGAGTTATCGTGGATAGTTCTCTGAAGATGTCCACGCAGTGTGCAGAGGCGGTCAAAAAAGCAAACAGGATGTTAGGAATCATTAAAAAGGGGATAGAGAATAAGACTGAGAATATATTATTGCCCTTATTTATTTATCCATGGTACGCCCACATCTCGAATACTGTGTACAGATGTGGTCTCCTCACCTCAAAAAAGATATTCTAGCACTAGAAAAGGTTCAGAAAAGAGCAACTAAAATGATTAGGGGTTTAGAGAGGGTCCCATATGAGGAAAGATTAAAGAGGCTAGGACTCTTCAGTTTGGAAAAGAGAAGACTAAGGGGGGACATGATAGAGGTATATAAAATCATGAGTGATGTTGAGAAAGTGGATAAGGAAAAGTTATTTACTTATTCCCATAATACAAGAACTAGGGGTCACCAAATGAAATTAATAGGCAGCAGGTTTAAAACAAATAAAAGGAAGTTCTTCTTCACGCAGCGCACAGTCAACTTGTGGAACTCCTTACCTGAGGAGGTTGTGAAGGCTAGGACTATAACAATGTTTAAAAGGGGACTGGATAAATTCATGGTGGCTAAGTCCATAAATGGCTATTAGCCAGGATGGGTAAGAATGGTGTCCCTAGCCTCTGTTCGTCAGAGGATGGAGATGGATGGCAGGAGAGAGATCACTTGATCATTGCCTGTTAGGTTCACTCCCTCAGGGGCACCTGGCATTGGCCACTGTCGGTAGACAGATACTGGGCTAGATGGACCTTTGACCCAGTACGGCCTTTCTTGTGTTCTTATGTCCTTGAAAATGTCAAACCATGATGGCTTTTAAAAACCAAGTATCTTATGCATTTGGTTTTCTTATACTATATCTGTAAATGTCTTATTGGGCTCAGTCTCACAGGGTGTTGAACATCATTTGTGGGTCCAGGATGCCCTTCAATTCACGTTCACCTCAGCTGGAGCTTAGAGCATTCAGCAGTTTGCAGAACTGAGTTCGCTGGGATACACTGCCTGGACATTACTGAAGTCACTTGGAGGTGCTGGTCACTCAGCACACTGTAAATTCAAGGTTATTTATTTAGGATCCTAACCAAGGAATCTAGCTTTAGATTTAAAAATTATGGATATAATTTTAAGCTCTGCGGTTCTCCCAATCTGGAAGATTTTCATTGTTAAGATTGCTTTGATGAAATTTTTACTTTGCAATTAATATAATTTTTCTCCTTTTCCTATTCCTACACCCCTATTTCTATATAGGACGGATTTTGAATACCTGGAAGAAGTACCCATCTTAACACTGGATGTTAATGAAGATTTCAAAGGCAACAAAGACCAGTATGAAAATATGATTGAAAAGGTAAAACTTAACAAGAAATACCAACTTTTTGCTATTTAAACATGTTGATATATATTCAATATAAGATTACATTTATGTTCAAAGAAAACTATATACTTTGGAACAGTAGTCTGTAACTTCAAAACAGTCTCTCACCATAATTTTTCTCTGCAATATTTAACCTAAAGTTTTTTTTTAAGGCACATTGGAGACCACCACTGGTAACTGCCTGTGTGTGTGTGTGTGTGTGTGTGTGTACATTCACAAATATATGCACCTAGGGTTTCTGAGCAATACCAATCACTCCCCCATTCAGCCCACTACTATCACCACTTTGAGTCAGTAACTAACATGTCTGAGTTCTGACCCAAAGCAGCAAAAAGAAAAAAGGAAAATGTTGAGTAAATATATAAATCTTATTTGTGACACTGGCAGTATATAAGCCCATTGAAAGACTGTAATTAAAAAATAAAACTACTAATGCAGGGAGGAGATATATAAAATCATAAAACATACTTCACTGTTTACATATTAAGCATGTTTCTTAAACATTAAACAATCAAGTTTTCTTCATTTGTAAATGATTTTCCAGCTTGATGTTACACTGGTTAAATAATCTTGTGTGTTCTTGACGGAGAGAAACTATTATGTTGCTGCCATTCTACTATAGTCATATACAACTACAAAAATGTTTGTTAAAGAAGCAGACAAAAATGCCACTGAAAAGCAGTGTGGTAGGCTACTTTTCAAATTTAGTTTCTCAATTTATTTGGGAAATAATGTGGAATATAAAATGGAGCTGTTGCATTTTTGGATCAAATATATTTCTTTGAGTAGTTTGGGAGAAACTAAGCTAAGGGTTTTGTTGCATCAATCTGATCTATTTCTTAGCTAATGAGGAGATCAGAAGGCGTACAGAGGTGACCGATGTAGTGCAGGTGATGTACGAAACTTTACTATACAGAAGAAAAATGCTGCTTTCCCTTTATTTCACGTTTAACACAGTACTGTACTGTATTTGGGGTTTTCTTATTTTTTTTTGGTCGCTGCTGCTACCTGATCATGTGCTTCCAGTTACAACTGAGGTGTGTGGTTGACTGGTCATTTTGTAACTCTGGTGTTCATAAATTTGAGGTTCTACTGTATCTCTAATCCTGAAGAGCAAATTCTCAAATACAGTAGCTCCTCATTTAAAGTCATCCCGGTAAATGTTGTTTCTTGTTACGTTGCTGATCAATTAGGGAACATGCTCGTTTAAAGTTGTGCAATGCTCATTGTTTGGCAGCCGCCTGCTTTGTCCAGTGCTTGCAGGAAGAGCAGCCTGTTACAGCTAGCTGGTGGAGGCTTGGAACCAAGGTGGACTGACAGCCTCCCTATCAGCTCCCTGCTCCTCTAAGTTTCCTGTGCAGCAGGCACCCAGCAGGCTAGCAATTGCAGCTATCCCTCCCCCCACTGCCATGTGCTGCTCCTGCCCTCTGCCTTGTAGCTGGTCCCCAAGCCTTCTGCTTACTGTGCAAGTGGAGGGGGAGAGGGGAAGGGAGATGGGCTAATGTCAGGGTGTACCCCTCCCCCCGCTCCTACACCCCGCTTACCCCTTCTCCATACAGAGCAGAGTGGGGACACCTAACCCCCCCATTTACATTAATTCTTATGGGGAAACTGGATTAGCTTAACATCATTTCGCTTAGTCGTATTTTTCAGGAACATAACTACCATGTTAAGTGAGGAGTTACTGTAGCTGCATGGGGGCTCATTAGTGTTCATATATTTGGAATGTTTATTTTCTGAATTTATATACATGTTGAATCCATTCTTCTGTAACAACTTTAGATGTGATTTTAAATAATCTTGTTGCAGTTTAGGACAGTTTTCACATGTCTTAGGAGCACTGAAGAATTCCACATCAGTATAATGTGTGGCTACCTGGGGTTCTGCACCTACTGAACTTCTGCAACTCTGGCCACAAAATCACATGCTTTGCCATGAGATTTTATTTCACCCAGTAATTACACCTTGTACAGTATAAGGCAGTAGAGAGGTGAAAAGACAGTTCTCTTAGATCTGTTTCATAAATACACTTCATTTGATTCAAAATATTCTTCTTTTGCAGGTCAAGGAATTTTTGAGCACTTTATAATCATTTTGAAGAGCAAACAGAATCAAACTGTTCCAAACATCTGTGAGATCAGAGCTTGGGTTCAAATTCGGCTTATAAGGTGTCTGACAAGGAGGGGTTCAGTGTTGTTGCTTTAACAAATTGTGAGGAACAAACACACTTTGTAATATTTGTTTTACAAAATGTATGTATAGATTATTTTCATAAACCAGTGGGCCTGTTCAGTGTTATACAGAACAGTTTACAAGTTACCCAAGGTTACAAAGAGTCCCAGGAGCCCTTAATTACTACTCCTGTTTCTGATTAGAGTAATAAATTCCCATAGAGCACTCTTCCTCTTTTGTCCCTAATTTGTATTTAATTCCCATGTAGTTAGGGGTTTTATCAGAACTGGTCTCCTGTATTTTTCAGTGGAATTTGAGAATCTGCAAGGGAAGTTGTACATTCTGTAGCAGCTTCGTCCCAATTAGGGGAAGAGGATATTGAGGGGAAGGGATTTCTGCTGGTGAGGGAATTAATTTACATAAAGTCCCATACATCAAAGTACAAAAACGTGTTTTGATAATTCCGGTATATTGGTGGGACTTTGCCCAGAATGAGTTGGGTCAAAAACCAAACCTAAAGTATAATGCTCCTTCAACAAACTTGTCTGCCATTTTTGTGTCATTTTGTAAAGGTATTTAAGAGTTTCCATCTGTTAGCACTTGTTCTTTTTTATAACTTTTCCTGTACAAAGTTATAAGATCTGTAGAAATTATCCCATATGAAAAATAATTTATATCTGAAATTTAGGAATCTGTCTTTGGTAGCCAGTAAATCCTTTTTTTCCTGCAAAGGCCAGCATCTGCTTGTTGAATGCTGAAATAGAAAGTAAAGCTATGTAAGCTGTCTTTAGGTTTTAAATTGTGTTTTTAAATGTGATGTGACTAGACTTTTAAATGTTATCATGGTGGGAGTTGCATTGTTCTTACCTAGCAGTCTCCTGCTGGTTTAATTTCTTCTCTGGTTAACTGTTGGCCTTCCTGCAATGAAAAGGGGAGAACTTTGTGGAGCAACCACTGTTTTAATGCACTGATCTTTGTAATGGTGATTTTTCTTTCAAATTCTGAAAACACCATCAACCATTTAGCGTACACATCTTAAAATATGTACTGTATTTTGTGCTGTATTTTGCATTCAGTAATTTCTTAATATGTAATTATATACTTGGCTTTTGAATGCAAATATTCTAATTTCACAGGATTTTATTATAATGGTGCTCATGTTCCCTGTCAATTTTGAGATAGAATCTCCTACTGTGTGACTAGAATCATGTTGGAAAAATAAAAATGGATAGAAACTTTTTTGCACTTACTAAATTGTTGGCTTTCAGTATCGTGTAACAGTTGTGCATAAATTGGCAATATCTGATATTCATACAGGAGCTGATCTGATGTCAATATGTCAAGTTCTTGGAGGAGATAAATTCACTAATTTTTTTTTAATATTGTGTTACTCAGTCCAGATTTCCCACACATGGAAAATATGGAAAATGAATTACTAATTCCATATCTTTTCCAGACTTGTCCAGGACTGCAGAGGCAAAAGGAAAGACATTCTAATATCGTAGCTCTAGAAACTGAGTTCATTTAAAGCCAGTGTCAGAGATCGATGAAGATTCAGTTTAGATTTAATTAAACATGCAACAGAAACCTTGAAATATTCTTGCTAAATCTACACCAGACACTAGCAACCTATTTTTAACCAAGTTGCAATTATCTGTTAGGTTTCAGCTGCCAGGATTTAATACTTTGGCGTGATCATGTGAGGAATATTGTTCAAAATCTTATGATGATTAAGCCCTTTATGTTATCAGCAGGTCCAGGTTATAACTAATATTTTTCAAACACATCGCAGATTACATCAGTATTCTGGGGGAGATTGTATACAACCAGTTCCAGAATGCAATACAAAATCACTGAAACCCAAGTGTAAATTCAAAGGAGAAAGTCTCTGCAACTTATAAGAACAGTTTTAATTGCTGTGAACATAAGACTGTTTCAGGGCTTTGGTAGTAGCTGGACTGACAGCACTGGAAGGGAGGTTATTAGTGCATAAAATAGATGCAGCACAAACAGCAGCAGATCATATTTGCCTACACTGTACTGTCTGTGCCTCAACTCTGACCTTAGAGGGGCCATCTCTAACAGTGCAAGGATGATTCAGTCTGTGTCCAATCAATCCTTGGTCTCAGCTGAAGTTGACAATTAGAGCCCTGCTGGATTTTATGATTAAAAATTGTGTATGTAACTGCCCCCTTTTTGTTTCACTTACCTTACTGAGAGCTCTTCAGGGCAGAGATATGTATTCAGGTGAGTGTACAGCACCTAATATGACAGGGTGTAGATCCTGATTGAGGCTATGGAGTCTATTGTAGTACAGTTATTAAACAATGGAATGAATATACCCTTTCATGCTGGAAAAAGCAATCTGGTATGTCACAGCATGCATTCTTACATTTACACAGTTGGCCTCATGTTAGTGGAATTGGGTGGAAAAAGGGTTTACTTTTTAAGGGTATTGTGGAAAAATGGATCAACTACTTTGTATTAAATATTGGTTTTCAGAGACTGCAGAGTGTGTTTTCCTTTAATCTTTTCAAGGATTTCCATCAGGCTGTTCCCTGGAGTCTTACACCAAGATTTTCAAAACATATTTACACACCTAAGTGAACTGATATTCAAATGTTTTGACTATCAGAAACTACCTTGATTTCATGGGCAGCTATTGGGTGAAAATCAGGTGACATATAGGAGCTTAACTTTAGTGTCCTGTTTCTAAAAATCTTGGCTTTACCAAATAGTGTCCTCTATTTTTTCCTCATAAACTGGGGGGAAATTTTAAGCTTGAACGTGATAGCAGAGGGTATGAGCCTGATTGGCTTTGAGTGTTGCTTTTTCTTATTGCTCCTCTCAGTCATGGCATCCTGTCCCTTCCAAAACGCAATCCTCAGGCAGGGACTAACAGTTATACCACACTGCACAATGAAATAGTAGAGGACGATAAAGATGGGCATAGGAATGATGTGGTTAGAGCTAAAAACATTTTAATTAAGATTTAAATCAAGATCTCCTTGTCAGTTATTCTCAAGAGTGACCAGTGGTTTTGATTTTAAAATTAATCTTTTTTGCATTATTGAACCTGTTCCTGGCATGGACATAACATGTAGTTTGATAGTTCACCACATTGTCTTCCTTGCCATGCTTAGAATCATTGAATGTTTCTGAAACTGAACCTGCTGTTGAAATGGTGCGTTTTAGGTCTTGAGTGTTTTATCCCGTTGCCTTCCTTTGCTTGAGATAGTGACCCAGGGTGGAGATGTTGATTCATTTAATACTGAACATTTCAACAAGGCCTAAAAATAAAATTGGCATGTAGAATTAATTGTAGTTTTTTCAGTTAGGATGCAGTTTCAAATATTAATAGCAGGTAACATTTTAATCGTGCAAAATCATTTATTAGATATTCATTTCAGAAATGCATGTTACCTCACTTTAACAGTGGTCCCTGTGTTTACATTTTTAATGATGTAGGTTCTAACTTCTATTAATAATACCTAGCTTTTGTATACTGCAGCTTCCTGTGTGCAGCACATTCAGTTTTGGTGATGGAGCTTACTGATTTTTTTGAATTGCACATGGAATAACTTTTCTTTATTCTACATTTATTTAAGCAGGTTTCATAATAATTAAATTATATGTAAAATGTGATTAGTATTGGTTTTATTCTTTTCCTGCATACAAAATTAAGACCTTTTAAAAACCTGTTTATTAAATAAAAATGACAGAGGAAAACTGCACACCACAATTGTTAAATGCAGACTTACTCTGTATACCTTTTCATAATCAATGCCTATCTTATGAAAAGGAATCTTGTAGAAACAACATGGTCAAGTGGTTAAAGCACAGCTGGGAATCAGGACTCCTGGTTCTTTTCCCAACTCTGCTCCTGACTCACTGTGTGATCTTGAGTAAGTCACTCTGAGCCTAATTCTTTCCATCTCTAAAATATTGATATCTCCTTACCTCATAGGAAGGTTGTGAGGATTAGGTAATATTTACGCACTGATTTGTATATCTAAAGTGCTTTGCTAAATATTTTAAGGGGCCAAAATAAAGCAATGTTTTTAGTGTCTTCAGTGCAGCGTTTTGGTGCTTGCATAGAAATGGCAAATGTCCCAATGTCATGGCTAGCAGAGATTACTTATTTGTTTTAAATCGGATTAAAATCAATCATTAAAACCCCATTTATATCCAGGTTCATTCACTGAAGAATAGTTCCCTTGGAACAGTCATTTCCCTAAACACCCCATTTCAGAAAATAATGGCTACTAGGAACTCCAATACTGAAATAAAAACCTATGGGGAAAAATTGAACTGGAGTCTCTTGCTAGTGATAAGGTGAAGCTAATTGTTCAGTTATGTGCAGAAATTGCCACAGGAGGTCATTGTAACCTCTCTTATTTGCTGAGCTGGCTGCAAGCAGATCATTAGCATTTCAGCAGAGACTGGCTTTGGAAAAGGTGGTAATGGAAAAGGTCAGGTTCTTGCTGTGCCAGAGAAAAGGCATTAACTGATTAGTAAATACTTCACTGAATGAGGGAAGTGTTGGGTTTTTTTTTGTGAACCAACAAAAAAGAAAAGAAGCCCTATTGGATTAAATAGGAGGCTCTCAAAGGCTGAGCTAGTGGGAGCTGTTTTGACACCAGAAGGTCTATGCAGCCCCCAGCTGGTTCTGCTGTGTGACTGGATGTTAATGCATGGATAATACTAATCCTGGTGTGTCTGATGATAACAATCTTCTAGTGCTGTACCTTCAGGCCTGTATGCAGGCAACAAGCAGTACTAATGCTGGTAATATACTGGCAACAATTAAGCAATTAGGAATGCTATTAACTGAAGATACACTTTGTGGGCCAAATACAGGCCTGCATTAAGTAAGTAAGGCTCCCCTGGAAGGATGGCCAAAGTCAACAGTGACAAAATGTAAGTTTCATGTTGGGTGGAAGTGGTAAAATTGTAACTTGCATTAGGCTGACATTCAGAGAGTGCATAAAATGAGTGTAACTCGCTCACTGAGGATGAAATCCTGGCTATGTTGTCAGCAATGGGGCCAGGATTTCACCTTGGGGGGTGTAAGGAGCATCACAAGAAAGGAACTAACAGGACAGTGAAAGGTAGAAGTGGCCACCAACTACACCTTTCATGCACCTTCCTAATAGTTGCGTCTCCTGCAGTTCCATCCTGAGTGTAAGTTACACTCTTCTGTATGACCATGGAATATCAAATCAGTGCAGGTATGCTGTTTAACTATTTAGTGTACCATGTGCTGGGAAAAGACTCCATTCTTGTAAAACTACATTGACTTTACTAAGAGAACTATTTATAGAAATGTTGCATCTGTATGCATTCTTGCTATGTGCACACAGACTGAGTTCTTGGTGCCTACTCTGTACTCTTCCCAGCAGCAGCATTCTGTGCTGCTCCCTACAAGTTCCATTTAGGTTACTACATCTTTCCACTTAACAATTTTTGTTGTCTTTTGTGCAAGTGTTTGCTGACTTGCTGGTGCCAGAGGTTACTAAAGTGGCCCACCATAGGACAGGGCCTTTACTGCCAGCCCATTGTGATCTTTTAGGCCTTGCTTTCCTTCAAGTTCACTTGTCTTCTAACCAGTCTCCTGTTTATCACTAATGGTGGCAGTCTTGCTTTCACCCTATTGCTACCTTCTTTATACTAGATAACATCCTGTTGGCCCTCTGTTGCTCATTTACCTTGTTTCTTCCGACTCTAGATCAAGCCAGGTGATGGCTGGGGGTCATTCTATGTCCTTTTGGGCCCGACCTTGCCCTTATCTGTTGGGATGGGCTTCTACTCCACAGTTATCTTTGGTTTCATCTCTGCTGCCTTCTTGAGTCTAATTACCTCATATGGCATATATCACACTACAGCTTGGCCTTGGACTGTTGCCTTTTGCATTGCTCTGTGGATATTTGATAGTTGGACCTAGACTTGCTCACTTATGCATAGTGGCCTCAGGTGCTTAAAATGTTGCCAAATGGCAATGGACCTGTAGTAACATCTATTTGCCAGAAATTCCCATCAGTGGGCTTGTCTATATTGCATGGAGTAGAATCAGTTGGATAGCTCCTTTACAAAATGACTGAGGGCTGACTGAACACATGTTTTGTTTCAATTACTGCAACTTCATGATGTCTTTACCTGACCGTATATATTGGGCTGAATTCACCCTGAGTGCAACTGCATTACAATTAATGGTTTTACACCAGGGATGCATTTGACCCAATAAGAATTTATTTGGTGGTGGTATTTGATAATTCAATGACAGCAGCCAAATCATTTCAAGATTCAATAATTTAACCATCCTCAATGTAGTGGGATAGAAACACTTCTCTTAATCCATTGGATGACCCATAATTATCAGTCATATTCACACTCTTGTACTGAGTGTGTAGTGCATGTGTTAAGGGTAACACAATTCTGATTGCTCGTCAGAGCTAAGAGGACACTTTTGAGTGCTATCAGTTGGCTGTAGTAATAAGGGATCAGTTAACAACAACTAGTCTCTAACTCTGTTCTCAAGAAAAACAAGGAGGAGTCCTTGTGGCACCTTAGAGACAGTGAAAATGAGATGGTCATTAATAAAAAAGGCCAGGTTTTACACCTGGCCACAGGAGCAGAAAGGCCCAGCATGGGAGAAACAAGATAAGAGGTCAATGACTGGGTGAGGGTATGGAGAAGGGAGTAAGAAGGAGACAGTGTAATGAAGAGTTGAATGGAATAATGGTAGGTCACAGATAGGTCTGTGGCATTGGATGTCACTGAGGATAATTCAGAGAATAGGAATGCAGAATGCAGACAAAGTAATATGAAAATATATGCTGGTTTTAGAAGCTCCAGTAGTGAGCCTGACTTTCACTTTTATGCTGGTGTAAATCTGGAGTAGCTCCATTGAAATAAATTGTTACATTGATATTAAACTATTATACACATGATCAGAATCAGGCCTGATGTTTTCTGCATAGGTATCTATTAAAAAAATTATAAAAGATTGACTAGCCTACTGGAGACAAAAGGTTTGCAGATGTTACAGAGAAGGCTGATGAATTAGTCAAGAGAATTGGAGATGAGCTTGCTGAAGTTGTGCATGTTGGAATTAACACGTGATCTAGAGAGGCAAACTGATATTGAAAAGGGAGATTGAGATATTCTAAACCTAAATGTGATCTCACTTGCACTAGTTTTACAGGATTGTAACTGCATCTGTTTCAGAGGAGTTACTCCTGATTTGTACCCGTGTGAGAGATCAGAAACTGGGCTAGATTTCCAGCTGAATTAGTGTTACTCTACTGAATTCCATGGAGTTATGCTGATTTACACCCACTGGGGATTCGGCCCTATCTTTCCATTAACTAAGAAAAAATGCTGAGCCTAATGTGTTCGCACTCTCTAATTGGCATAACTTAATTGACTTGATCCCAATCTACATTGGAATGAGCAAGAGGAGAATCAGGCCCACACAATTGTATTTTCTTACATTTGACTGGTAGAAGTGAAGAGTTCATAGGTTAAGGGTCCACAGGTAGTTCTCTTAGTGATGTCTAAAAATTCAAAACCTTTTAACCAATTGTCACCATTTTAGAGGAAAAGTAGAGTGATATAAGAGAGACTGGATCATGACTGCATGGGGCCAGATGGGCTTGCTGTGGATATGGAAAATTACCTGACTCTTCCTTTTGAACCAGACACGTGGAAAATAATTAATTTAGAGGAGACTTATTTAAATGTCGTCAAGATAAGGTATTCTCCCAGTTAACGTTCTAAAGGGCTGCAAGACAGTTCAGCAAAAAGGGGCTAAGTGTAAAGGCTATGAGCTTTCTACACATGTATACAAACATACAATATACTGGACTGGAGTTAATTCATACTTCTCTTTGCAAACATGAGATATTACTGCAATCACACCCAATTGAACAAGGAAAATGCATGCAGATTTCAGATACCAGGACACTCAGGTGTAAATAGCTAATATTGACACTTGTAAATTTCAAAGCACATGACAGTACAAAGATGTTCTAAATATTAGTATTTCCCTTTTTACAGATGGAGAGGCTGAGGAGCAGAAACACTGAGTGACTTGGCTCAGGGGACACTGGTAATGGGAACAGAACCCTGACCTGACTCCCAGCCCTGTGCACTGGACCATATTATGTCCTTTACAAAGTGACTCCAAAAAAGAGGAAGATGGGGAGATCACTTGGGGTGGAGTGGAGGGAACAGACAAGGTGACCAAATGTTGAGTGACTGTGTATGAGGGATAGAGGCAGTGTGCTAACTCACTATGTGCCCTAGGGCAAATCACCTAAGCTTCAGAGGTAGCAGCCTGTGTTTCAGGAAGCAGGTGGTTTTGAGTTCTTGTCTGGCTAACGATGCAGTTTAGACTTCTGTTTTGGGACCCAAATGTCTCAGTTCATTGAGCAAACAACGAGAGAAACCACTACAGGGGATCTGAGTTCCTGAGTATTCTTGATAGGCTTCCTCTCAGGCTGTGAATGGCAAAAAAATGTTCATGCACTCAGCCTCCTGTAGAGGGCAGGCACCACATGTATTATGTATTTGCCCCCCTGGAAAGGAAGGATGGATCAATGGTTAGGGCACTAGGCTGGAACTTGGGAGGTCCCGGATCACCACAGACTTCCTGTCTGACATTAATCACCTAGTCTCAGTTTTCCATCTGTACAAAGAGTTAATGGCATTTCCCTATCTCATGGGGGATGTTTTGAGAATAATACATTAAAGATTGAGACATTCAGATACTACAGTAATGGGGTGGATGGGGAGAGAGGAGAGAGAGAGAGCGCATACAAATACGTGAGGTAGACAGTGAATAGTAACTGTGTAGGGGAAGGCTGTGTATCTCCCCATCTGCATAGAATCATAGAAGATTAGGGTTGGAAGAAACCTCAGGAGGTCATCTAGTCCAACCCCCTGCTCCAAGCAGGACCAACCCCAACTGAATCACCCCAGCCAGGGCTTTGTCAAGCTGGGTCTTAAAAACCCCTAAGGATGGAGATTCCACCACCTCCTTAGGTAACCCATTCCAGTGCTTCACCACCCTCCTAGGGAAATAGTTTTTCCTAATAGCCAACCTAAACCTCCCCTACTGCAACGTGAGACCATTACTCCTTGTTCTGTCATCTGCCATCATTGAGAATAGCCTAGCTCCATCCTCTTTTGAAGCCCCCTTCAGGTAGTTGAAGGCTGCTATCAAATCCCTTCTCACTCTTCTCTTCTGCAGACTAAATAAGTCCAGTTCCCTCAACCTGTGCTCATGTGCCCCAGCCCCCTAATCATTTTCGTTGCCCTCCGCTGGACTGTCTCCAATTTGTCCCATTCTTTCTGTAGTGGGGGACCCAAAACTGGATGCAATATTCCAGATGTGGGCTCACCAGTGCTGAATAGAGGGGAATAATCACTTCCCTCGATCTGCTGGCAATGTGCCTGCTAACGCAGCCCAATTCTTGGCAACAAGGGCACACTGTTGACTCATATCCAGCTTCTCATCCACTGTAATCCCCAGGTCCTTTTCTGCAGAACTGCCACTTAGCCAGTTGGCCCCCGCTCCCCAGTGCATGGGATTCTTCCATCCGAAATGCAGGATTCTGCACTTGTCCTTGTTGAACCTCATCAGATTTCTTTTGGCCCAAGCCTCCAATTTGTCAAGGTCACTCTGGACCCTATCCCTACCCTCCAGCGTATCTACATCTCCCCCCAGTTTAGTGTCATCTGTGAACTTGCTGAGGGTGCAATCAATCCCATCATTCAGATCATTAATGAAGATGTTGTACAAAACCGGCCCCAGGACCAACCCCTGGGGCACTCTGCTTGATACCAGCTGCCACCTAGACATGGAGCCGTTGATCACTACCTGCTGAGCCCAACGATCTAGCCAACTTTCTATCCACCTTATATTTCATTCATCCAATCCATACTATTTAAATTTGCTGGCAAGAATACGGTGGGAGACTGTATCAAAAGCTTTGCTAAAGTCAAGGTATATCATGTCCACCACATTCCCCATAACTGGCTCTGTGGATATCTCATCCATAGAAAGTAATCAGGTTGGTCAGGCACGACTTGCCCTTAGTGAATCCATGTTGACTGTTCCTGATCACCGTCCTCTCCTCCAAGTGCTTCAAAATAGATTCCTTGAGGACCTGCTCCATGATTTTTCCGGGGACTGAGGTGAGGCTGACTGGTCTGTAGTTACCCGGATTCTCCTTCCCTTTTTAAAAGATGGGCACTATATTTGCCTTTTTCCAATTGTCCAGGACCTCCTCCATTCACCATGAGTTTTCAAAGATAATGGCCAATGGCTCTGCAATCACATCAGCCAGCTCCCTCAGCACCCTCGACCCCATGGACTTGTGCTTGTCAAGCTCTTCTAAATAGTCCTTAACCTGTTCTTTCACCACTGAGGGCTGCTCACCTCCCCCCCATACTGTGCTGCCCAGAGCAGCAGTCTGGGAGCTGAACTTGTCTGTGAAGACCGAGGCAAAAAAAAGCATTGAGTGCCTCGGCTTTTTCCACATCCTCTGTCACTAGGTTGCCTCCCCCATTCAGTAAGGGTCCCACACTTTCCCTGACCTCCTTCTTGTTGCTAACATACCTATAGAAACCCCTCTTGTTACCCTTCACATCCCTTGCTAGCTGCAACTCCAATTGTGCTTTGGCCTTCCTGATTACACCCCTGCATGCTCGAGCAATATTTTTATACTCCCTAGTCATCTGTCCAAGTTTCCACTTCTTGTAAGCTTCCTTTCTGTGTTTAAGCTCCCCGAAGATTTCTCTGCAGAATGGATGTAAGTCAGGGAATGAAAAAGACAGAATGAAGGGCTGGATATGACTCTTGTTTGAACTCTGAGCACTTGTCCCTGTTGTAAGAGGATGAAGGCTTTTTTAGCACATACACCATTGCCAGGGATTTGTATAGCACCGATCACTTTTGTTTCTGAGCACTTAAGGTGAAGGAAAACAACTGCTCAGTGGAAGCTTGGATAGCAAACAAGATAATGGAGTTGGGCCTTCTTTAAAAAATGCTGACCTCAGTTTCACTTTCCTTTCAGAATAAAATTACTTCCCCTCCTCCCCCTGACAACACTAACAAACAAGACTGGCTGTAAGCTGGGATTTGTTTGTGACCATGCTGTACAGTAGAACTCTGTAAATGTTTAATGAAGGCCATGTAATTTTGTTTTGTTCTGACATTCATACAGTTTAATGTGTTTGGATTCTGCTAGGTTTTAGAATGTAGCTGAGATTGTAGGAGTAAGAGCAAGTGACTTGACCTTATATAACACGGCGAGTCAGGGGACAGTGGGAAACCCAATGAATTTCTGACATTCTCTAGCACTTTGAAGAGAGTCATGCATCTAGCTGCTACTTTTTTATTTAAATTTCCAAGTTGCGATTTTCAAAAGTGCTTGGTATTGGCCTAACTCTGTTTCCTCAATTCAATGGGATCAGAGTTAGGTCAACATGAAGTGTTTTTTTGAAAAATCCCACCTTAGAAATGTAAGACAAGTGCTTTGAGATCTAGGAGATCCTAAGTCGCTATATAAATTAAAAGTATTATGGAAACAAATGTCTTAATTTCTAAAGCATCCATCACCATAGTATCTAGGGATCTGTCAGTCTAAAACTGCTTTGCTTCTCTGGCTTTGGGAGATTTGATCTAATTCAGTGCTGTTAATAAAGGAAAGGGGACTATATTTTTAATTAATGGATTACTTTATAATTCATGTAAAAGTTATTTCTTTATAAAGACTAGTTCAATGATTGCCTTTTTGAATGTCTGATCACGCTTCCCAATGTAGAACTGTTATAATTATTGACCACCATCTATGTGCTCGGTGCTATATGTAATGTTACGTAGAGAAAGGCATGGTCCCTGGCCCACAGCAATATGCTGGTAAAATTGGTTTTAAGTGACTCAAGAGCTGAAGCTTCCCCCACTTCCACGGATTACCAGACCTTGATCATATGAAATTTTACCTATTGTCCAGCTTCCTGATTGCATTTTCATAATGTCTGCCTGTGCCCTTTTTAATCTTTCTTCATAACTCTTCCCCCCCTCTTCCCCCCCCCCCCCCTGCAACTCCTTCCACATTTTGTTGCTTTTCTACGAACTTCTTTCCGTTTGTTGACACTTTTCTGGCATGAACCTCAAGTGATCACTTTAAACCACTGGATGATTTCTGGTGGTGCTTTCTGTTGTGACAGTCTTTCCAAGCCCTGCCTCCCAAACTGTTAATTTCTACCCTTCACTTCCTTAGGGTCAAATCCTGTAATCCTTACTTGGACAACTTCCCATTGACTCCACTAGAAGATTGCCTGGGTAGAGGTTGCAGGATATGACTAGTGGCTCCCTTTTGTGTAAGCCTCTCATCAAATTTCATGTCATTTGTAGATGAGGTTAGTTTGGGAAGTTCATGTTTTCATATGGATTTTTCTAAATCATCCTGAAGAAGCTGGTTATTTTCTCCTCCCAATCCAGGAAAAATTACTCATCACTTCCCATCATTTACAGGAGCTGGCATGGATGGGGTTTGGGTTTCACAATAGTTGGACACAGACTTTTTTTCTTCTACTGAAAAAGCCTTCCAGCACTTTCCTTTTCTCTTAGAAGAAAAATGCAGCCTGCAGTGACATGCTGTTTCACGACTCTTTAGTCCTTGATTCTGCCTAATACAGAGCTGTCTTCTAGCCTGGATCCAGATCTTCCTGCTTCTCCAGCCATTGTGTGCTTTGATTTATTCCCCCTGCCTACAAAGAGACATGGGCTAAATTCTATTCACTTGGCCCTCTCTGCATGCTGGGCCAGATTTTTCAAGTGCTCAACACTGATCATTGGGGCTAGATTTTCAAAGATGCTCAAGCATCCAGCAGCTCCTGTTGGGCTGCTTTAGTATTGGACCACTTCATTTGGATTCCTAACTGAGAGCTGTTGAGTTCTGTGTTCTTTTGAAAATGTGGTCCCACAACTTCTAACCAAGTTTGTAACAGTTTGTGACATGGTTGACTCTAAACATAGATTGTGTCCACACAAAACTTAGATACTATTCAGTAAGCATAGCAGCCAACCATGGCTTTGGGTTCAGCTGCCTTTACGTTTGAAAACGCATGGTGATCCGGGGAGAGCCAGGATGACAGGAACAAGGCTAATGTAGTGCCCATCTTTAAAAAAGGGAAAAAGGAGGATCCGGGGACCTACAGGCCAGTCAGCCTCACCTCAGTCCCTGGAAAAATCATGGAGCAGGTCCTCAAGGAATCAATTCTGAAGCACTTAGAGGAGAGGAAAGTGATCAGGAACAGTCAGCATGGATTCACCAAGGGCATGACTAACCTAATTGCCTTCTGTGACAAGATAACTGGGTCTGTGGATGAGGGGAAAGCAGTGGATGTGTTATTCCTTGACTCTAGCAAAGCTTTTGATACAGTTTCCCACAGCATTCTTGCCAGCAAGTTAAAGAAGTATGGGCTGGATGAATGGACTATAAGGTGGATAGAAAGCTGGCTAGATCATCGGGCTCAGGGGGTAGTGATCAATGGCTCCATGTCTAGTTGGCAGCTGGTATCAAGCAGAGTGCCCCATGGGTTGGTCCTGGGGTCTGTTTTCTTCAATATCATAATTAATGATTTGGAGGGTGCACCCTCAGCAAGTTTGCAGATGACACTAAACTGGGAGGAGTGGTAGATACGCTGGAGGGTAGGGATAGGATACAGAGGGACCTACACAAATTAGAGGGTTGGGCCAAAAGAAATCTGATGAGGGTCAACAAGGACAAGTGCAGAGTCCTGCACTTAGGATGGAAGAATCCCATGCACTGCTACAGACTAGGGACCGAGTGGCTAGGCAGTACTTCTGCAGAAAAGGACCTAGGGGTTACAGTGGATGAGAAGCTGGATATGAGTCAACAGTGTGTCTTTGTTGCCAAGAAGGCTAACGGCATTTTGGGCTGTATAAGTAGGAGCATTGCCAGCAGCTCGAGAGATGTGATCATTCCTCTCTATTAGGCATTGGTGAGGCCTCATCTGGAGTACGGTGTCCAGTTTTGGGCCCCACGCTACAAGAAGGATGCGGAAAAATTGGAAAGAGTCCAGCAAAAATGATTAGGGGGCTGGAGCATGTGACTTATGAGGAGATGCTGAGGGAACTGGGATTATTTAGTCTGCAGAAGAGAAGAATGAGGGGGGATAGCTGCTTTCAACTACCTGAAAGGAGGTTCCAAAGAGGATGGATATAGATTGTTCTCAGTGGTACCTGATGACAGAACAAGGAGTAACGGTCTCAAGTTGCAGTGAGGGAGGTTTAGATTGGATATTAGGAAAAACTTTTTCACTAGGATGGTGCTGAAGCACTGGAATGGGTTACCTAGGGAGGTGGCAGAATCTCCTTCCTTAGAGATTTTTAAGGTCAGGCTTGACAAAGCCCGGGCTGGGATGATTTAGTTGGGTTTGGTCCTGCTTTGAGCAGGGGGTTGGACTAGATGACCTCCTGAGGTCCCTTCCAACCCTGATATTCTATGATTCTGCTATGTAGATAGAACTCTGCCTATGTAATCAGTCTGATCAGCTCTCCTCCTTCCTAGTTCCCTATAGAGGAGGACGTCCAATCACATACTGCCCTACGTTTATCTTTGTGCTTGTCATCACTAGGGCACTATCCCCTGCTGAGGTCGTATTGTAGCTACGATGTGATGTGATGCTGTGCCTGCTCCATGAGGCATTGCAAACCCTCCCCAAAGCACTCTGTGGCCAGTTGCACAGTGGGATAGCTACCACAATGCACTGCTGTCTTTGCCGTTGCAAGAGCTGCTATGTGGATGCACTTCAGTGTCACAACGAGCATAGTGTGGACATGCAACAGCGGTTTAATTCCAGCGGTTTAATAAAAGTGGTATAACTTGTGGCACAGAAACGTGCCAATGTAGACATACCCACAGCATGGTTAAAAAAACATAGTGGGACATAGAGGGGGCCTCGTAATGATGCATTTCCCATTGACTTCAGTGAGAGTGATATCAGCAGTGCCGTAACAAGGGCGAGGCAAGTGAGGCACTTGTCTCAGGGGCACAAAACGCAGGGGCGCAGCTCCACCTCCCAAGCGGGGAGGAGGGGGGAAAAAAAAACAAGCCGCGATTGGCGGCAGTTCGGCGTCGGGTACCTCAGTCCCTCTTGGAGCGAAGGACCTGCAGCTGAATTGCTGCCACCGCTTCATTCATCCTTCGGCGGCAATTCGGCGGCGGGTCCTTCCCTCCAAGAGGCGCAAAAATTCCTTGTTACGGCTCTGGATATCAGTGTACCTCAGAGCAGAATTTGGATGAGGGTTATGCAAGACACTGACTGTATGAATAGATTCTTTTAACAAAATTAGAGGCTGTCCTAAGTCTTGGCTCTTGGTCTGAACTTCCCTGAAGGGGGAGGTTGGATCTGCTGTTCGCATCTGGGCTTCTTTCTACTCCAGCCATAAGCTGATTATTCCTCAAAAGCAAAGACTATTTTCTGCTATTTTTCTTGGCAGTCCTATCACACTCATCCCATACTTATTTCAGTTTACTGGGAGTTGTAATAGGGTACAGGGCCGACCTTAGGCCGATTCCCTGGAATTGGGCCCCGTGCCTAAAAGGGCCCCGCGCTTAGGCACCTTTTAATTTTTTTTTCTCGCCCGGCGGCGGTCCGGGTCTTCGCCGGCACTTCTGCGGTGGGGAGTCCTTCACTCGCTCCGTCTTTGGCGGCATTTCAGCGGTGGGGGGGGTGTCCTTCAGTGCCATGGAAGACCCGGAGCGAGTGAAGGACTCCCCCCCGCCGCAGAAGTGCCACCGAAGACCTGGACCACCGCCGGGTATTCGAATCGGGCCCCGCAGCTCCTAAAGCCGGCCCTGATAGAGTATGCTATTCATTTGGGTATCAAGAGGACTCTGGGCACTGGGGTCCGCTCTTTCTTTCCTATACTTCTTGTCAGGATCCTGGCACCTCACAGGATTTGGGATGTCAGGGCAGCTGGAGCTAACCAGGCCCAGCTACTTTATATACCAAGCAGGAAGAAGCAGCAGTGGGCCCATGTGGGAAGGAGGCTGTTTTGATCACAGGAGAGGCAGAGGGTGCATCAGAAGGTCCAAGTGGGAAGGCTTCTCTGTATTTTTCCCCTGGGGGGGGGACGGGAGTGTATGCCCCTCAAAGCCTGCATGTCCACCAAAGACGCTAAAGGCGGGTAGCAGGTCATTGTTTCTCCCTGCAAGAAGACAGCACCAAGTAGTGGGTGGGGGTTGCTGAGAAAAGTGCTGTTGCAGGGCATGCTGGGTGGAGGGAGACTATATGGGGACAGCGGGTCATGGTTTCTGTAGCTTCAGAAGGGCATTCTCTTTCCAAACCTTTAGCACTTCCCCCATCGCTACATTTCTGTGCTGTTTGGCTATGGTGAGGGGGTTTGCAGAGTGCTCCTATGTTAGTACTGTGGCTTGTGTGTTTATTTTATTCCCCTCGCTGACACAGTACACAGGCTGACAGGAAACAGGCTGGCTAATCTGCTGCTTCAACTCAAATGATAACCAACAATACAAACTGTTACAGCCTCAGCTTCCCTTCCTTCGGTCTGACAGCCTGCAATAAAGTCACGCAGTTCTACAGTGTGCTCCTCCTTGGGATCCTGTTCCATCGCCACAGGCTGCGGCGGGGAAGGAGGGGAGAAGGAGTTTGCTATGCTAGAACCAGCAGTAGAGTCAGGGGAGGAGCAAAGGGCCCATCAGGGGTTGGGGCCTCATTATACGAGGCACCTTTCTGTAATTAGTTTATATAGGTCTCACTCCTGGTTTTCATACAGCTACTGTGACTCCTTTAATCACTCTTTAGTTTTAAGTCTTAGAGCTAATAATAAACCTCTCTTTAATTCCCACAGTTCTGTGACTATTACATTTTTTACTTATAAGAAACCTTGGAGGAATGTAGCCTGACAGTGATTCACCTTCAATAACATGTTACATCGATTCTGTACTCCTGGGGGAATTCTGCACCAAACAAAAATTCAGCATATTTTATTTAACAATATAATCCTGCCAGTTTAAATTACTTTGGTAATTTATTTCAAAATACCTGTCAGTAACTGTGTCTGTAACAATACAGGCAACAAAAAAGATTCAGGAAATGTTTTTTGATAAATAGATTCCTTACTGGGCATATTAATACAGAACTTTAAGTAATCATTCATTTAAACTACTCTATAGAAATGTATTTCCTGCACTCCTCAGAAGCAGTACAATGGCTTGTGGGAGTCCAGGGTAATCAAGGAGCTGAAAGACAAGGAAGTAATTGCTGGGCGGGAGCCTGGGAGTGAAGCTGAGGGTTGTTGGGTGTGGGTAGGAGAAATGTGGAACAGGTTGGTTTTGTTTTTTTTGTCAGTGTGGGGGAAATTGTTGGGAAGCCTCCCCCATGCAGGGCCTTGGCTGACCACTAGCTTCTTCCATTCATTCAGGCACATCTGCCCCATCCCCGTGTGCCCCTGCACCCTCACTCTGCATTCAGCCAGGCACATCTGCCCCATCCCCGTGTGCCCCTGCACCCTCACTCTGCATTCAGCCAGGCACATCTGCCCCTGTGTCCCTGCACACACACACCCATCCCCAGGTGGCCCTGCACCACCACTCCCATTCAGCCCCTGGCTCAATGTTGTCACCTCAATAGCTCCTATGCCCCTGCCCCAGCCTGTCTACCCCCCTCCCACTCTTCTGAACCCCAGTCTGTGTGACCCCTCCAGCAGCCTTGTGTGCCCCACTCTGTCCATCCCCACCATAACCTGTGTGCCTCCTCACCTGGCTCTGTGGGCAAGGTGCTATGAGGAAGGCAGCCTCTGCCCCCTCTCTCTCTCTCTCTCTGGCTGGCTGCTCTGGTCTGTGACCCAGCTGCCCTCTCTTCTGGTGCCACATCAGCTCCTACTGGGCAAAAGGTGTAATTGCAACATGACCCCTCTTGCGGCTTCCCTTTGCCTCCCTGTCAGAATCAATTATTCTCGGGGGGGCAGGGGGAAATCTGGAGAGGACATTAATTTTGGGCTTGTGCAGTGGCACAGAATTCACCCGGGAGTAACTCTGGAAGAATCAGGGGGTTAACCCTTTGCCTGGAATAATTTATACAGCAAGTAGAGAACCATAAACAAACTTAAATTATTCTCTGACAAAAGAACAGCTTGTTTGTATAGGGCAGGGGTAGGCAACCTATGGCACAGGTGCCGAAGGCAGCACATGAGCTGATTTTCAGTGGCACTCACGCTGCCTGGGTCCTGGACACCGGTCCGGGGGGCTCTACATTTTAATTTAATTTTCAATGAAGCTTCTTAAACATTTTCAAAAACCTTATTTACTTTACATACAACAATAGTTTAGTTATATATTATAGACTTATAGAAATGAGAACTTCTAAAAACGTTCAAATGTATTACCAGCACACGAAACCTTAAATTAGAGTGAATAAATGAAGACTCGGCACAGCACTTCTGAAAGGTTGCCGACCCCTGGTATAGGGGCTTACTGGAGAGAGGAGCAGCTGAATTCAGAGCAAACTTTCCTCTCTGAGAAAGAATGAGGAGAAGTGTTCCTGCTCCAAAACCACAGGCTGTTACCTCTTAAACTTAGGCGACTTGCCAAAGATCACACAGTGAGTCAGTGGCAGAGATCACCCTAAAATCCACACTGCTATCGGAAATGTTTTTGCATGTTGCCCTGACAGCTAAGATTTACTTGTAAGTGTAAGTCAGTGCAGGCTGACCAACTGGATCAGCAACCAGCACTGGCACAGAAACTCTTGCTGACTCCAGGCCTGGCTTGTGAGAAGCTGAGATCATGCCCAGGTCTCCAGCAAGGCTACTAAGCATAGAAGGTGCCACAGCCTGGGGCTGGAGAGGTGGTTTGTATCATGTGTTTCTCACGTGCGTTAGAATGTCCTGTTATACAACCCTCTGAAAATTACTGGTTTTGCCCCCTGCTAACTCTGGCAGCATTGGTTAAGGCCCTGTCTGCTCTGAGGCAAGTTAAATTCTCCAGCAAATTGGAAATTCCGTGGCAGATTCAGAGAATTTAAAATATTGAGGTTTCTATTAAATTAAAAATGAAAAGAACTAATTCTCCTACTGCAAATATCCCTTCTTTTATTTATTTTGATGTTCAATTGCAGACAGCATAACTGAATTGTAGAAGCTGTCAGTGGCCCAGAGAAAAGGATGCATCTCTTCCTTCCTTCCTTTCCCCCCTTGTGTCCTGGGAGTGGTGACAATGTTGTTTTTCATGAGGGATGGGGCAGAATTAATGTTCCCCACCTGTGATGTTCCCCGCCTGTCTATCAGGCCCTTTGAGGCCCCCTGCTGGAGGTCTGATGGTCCTACCACGCCCTACCCCAGGAAAAGGAGCAATGAAAGTGGGTCCTCCAGGCCTGCCTAGAAAGGCTGCAGGGAAGCAGCCAATCAGAGTACAGCAGGTCCAGTTAAAAGGAGCTGCAGGGCTTGCGCAGATTAGTTGCTGGCTGAGACTAGGAGGGTGAAGAAGGAGCTGTAAAACTCCATAGGTAGTGAGACTGGGGAGAAACCTTGCTCAAGCAGGGACAGGACTGTCACAAGCTCTCTAGGCAGAGGCCTGAGAGGAGACCCTGAGAAATCAAAACAGAGACTGTGAAACTCTCCAGGAAAGGAGGCCTGGGGGAGACCCTGTTTAAACAAAGAGGAAGGGGATATGTGGGAAGTGGCCCAGGGAATAACAGCAATTTGTTCAGGAAGCAGCATGTGGCTGCTATTTGTAGGGTCCCTGGGTCAGGACATGGGGTAGTGGGCTGGTCCCAGTCCCCCATGTGTGTAGCCAAAGCCTCGAGAAGGGGATCAGGCTTGTTTAGAGGCCCACGTGAAGGGCAGGGCTTAAAGGGGTCAGTGAGAGCTGCTCAGGACTTAGCGTCTCCAGGAGAAAGGGGGCACTGCTCTGTACCAGGACAGACATGGACTTAAAGCAAGCCCAGAAAGGGCTGAGAACTGACCCCAAAGGCCGGGCTAAAGATACCGACATGGGCACAGTGATAGGCCCTGTTGGACTTTTGTTAGCCTGGAAGGGGTTTGTTTGTTCGTGCATATTGACTGTGTGAGACTCAACCAGAGGGCCAAGCCAGTGAAGACCCACTTGATGAGAACACGGTGGGCACCAGGAAAGGAAAGTGCAGGATCGCATGCAGCCAACAGAAAGCACTCACGAGAGGTGAGTGCACAATCACTCCACCTCACAACTTTCCACCCCTCAGCCTCCCTGACACAATATCCCCCATTACACAAACATGTTACTGACATTTCAGTAGTTAACCAGCTTGCTGACATCTAAATTGCTACCCCAGGGGTTCAGAGTGACACTGTTTTGAGATGAAAGGGGTAGTTCACACTCTTCAGCGCTATTGTTTCAGGCTGTCTAGTGTCCTGCTGTATTCTGTTCACGCTTAGATTTCTTCACAAGCATAAAGACAAGAAACTTAATTCTTTTTAATGGAAGCTTGGATTCTGCACCAGTAAGTGGTAGACTGTATGAGAAGTAATCCCCAAACCACCCACGCAGGTACTACAGGTGCAATCCTACCATTGACCTTAAGCATGTCACTACATCCCTTGTATTGGTTCGTTATTCCTAGGTCAATTCCACCTTCTTCCAAGTTATAGAAGGGAAACAAGTAGGTCAAGATGAGAGACTTGTAGGGTTCTCTGTCTTTCCGGGCTGTTGCGTGGAGGTTGCTGATGGTGCCCTCTGTAGGAGCAGCCACACTTCACTAGTTATGGTTGGTAGGATCTGAACATGACATTAATCCTACATTTGATGAGTGCTTAAAGATGGAGCCCATGGGAAAGCCGTGGTAGTTCTCTCTTGTGTCTGTGCCAGGGATAGAATTCTTGCCACTCTCCAAAAGAGAGACTATGGCCTAAACTTTCAAAAATGGCTACTAATCCTGGATGCCTCCATTTTGGGGTGTTGAACTGTGATACGCCTGGGGCGTCATTGTCAGAGGTGCTGAGTACCTGCAGCTCTGATCGAAGTCAGTGGAAGCTGGAGCAGCTCTGCAGCGCTGACCATCAGGCCCAGGTGTTGCAAGGTAGGAACCCAAAATTGAGGTACCCAGAATTAGTAGCCACTCTTGAAAATTTTGGCCTAGAACGGGGCCACTGGGTGGCACTGTGGTCCAGTGGTTAGTCCTTATGAAAGGCACTACAATATTCTAGAGTAATGGCTGAAAACAGTACAGCTTGCAACAGCAACACTGAGGAATTACTGTAGAAAACTAGTTCTTTAAATAACAGTAAAGATCTAGCAGTCGTGGTCTTGATCAAGATTTTTTTTTAAATGATGTGATTTTTGGTTACCTCAGCCTTAAGGTGCCCAAGTGAGACACCTGAAAGGGGCCTGATTTTCACAGGGGGCTGGAAGTGCTCAGCACTTTCTGAAAATCAGGTTCCTCAAGTTGGACATCCTAAATCACTAATAATCTTGGGAAATCTTGTTCTTTGGCAGTAACCCTGGCTGTGACAGTGACTTTTTTGACCTTGGGGTTGTCACCACATCTCTGACCCTCCGTCAGTTAAAAAAGGAGTTGATAGCTGTTACCTACAGTGGGATGTTATAAGGAACAGTTACATGTTTGTGAAGTGCTATATAAGTACAAAGTATTAAGGTCTGTCCAGGCAGAGATGGGAATAGAATTATCTCCCACCCCTATACTGAATCAGCTAGAATGGGTAGCTTCACAGGGGAAGCAACAGTGACTGGCACCTTCTCCAGCTTTTTTTTTTTTAAACTATCCCCGAGTGTGGCTTTTTATACAAGAGGCTTTTTTGCATATGTCACTGCCAAGAATGTTCATTATGCCAATGATATTGTGAAAAATTTAAATTTCAGGGATGTGAAATCAAATTGCAAAATGAATTGGTAAAAAAAAAATTGGCCTTTTTACTTAACAGATTTTAAAGCCATTTCTGAAAGACGAGCATGCACAAGAATGGGGCAAGTGTCACTACTTCATTTGCTACATTAATGTGGAAATAAGCCATTGCACCTCATGCACTATGCTATCCCATGTTCACTGCATTGCATGCATGCACAGCCATATACCACATCCACTGCCTCACATGCATTGCACTGAAAAAGCTGTCCAGAACATTATTGTACCTATTTTTCCCTTGGCACTTGGAAGAGGTTCTGACTGGGCCTTTCATCTTATGATAGTTGTGGAATTTCCCGTTTAATTAAAAATTCCTGACTCTGAGCAGTTGAAGCATCACTTTCATGTCCATGCAAAGCCTTAAAAAAGCCATAAGGTGCTACTGATAGCCAGAGGGTTAGTAAATTGTGCTTCTGAAGCTGAATTATTAAATGGGGTAAGTTGTTGCTCTTGTTGCCTTTTAAAGCAAGCTGCCAGCAATTTACCAGCCACCTCTCATGCTGAGGGTGTTCCTGGGAAAGAATACTGCTTGTTCCATTTCTTTAGGAAAGCGATTTAGTAGAATAAGGCACTAATTCTTATTTCCTCATTAACTTATTTCCTCATTTTCCCCTCTACATCCCTTCCCCTCCTCCCCAAATGAGTAGCTTTGGCTACACCCACCCACATCTCTGTGTCTTCCACAATGTTGTAGATGAAGTGGGCATGTCTAACTTCCAGTGCAAATAGCTTAATATTAATATGGGAAGAGAATTTAAATATAATATGTTTAGTGGGACAATGGGGTGACAGGTTAAGATCCCCTCAGCTGACTAAAGAGGCTAAATTAAAACATTAGCTAGGACGTGGATTGATTTAGCACATCCTCAACTGGCAGGGCTTCTGTGGAGCTCCTAGAGCAAATTAAAGTTGATCTCCATGCATAGAAGGTAGTATTGAGAATGCTGCCTGCTTCTCTCCCCCACCCTGCCTCTGCTCCCCCCACCCCAAACAGTGCAGCAGATCTTGCAGGTGAAGTACTATGAAATTTGTATATCGGCTTGGCAAATTCAATTTTTTTTATAATCTTGATGTTTGTTTTTAAGCATTTTTAAAATTCCTCATTTAAAATTTCACTGATATGCAAAATTATAGGCTTTAAGCATTTTTTAATTTTTATTGATTTTAAATTTTCACAGTTGTGGGAAAATATGGGTGGGGTCAGACCATAAGGCGAGTCACATAATTATTTAACAACACTGAGATTCCACTGGTAAAGCTTGATAACAATTAAAACACACTGTCAACATCATGTGTCAAAAAAATACAGAGCAAATATCATTAAATCAAACTCTAAGTTCTTAAGCAAAGGAAAATACTGCTTATCTATATATTTTGATTATTGTTGATGGAAATAGTTTTTCATTGATTTGTGTGCATATAGTGAAATCAATATTAGGCTTTACAGGATTAGATTTTTATTGCTAAAACTTATACCTCCCTGTGTCAGCAGGAGGCCTGGCCCATACAAAAAATCTTCCCCTATGTACATTGGTTGCTGGCGAGCCTAGAGCTGTGTGGATTTATAGATGGCAGTGAATGGAAGTATAAAGAGTTTAAATGCGATATGGGTTCCATACTTTGGACATGTCCTCACATATGTTATAGAATAATACAATTCAGATAACAGTGCATCAAGTTTAGTAATGCCTTATGTTTAGTAATAGCTCTATATTTTGGTGCTTGATTTCAACTGCATACCAATGCCTGTTAAGGAAAAATGGATAGCAACATCACTATCAGATGATGTGATGCAAAACAGTCTGAGTCTTAGATGAGAACAGCCATTGCTGACTAACATTGAGAGATTTGATTTGGAAGAGTTGATGCACAGACTTATGCTGTGTCAAAACATGGCATGATTCCAGCAATATATGAGAGCGGTAGTTCCCATGCTGTGGTTCTTGGAGAACTTGCTGGAGGTTACATTGCCTCCTTGTTTACAGCTGCAAAATTCATTCTACTAAACTGATGGGTACCTGGGATAAGTGTGAACAGCAACGACTCGTATTCCCAGGTGTGTGTGTGTGCGCGCGTGTGCAGGAGTAAAGTTAGGGAGGTTCATACAGTAGTATTGGCTATGAAAATTTTATCCAGTAATATATTTGTATCTCTTGCATCTGTAAATTATAGCATGGCTACAGTAGTTGGCACCAGGATTAGCTAATATGTAAGGGCTGAAAGATTTCTAAAAGGAAATGTGAGTAGGCGGGATTAGAAAGGGAACACCACACTATGGGGAAGGATCAATTTTCAGCAGTCAGTGGCTTTAAAATGGGCATGCATGAGCACATGCACAAAATGACTTTTCTGCTTCAAGCTAAATGCTGATTATTATTATTTTTTGTTTAATTAACCCCACAATCAACTTTCCTTGCTACATTGTGGAGGCATCACAGGAGCTGCATCATTAAGGCTGGGGTGAGACTTGTACTTTAAAGCAGAGATTCAGTCACTTTGTTATATATGAATAATGTAGCATGTTCTCACCAAACTTACAGCACTAAAAATACAGAATTAATGTACTGGAATTGACAAATAGTTGTCTATTTACATTGCAATGTTTGTTATTTAATGGATTTGTTGACAAATGTTTGTAAAATGCAGTGAGGCTATAGTATATACAGAGCCTATAGATTATGTAAGGCCTATTACATCCAATTTACACTTGAAGACAACTTTTAGTAGCATTCAAAATAAAATATCCTTTTAAAAATCCTAGGAAATGAAATAAACTTTATTAAATGATGGTGGTTGCTATGTGCAATTCAAGAGGGGATATTAAGCCCCTTCTTAAAAACTCAAAATATATAAAAGCATGGAAAGTGCAAGCTAAGGTTACAGAAACTATTTTGGCACTAATCTTAACACTTGATCCCTGCACACAGACTATCAAACAGAAACATTCTCAATGACCATCACCCAAACCACCTTGACTTTGACCTTGGATTGATGTAGTATGTAGCCCCATCCAACTTCCATTGATATCTTTCCATTGACTTTTTAATGTGCTGAGGCTTCTGTTCAAGGAAGGAGGTGAGAGAATCCATCCAAATAGATCCAGTAGAGGTTCCCAAATGTTTTTTTTTCTTTTTGCTGTGCATCCCTTGAGAGACTCTTTTCCCATGGGTGGCCCTGTTCTAAGAAACAATAATTTTGCAGATGCCTGGGGTCCAAGAGCCCATCCCAGCTAGACCAACCCACTACTCCTTGGCCTGCAAGCATCTCCTGGTTGGGACATGAGCTGGGCAGGTGTTTCTTCATCCTTCTTGTTCTTCCAGCCTGGTAGCAGCAGCACGGGCTGACATGGGAGACTCTGTTGGTGAGAGGAATTCTTACTTTATCAACATTGTTTTGAAGAAACAAGAAAAAATTAACTCCTCAGGTCCTCCTGATAACCTGATCATGCCCCCAATTTGAAAACCAAGGGTCTACAGTACAGTTACAGATGGACACCTTTCTGTCTTCTCAGGTCTGTGCAATCCTGTACGTGTCTCTTTCTTCTCTTCTTTATGCTCTGGCCATGGTGCTGAATGGCAAGAGAAAAATATTTGGACCAGCCCAAAACAATAATCACGGACACCTGGGTTGGACACTAACCTCCCACCAGAAATTGCTGGGAGGGGATATCACTCAGCACACCAGGGGTGTTCTTTGTGTGCACAGCTGTCTGCCTATTTGGTGACTTGCTTGCCTTCCCAGAAGCATTTTGAGTTCACCCGCTCCCTTCCCACTACATTGTGTTTGCCAAGGAGTCTCTGGATCCCTGTTTAGAGGCTTAGAATGAAGCACAGCTGATTGAATCACTTAAGTAGATGGATCTCTTTGTTGTGCTTGGAGGGCCAGTGTAAATCAAGCAACAGTAAACAGCTCTATCAGAGGAAAGACAGCAGTGTCAAATGGCTGCTTGAATGCAATGGAAATTGAGGGCTGCAGGAGTGCCATAAACAATGATTAGGACATTGGAATTGTGCCAGTCCTTAGTTTGATGTTGTAGAATTTCAAAGCACCAATTAGAGCCAGAAGTGCAAATTCTCTGCCAGTGTAAATTAGCATAGCACTACTGACTTGAATAGAGCTGTGCCAAGTGACACCAGCAGAAAATTTGAGTTGGAATGTGGAGAAGTTGTTTAGCTGGATGTTTGAGGTTAGGTCACAGGGAAGAGATAAAATACTTTGACCCTCTTGTACCCATGTTCCCAACAGGAATCAACCATAGAGACTGATTCAGAAGGCAGAAAAGCAGCCTATAGCTCTGAAGCACCTTTCCAAAACCCCTTTATAGCTTGGCTGTCCTCTTGTCTGACCTAATTTTCAACCTGCCTGCACACACTCATACGCAGGTCTTGAGAATAGGGACTGTTGTGGTGGTGTGGAGACGTGTGTGGCTTAATCCCTGCTGGTAAAAGGGACTTTGCAAGGCACATCTTCTGAAATGGTCCCTGGGGAGCTCTGTTGTGATGAGGAGGCCAAAAGCACTCCTCTGTATGAAGCCCTGAGATCAGAGGGCACTGTCTTAACACCTTCTGTAGGGTCTGATCATGAAATAAACAGACACTGAACACTATCTGTTCCCTGTGTGGCTTGTGGCTGCCTGAATCAACTGCCCTTATACGAGCACGTCTCCTCCAGAAAGCTGAAAGTGCTGTAGGTAACGCACGGAGTGCTCTGCCCACCACTAAAATGCAGCTACGTGTGGGGTGAAATGCTTAAGCGGTTTGGCAGTATCTAACAAAACTACGTAGAGCTGGAAGAGGAGCTCTCTATGGGATTTAATGGGAAGAATTTAGAGAGCTGGAATGCAGCCAGCTGAGTTACAATGTGGCCAGGGCCCTGGAGTTAACAGCAGTACCCTTGTAAAAGGCTCTGGAATCTAATCCCCACAAGGGCCAGGAACTAAATCTTGTGGCTTCTCCCCTGGACAGCACCTTCAGCTGCGCAGGAGGAGGCTGCATTTCAGTGATGGTAAAAGGGATCCATAGTGCCCATCTCAGGCTGTGTCTACACTTAGGGCTTGTCTTCACATACAGTGCTGCAGCAGCACAGCACCACTGTAGAGCGTTAGTGAAGATGCTGCTATCCAGACAGGAGAGCTTCTGGAACAGCCTTCCAAGGGGAGCAGTGGGGGCAAAAAACCTAACTGGTTTCTAGACGGAGCTTGATAAGTTTATGGAGGGGATGGTATGATGGGACTGCCTACAATGGCATGTAGGCGATCTGTGACTGCTAGCAGCAAATATCTCCAACAGCTGGTGGTGGGACACTAGATGGGGAGGGCTCTGAGTTATTACAGAGAATTCTTTCCTGGTGTCTGGCTGGTGGCCTTGCCCACATGCTCAGGGTCGAACCGATCGCCATATTTTGGGGTCAGGAAGGCATTTTTCCCCAAGTCAGATTGGCAGAGACCCTGGGTTTTTTTGCCTTCCTCTGCACTGTGGGGCATGGGTCACCTGCAGATTTAAACTAGAGTAAATGGTGGATTCTCTGTAACTTGAAGTCATTACATCATGATTTCAGGACTTCAGTAACTCAGCCAGAGATTAGGAGTCTATTTCAGGAGTGGGTGAGTGAGATTCTGTGGCCTGTAATGTGCATGGTGCCAGACTAGATGATCATGATGGTTCCTTTTGACCTTAAAGTCTGAGTCTATAATCCCTTTCCTGTCAACATAGCACTGTCTACACAGGAGGTTCGGTCAGTATAACTATATTGCTCAAGGGTGTGGATTTTTCACACCCCTGAGCGATGTAGTTATACCAATATAGGTCTGTAGTGTAGACCTGGCTTTTTACTGCTACAGCAGGACAGATGTAGCTCTTCAGTGTAGATACCACAGTGACAAGAGGGGTTCTTCCATCAACCTAGCCCTGTCTACACTGGGGGTTAGATTGGCTTAACCATGTTGCTCGGGGGTGGATTTTTCACATCCCTGAGTGACATGGCTGGGTCAACCTAGCTTTTTAGCGTAGACCTGGCCTTAGTGTTGTTTGATACCAGTTTTGTTCAGGTGGACTCCAAGGGAAATGTACCATTTATTGTGGTAGCTGTACGCTCCTCTGAGAGCTTCCACCCTGTGACAGGGTGTCCACTGCACACAATGCCTGAGTAGAGAGAAAGGGCCAATCAACCCTGTCACAGGCTGCATCCAGAGGAGAGTCTAGGCTAGGTGAGAGACGGGATTTTTCTGACCCCAAATGAAGTCATTGTGGAAACTGAAGAAGAGTCTATTAGACGGGGAGAATGTGTACAAAGGAGGGTGGGCGGAGAAAGAGCAGAATCAGATGATGATCTCAGCAAAAAACCAAAGCTGAGGAAGGAAATACGCCAAAATGATGATGTTAAAGTCCCTAGCCAGAGAAATAAGATTAGGAGATAACCCAGTCAAAGTAGCTGACTGGATTAAAACAAGCTTAGGGGATATGGTAAGAGCTAGGAGGCTGCAAGATGCAGATCTTTTAGTTGAATGTAGAAACAAAGAGCAAGCTGGTAAATTGCTAAAAACTAAAATAATAGGGAAAGGTAAAATAAGTTGCCAGCTACTCAAGTATTTGACTGAAATAAAGAGAGTAATATGTGGAGGGCCATTAGCGCTGACCAGTGATGAGAGAACCAAAAGCATAGGAAAAGATCTGAAGGGTTAGTGAGCAAGCAAGCAACTAATCGGTAAAGAAGGAGGAGAAAGCAAGCAGGCCATCAACAGCTGTGCGGATTACATTTAAGGAGAGGCTCCACCTGAGAAAGTAACAGTAGGGTGTCAGATATTCAGGAGCCAGGTCATATAGTCTCCCTTAAGGTGTTATAAATAAGGCTGCGATTTTGTCATGGAAGTCACAGAATCCGTGGCTTCCAATGACCTCTGACTTCAGCCCCAGTGGCTGGGAGCTGCAGGGTCCTGCCGCCTTCCACAGTGGCAGGGAGCTGTGAGGTACCCCCACTGCCTGAGGCAGCAGGCTCCCATGCTCCCCGGCCATCACGGGTAGGGGGCAGGGTAACCCCGGCAGCTTCCCTTCCCCATAGGGGGCAGGAGGACCCTGAAGCTCTGAGCCCCCACGGGTGCAGCTGCCCAGCCCCTTCCCATTTTATCATGGATATTTTTAGTAAAAGTCAGGAATAGGTCATGGACTTCTGTGAATTTTTCTTTACTGCCCATGGCCTGTCCGTGACTTACTACAAATAACTTAGCTTTAGTTATAAGTGCCAATGGTATGGGTATGTAAGCTGCTGTTTGTGAAGGGCAAACCAGATGTGGTAAATGTGAGCGAGAGCATTCCTGTGAAAACTGTATAAAAGGGATAGAGCATGGGTGGCGGGTATCATAGGCATGGGAAGGCTTTGTCTTCCCAAACAGCCTGACGTCCCCCAGCCCATGCTCCACCCCCAGGTCCCATTCTGCCTGCTGTTCCCTTTGTGCCAGAGGCTGGGGGCTGTGGTGCGACCCTGGGGCCACACCATGTCGCCTGTCCTCCCAGCGCCAGGGACACCCCTTTCCCCAAGTCATTGGTACCTACATGTACCCCATCACTGACTCCTCCCCCAGCACTACACATAAGCCTGTCTAGGTGCAATTCAGACTAAGATAACTATATCCCAGGTCTTGTTGGGACTGACAACATAGTTAGAAGTTCTGACAATGAGAAAGCAGAAACTTTCTGAGGGGTAAGTAATAATGAAAACCAAGATTAAGTTTTCCACCAGACGAAAAGGCAATTAATTGAAGAGAATTGTGATCTATTATGTAGTTGGGGTAAACGTGAAGATTCTATACCGTTTGAGTTAGTGTGGATGCAGGAATTGCATGACGAGGAAAAGCTGAACAAAGTCAGAACTTTTAGTCATGGGAAAATTTAGTTATGGATGGAATGTGGTTTTCGGTTTTATGAACTTAAGGGTAAAAAAGAGACAATAGGTAATAAATGAAGTGTACCAGTATATAGATTAAAAAGTGGAGTTGATTTGGTCAAAGATATACAGATGAGTCCAAAAAAGAAAAAACAGGAGGAGTAGGGACAGCATATTATATACTGAAATTGGGAATTACTACATCTAAAAGAATTATCTGACTATGTGACTGTCATGAAAACTGAACTAGTAGCAGTAATGCTAGCATTAAATTGGATCTGGGATGTATGCCCAGCAGCAGTGGTCATTTTTTTCTCAGATTCAATCTCTGGCCTTACGGCAATAAAAAATGGTGTCTCAGTATATAGATGTGATTTAATCAACAAAATTATATTTCTAATAACAGAGTTAGTACAGATGGGGATACATGCAGCATCAGCTTGAATCCCAGCCCGTATTGGGATAACATGGAATGAAATGGTGGACAAAACATCTCCAAATGCTGTAAGAAATGGAAGGGTTGACATAGAAATACCCTTGAGTAAACAGGAATTCAAAACCCTAGTAAAGAAAAATTTAAAAGATAAGGTGGAAGAAACAATTGATCTCCTGTAATGGGTCTGTCAGGGCTTTGAAGAAAGGGAAAAGCTTTTTGAGGAATTCAAACATCGTAACTTAAATATATATATATATAATATATAATTTTTAATAAAAATATCAGGAAGATGGAGTATTATTAAAAAGGGGCTGTTACATTACCTGAAAGAGACAGGGCAGACCAAGAAGATATAAACTGCTAAGTATTGAGGAACCATAGTTGTTAGTGGCTATAGACTATTCCGGGGGTTCTCAAATGTCATTGCACCGTGACCCCCTTCTGACAATAAAAATTAATACATGACCCCAGGAGGGGGGACCAAAGAGCCTGCCCGAGCCCCGCCACCCTGGGTGGGGGAGCCAAAGCCCAAGGGCTTCAGACCCAGGCCTGGGGGGCCTGTAACCTGAACCCTGCTGCCTGGGGCTGAAACCAAAGCCTAAGCCATGCTTGGGCTCAGGCTCTGGCCCAGGGTCCCAGTAAGTCTGACACCAGCCTTGGCAACTCCATTAAAAGGGGGTCCAGACCCACAGTTTGAGAACCACTGGGCTATTCAGTCAAGTCTGCTTTGCCATTTAAAAAACAAATCGAAAAGAGGGGAAAAAAGGAAGGGCTGCAGTGTGAAGGCCTGCGGTCACTCTATGGGCTTAGAGAGGGAAAGGAGGAAACCCAGGGAGAATAGAAGCCCTGGGATCCTGGGCCGGAGGAAAGGATGTACCCAGAGGAGGGTAGAGATGGAGTCTGATAGAGGCAAAGTAGGAAGCAGGCCAGGGAAACAGTGGCAAGGTTTGGGATGGTGCAGACCTTGGCCACTGATTGTAGGGTCCTTGGGCTGAAACCAGCCACTGAGGAAGTGGCACAGTCTGGGCAGTGGAACAGAAAACTGCCTGAGACAAGATCATCCAGTGGGACTTTCATATGCTGGAAAGGGAGGACTACAGTGACCTGGACAGAAGGCCAAGCCACAACCAGCACCATGATGGAGCGGGACGGAATATATCCTTGTGTTCACACCCTACTGTAATAATGTTTGTACAAGGTATGCCTTGTGAGGTGTCATTTAAAAACTCATAACTTGCTGATCTATAATATCATGGCCAAAATGCTCATAGCAATATTTATATATAAAGTTATGAGCATAAGTTGAAATCATGACTGAAATATGCTTCCTGGGAAAATCTGGGGAGTGGCTAAACCAGTTTCTCAGAGACAAAGGGCAAGCTGATGCCCCAGTCAGGTGTCAACAAGGCTGAGGGACCGTTACCTGCTAAGTGTCCATTCTTTGGTAAGGAAGGGGGCAGGGACAAAAAAATCTACATTTTAGCAACAAAACAGCATAGAGTTTCCTTTGTTTACTAGACTGCCTGTCACCTTGCTCCCAACTGGAAATGCTTCTGAAAGGTGGGGACAGGACTATAAAAAGAAGGGGCAGACAACCCTTTCTCTCTCCCCGCCCATCGCATTCTCTGCACCTGAGAGGACAAAAAGACAGAGCTGTTGGACTTTGGGAGGAGGTTTGGTCAGTAACCTTGCTGGAAATGCGTGGTGAGAAGTTTTGCTTCTATCTAATATAGTTTGTTTGGCATTAGTAAATGTTTTATCTTTATTTTTCTTGTAACCATTTCTGACTTTTTAAACCTCATTACTTATTCTCACTTAAAATCTCTCTTTGTAGTTAATACACTTGTTTTACTGTTTTAGCTAATCCAACGTGTTTAAGTTGAAGTGTCTGGGTAAGTGCATTTGAGGTAACAAGTTGTGTGTCTATTATTCCTTTAGAGGAGTAACGGACTCAATATATTTGTAATGTCCAGGAGAGGACTGGGCAGTACAGGACATATATTTCTGAGGGGAAATCTGAAAGTGTGTTTGGGTCACCCTGTGGTAATCTTTAAGGCTGGTAAAAGCCCAGGTGGGCTGTCTGGCAGCAGCTCACAGACATAGCTGGGAGTGACTTACATGCTGGAGGTGTTCCGTTCTATGCATCCGAAGAAGTGAGCTGTAGCTCACGAAAGCTCATGCTGAAATAAATTTGTTAGTCTCTAAGGTGCCACAAGTACTCCCGTTCTTTTTGCGGATACAGACTAACACAGCTGCTACTCTGAATGCTGGAGGTGGTTTGTGAGCCGGCCAGGTTGAAGGCTAGTGCAGCCAGGCATTGTAAAGGGCACCCCAGGTCACAAGGTAGGTGTGACACAGCTACTCATTAGTCTGGATTGTGCACTGGCATGTCACAGCTTCTCAATACTATTCTTAGGAATTATTATTACAGAGACCCATTTTTGGACCAGGACCTTGTTGTCCTAGGCTCTGTACAAACTCCAAATAGCAAGACAGTCCCTGTCCCAAAGAGCTTACAATTGAAGTACTGACCCTGTGAATTCTGCTTAACTCATAAGATTTGATGGGCTCATAGCTGGGGTGTAAATGTACCCCACACTAGCCTGCTGCTGCCCACTAACAGTTCCCTAGTGCACTCTGATGTACCCTGCTTGAAAAGAGGAGTAGGTTAATGCACACTAGGGCACTGTTACTGCCTAGCAGCAGGGTCCGCATGGACACTGTGTGCGGCATCATAGTGCCGGGTAGATCTACACCCCAGCTTACCATGAGCTAAATGTTTATGTAGACAAGCCCTTAATATCATGGATAAGCTTATGTTTTTGGGGAACTGGTTGTGGAGGTTGTGACAAACTTGTGTTTTCTGGCAATCAGCACAATGTCAAGCTTACAATGAACAGAGCTAAATTGTTCTAATTGCAGTATAAAATGAAGATAGCATATTATTGAATAGGCTTATTGCTCCAGAGGGCATAACATTACCTAGGAAGCCAGCGTGATTTACAGACGTACTCTATTGAAGAGGGTTCACATGATATCCATCACAAACAGTCCCCTGTTACTATGACACAATCAGCCAAGATCAAACAGCAAATAAACATTGCATAATTCACCAAAGAGATCAAGGGAAGTGTATAGCTATGGATGGAACTAGTAGTGGTGTGTGTGGAAAAAAGCCTCAGACTAGATGCCAAAGGCCAAAAAGCAAGACTCGGGCAGGGAAAGTACACTGCAGATTCCAAAATAGGACCAAGTCGGGGGGTGATGTGACCTTAGGGGCTATTTAGGCAGGAGTGGATAGGCAGCCCAGTTATGAGCATGCTAGCAGAAGATCTCTCATAAAGAATCTTCACATACAGGATTTTTTTTCTTTTTTTCTCTCACCATGATAAGTTAGCAGAAGGAACAGGGACCTTCCCCCTCACGTGCAAGTTCTGCAGGCCTTGCTCAGAAAGAACTCCCAGCAGAAATACTCGAGACAGTAAATGGTTTCAGTATTGAGTTGCTTTTCTCATCTACTCTTAACTTACTGGTTTATTTAGATGACTTCTCTCTTTAAAAACCTGACCACAATGTTAACACCTCCCATCTTTCTTTGCGTGATGCAGTATTTCCTTGTGACAGAGCGACCACCTTCCTTCCCTAAATCTATTCTAGTCTCCAGTCAATTTTCTCTCTTGTTTGTTTATACTGATTTATCCTGTGCCCATCCTCATAGCCTCTAGGCACCCTTACATTAAGCTTAAGCCAAACTATTTAATGTCTGAAGTAGCAATCACTAGTTGCTCTGCTGCCTAACCCTATCTTTCTCCTAGATGCACCTTACTCTTTCCCACATTCAAGAAAATGCTTGGATAATAGATAAGCTTTGCACTGTGTCCTAAAGGTCAACAAATATGACAGACTGATAGAGGAAGGGATTTCCAGCAAACCACAAACTTGCCACAGAAATTGCCTTGGGCCCCAGTCTCCCAAAGTTCAGATATAGGGACCCTCTGTAAGGGAAATAGCTAAACTCAGTTGTTGGGTTGGTACATAAGGACTGAGACAGTATCTTCAAAACACATAAATGATGTAATGGTGTCTGCCTGAGTTTTCAGAGAGCCAAAAACAATAGCTTTGGAAGGCGTGAACTTCCCCATTTATTTCAATGGAGTTAACTCAGATACCAAAGAATAACTAATTTTGTACCTCATTAACACCCATAAGAAAGAAGAGAAAGTACCTAGTATGAAGATCTACACAATCTATTCTCAGCGACTGTTCATTTTGGATGGGCCTTTCACAACACATGGCAGGCCTGAAGGGACTTCATTGGGTTTATTTTCCTTAAGTGGGGCTCAGTTTTCAAAATTCTTTTCCGGAATATTTACATTATGCCACCAAGCTGCTGCCAGAAAACCACGGAGTTATAGGTGATGGGAAACCCTTCTCTGCATTTCTGTGGCTTTAGTTTCCCACTCTACTGCTGTTTAATCTGCATTGTAACAATTGTACAAATATAAGATTTGTGCATCAGCTGAGAAAAGGAGCATCCAAGACCATTCTAAAATGTCTAGCCGGGGGGTGGGGGGGTGATGGTTTTTAAACCCTCATGTCTGAGTTTTGGCATCTCTTATGGATTACTCGTACTCCAACTGTGAAAAGAAATACTACAGAGCTAATTATCATCCATTTTAATAAGATCTTGGCACAATACATTTTAATGCTTTCTCAGGAAATAAAAAAGAATTAACCTGGTACCCATGATGACAGATCTAAGAGTGAAGTTAGTTGGCAGGAAGGGTTGAAAATTGAAGATGAGGAAGATGTAACATTTGGATTCAGATCACCTGGGGAATTTTGTATGACTCTCATTTCTTACCTTTCTATAATTGTCTTTAGAATGCTGTTTAAACGATTGTAAGGGTAGAACTAAAAGCCACAGAAATGCAGGTAAAAGTTTCACACACCCCTTAAGGCCTCAACAATTTGGGGTTCAGCTAAGTGGACAGCCTTCCCTTTATAACCAGCTTCCCACTATGTACTTGAAGTTGTCTTCAGATGGGGCAAGGGAAGGGGAGACTTGCCTATGCTGGCCCATCAAATGCCTAATATCTAATTTACATAACATTTGCATAGTCACAATCTGTTGCTCTTTCTCCTCTGTCCCATTCCTCCTCCCATGAGGTACCTTCTTCCCATGCTGAAGCAAACCCACTGGTAACTCTTAGGAAAGAGAATGTCTCTCTCACAAGTTAAATACTTCCACTATGCAGCTCTCTCCCTGTACATCAATCCCACTCTCCCGTAGCCATCAGGTATTCTTCCCCACACATGGCAAATCCCCCTGCTCCCCAACACTGCTTCTCTCCAACAATCCATTCTCTCTCTCCACAGCACAATCAAAGCCCCCCAAGAATCAATCACCAGCACAAAATTGGCCCCTTCCACATATCAGTGTCCCTTCAAAATACTTCCTCTCCCCAAAATCAACTTGCCTTCCCCTCATCCCCCATTTAATTAAGAACATAACAGCCATACTGGGTCAGACCAATGGTCCATCTAGCCCAGTATCCTTAGGCTTTAAGGCCCGAAGGGGCCATCTTGATTATCTAGTCTGACCTACTGTGCATTGCAGGCCACAGAACCTCGCCCACCCACTTCTCTCTTGTAATACACCCCTCTGGTTGAGTTACTGACGTCCTCAAATCATGGTTCAAACACTTCAAATTACAGAGAATCCACCATTTACACTAGTTTAAACCTGCAAATGACCTGTGCCCCATGCTGCTGAGGAAGGCAAAAAAAAAAAAAATCCCCAGGGTCTGTGCCATTCTGACTCAGGAGAAAATTCCTTCCCGACTCCAAATATCATGATCAGTTAAACCCTGAGCATGCGGGCAAGACCCACAATCCTGTCTTCTGACAGTGGCCAGTGCCAGATGGTTCAGAAGGAATGAACAAAACAGGGCAACTTTGAGTAGTCCATCCTCTGTTGTCCAGTCACAGCTTCTGGCAGTTTGAAGTTTAGGGACACCCAGAGCATGGGATTGTGTCCCTGAGCATCTTTACTAATGGCCATTGATGGACTGATCCTCCATGAATTTACCTAATTTTTTTTTTAAACCAGTTATACTTTTGGCCTTCACAACATCCACTGGCAACCAATTTCACATGTTGACTGTGTGTTTTGTGAAGGAGTACTTTTGTTTTGTTCATTTTAAACCTGCTTATTATTTTCATCGGATGACCCCTACTGTTATGTAAAAGGGTAAATAACAGTTTCTTATTCACTTTCTCCACACCATTCATAATTTATGTAGACTGCTATCATATCCTGTCTTAGGTGTCTCTTTTCTAAGATGAACAGTCCCAGTCTTTTTAATCCCTCCTCATATGAAAGCTGTTCATACCTCCTAATCATTTTAGTTACGCTTACCTGTACCTTTTCCAATGCTAGTGTCTCTTTTGAGATGGTGTGACCAGAACTGCATGCAGTATTCAAGATGTATTTATATAGTGGCATTCTATTTTCTATCATATCTATCACTTTCCTAATGGTTCCTAACGTTCTGTTTGCTTTTTTGACTGCTGCTGCACATTGAGCAGATGTTTTGAGGGAACACAATGACTCTAGGATCTTTCTTGAGTGGTAACAGCTAATTTGGACCCCATCATTTTAGTTGGGATTATGTTTTTCACTGTTCATTACTTTGCATTTGTTGACATTGAATTTTATTTGCCATTTTGTTGCCCAGTCACCCAGTTTTGTGAGATCCTTTTGTAACTCTTCACAGTCAGCTTTGAGTAATTTTGTATCATCTGCAAATTTTGCCCCCAAACTATTCAATTGTCTGTCCAATTCTGTTCCCCTGCCTCCCTCCACCCCATGTCTTGTGAAGAGTTCAACTCCTCATCACAAATGCCTTCCTCCCCACGCCCATTGTCAGGAAGGCAGAAGTAGAGAAAGCATATTTGTTAGAGAAAGTGGGGTTTTGTTTGTGTGTGGAGTCGGAGGATGTTTGCTTTTATTGAATGCAGGTGTTCAAAAAATGTTCCTAGGGAAAATTTCCTCCTTTGCCCTCTTCCCTACGCACCTCTTCACCACATCTCCTGCAAATGACTAATTTCAAACATGGATCACCCCACATAACATGACTATGTGCCATGGAAAAAAATAGTGTGTGTAGCAAACAGAGCTGTGATGACAACGTTGACTATATAGTGTTCTATTGTTACCATTCAGCATAAATAATATTCCAGTAGCCAACTGCAATCGAGGCCCCTCTAAGCTGTACAAACATAGGTAGTGAGAGCCCTTACTCCAAAGAGTTTATAATTTAAATAGACCAGATAGACGAAGGAAGGATCATTCTCTTGATTTTACAGGTGAAGAATGGAGGCACAGAAAGTTTAAGTGACTTGCTCACAGGCAGTCTGTGGAGTGGCAGAACTTGAAATTGAACCTAGATCTCCTGAGGCTGACTGTCTGCGTTAACCACAATATCATCCTTCCTCTCTAAGCCCTGGTCTACACTACAAAGTATAACAGCATTGCTCAGTGATGTGGAAAATCCACACACCTGAGTAAAGAAGTTATACCAGCCTAACTAATTCCCAGAGTAGACAGCACTTTGTCGACAGGAGGGCTTCTTCCATCAACATAGCTACTGGTGAGTACAGGGAGGTGAAGTACCTATGCCAACAAGAAAAGCTCTTCCGTTGGTGTAGGTAACATCTTCACTAAGCACTACAGTGGTGCAACTGTGCCATTGTAGAGCTGTAAGCTAGAAAAATTCTCAGTATCACCTTACTCACATTTCTCCTCCCTTAAGGTAACAGACTCATTCCTAGCCTCCTTAATAGGGTAGTGTGATACTCTGAACCTCAAAGTAGTACCCTGGAACCTCCATATTCACCACTGTGATATTATTATATGTTTTGTACAATGCATGCCCTAAAAGTCTTGAGCTGTTGAACATTAATATCCTGTTGGATTGTAGGTGCTATTGTTATATGTGAAGTTATGAAGCATTGCTAGATCTGTTACTGAAATACAGGGCTGGCTTTAGGCGGATTCCCCTGATTCCCTGGAACCGGGCCCCATGCCCATGCCTAAGAGGGCCCTGCACCTTAGGCGCCTTTTTCATTTTTTAATTTTTTTTTACATACCTGGCAGTGGTCTGGGTCTTCGGCAGCACTTCAGCGGCAGGGAGTCCTTCACTCACTCCGGGTCTTCAGCGGCATTTCGGTGGCAGGGGGTCTGGAGCGAGTGAAGGACCCCTCGCTGCTGAAGTGCCACCGAAGACCTGGACCACCGCCGGGTATTCGAATTGGGCCCCGCAGTTCCTAAAGCTGGCCCTGCTGAAATATATTTGGAGGTTGGCAAATGCCCACAGCCAACCTTTCAGTTGCAACAAAGGACCAGCCAGACACGTGCTGATGGCCCATTAAAGGGAATCTACTCTCCCAATGGCCATCCCAGAGACTTCTCAGAGAGAGCATGTATGCAATGCCTGACCCCCACATCACAGGAAGCTGGAAGAAAATATCAGAGGGGAAGTGACATCACAACTTGGCCTCTCCCCCGTCTGGAGGATGAAGACTTTGACCTGGGGAAAGGTGGTCCCAGGCTGGAAGGTAGTCCCAGCCTGTGTATAAAGGAACTGTAATACTGTACCATTTGTCAGGGTGAGCGAAGCTGTTCAATTCAACTCTTGCTTAGACTAAAAGGATTTAGATAGCGTGCTTACTTTTTATTTTCTTAAGGTAACTATCTCTGACCTTTTATGCCTACCACTTATAATCACTTACAGTCTATCTTTCAGTAGTTAATAAATCTGTTTTATATTTTACCTAAAAGGGTGTTTTGGTTGAAGTGCTTAGGAAATCTCAGCTCAGGTTAACAGTGGCTGTTGCACATCCACTGCCCTTTTGTCTCAGTAGTGAACAAGGTCATGAGTTTACACTGGCCAGGCTTCTGATCAGTGCAAGACAGCACAGTTCTGGGGTGCAAGGCTTGGGGGAATTGGCTGGAGCCTCCCTATTGATGGTACGTGAGTGGCTGGGAGATCATTCATGTAATACATTTGGGTGGGGCCCTGCCTGTGGATTCTGTGAAAGCACAGTGCCTGTCAGAGGCTTGTAGCTTGACATCAGTGTCACAAAGTGAGAGACAGCCCAGGTTGGTGGTTTCGGAGTCTCACAGTCAAGGGTGCACTCCGGGGACCCTGTCACAAGTAGTTTTAAGGGATTTTCCTTTAAACCTGGCTAGAATAATTAGTTCTTTCCAACATTTTACCTTTTGCTTGCCTGTGCAGTGTGTGTGGGGTTTTTTTTTGTTTTTGTTTTTTTTTAACTGAATGCTCCAGCAATTAATGTAAGGTGGCGGAGAGAATTGGTTAATTATGTAATTCAAGAATTGTCTGTGTTAATGTGGCATGATACATTTAATTCAGTTTGGAGTTCTGTGACTACCTTCGCTAGCTCATCGACATTATAGCAAGCAATTATCTTGTCCCTTCCTCATTTTTTGAGTTATTCTGTTTTCCTTTGGAAAACCATGGTGGTATACTGCTAGATTAACAAGCTTTTATTCAGGCATAAAGTCGAGATGATACAGTTACCGATCCAATAAGATAAAGGGCTTGATAAAATAGGTATTTGGAATAAGGCTAGGGAAGGTGCCAACTGTGAAAATACCTGGTAAAAATACACAAACCAGCAGTCAGGATTCATTAGTTAATCTATCCTCCTTCTTTAAATCATAATGCCTGTTAAGGATATGGGTGGGGTGGAAGCAAGTAAATCCCTGCTCTTGTCTTTCTCCAATGTTAAAGCATTTTCTAAAGTCATTAAGTACTATTTAGAAAATGGTACATTCTAAATTCAGCCTGCAGCCATCGCTGATACTGACAAGAGTTCTAATGCCTCAGCTGCAGGTTGCCATACCAATTCCCTGGAAATTAGCGTCAGACGGGGGAGAGTGCTTTGAAATAACCTAAAGCTACTTCTAATGGAATGCAACTAGCTCTGGCTCAAACAGCTAGAACTTAATTGTCAAGGAGTGTGCAACGCTGACTCGAGCATATTAGGCATGAAATACTGGCGATGAATCTCTTTTTAAAGCTAGGTGAACCATAAAGGAAAAATAAAGTGAAGTGGAGCCGTCTTCCACTTCTAGGGATCCATCTTAGTCGGGTAGGGAGGAGCGTAAATTCTATCGCTGGCAGGGCAGGGCTGAGACTCCACCAGGTGCAGAGGGTATGTACAAGGCAGGCAGAGGTGGGGACCAGAGGCAAGGAGAGGCAGCTGCTTGTAAAGAGGTTGCTGGGTACAACTGCCTTCTGAACAGTCCTGAGAGAGCCGGAGCTCCTCTGGGACAGTGTAATCAGGCACATGCCCAGGCTTTTCCTTAGCAGCCAGTAGAAAAGCTCATAAGTCATGCCAGGTGCAGGGGAAAATCACTGCTCAGCCTCTCCCCTGGTTCCCTAGTAGGACTCTTTGCAAGCGCTTATGTACTTGTATATGGTAAAATACTTCATCCCAGGGAGCTATACATCTCCACAGATATATTACATAGAGTTACTGACCACCTGTTATAAGAGGGATTCTTGCCACTAAACCAAAGATCAGGATAGATATAATAATGGAAATGTTTTAAAACAAATGCTATGTTTGAGATTTTTTTCTCCCAGTGCTTCTTCCTGGGACAGTGTTCTGAAATTTGTGACAGATGCCAACAGAAAAACAGCTGGGGGCCTGAGGGATAGTCACAGCTTAAAACACATACTGTCAATAGGGAGAGCTGTGTCCCTTCAGAAGGGGTGGCCCAGGGCTTTGTTGTTAAGTGGTAGTGCAAATAACCACCTTGGGGGCTGGGAGAAAAGACCTGAGTAGGGCATCTGAGATCAGTAAGGTCACTTCAGAGGCCCCGTAAACACAAGCCCCTTGAGACCTGCCTTCTGCCCAAAGGAGGAGCCAGTTGTGGAGAGTGTGAGTGAGAGGCCCTTGGTCCTGAGGTTTGAGCCTGGTGAGTGGAGAGGGGTTGTTACAAGGAGGGAGAAAATTGTTCTCCTTAACCTCCGAGGGTAGGACAAGAAGCAATGGGCTTAAAATGCAGCAAGGGCGGTTTGGGTTGGACATTAGGAAAAACTTCTCAACTGTCAGGGTGGTTAAGCGCTGGAATAAATTGTCCAGGGAGGCTGTGGAATCTCCATCATTGGAGGTTTTTAAGAGCAGGTTACACAAACACCTGTCAGGGATGGTCTAGATCAGGGGTAGGCAACCTATGGCACGTGTGCTGAAGGCAGCACGTGAGCTGATTTTCAGTGGCACTCACACTGTCCGGATCCTGGCCACCGGCCCGGGGGGCTCTGCATTTTAATTTAATTTTAAATGAAGCTTCTGAAACATTTTTAAAACCTTATTTACTTTACATACAACAATAGTTTAGTTATATATTATAGACTTACAGAAAGAGACCTTCTAAAAACGTTAAAATGTATGACTGGCACGCGAAACCTTAAATTAGAGTGAATAAATGAAGACTCGGCACACCACTTCTGAAAGGTTGCCGACCCCTGGTCTAGATAATACTTAGTCCTGCCATGAGTGCAGGGGACTGCACTTAGATGACCTCTTGAGGTCCCTTCCAGTCCTTTGATTGTATGTTTCTTCAAAACCCATTTTATTAATATGGTTTCCATTCAGCATTAAGGATGGAATTGGCCTATTGCTATTCTCATTGGAGTCGAAGGCTTTTACCAGCTACTTCAATGGCAACAGAATTAGGCTCACACCAAGTGCTTGTGAAAGTCTAACCACAAAGGCTTTGGAAGGCACTGGGGTTAAGAAAAGCTGGGTTGTAGCACAAAGATCGGGTGGCTTCTAGAATATGAGAATCCTGTGCAGGAAAGAACCCTCCTGTCTGAAAGAATCCATGTTGGTAGAGAGGGGTGGAGGGGAAATCCTTAATTAAAATAAACCACAAAGAGGAACGTCGAAACTACTGGGGTTATGCTGCAAAATGAAGATTATCTTCCACTACCCTACAGAAACAGCAGATATAGGAATCCCTTGCTCCTGGGATAAGGCATCTGCAGTTCATGTTTCTAGAAGGCGGTTGTCTTCACAGCATTAACTCTTGTGTTGTATTGCATGCATTGCTTCACGTTGACTCCATTATCTCAGATTACATGCAGGCAGCACAATCCAATGCCTCAGAAAAGTGGCACTCTTTAGTTAGTGTTCTACCTGCTTGTTGCCATGTATTTCTTTGCAAATCCCTACTAGAGAGGAAAATTCCCGGGGAAAACATTCCTCACTGATGCCACCTGTGTAAGCAGTTCAGAGATGGGTAAATGAAGTGAAAGGAATGGCAAGTCTGTTGCCATCAGTTATTTAAGGAAGTGTTGTCCAGTGGGGAGGCAGAGTAGTATAGTGGATATAAACTAGGATTCAGGAGAGGTGGGTTCTGTTCCCTGCTCAGCCACTGGCCTGCTGGGTGACCTTGGGCAAGTCACATCACTGTTTTGTGCTTCAGTATCCCCATCTGTAAAATGGGGATAATGATCCCAACCTTCTTTGTAAAGTGCTTTGCGAATTACTAATGAAAAGTGCTATATAAGAGCTAGGCATTGTTGTTGGGATTAGGAGTGAAATCCTGGCCTTCTTCAAGTCAGGCATAGTTTTGACATTGACTTCAGAGGGGCCAGGATTTTACCCCAGTGCTCCAGAGTTCTACTTCAGATACTGCCACTGAATAGCTGTGGGCAAATCACTTAACTTTTCTATTCCTTGATTTCTGTAGCTATAGGTAGGGTTAAAACCTGCCTTGTAGTGCAGGACTAGCATTTGTAAAGCACCTAGCAATCCTGAGCTGAGGAGTGCTCTGTACTACAGTAACTCCCCACTTAATGTTTCGATCTTGCGTCCCTGCTTCATTAGAGAACATGCTCATTTAAAGTTGTGCAATGCTTCGCTATAACATCGTTTGGCTGCTTGCTTTGTCCACAGCTGGCAGCCCCCCTCTCAGCTCCCCTACGCCCCCCCAGCACCTCCCGTCTGCCAGCAGACCCCACGGATCAGCGCCTTCCTCCCCTGCTCCCCCCACCTCCTGCCTGCGGCAATCAGCTGGTTTGCGGCGTTCAGGAGGGAGGGGGGAGGAGCAAGGACTTGGCGCGCTGGCTCCCTCTCCTGTCCCCTGAATGCAGCAAACCAGCTGATTGCTGCGGGCAGGAGACAGGGGAGGGAGAGGGAGGAGCGAGGACACGGTGTGCAGAGTAAAGGGGGAGGAGATGGTGAGGGGAGAAGAGGTGGGTTAAGGGTGGGAGCTTGGGGGAAGGGGTGGAGTGAGCAGGCCAAGGGTTGAGCCCCCCCGCCCTTGGTGTTTGCACAGTAGGGGAAGCTGCCGCTGAGCAACGTACTTCTCCTAGCCTACGGCACCTTCAACCTCCTTGCCTGCCTCGTTGTCTGTAGTGCCAGTGTGGGGTAAGGTGGGGCACCTCCCATTGCTTCATACTCAGCAATGATGATTGTAGTATTAAATTGTTTCTTTAAAATAGTTTAAAACTTATACCTGTATTAAATTGCTTGTTTAAAATGTATATTATGCCTTTTGTCTGGCCAAAAATTTTTTTCCCTGGAACCTAACCACCCCGTTTACATTAATTCTAATGGGGAAATTGGATTCGCTTAACATTGTTTCGCTTAAAGTTGCATTTTTCAGGAACATAACTACAACATTAAGCAAGGAGTTACTGTATTATAGAAGTGGTATCAGTGATTCCAGAGTTAAGGCTGTGTTTACTCTTATGGTGCAGATTTAATTTTCTGGAAGGTTGGAGGTAAATCTTTCCACTAGTTTATGAGCTCAAAGTATTAAATGTTACTCCGTTTTTACATTTTATGGCAGATGTCTCATTCTCCCCGCTCCCACCAGCTTTGTTTGGACACTTGAAATTTTAGGTGGCTGTAGATCTAAACAACATCTCATGCTTTGGTGAGCATATTTTTAAAAGTAACTTTATTACAAACAAAATTATTTGCACTATTTGTCATTCCAGTTTCTAAGCATTGCCATGGAAGCCAATGGATAAAACATTATTTGTGAAACACTGAGAGATAAAATTGTACACACCAAAACTCTGGCATTTAAAATCTTAACACTCTTCTAAGAGGAAGAAAAATGTCTGGTTAGCGGAGCTCAGAGACTTGCAGAAGCAGGGAGCTTATTCTAGCAGCATCTAGAAGCCCAAACTGAGAACAAAGCCTCGTGGTGCTAGGCATTATATAGCCCAAGTCAGAATAGACAGATCGCTGAGTCTATTAGGCTATGTTTACACTACCGCGGTAAGTCAACCTATGCTACGCAACTCCAGCTACATGAATAACATACCCTAGGTCTAGTTACTGCGGGGTCTATACCGCGGGGAGTCCCCGTCGAGTTACCTTACTCTTCTCGTCGGTAGTAGACTACAGGGGTCGACTGGAGAGTGATCTGCTGTTGATTTGGCGGGTCTTCAGTAGACTCGCTAAATCGACCGCCGGTGGCTCGATCTCAAAGCGTTGATCCTGGGTGTAGTGTAGATATCGCCTTAGTTTCAATACCACTAGATGAGGGGATCAGCTTGCACATGAAGAGCGCGAGGCAAATAGTAGTAGAGGGAAATTCTCATTCATCTTGACCATCAGGCCCTCTATTCTTGGCTACAGAAACACCGTTCAGAGTTTTTTAACCCCCCCACCCAACCTACTTTGCTGGCTTTTCCCACTCAGAACTGGTTTTTACTGGCTAGGTGACTGTGTGCCTCATGTGTTCTCCCAAAGTTGATTGGCCAAATAACGTAAAATGTCACAATGAGAATATTTTGATCCCCTATCCATTGTGAGAGGAAGAAGGGGGCCAAAATAAATGGTGTAATAGGCCTCATTTTCAAAAGAGTTTCTCCAGCCTGATTCATGCACGCTGACCTCTGATTGTCTTTCATGAGCTGGGTGTACATGCAGTGTGAGCATTTGTGCTCACTTTGCCTGTTGCACTGAGAAGTAGAAGTGACTGGCTGGGTTTGAGGCTGGATTGGAGATGGGTTACTAAGCTTTGGTTAGGACTGGAAGCTGAAATTCAAATTTAACTGGGAATGGAAGCAGCAGCTAAGAGTCAAAACCTGAAGCGCTAAGCTCTGCCCACCACGGCCCCCCTGCAGATTTTTAAAATTCCAAAGGGCTTGCTCAGTCAATGTAACGCTCTGCTCTGGCTAAAAGCTCTTCTGCACCATCTTCTATTACTTTCATTCATGAGGGTCCTGTGTCCCCATATAAAAGTTTAAAGATCACGTCACAGTAGATACTTGGGTCTTTTCAGCTGACTGAAAACCCTTGTGCCTCACGCCATTGAAAGAGTGCAGGTATTCAAATGGAAATACCCATCTTGTCTTGTACTATTTCTGGCATATTAGATACTACGTAGATTATTAAAAATTGATTCAGTTTGATGTAATTTACATGCTGTATATTATCTGACCAATGCTAGCATATTACAGGGACTGCTTGGACAGCACCACAGTAGTGGTTTGTTGTCATTGGCAATGCTGTTACTGAGCCAACTTTTCGATCCGTTTTAACCATTAAGCTGAGTGGCTTGCCGTGTTCATCTGCCCTGACCTTCATGATGGCATGATAAACTGAATGCGTGATGTGTGAGAACAAAATTACACATCTATTTCCACCCAGTGTTTCTCAGAATAATATAATTATGGTTTTAGTAATCAGAATTAAAAAAATTATTTAGTCCCGCCATAATTGTGTGATTCTAACCTGCAATTATTGAATGGAACCTTTGGCAGCATGAGATGCAAAATTGGAACTGATATTCTGAGAATTATATAAAATAAAGCTGGGTAGTGTGTTGGTGCAATTTGTCTGTGCTAGCTACACGTATCAGAAACAATGAAAAGCGGAAGGTAATAACAGAGCTCTAAAATAGGCTCTATTTTTGAGAGGAGATCTAGCTTGAAAAAATATGGGACAAATGTATCTGAGTCATTCGATGCTCCCTCTTAGAGAGGCTAAGAAACATGTAGCCACAAAACATGCTGTAGATGCTAAATTTGATAAGATGTGCTTTATTGTAGTATAACTGTGACTCTCTTAAAGGGCATGTCTAAACACAAACAACATTTTCCTACTCCTGTAGAAATGCTAGCAAGTGAACAAACCATTTATGCATACAACCAATCAAAGAGATGTACAACTCTGCACAAAGAGAGTGGACCTTTTATTAAGACATATTAAATGCAAAAAATAAAACCTGCTTAAAGCAAGGTTGTGGCTGAGAGTTTAAAGGCAGAGTTCTTTCCTACACACCTGTGCACAGTGGATGTAAAATGCTACCACTGGTATAAAAGTGTGAAGAATTCTCATCTGGTAGCATTTTTATATCCATTTTGTACACAAGCCACATGAGTGAAAATGACTTCCTCAGGCAGTGATGAATCAGGTGCATATACCAGGAAATTTAGGGCCTGAGTCTGTTACGCTGAGTAGAAATGGTCCCCTGAGTTGCACAGGGGGTCTCCCTGGATGGTGCAGAGCAGGCATAGGGGCTCCATACCTCCCTACTCCCAGGCTCCACCGTAGGTGGTGGATCAGGGTATGACGAAGGAGAGTGGCTGGTGGGTGCATTGCGCTAAGGCAATAGTCTCTCCTTCCTAGGGCCCTGATAAGCAGATAATAAATTAGAGGAGCCCTGAACCACCCCTAACTTTACCAGACACCAGGTTGACCCCTGCGTTGTCTTGGAATACAGGAAACATAAAGGTGGTTAGAGACACACATTGTTTCCTCTTGCCCCAGGCACAGGTATGGAGTAACGGAAAATCAGGTTCCCAAAGTTAATTGTAACTCAGCCACTGAAAATAGAGGCTTAGAATGAAAAAGTGCCCCCTCAGCCATTAGCTAGTGTCCAGGCACTGTTTCTTTCCCCAATAATATTGACAGAGGTGAGCAATAGTGGACTCATTGGCTTGTTACTGTCTGATGTTCATGAAAACCTCTGCTGCAAGGTTTTTTGTTTTGTTTTTAAATTTGATATGTGATAAGTGAGTCTTAAAAGCCTCAGAGTTCAGGTTGACTTCAGATAAGCACCCAAACTCGGATGCTTTCTGGATCTGCAAAATTTGGCTGGAAATCTCATGGCAACCTTTCCTGTTGTTTCTGTCACCTTCTGGTTCCATTTGGAACACGGGAACGCAGATGTGTGGGGAAAGGAATGGGGGTGTGTGCACGGGCAATGGAGGCACAGCCTAACCAAAAATTTCCAAAAGCTACAAAATACATTTTCCCTATACAGTAACTCCTCACTTAACGTGTCCCGGTTAACGTTGTTAGGTTGCTGATCGATTAGAGAACATGCCTGTTTAAAGTTGCACAATGCTCCCTTATAACGTCATTTGGCAGCCACCTGTTTTTTGTCCACTGCTTGCAGGAAGAGCAGCCCATTGCAGCTAGCTGGTGGGGGCTTGGAACCAGGGAGGACCGGCAGCTCCCCTAAGTTCCCTGTGTGGCAGCCGCCCAGCCGGCTAGCAATTGCCGGCAGTTCAGCTGTCCCTCCCCGCACTGCCACGTGCTGCTCCTGCCCTCTGCCTTGAAGCTGCTCCCGAGAGCTTCCTGCTTGCTGTGCAGGGTGCGGATGTGGGGGGCTAATGTCAGGGTGTCTCCCTCCTCCCTGCTCCTTTACCCCATTTCCATAGAGTGGGGCGGGAGAGACACGACAGGGCGCAGGACGGAGGGAGCTTGCTGGCAGCAGCTGCTGTCTCAATTTGCTGGCCTACTTGAAAAGGCAATGTACTTAGAGTGGAGTCAGCGTACTTAAAGGGGCAATGCATGTCTCTCTCTCTCACACTCAGAGGTGTGGGTCTCTGTCTCTCTGCCATACTATCTCTCTTCCCTCCATTTGTGCTGCCTTGTAGAGCGCAAGGCTACATTAACAACAATGTGTTAACCCTTGAGGGCTCAGCCGAGTGCTAGTTCATCGTTTAGTAGTAAAGCATTCCCTGGGAAATAGCCCACCCTCTGACTTCACCATCTCAACCAAGCTTCACAATCATCATTGCTGTCTACAGTATTTGTTTGTTTAAAACTTATAATCTGTGTGTGTGTGTGTGTGTAGTCTTTTGTCTGGTGAAAAAAATTTCCCCTGAAACCTAACCCCCTCCCCATTATCATTAATTCTTATGGGGAAATTGGATTCGCTTAACATCATTTCACTTAAAGTAGCATTTTTCAGGAACATAACTACAACATTAAGCGAGGAGTTACTGTATTTTATTTAAGAGCAAATTGTGATTTAAATCACAACTCACTCTCTCGGGTAGCAAAATGCAACGCCAGAAAGGTTGAGGAATGAAGTGCTGCGTGAGGCTCAAATCTTGGTATTGCTAGTAGTGCCTCGAGAAGCTGCCTTGTTACCATGGCAGTTGACCACGCCCATAAATCACTTTCTAAGGGCACTGCTGTGGTAAGCTGTGTATGGTGAGGCTGTGGCAGGATTGTAGCAGTTAAGCCTGGACTGCAGGGAGGTTACAGGGAGTGGCTGCATCCTGGGCCCCCTTCCTCATGGGGTGGGCCTGAGCATGTGTATGAGGAGCTGCTGCCGAGCCCCTGGGCCTGCTTCACACTCCACCTCCTGCACTGGCCTGGGTAGCAGTGGCGCCACAGTGGCGGCTCCTGCTCCTGGCTCCACTTGTGCTTCTCAATGATAAATAAGGTAAGCTTTTAATAGTATTAAATTACAGGTTGGGCAGGGGTGGAAATAACTCTTTGTTGTGATTTGTGCCTCACACGTGTGTTTGGGGGTGAGGGGGAGGCTTGGTAGAGGAACACTTCAGAAAGGTGTGGTATGTATTCAGGTCTAGGACTGGACAGAGATTTGGGGAGCTGACTTTTAACAATAAAACTCAAACCAGTTTGCCCATCCCTGCAATTAATATAATGAAGAAAAGTATCCTTTGAAGTGATTTCAAACAAAAATTAACGTTCCTTGGAATCGTCCCATAAGTAGAGCGCGGATGCTTGAGGAGATGGAGCAGGCAGACTTTTAACATCAGGAAACAGGATGGAGTGAGAAGGTAGAACAAGTTTCTTGATTTCATTCACAGCGGAGTAATGAAAATACCATCTCCCCCACCCCCCTGCCCATTCCCCTTACTGTCCATCCTCCATATCCCTACCACATTTGATTCTATCTAACCTTCGCCTTGGATGTCCCCCCATGACAGCTTCCATTCTTCTGGCCCAGGAGGATTCCCCTGGTTACATTTAACACCCTGGTCGAAAGACGACAGGGAACGAGTGTGCACTGGCCAAGAGAAGGACGAGGTCAGAAATTCTCACATTTCTTCAGTGTGGGAACCTCTCCTAATGTTTCTCAAGCTCTATACCTCCCCTGACCTTGTAAAAACCCTTGACTAATTTTAAACTTGATAAGTTCCTTGCCCTTCCTTCAGTGGATTCCTGTGTTGTTGTGATGGCTTAGGATCTGGCTTGGCTTTCTTTAGTGTGTGTTTTTTGGCAGCTGCAAATTGGCCTGGATGATATGTTTTGACTATATCTATATATCTATATAAGTGATTGATTTGTATTGGGCAGGGTGACCCAGAGGTATCCGCCCCAGGCAGAGGCACTCCACTTTGCTGTTTGTTTAGCACCTAGCACAACGGGACCCCATCTTGATAGGCCTTCTGGGTGTTACCGTATTGCACATATTAAATACTACTAATACATGGCAGGTAGGAATGGGGTTAGCTAGACTGGGGAGAGGGTTGGCTGGAGTTGCTGCCAAATAAGACTAAGGACATCACTAGTGCTGAAATCTGTATTGCCACTGCCTGTGCTGTATCCTTTATTGGGGGAGAGCGGGGTATAGAGGTCTTTCCTATCCCAGACTGCCTTCCCCTAGCAATGCATTAATTGAAAATAAAAGAATTGTCTTTTTTTGTTTACTGAAGGGCTGTCCATGCCCTCAGCCCCGCAAGGAAGGGTGAGTCTCAAGCTGCTCCACAGCGAAGAGCTGGAAAGGAGCCCTGAAGGAAGTGCTCTCCCGTGGTGGAAGCATGGGAGCTGGGATTTGGGGCTATGAGGGTGGGAGGGAATGCAGGGATCTCAGGGCTCTGACAGATGTAGATGATCAGCGCGTGTTTATCTTAATGAAACGATGTGCGAGATTCTCCAAAGGAAATATTTTATTCTGGCGCTTTGTAAGCAAAAGAACAAAGGCGTGCCCTTTGACAGCATCCCTATTTTCATGAATGTGCTATACCAAAACATGCTGTCCCTCACGTATATCAATATCCGATGGTGTCCTATTCGAGTCTTGCAAAGCAAGCAGAACAGAATGTTGTCTCAGGGCAATGGTGTCCTATTGCTACGTAAATGATGAAGTGAAGTCTCAAGTTTATTTTTTTTTAAGGCAGCAGATACCAGTTCCATGAATTTTTATTTCAGACAATGCTTTTATTTCTGTTATGCCGGCTGTCTGATGTGGCGTTAGCTATTTTGCTTTCTGGAAGTTGGTGTGATTGAGTCCAGTGGCTCACTGTGTGTGTGGGGGTGGGGGAGCCTTCTGCAGTATGTGTGATTGTTGTGACCAATAGCCAAAGAAGCATCTATAGGTGGTTGAGAACATAGATAGATTGAGCCAAATTCTCTTCTTGGTTACACCTGTGCAATCCCTTTGAACTTGGTTGCCAGTGGTGCCTAGACGCTGCAGAGCCCCTCGGTTCTGGGAAGGAAGGCCCATGTGTTTCAGGGCAGGACCAGGGAAGGTTTTAGCATGTGAGGGTATCTGGCTGCAGGCATGTGGCGAGGGGACTCCTGCTTGACAAACCCTGTCCAACCAAGCCACCTTTCCCATAACACCCACTGATTGGCTTTCCAGCCTCGCCACACAGGCATTTAGTTTCTTCCCACCTCTCTCCCCTGCTGCCAACCTCCCTGTCTCAGCTTGGATCATTTGTGGATCAAGCTGCCACTGTGTGAGGCCTCCAGTGTGGTATCTCCAGCTGCTGCCTATACATGATTAGCTCCCTAGCATGGATCCTGGTCTTCTGCTGGAGTCAGCCCTTCCCCCCTCCCCCTGCACACAGGAATGGGCCTTTCTCTGCTGCTCTGAGTTGGCGCTCTCATCTCTTCAAACTTGGGATGAATTCCTGAGCCTGTCAACCAGCTTGAACTGCATAGTCCTTTTCTCTCTCCTCCCGCACTTGTGGAAGCCGCTCTGCCATAACTCTGCCGTGTGCGGGAAGAGCAGACGCGCTCCCCCCTCAGCCTAGCACATATCTGAGCAGCTATGCAGCAAGCAGTGTTCATTTCTGCTCTATAGCTTTGGAGAGTGTGAGAGTAGGGAGTCAACATCAGTATGGCTCCATCGGGAACTTGCTGCCTTGGATCGGAGGAGAGAGGGCTAGTCTCTGCTAAAGGCAACGTTCAGTGGCACCCTACCATCCTTAGGCTGCAGATCCACAGAGTCTTGGGGTTTGGAGGCTGCATTGCCAGGACAAACAGTGAACCTCTCGGTTTCCTGGCTCCCTTGCCCGCTTTCTGCAGGAGGAGAGAGTATGGTCCTTCATTAACAGCACCTTACATTGTTCTAAATGAAATAATTAAATGAACTCCTTCCCATCTCTTTGCTATTTGTGCCATTCTTACTTTTTCCATTTATCTGAACTTGGACAATGAAACTAGATTAGTCAGTTTTTCACTTTTGATTTGCATCTCTTTTCTACCCAGCTTCACTCCTGAGATTTCCCTGTGCTGGCAGAATTTGGCAATGTTCTTTGGGTTGCAGATACATCAGGGGAATGCTGTTTGTTTTAAAAAATACTGTTTCCATTGGAATTAAACAAAACCAAACTTTTTTTTTAAAGCTTTAGATCTTCAAAAGCTTATGTATACAAAACCTACATTTTAGGTCAGTTTTGTCTGACCGTATCCCCTTTAAATGTTTTCTTTAGAACATGTTTGTATAAAAGAGCCAAGAAGGAGAATGAGATGGAAAAAGAAAGATGAGTAATAAAGCTGCTACTTTCACTCTTTAAGAGGAGATCATGTACATCAGGAAAACACCATCAATGGTGATGCAGAACATATGAGTGAATAATAGATTTAAACTCTTCCCAAAGAAGTGCACAGCGAAGTTCTATACATCACTGTAAATTATATACAACATAAATAGATAATGAATTAAGAAAGCAGACAAAGAGGGTAACATGGTAGAGGTAAATACAATACCAAATGTATAGAAAACCTTAGGTGCACCCACTTACGTTTTCTCATAAGACCAGAAGAGGGCACCCAGTGATATTAAGAAACAATACATTTAAAGCCAAACAAAAGAAATACTTTTGTACACAATGAACAATAGAGCATGTGTTACTACTACAAGAGGCAAAGCTGCATTGGATGGGAAAAAAGGCATAACATTTACATTAATATCTGTAGTTAAATCAGCTAAGATATTATGTATAGGGGATGACAACTCACAAACTTCAGGGCTTGAGTTAACCCCAGGGAATTAATGGTTAAGGAAGAAACTTCCTCAGGGGCATGTTATTGTGTAACAGTCTGTTTGGGAGTTTTGCACATTTCTTTTCAATATCTGGTATAGGCCAGTCTGAGACAAGAGATTAGGAGAATCGTTGGTCTGATCAGACATAGCTGTTTATAGATAACTTACCCGATAGCTAGGGCTCCACAAACTTTCTTCTTAACCCTGCCTTCATAAACAGAGAACACCATATCTTTATGTCGAGGCCTTAAGACTCGAACCATGTTTATCAAGAGCGTATGCTCATCCTAGCCAATTCCTCTGTAAATGGTTTATTACATAGCATGCAGTAGCTATTACAGCGGGGTTTTATTTTGTTTACTAAGGGCTGTATACAACTCCCTGTTCAGCCCTATGGTGCTAGCACCGGAGTTATCTACATCTCTGCAAAGTTAATTACCTGAGCGGTGGAGTTCCAAAGGGGGAGACCTTATCACAATGCCATGTGATATGTTCCAAAGTTCCTGCTGCTGCTGTCTTTGAGCATCTCCAGCGTTCTGATGAGATGTTTGCCAAAAAATGTATTCGTGACCAGTGGTGTCAGATAAAATACATCTTTTGAGGAAGCTCATAATTTCTGATCTGGGATTTTGCTGGCTTTGAAGCTGTCAGGTTTGAGTCCTATACCTCAAACCAGGGCTACTTTGTACAACTTGTAAATAATCACATTAAGAAGTGAGTACTGTTACAGCAGAAGGCAATATTGCATCATCCTTCTGGGATATGGGGACTTGGCACCACGTCATAGATTTGTATCCCTTTTTCTGTCAGGGAAGGAAATAGTCTCAGGCTAAGAGAATATCAGTGGTCTGACATTCAAGCTACTTTCCCCCTGAGGGCAATGAAGGCTCAAATAGAGCAGGCTAGGTATGGATTCCAATTCCAGGCTGAGAAGCAGAACTTCCTTTTGTTAACGTATTCTTTCCCCCAACACCACCTGTCTCCATCTACTTCATGGAAAGATTCCTTGGCCAGAGGGGTAAAAGGGTGATTTCCCAAATGCTGTTTGTTTAGGGTAGCCCACTGGAGGCTTTTTATATAAGATACCAGTGAAGTTGGTGGATTGGCTCTCAGCACCACCAGGATCACATGTAGGGTGGACCAGATTTCAGTGTTTTAGCCAGGGAAGAGTTTTGGCAACTTCTTGGGAGAGACACAAGCTCTCCTTAGTTGCTGCACTGTAGTAGCTACTTCACTAATAGAGACTATTATTTATTATTCATATTGTAATTAAGTGGTGACCAGAGGACCAAGTCAGCATCAAGGACTCATTGTATAAGGTGCTGTATAAAATCTTACGAAGGCCTGGTCCCGGCCCCAAAGAGACACGTTTGTCCAGGATGCTAAGAAGTGTTCTGACCCGAGGAAGGGGCTGAGAGGGAAAGTCAGCATCTTGACAATAATTTTAAAGGAAACTGGGCAAAGGAATAAATCTTCCTGATATACAACCCCCCCATCTATTTAATATGCTGCAGTCTCTCCACCTTGACCATATTGGTAATGTGGGTTTGATTTTAAGAGTAGGCTGAGGTTCAAGTCCTGTTACTTTTCCCCTTCTTGGTACAACAGAGAGTACCAAGAATCTCTGTACTGAACTGCTTGCTACATTCATTTGTTATGAGAGAGCAGAGAAAGGAGGCAGCACAGTTTAAAAACCTAAAGATACCTAAGAGAGTTGGCCTGCTCTGTTCTTTTCACCCCGCTCAGGTTTTATTTATTAGCAGCATGGGTATTTGTTGTTTCGGTATCCTGATAGTTGTGGGTGGAGGAAGTGTATGTTTCAGTGTCCTGTCCTCTGATGCTCTTTGGCATATAAATAAACACCCTTTATTTTAACAAAGACCTCTGTTTTTGGCTCGATGACCAAAGCCTGGTTTGGCGCCTTTTCCTCTGGCGCTGCGGCAGGGGGATAAAACTTGCAGTATACAAAACTGGTTACTTTATACACTGCTGTAAGTGGACATAGTGCTTTAGCAAGCCTACAAAAAGCCACATTCCTCATTCGGTGTATTTCTGTGTTTCACCTGGCTTTCATTCGAATTCCATGTCCATGTGCCTTTTCCAGTTGATCATTTAACAGGATGATAGGTGATGGAATTATTAATATGCGGGTAAATTCTCTGGTGTCCCAGGTTGTGTATTGTATGGCACATTCCAGTAGCGGGCTCCAAAGCTGCAGAAGCAGGACTTCAGAAATAGTAGCAATAATATTAGAGACAACGTGGCGAGGTAATATCTTTTATTGGACCAACTTTGGTTGGCGAAAGACAAGATTTCCAGCTCCACAGAGCTCTTCTAAGCTCCAGTAAAAGATATTAGCTCACCACCTTGTCTCTAATATCCTGGGACCAACCTGGCTACAGCTCTGCTAATAATAATCATATGGCCTTCTCTTCACTGAACAGTCTTCTAGCCACAGCAGAATAGGAGGCATTTCCCCAAGTACCAGTAACTACTGAATTACAGATAAGGTAAGTTGTTATGCCACACCTAAATTTTACAACTAGTATTGCCACCATCCCTGCCCTGAAAAGTTTACAATATCTTTGCTATTTTTTCACACTATTAAACTCTGCAGGGAGGTCAAAGCAATTTTTGCACCATTCCACTCTCTCTGGTGCAATGTTTCCAAAAGGGGATTCTAATCTCACTACAGAAGCAACAGGAGAGAGGCTTTATTCTTCCCAACATACAGAATTTGGCAAGCAGACCTTTGCATTAACAAATATAAAGGTATTTGCAAGGATATTTTAGACCACCAACCAGGCCCACAGGTTACATCATAAACCTAGCAAAGCAGACAACCACTGTGTATTGTAGAGATAAAACCACTGCTAATGTTGAGTTCAAATCCAAGGAACAGGTTTATTTCAGCATAGGGTCAGAATGCCACTCTCCAGAGATCAGCTGGGGTATAGCAGGCCAACATTTACAGGGGCAAAGGCTTAAGTCTCAGTACACTCCTTTTACACGCACAATGACATCATATCTTTTATTACTACCCTCCTCTGATTTGTTTAATAATTAATAATATTTATTATCACACATGAGGTAAGTTCACCCAATCACTGTTTCACTTCCGTAAGTGTAAAATGTTTGAGGTGATTACTTGCAAGCTCTTGACCTAGAACATATATTCATAAAAATAAATCGGTCTGGTTTAAATCCCCTACAGACAGAAAGTAAAAAAACTCAGACTTATGGATAGGGTGCCTTCCTTAAATCATCTGTTATCTCTAGTTATTGCAGCACATGGAGTAGATGAATATGCTCTGGCTGAAATTTTTTAAAACGTTCAGTGTTGGGAGCCCTGCAGTACTGAAGCATTCAGTGAGAGTAAATTACTGAAGAAATAAAGTCCTTCGCTGGGGCTGCCTGTGTTCTGAATGGATGTGAGTTACACAAACCCATAGTGTGTTAACTTTGCTGCAAGCCATTTTTAAAAGTCAGTTTAGAGAGTATGAAAGGTGCTCAGGATGATAGTCCTACAGAGCAAAGTCCTCAATATCAGCACTGAACAGGGTCAACAAGAGTCAGTGGCAATACCAGGGGTCCCAGACCCCTCTAATAATGGGGCCTTCTTCCTATCCTGGAAGAACCACCTCTGTGTATGAGAGGATGATTTATTCTTCATTCAATCCTTCTCTCTCTTCTGAGATTGCTACCAAGTGGTGTTTGGTGATGTGAATGTTTGTCCGCTAGCAACTGGAATAAGGGTCATCAACTCATCTCACAATATGTTACTGAACAGCCAATAGAGAGTGACTGTTGCCGTGCTCCTGAGACATCCAGTTCACCCCTTTTAAATTATTACTATATTCAAATTTCTTTTATTGATTTACTTTTCAAAGGAAGCTGAAAACACTAAAACAACCTGGATATCAGTCTCTCAAAATTTAAATTAAACACATGTGTTTAGGCTTAGATTTTCAAAGGAGACAAAGACAGGCAACCCCAAGCCCCTTTGAAATTCAATGGGAGTTTGGTGCCTAACTCCATTAGGCTCCTTTGGAAATCCCAGCCTTAAATGTTAAATTTAAGTTTGCCTGAGAATGTCCTTTCTAACCTCTTCATAGCTTTTGGAAACTTTCACCTGTTGGGCTAAAAAACCTTTCCAGCCTTAATTTCTATTCAAAGCTGAATTTCTGGAATTCTGAACCAGAGCGGATCAGCTGTTTAGGAGTAAAAGGACAATGGAAAAAATATTTTTTCCAATTACCCAAACCCCCCTCCCTCCCAATGACATTATTTTGAACAGCTCTACAAAATGATGGTGGTTAGTTCAAATAGGGTCTGGATATAACCCTCAGAAAAGCAGTGGTTAGAGCATTCCACTAAAAACTGGTGTCATAGTTATGAGTTTCCATAAAGTGCACTTCAGACATACAAGCAGCACTCTTATTAATAATACCACTAGTAGGAACAGCACAGGGTTCTGAATGAAGGTTGGGTGACCCGTATGTACATTGCTAACTTCAGCTGTGTACTGAAAAAAATAACGGAAGGTTGTGGTGAAAGAGCATGTTCCCTGGTGCAGTGACTGTTGGACCCAAAACTCACTGAAATCAATGAGAATCTTTCCATTGACTTCAACGGTCCTTGACTCAGACCCTATATGAGGAGGAGGCCTCTGTGACCCTGCCTCAGTCAGGCCCTGATTTAGCAAAGCACTTAAGTCTCAGTGACTTCAATGGCTCTTAAGCACAATGCTTAAGTACATGCTTTAAGTTCGTTATATATACTTAAGTGTTTGGGACTGTGGCCTGCAGGAGTCCTTAACCGAGTGCTCACCCTGCAAGAGACAAGATGTTTGGGTGGAGAGTAAGTTTTAAATGTATTTATTTTCTTAATTCTTTTAAGAGGCCCTGTTAAAAGAACATGAAAATTGCATGGTAAAAATACTCAAAGCCAGAAAATGTCAAGGGTAGGGTTGCACAAATAACTTTAACTCTGTCCTCTTGCTCATAGGTGTCCAATTTCATGATCACACATTATTTCTCACATAATACACTAGAGGTCTGTCGCATCTTAGGCACATTTAACATGCGCGATTTCAGCTTTACGCGGTTGGCAAAAACAAGAACAAAACAAACAAAAAAAGAGAAAAATAACAATTTAAATACTGTTTCTGTAGTGCGGGCGATTCCGCCCGCCATTACACTCTATGTAATTTTGACTATATGCGATTTTCGCTTTACGCGCTGACTGCGTAACGTAACCCCAGTGTAAGATGAGGCAGACCTGTATAATCTCAAAAAGTGTTTCCTACATCCTTGTAGGGCACACCTATCTGAGTACCCTGACAGGAGCTCTTGCCTTATTCATCACAGATATTTCATATAAATGACTTTCTTGGGCTCCCTTTCTCTGACACATACAGAGCCACAGACAATACGCATGCATACCTAAAGCTGCAGACATTTTTAAGGTTATCTTGTATTTGAAAAATAGCATATGATCATGTAATTAAGCTGTATAGCAGTGATTCTCAACCTTTTAGGTACTGCAGAAAGTCTTTCTTGGACACATCTCCCATAAGTTTCAGGCCTTCCCTCCCACCCAACCATACAAATAAGACAGGATAGTCACTACTCCATGAAACCTGCTTACGTCCCCCATATAGAGATGCTCTGCTGTATGTAATGTAACTCGTGTGTGGACTAGCTGCTATTTTTTTTGTGAGGATGTGGGGCGTTGCTGCAATGACCAATGGTGTTTCTCCTTTTTAGAAGGTGGGATCCTAGACTGTAGACAGCAGTTCAAACACTGCCATGCTGTAGTTTACAACAGGCTCTGGCTATTATAGGATAATGTAATTGTTAAATACAAGTTCTTAATATGAAGAACACCCTATGTCACTTTGACATTTCCTGTGTTCTGAGCACTTAACCTTGCAACCTTAATGTTCAATTAAAGTAGCTTTTCTGGAATATGGAACAAGACCAGCCACCAAAGTGGCTGATCTAAATCATGTATTCTCCATAGTAATCCCCTCAATTGACATGAATGAAGAGACCTGTCAAAATGCTCCAGGAGCAGTTTCTTCTCAAAATGGTACACTGTACTCTTGGTTACAAAGTGCATCAGTTTATAGCTAAATCTGTATAGTTCCTGCATGTGATTCCACTTTAGCAGAGCAGCATGGGATTTTAGCTCCTTTAACTATCACTGCCTTTGAACACTATGAGGGCCTGATCTTGTACCACTGAACTCAATGGGAACTTTGCCATTCACTTCACTGGGAATGGGATCAGGTTTGTGAGTGTGCAGATGCTCAGAATTAGGCTCTTGAAACATGGTGCTTACGAAGGGCTTTAACTGCACTTTATATTGAATGGTGTTCACAGCTAGCCAAAATACACTGGACTAGGAGAATACACAGGACCTGCTAATCTAGTTGCGAAAGCAAATAGGTTTAATCACATTACGCCCATAAAAGAACGTTATCTTGGTAGCAGGTTACTAAGAAATACTGTTCTATTTAGACTTCCCTTCAGTAATCGAGGCTGGGGATTAAAGAGAGCGCTAAATTTCTGATTCTTGGAGGCTCAGACAAAAGCAGACAGTACAAATATTCCTGAGAAGCTGAAACACATCACATAGGTCCTTCTCAGAGGACTATATTGACCGCAATGTCTAGGTGCAATGGGAAAAATTCCTCTGGAGATTTGTGCACTGGCTACAAAGAAATAAAATCTTTTTATCATGTACTGCACCCATGAAAATTAACTGATGTTAAACATCAGATCCCATAGTCTCTACTCAGGCTAAATTCCCACTGACTTAAGTAGGAGTTTTGTCTTCGTGAGAAGTGCAATCTTAGGCCTTGGTGCAAACAAGTCACATGCTTAAGTTACATCTCTATTCAGAAAAACACTTAAGCGTATGTTGAAGTCAGTGGGACTGAAGCATGTGCTCAAATGCTTTGCCGAATCAAGACCTTTAATGTGGTAAAACATTTGCAAGGAATACTCTAAATGGCAGCTCTATGAGAAGAGTGTTGGCAGGATTGGATCATCAATGAAGAGGGTGCCTGGATACACTGAATGCAATAGAAAAATATTGAGATCAACAAGGAAAATTAATTTTAGGTTAGAATATAAGTGCTGAACTCTCTCATTTGTACCAAAATCTGCAAGCATACAACACATCATGCAAATCAGATTGATTTGATTCGGTTTTGTTTCTTCAATCACAAAGTGAGAGCTAATGATGAACTGGATTATTGTTACATTTTTGCTATAAATTTCTCCATAAATAGGTCACCAATTCAAATTTTCTGTATGTGATGGTATGTCAGTCAGTCAGTAAGTCAGCTGATTACTTGGTAGGAGAGTTACCTATAGAAAACAGCGTGGCCTAGAGGATGGGGCACTGAACTGGCACTTAGGAAACCAGGGTTGTATTCCTTACTCTGCCATTGACCTGCTGTGTGATTCTGGGCAAGTAATTTCACCTCTGTGTTTTCTCTCCCACCTTTTGTCTGTTGAGACATAAGCTCTTTGGGGCAGGGCTTGTCTCTCACAATGTGTATGCACAGTGCCTAGTACAACGGAGCTCCAATCTTGGTTGGAACCTCTAAGCACTATGCAAATATGAAAAATTATGTACAATAATTCAAAATAATCAAAGAAAGCCCGAGTGACAGATGTCACGGCAAATCCAGATTCTTTATCAAATTCCCTACTATCTAGGTAACAATGGCTGTGCTCTTCTTCAGACTTGGCTCGGGTCTCCGTGGTCGCTCTTGGCATAGGGACTTTGGAAATGATTTTTTGGGGCTTTAGATCATTATGAGTAGGGACAGTATTTTAAAATTTGAGTTAATATGATTCATAATAATGCAAAATCAGTTTTTAGGCTAAATGAATATCTAGGTTTAAAATGATAGTATTTCAAGTTATAATCACTTGTGGGGAAAAGTGGAATTGTTTTTGGCAGTTAATTTCTTCCAGTAAAAAATCTAAGTAATGGGCATCTTCTATGGATGCTCCATGAGGTGCTTTACTCATGGGTATGAATGTGACTGAGAAGGAGCATTTGACATCTATGCTGCTTTTTTGAATGGCAAGAAGCTACAGAGCTACTTGGAACAAGGAAAGGAAGTGACTTCTACTGACTGGGTGCATTAGGTCCGGAGGCCCCCTGCTGAAGGCCTCTCAGTCCTACTGCCCCCAGAAAAGAGCAGTGGAGGTGGGTCCTCCAAGCTACCTAGAGCGGCTGTGTGGGTAGCAGCCAATCATAAAGAAGCTGCAGGGAAGCAGCCAATCAGGATCCATCAGACTCATATAAAAAGAGCTGCGGGGCCAGCATGAGTTCAGTCAGGACTCCTGGGTGGCTGTAGGGCTGGACAGAGCAGTTGCTGGCAGGGACTGGGGGAGCCAGGAAGGTGCAGCTACCTGCCAGGACTTGAGTAAGACAGGGGCCACAGGGAAGTGGCCCAGAGAAAGACAGTTAGTTAAAGGGGTGTGGCACATGGCTGCTACTTAGAGGTCTCTGGGTCTGGACCCGGAGTTGTGGGTGGGCCAGCCCAGGCTCCCCCCCACCCCCGGGGAAGTTTAAACAGGCTAGGGAGTTTAAACAGGCCCAGGGCAGGGCTGTATCTGGAACTATTACCCCCAGAAGGGGCCTGAACTGAGACCGTCTCAGCTGAAGAGCTGGGGTCAGTGGGAAAGCTGGGGTCAGTGAGGAATCAAGTGAAGGCAAAGAATCTGCAGGGAGGATGGGGCGCTGCTCCATCCCAGAGCAGGAACCTTTGCCAGGTAGCCAGACCCCAACTTGGGGGTATCATGAGGGGCCCTGTTGGATGGATTGAGCCAGAGAGGGCTTAACTTCAGAAGTTAGTTTACTAAAAGGGGACACTAGATCAACTAGAACTTTAGCTTTGATTATAACACCACTCTCATCACCGTAGGATCTGATCACCTTCCTGTAGAGCATTAAGTGACTTGACTAACACCTGTCTCTTCATAGATGGTTTTCTCTCATCTGAGACTGGGGGAATGATGAAGAGGACAGGCAGGACCAAGAAGGGCTGGGAATTCTGCATAAAGGCTGCTGCAGCCTCTCCTTAACCGCATAAATCCCGTGTACCCTCCTGCTACTGACTGCAGTTGCTTTTCTGGTTTTACAGCAGGCAACTCAGTCTCCCCTTATGCAGTGTTCATAAGGGCTACAGGAGGAGAGCACTGCTCCTGAGCAATTTAGGGTATACACGGCTGAAGAAAGCAGATGCCATGTGAAGATCCCAAGCTTTCCTGATGGAGTGGGATTTGCGCCATGTGGCAACTTCAGCCTCCTGGTCATCACAATTATGGTGTTCTTTCTGCTGCCTGTTTCCTCACTCTTCCGATGAGCCAGTCTTTACTACTGCAGAGTCCTGGTGCTTAGAAGCTGTTGCACGCCTCACTTCACCTCTGCCTGGACAGTAAATCTCAGCAGAAGAACCCACTCTGAGAAGGAGAGAATTTGGGAAGGTTGGTGATCATTTTTATCCTTGCCCCTGTTTCAGTCTGGGAAGAGTTCTTTAGGACTACATTAAAGTGGACTACGGAACCTTTAATGCACACCAGCAGGGTCTGCGTGGACCAATTAATGTGCAACATATCAGTGCACTTTAGAAATCACTCCCCTGTAGTTGTCCATGTTACTGCTCTGTGTGTATAAGCCCGGGAACAGGGACATCTCCTGTATAAACAAACTGCACAGGGAAAGGGGTGAAGTCAACACTAATTGAGTAACCATGTCTGGCATTTTCCCAGCATTTATTGGATAAACACCAATTTGATTTTTTTTGTATTGGGGGTATTGTATTGGGTGTTTACCTAAAATCAGAAGCCCCACCTATTCTACATGAGGCTTTGCTCACAATGTAGTCAAACTGCACAAGGCTCCTAGTACAGCTGAATGTCTTGTTATATGTTATCATATGATCATTGCCATGCTGGAAATTAGAGACCGTTTTACCAACACTTATGAAATTATTTCTTTTTTCTGACAGATATTATTGTGAACTAACCAATTGGTGTTTCTTTTGGTGGAAAACTGATAAATAGAGTACCTGTGAAAATGATTTTTGCATGTGATGGCAAAAGGAATAGGTATAAAAAAAGCTAACCAGCAAGTAAGAATGTATGTAGAGAGTGCTGTTGCCTTACGTCTTTCTGGGAGTGTAATGTGGCAGCCAGCAGCCCATTGTGTTTAAAGAGAGAGGGTGTGGGTGGAATTGGAAATGTAAAATTTTATGATTAGAATTCTCAGATTAGAATAGGATTTTTTTTAAAAGGTCATACTTGTTAGGCATCTGAATGGGGGTTTTGTTGATCCAAATGCCTTAGGTGAAGTAATCTGGGAACTAGATTGTGTCATATACACCTATTTTCCCCAGGATAATGCCAGCATTCACAGCTGCTGAAAGGTGGCCTTTAAAAATAAAAAATGAGCTTTTGGAAAAAAAATACAGATCCTTCCACACCTGCCGTTTGAGGCTATTGAACAAAGCTAAGCACTCAAGTACTACATCACTGTATTATGAAGGAAACACTCCTGATACAATTATATATGGCATGCTGGGGTCAGCAGCCCTTGAGGCTAGACCTTGAATCTCTTTTTGATTTTTGCTTATCTCAATAACGTACCTTTCACTTGCCTTCCCTCTATCCTGTCATCTTTCACTAAGCCACTGCGTGGGTTCCTGAAAACCAAGGTTAAAAAAAAACAGCTGTCACCAATCTAGACTTTTAATTACCATAATTCAAAAATGATGTAAAAAAAATAATTCTGCATCAGTATCCTGTACTCTTAATCAAATGCTGCCCGAGGGGGAGTGTTAGCTTCCTATCTTCCCCACTTTCATCCTGTACAGTCCCTCCTGTAGAGCTCTTTCCAACCAGGATGTGCCTGGCAGGCACCTTGCACCCTCACTACCACCCCACCTTCTCAATAGGGTTTACACCTCCCCAGATTTTTGAGGGGGAGGAGCAGGATGCAGATTTGCATTTCTTTCCCGTGTTCTTGTGCAATACGAGCCTGCAGGGTTTCATATTCAGAATGTAACGTAAGGGGAGAAAAATCCGCCTGTGTTACGGGATGTCACACTTTTGTCCAACGTTATAAAATATGAAAGGTGTCAAGAGCCCCCCCCCTTACTGTGACCGCTGTTTAATGGTGTCACTTAGTCCCTTTGGCTTGGCGTGTAGGAGTTAGTCGCTGACACGGTCTGTTCGTTGTTTCTTTTCTGTACGCGCTTGATCGAGCAGGAAACTTTCCATTCTGGATAAGCCCCCGCTGCTGTGCAGCGTCTCGGGTCCCACCTCTCCGCCGGCCGGGCCGGGCCGAGCGGCCGGGCTGCGGCTGGGTCACCTCACCCCGGCCCGCACAGGGTGCGACTCCGGGCTCCTGTCATCACCAGGCTTCAGTGCCATTGGAGGAACTGAAAATGCTCCGACCGCAGCTGGCGGGGCCCCTCCCGGCGGGAGGCGAGTGTGTCTCCCCGGGGGCCGGGGGGAGAAACAGCCCCCGAGGCGCCTCTGGGACGCGGACCCCCGCGCTGGCTCTTCCCCGGGACGGGAGCGGGCGCAGCCCGGAGAAGTCGATCCCCGGCCGGCCCGGGGCAGGAGCGGAGCCCGGGAGAGCGCCGGGAAAGTGAGTGCGCCCGTAACACCCGCAGCGCAGGCCCCGCCCCCGGCCCCTCGCCGGCCCGCCCGGGGCCCGCTGACGCCGCGCCGCGGCCATGGTACGGGGGGAAGGGGCCGGCCCGAGGCGCCGCGCGGCTTTAAAGCGGCAGCGGGGCGGGCGCTGCCGGCAGTGCGGCGCGGCGCTCGGTTCGGCTCGGCTCCCCTCTCCCGGCCCCGCCAGGCACCCGCGCTCCGGTCCCGCCCCGCCCCGCGCGCAGGGGCCGCTGCAGCTCCCGCCTGGGCAGCCCGCCCCCCCCCGCATACCCCGCGCTGAGTCCCCGCTACCGCCGCTACCGCCACGCTGGAGGAGCGCGGGGGACCCGAGCCCCGGAGGTGAGCGCGGGCTGGGGCAGGTGGGCTCCGGGCGGGGCTGCGCCTGGGGAAACCGCCCACCCCGGCCGCTGCTTTGCCTCCCGGGGCGCCGCGCCGGGGATGGGTGGGAACGGCATGAACCCTGCCCGGGCGTTTTACACACCGCGGTGGGGGGGCGGCTGACAGGGCTCCACCGACTGCAGCGGAATCACCGGCCTCCGCGTCCTGCCTAGGCAGAGAGCGGGGGAAAGAACTGAGCACGTGCGTTTCCCGCGAGTGTCGCGGCGTGCGCGGCCCACGGGGCATTTATCGGTTGGAAAATAAGTACAGACACGAATGTGTGCGAGGGAAAATGCATCTGTTGCACAAGCGTGTGTGTGCAGGACTGCGTGTGCAACTGGATATGTCTGTGTGTGTATACACATGCACGCACAACATACATGTCCAGCACTTAGGGAGACAAGTTGTGGCCCAGATCCTGCACCCTGATGTGCACAACTGGACCCTAATGGCCATGCAGACTTGGCCGTTGAAGTCAGTGGGGCTCTCGAAGAGCGAAAGGGTCCATTGGCATGGATCAGTTGGCAGGAACTGGGGCTCTTGTTGCATGTGTACAGTTATTTTATATCGCTTTCCACAATGGCTAAAGTAATTCTTCTATTAGCATTCAATGTGTCATATCTCTGATGAATGCAGCATTTTACTTGCATGAAGAAACCACAGGCTTGCCACTCTGAGAACTGCAAATGCAATCACTCTTTCTGTGGTAAGTTTAACTGAAAGTGGCTGTCTTGCACTGGCAGAGTGCTGGATTGGTCCTAAATGGGAAATGCATACTGCTAAGTCTGACTTTTTACATTGGACAGAAGAAAAAATCTTTTCCCTCAGTTTATCATCTGTGTAATCCCTCCCCCCCCCTTCAAACGCATCTGGTGTTTACCAGTTGATACCTGACAGTTTTAAAACAGCTTTTATTTGGAAACTTTTGATAAATCAGTAAAGCTTACTAATTAAACAGTCAGCAAGAACCATTTCAAGGAGATCATATTTCCTTAAAGTCTTCATATCTCATCTGGCATTTTGCTGAATGGGAATATTCCACTCCCATAAATGAGCTGAGAAATGTTTCTCATCCAATTTTCTCTCTCCTCTTTCTTGAACTTCCTGCTAACAGTTCTAGTCCTCAGGTGTTCCTCTCTCAGTAAGGAGCAGACATGGAATTGAATGTTAAATCATCCTTTTGTTCTCATACTCTTGTTTTCTGCTGCAACATTAAGCATTATTCTAGGTTTCCTTTATTAGGAGGGCATTCTTTTAGCACCTGTATTCAAAATTTTTTATAGTATTTCATAATAAATGTCCTTAGAGCTTTATGGCAACTTTGTTTCAAAATATATGGCACATATCAGGCTTGATGCTGCAAGGAAGGTATTTAGCACCCCTGAAAAGTGACAAGCACGTTCAGCTTCCACTGAAGTCAAGGAGCTCAGCATCTCCAGAGGATTGTTCCCTTAAGCCTGATATTGCAGACACTTATCAACTGAGTAACTTTATTCATAGACATAGTTCCATTAACTTGGAGGGGACATCTCCTGTG